>NC_045702.1:25878252-26482883 GCF_009834535.1 Camelus ferus
GGGGCCAGGAAGGCAGAAATCATATCGGTTTGGGATGACAACAAACCTTTTCACAGAGGTTGAATCCTGAAGTTGGCATCTGAGATGGGACACTGGGGCTGTGAACACTGGAGAGCCAGTGAAGGGGAGAGAACAATGATGGGGGTGGCAGAAAGCTGAGGAAGGATGGCAGCACACACGCTCTGATGTGCTGATGGAGGAAGAGGAAGTAGAGGCGGGAGCAGGAGGGGTCTAGGAAGTGTCCGTCAATGGTTACTGCAAACAGCTCTTTCAAGGGAAGACCTCAAAGAGGAACCACCGCAAAGGGAGGCGGGAGAGTGACTGCCCAAGAACTGGATCCCGCACTGCCAGTGAAGAGGGGATGAAAACCATGGTCACTTACACACGGCGCACGGGGGTCATTAAATATGTGGAAATGGGGAGTTCACTTCAGTCCTACAGGGAAGCCATTTATTTGGAGGAACTACGTAATAAGAAAGGAAAGCGTTACTAGAAGGACACGTGGCCTCTCACTCGGCAGACTATTTTTTTTCAAGGATGAAGACGTGAAGATGTGAATACAGTGAATACAGACCAAGCAAGTGAAAGGTCTCCTGGGACAGTAATACCTCAGTGGCAGCAGCAGCTCCCAAGGTGCAGGAAGTGAACACAGAACTGGACGCACAGCAACGGGAAGATGGGTTTGGAGGCCAGGCTGACCTATTTTTGTATTTTAGTTCTAATATTTTTAGAAGGGTGTTTCTGGGTAAATTTTTTGGGTTGTTTTTCTTCATCACTAAAATGGGACTGTTATTAACTATCTTGACAGGTTGCTTCAGGGACTGAATGAAAAATGGCTATATAGTGCTAGGCACATAGTAGGTGTTCAACAAATGTTAACCTCCATCCACGTCTTAGTTAACTGGTGAGTGTTTTCTATTTGGCTTATAGAGGGAATGGTCTAGTTACCACTTCCCCGTATCCAAGAAGCAACTGAGTTTCATGTGCAGCAGGGTAGAGGCTTCAGGTGAGGAAGGCAAGCATAAAGCAGAGCCTTCCATTGAAGAGAAAAATTGGTGTAAAATGTGTGGGAAAAAAGACAGCATCTATGCGAATTAGTCAGAACAGTGATCACAGAAGCTTCCATTCCAGAAACTAGAATGGAACCAGAATTTAAATCACTAAGCAGGTAATACCATGTTCACACAAATCTAGGAAGGTCCACTGAATATATAAGGAAGGATGCTGAAGTTTGCGGGAAGGATGAAGACAGATTTCAAGAGATGGAGGGAACTATAAAGGAAAATAAAAGGGAACAGATGTGAATAAGAGGTGCTGCAAGAAGACGGAAGAAAGATGATAATTTCATGGGGAGAAAGTAGGTAAACTTACACTAAAGAAAAGAGCCAGATAGCTGCTCATGGCAGAGAAAAAGAGAGAGCAGCTAAGACAGTAAAGGGAAGGAAGCAATGAACAGAATGAATCCAGCTAACCCTTTATAAGACCCCAAGATAAATGCCAGGAGAGGAAGGAAGAGGGTAGAAGGGAAAAAAAGTCTAAAGAAAATCCCATTTGGGTAGTAAATTCACCTAAAGTAGGTGGATCTCAAGTGAAAACAGGACAATGGAATAGAAACGATAGAAACCATAAGAACAGATTTACAGTCCACGGGGTCTGAAGAAAGGACTGGATTGAAATTTGAGTTTATTTTGTTTAATAAAAGAAACAGGTATCAGTAACCGCAGAACGTATCTGAAGTGCGGAGATATAATGCTATGTGTTCTCTAACGCAAGTCTTATTTCCCCATACAAAGGTCCCGAAAACAGCTACACTGAGGTCTGCTGTCAAGAGATTTCAGGACGTGGAATTAAAAGCCCGGCAGTGACTGAGAACAAAGGCAGAGCTGAGTGAAGGACATACTTACAGGCAACGATATTTACGTATCGGTTCTTGTGCTTATTGTCGGGGTGATTGGAGCTGTCTGCTGTGATAGCTAAGTCAACAGTACAGCTCTGCACCTCCTGGAAAGAAATTGTACGTGTAACATTTCAACACACGTCCTTGCAAATAAAGTGCCTTAAAATATACTAAGGAAGACAAAACGAACAAAACAATCTACCCCAAAATAATTTTTTTTCACACGTTACAACTATTTCTGGGCTATAAGAAAATGCAGTGAAAGAATGCCTTACCTGGTAAAACTCTTTCAGTGTCTAATGAGGGAATGAATGCCAAAAAAGTAAAGAAATCAAATTCCACAGCACACGACAAATGAGAAAGAAAAGTGTTCATATTAGGTTTACAATGGAAAACCGTGATCATGCAATAAATACATTTGTCAAATACCAACAAAACAGAGTGTTTCAAACAGTTGCATGCAAATCAAACTTCTAATACTTTGGGACCTTAAGATTACGTAAAAGGAAAAAAAATAACACTTTTAAAGGGGACAGTGTATAACAGTATGATGAATTTTTAAAATGCTGATGAGAAAAACCACATATTTGATGACACATTTTTGACGTACCAGATTTTCTAACATCAAAATATAATTGTATTTGGTCTTGATAGCACTATTTGACACTGAGTTAGTGATACTTTTTTTTGTTTATTTTGAGAAATTTTAAAGAGTAAAAAGCTTCCTATTAGGTGGCTGGTAATAGATTTAGAGCTGCCAAAATATTAGCAATCCCCTAAAATTTTTTATTGTATATACCGTGTATTTTGAAACAAAATTTAGATAACATTAGTTTCTACATATTTAATTAGTAGATCTCTTTTTAATTAAAATTTCAATGGGGAGAGAAAAGTTAGTTTTGCCATTTCTCTTTTAAAATGAATTAACTCCTTCTCAGGGATGTCTTCTACCTAAATATGTTAGCTTGGAATTCATCATTATTTAGTACGTATTAAGATATTAACATGAAAGCCTTATAATTTCTGAGAACATATTTAACCCAAATATAAATCTGATTCATCAGCAAAATGGCTCAGCCTTTCTCCAAACAAGCTCTTTCTCAGCAAATCATTCTGACGCTAGGTTTAAAAACAATTTATTACATAAACCACTTAAAAGGTGTTGCATTATTATTTATTAAGCTAATTATTAAGTTAATGAAAAGTTTTCTTCCATCAGACTGTGAGTTAAAAGCAATGGAATTAAGAAAACACTTTCTGAGTAAAAATGTGAGGTTATTCTATCAATTTAATCATTATGAACTGCTTCGTAATTTTCAACATGATTTTATAGTTGTGAAAACCGTGACTCTGCCCTTGTGCATATGCTGTCAGCACCTTTTATTATAAATTGTCTATTTTTCCTTATGGTTTTGAACATTTGGAAGATCAGACCCATCCTTAACAGTCTCCCTTCTGCAACTATGATTTTGTTTGATGTATGCTTGATCGTTTCTATGAGTTACTACTGCACCACCCAGTAATCTCGATTATGGTAAGAAAAAATAACGTGATGTTTTAAATATATAAATCTTTATATTATTCCACATTACTCAGTAGTCAACTCACACTGTTTTCTTATTCAATGCAGTTATGACTTAGATTTCTTTTAAGATCAAATGAGCTGGCTTCTACTGTTTTTAATGACAATGGCAATGACAATATGACAATACGACAATACACTTCACTTTCCTCTGGGTTCTCAAAGTTTCTAATCTCTGGCATTCTCCTTCCCTAAGTATGTTCTAGTTGACATGATTCCTGGGAAGCAGTTGCTGGGTGTGACGGGGACAGTGGAACACCATCGGATCAGGATCTGAGCTCAAAGGGCTCTGAGCACTTGGGGGTGAGGTGGGGAGGCAAAAAAGCAATGGGATGCTTCCAAAAGGGGAGAGACTGGGCTGAGGCTGGAGAGCCCTCGATTTCTAGAATGGAAAGGGCATGAGAGTTTAAATCACAGACTAGATTTGAATCCCAGCCCTGATATTTGTTAATTGTTAATTAACTTCTGTGGAAGTTGATTTCATCAGTAATAAGAATAGAAATAAAATGGGTGAATGTTAAATGTTGAAGCATTTAGTACAATGACCAGCACAGGAGAGAGGGCTCAGTAAAGGTAACTTTATGTTTTGTGGTTATTACTGTTAACTGTGGGCTTATGTCACCCTATTTTGAAAAATCTGCCTAACTGATCGCTTGGGAGGCCATGATAAATATGCACTAAATGTCTCTGCCCCCACCATCTAAGTGTGCTTTACAGAATATTACTAGAAAAATCTTCACTGGTTGTTAAGTTCAAATGTGTTTTAGAAATGCGTACTTTCTTGAGAAGAAGACGGGGTTTTACCTTGTGTAATATTCATTATGCCTTCCATAATCAGTGCTTCAGCACTTACACTGTTGTAATATACAATTAAGAGCTTGCATGTACTTTGGCTGAAAATTATGAAATTTAGTTATTTACTACGATTCACATAGTTTAGAAAATTAAAAGGAATCAATCAGTTTTTAATTTAGACTTAAAAAAAAAAAGAATATTGGAGTTCTGATCGTATGGGAGAGAATCAACTATGTTTTGGTTTTTTCCACTAGTACAATTTGACTTTTAAAATGGAAAGCCGATTTTCTAAATTACATGACTCACCCATAACACATCTCCTAAACACATAATTGATTATGGAACTAATATTCTCGCTAGAAGTAAAAATGGTTTCAATGTTAATAAACAGTCTACTGCTGAATTTTTAAAATTTACCGTTTTCTATATTATTCAAAATATACACATTAAAATCATACCTCAAATTCTTCAGTAAACCCACTACTTGCATGTAAGTCTGCAACATGTTTTGGAAAGTGCTTTATTGGAATTGCTCCAACATCATCTAGGTGAATAAAAAAAAAAAATTTGGGTTGGAAAGGATAATTCAACAGAAATAACTGTGCCTCTCATTTATAAAAATGTATAAAAAGTTTTCTTCTAAAACAACTTCAAAGTTCAGTTATTTCTATAATCTGGATTGAATCTGTGTTCAATAAAATATGAAGCCACAATTACCAACTTTCTCTATATTCACTGTCAATCATAATCTGCATTTTAGAATTCTGATTTGATCAGGAATCCTTTTTCCTTTCATACTCTAAAGCGAAAAGAATTAATTTTCAAAGTTAGGTTATAAATACTACCAAAGCCTTACTTCTTATCAATGGACTGCATCTCTTTATGGGTAACTTTCTTTAACGTGAGTGATAATTGCCTGTAAATTCTAGGGAAAAATGCAGAAATAATATATTTTCAATTTTACCATGGACTAAACATAACATACAATGCAATTTCAGTTTTATAAAATCGTACAGTTTAACGTCTCTCAGTTAAATATTTAGATGTTTACGTCTGAAAGCATTTTTTCCTTCTCTCTAGAAATAATAGAAAACATGTATATGCAGACTATTCATTAAGGATAATGTCAAAAACCTTTGGGACTTCGAATCTGTAAAATTTCAAGAACTGTAACTTGAAAATATGCTATGTAAACAAAGTCATTAGGTCTGTTAATTAATTGTGAAAGGGCCAAATTATTTTATCTGGTTTTTTTTTCTGGAAAGACTTTCTTACATTAAACATATTACTAGTTCACAGTGTGCAATTTCACAAGTGATATCTCTGACAAGGAAACATCAAACACATTTCACTAGAAACAGTTATTTACATCAACAGATGTTCAGCATCTAGTCCATTTAATATTGTTAAGCTTCAGTTACCAAGAATTTATTGATTTACAAAAAAAAATTAGAATCCATCTGTTCTCTTTTAGATGAGTGTACCTGAATATTAAAATTGAATTAGCGAGTTAAACTTAAGAAACACTAGACGAAGGTGTAATTCCACCTTCACACCTACAGAAGGAACTTGCCTAGAAGTAGCTTTTATAATTAGGTAAGAAAACAGAAATAACTTGTCACATCTAAATCACTAGTTTCCTAATAAAGGTCTGTCAAACCTACAGAAATTATCCTGCACAGCTAACCTCTTTCTATGAGCAAAATGACTACTTTTTATTTACAATCATGTCTTTTGGTAATTTCTTTTATGAACTGGTCCGCAAGTAAGTGAGACTAACGTATCTTTTTATTTTCTGATTTTACATGAGAATGCACATATGGGGCAATCAGGAGTGCATTTTTTGAGGGCCGAGCAGGTGAAATGAGGACACGCCCTTGATCACCATTTGTCTGAGAAGTAGAACAGGGGATTCTGGATTTCCCTGGGCAAGGACCTGATTTTGGATTATTTATTGGTAACAAGAAAACTACATTGGCCTTTGAATAATGTGATTAATTTTCATAGCCACCCTAACAGAGTATACAGGAGAGGTATGTTTGGAAAGCACAAGAGAATCAAAATGCAGCAGATAACTGAGAGCACCTGGTCTCAAAATTCTAAATACATTAATGAGAAATTGTGCTCTACTAAAAGAAATGGACAGAATTTTAATATAAACTAGAAAAACAGAAACAAAATCTTGGTAGTTAAAGACAGAGAATTGGGAAAAGAGTTAAAAGAGTGAAACACTTCTAATTCCTATGCCTGTTGAAAATTACAAGGAAAATGCTTCTCTTTTGAATTTTCTGCTTTTTAGATTACGAGATTTGAGAAGATAACATCATGTAGAACTTGGGCCTCAAGCAATGACATGTGACGTCTCAGACGATTTAGATTTAACAAGAGGCTTCTGTACAAAGACCACGACCACGGAGAGAACTGTTCCTTTTGCTTCCCCTGGTTTGGTGACTCTCCGTGTTCTTGGCTCACGCTCTGTCCATCAGTACTGCTTTTGTAGTTCACATATTTCTAGACAAACTTTTTTTTTTTTATCACTTTTCATTCTGAAATGTTATAAAATGTTAATTCAGTAAGTGTCTGTGATCTTAGTGACAGTGTGAACTTTAGGGTCAATGAGGGTCTTACTCAAAATGACTCAGGTTGATTCTTGAACAGTTAACGAGGTACGTCCTGATAAAACACATGACGTTTTTCCCAGGTATTCAACTGTCTGACATTTTTACTTAAAGTATTTCAGGCAACCATACACTCTTTGCACTGCCCTCACCATTTTAATAGTTTCCTTTTTTTCTAATGTAGTTAAGAAACCTTTTCTCATATACACTCAGATAATCAGAAAGGAATTACACTTTGTCTTTATTTTTGCGGTTTTGTCCTGTGCATCCTTATTGCGCTGCTTTAGTCTGGCTTTGTTGTTTCAGTTTCCATTAAAGTCACTGAAATGACCAAAAGTCAGCATCGTTCCTTACTAATATTTTATTGCTATATGTTTATGCTTTTGAAAACATACAACATCTGAACAATTATAAATTATTTTGCCATATCACCTGCATGGTTAAGAATGTTCAAAATTAATGAGAACAATTTATAAACCTGAGTGCCTGATACACAATATTTTGGGCAACACAAATATTCACTGATCTACATCACAGTCATTTGCAAAGTACCCCAGTAAGGACAAACCTTCCAATATTGTGCTTTTCAGTTAACATCTACCAGCTATTCATGGTCACACTTCAAGCTGTTACCTGAAATTGGAAAGATGGGCGTTGGAGGTGTGGATATTACTCGAGGGGATGTACTGTCCTCTAAATAAAAGTGTGCAGTCTGGAAACATTTTCTGGAAAGAAAAGAAAGCAATTTATACTACTTGCTGGTATGGACAATAAGACAACTTGAGCTGCTTAAAAATTATGACAGAAATCTCCAGGATTAAAACATAAGTGGATCTCTATACCTGTTTTTAAAAAACACAAGTATTAAAGAATTTTATAGCCTCCAAACTTGTCAGTTTTACCTGTACCAGATGCAGAAGAGCAAGGAGATTTGAGACATGCTGAAAGCAGAGATGATACTTGCAGCTGAGCCAAGTAGGAGGACACCTCAACGCCCTAGTCCCCCACTGCTGCGATGCCCCAGTGTGCCCTGCCTCCCAGGGAAGGACCAGAGTGGGAAAGAAGGTCTGTCCAAAGCTATTTTCACTCAATATTTAAGTGACCATGCTGTTCCAGGCATATGCAGCTGCTAGCAAAAGGCAGCAAGCTATGACCATGTAGCAGTGAAATTCCACAGTGGTAACATTTTTATGAAAAAAGGAGGCAGCTTTACCTTTGAAGTTTGATAATGCAACAATGACAGAGCAAAGTGAGGAAATAATGAGCATATAACCCAAGACAGGGACTGATTTTCTCTCCAACAGATACTAGCCTTGTTGGCGAGGGTTTTGAGAAGGAATGTATTTGGAGCCAACGACAACCATGACCTACAATGTCACCTGGATCTATTTTCATTCAGATAATAAGAGTAACATCTGGCAGGAGCACAGTGCAGACTACTGAGAAGAGCAAAGAACCAACTGCTGCTGAAAACTAATGCAAACTACCCTTAATTAAAACAATTTCGATGATTAAAACTGCTAAGGACACTCTTTGATGTGGGTCATTTCATTTATTTGAAATCTTACTCATGAGTGGTTCGGTTGAAATAGAAAGATCTGTTTGAGGGAAAATGCCAATCTTCCTTCCATTTAAAAGATTCCAGAAACAAGAAATTTATCCTAATGAGCTTTAACGTAACATTGTGTTCTTACAGGATACACTTCAGTTGCGGTATTTTCTCAATAATCAGTTCCCTGCATAGAATTCTTCAGTGGCTTCCCACTGGAATTAGAAAGCTTTCAGTGACTTCAGCAAGGGCTGTAAGACCCTCTGTGACCTGGTCCCCTTTTGCTGTAGCTGTTTCATCTCCAAGTCTCCCTCACCCACTAGGCTCTAGCCCTCACTGGCTCTTTCTTTCTCCCTCAAAGCAGCGCTGTCGGTATCACCTTCGGGCCCTGGCTTCTGATGTTCCCTCTGGCCATCTGCCTCCTTCCCATCACTTATGCATGGGCTCAAATGCCATTTCCTCCGAGAGTCCCTCCCTGACCACCTGAGCAAAAAGTACCAGCGCATCCTGCCAAGTCACTAATCTTCCCCCTTCTGTTTGCTTTGTGGCACGTACCAGTATCTGAAATACCTTATTTATACATTTGTTTATTTGTCTTTTATGATTTTAGTTGGTCCTCCCTCACTGGAAGGTAACTCCCCAAAAGGCAATGTACTTTGTCCTAACGCAGTGTCAAGAACAGTGTCCGACTTGTTGTAGGTGCCCTGAAATATCTGGTCAATGAATTTACGGCTGTATGTCTGAGTGGGACAAAATTATATTGTTTATTTACAACTTTAATGTCACAAGACGAAAAAAAATATTCAAAAGCAACGATGTGGATAGCAAAAACTAGCTTCCTGCTCTGACGGTATAAACCTTTGATAATCAAACCCGTGAGAACGTGCATAATTGGCAGAACATAAGAATGTCTTCAAGAGAGAACAGGTGGTGTAGGAGGAAGAGGAGCAAGTGAGGAGTCAAGCGTCAGAGGGACCCTGAGCTAGGTGCAGATCCTGGGAAGTGGGAAGAGTATGGAGGACTAATGACAAACGGGAGGGATGAGGGCCACAGGTGATTATGATAAAGAAACTATCCTACTGAAAGTCCACACTTGAGCAGAACTGACACCAGTCTGGAGCAGAAACAACAGGGCAAATGTGGCTTATCTGTGCGACTACAGATGTAGTATGTTCTGACACACTGATATGGAAACACTGGGTTTGATACCCACTTTTAAGATCACAAAATTAAAATCTCTTTGAGTTCCCCTAAAATCCAGTTCTATAAGCTGGTTAAAAGGTTTCTATTTATTTTTCATTGCATTTTAAAGTTGTAAGATGCCTTAAGGGACCTAGTGCAGTATCATAGCTGATACAAGAATCCCTTCCCCAGCATCTTTGACGTATAAAGAAGGTCTAGTATGAATACCTTCAGGGACAAGGGGCTCACTTCTTTCTGGGGACCATCTACAGTTACTAGACATTTCTTATACCAACCCAGAACGTAGTCCCTTGTAAGCATCTGCAAATGGTACACAAAGAGGAGGCTCTCCTATTCCAAGTAAATCCCACCAACCATAAGGTACTCAGCTGCATTCTAGACTCTCTTGCCTACCTGAGACTCAAATGAGATTACCTTAAAATTTCAAAACATTTGGGAGGGAGAGGTAGAATATATAGCTAGAGAAAGATGGATGGATGGATAGATAGATGGATAGAGGACATGTCTGGGAGAATGGGAAGAAGACATATAGGCATTGAAATTTAACACATTACTAGTATTCATTGTAGTATCTGGGTAAATACCAGCTCTATTCTTATCAGCTGTGTAATCAAATACTTGTTGGTTTTAGAAAACAAGTGGTCCAGTAATGTTACTTGCATTAATAAGTAACAAGGAAATGTATAAATCATGCCAATAAGTTTGTAAGTGGGAAAACTAAAATTAAAACAGTACAGGATGAATTCTGGATGAAAAGCATCTGAATTGGATTAGTTAGGTACACTTTCTAGTGAAGTCTTACCTAGGAAGCGACATTCTTCTTAAAAGACTGCATGATACTAAGAGGCCACCATGCTGGGTTGATAGCTACCTTCAGTGACCCACAGATTTGAATTTAAAATCAAGAGAGAATCCATATTGCTTCTCTTCCCCCCTCCAGAGCCAAAACAACTGTGTCTGTGGAAAGTTCTGTTTCACATTGCTTTTGATGGAGTGCTGCTTTGGTGTTTTTTAGATTCTAACTATTCAAAAAGCTTTCAAAAATTCACCCTCTGTCATCTTTAAAAAGAACGTTTAAAACATATTCCTTACGGAAGGAATTTTGCATCTTAGAAACTTACGATTTGGCTCATGTAAATTATACCTTAAAACATCTGGAAAATAATTTCAAAGCATGTTATTTAACGTATGACAAGATTCAGTATCCATGGTCCATCTGTTCTGTATCAGCAGTGAACGCCTTCGCGTCTATGTGCTAAGTGTTGATAACTGTCTCCTGCTAATTATCACTCAGCCATGATGAAAAAAGTGATGACTGTTTTAAACTTGTAGACATAGGTCCTATCAATCAATGTTAATCCGATTATTTAATTTACACCTTTTCATCACAGTATTTAGAATTAAAAGCTAGAAATGTGTAATTATTATTCCATTTTTGGATACTTATACAAATATGAAACAATATTCATCATGCTGTATTCATCACAGAAGCCCTAAAGAAAGTCTGACTGCAATCTTAAAGATGATCTCATGGACCCTCCCCCCAGCGGTAAAAAGAGGTCACTAATTCTTTGCTGGGTAAGTGTCTGGTCCAAGGTCATGTAGCAAATGTCAGGACGATATGGGAAAAGGGACCCTGATTTCATCACTTCTAATTTGTTCTATCTTCCTGCTACAACATGCTTTCCATCAAGATTTACACAAAACATAGGAGACCACCTTAAGTTAGGTAAATTAGACAAAAGAGAGGATTTACTATACCACTTTGAGATTACTTTTTCTCCTAAAAAATTAGGTTAGAGAAGTGTTTAAATACATAAACTGGAAAAATTTAGAAGGAAAGGACCATGTTATTATCAGGACTCTTATTGGTATGCCATTAGATTTGTAAACCTTTCTACAGGCTGCAGCTTCCACCAAGGTTTAGAATGTTTTCATATTGGCTAGTGAAATCATATTGCTTAAAAATGCAGCTACACTGGAATTTGAATAACTCTCACAAACTTTAAAGAACGCACTAACATGGTCATTCTGTAATTCAGCAAATTGCTAAATTATTATTTGCTGAATTACAAAATGCCCCTATTGCATTTGTATTACTGACCTAAGAAGTTACATTTTGAAGTGAATTGACTTCATATGGTTGTGAATCAGAGAGATATGAGTAACAAATCTTATAAGGATATGTGATAGTTAGATACAAAAATACATACATAAAACCATGAGTGCTCATGTTTTTAACTATTTCTGTACTCAAGTTATGTAAGTGTTATTTGTGAAGAAAAGAGAGACATTCGTGAGAAAAGAGAAACATTTTATCAATGAAAGTCAAATTAGTATTTTCCAACTTGTAATTTTATATTTTTTTCTCCACATTAAGTACAGATGAAATGACCCATAAATAACAGGAGATAAAAACCACTCCAGATTTGAATTTTCCATGAAATCTCAAATCATATTAAGTAAGACACTGATTTTAAAATTTGTAGAAAATAAACTTGGGATATTAAATAATCAGAGAGGAAAAGACTTATTCTACTTATTTCAACCTTGTGACTATAAACTATCTGACATCTTTATTGAGATTTATTCAAATGTTATTTATTATGAAGTAGAATTTGGTCCTATTTTCCCTCCTATTTTATATTTGTTTAACCTCATTTTCCATTAACTTCAAAAATTGGCTTGGCAGAGAAAATCAGATTAGATATAAAGCAGTAATATGAGCAAACATGGTATCGATGTGGCTAAGAATTTTGGCCAACAAGCCCTGTGGGGAGTAGGAAGAAAAGAAATATGAATTTTTGTTGAGTAAACATTTATGGACTAGGTACTGGATTCGTGGTATTGTTCTAAGCATAGAATCTTCTGTAAAAAGAGACACTGCAATAACAGAGATCGCTAAAGAAAATGGTTTTGTTTGCACCATGTTATGGACAAAACAGACCCCTAACCCATGGAGAGTAACAAAAGCATGATCTGTTCTCCATAGTCTGCAGTCTACTCTGTTCTGTCAAAGAAGGCAGATGTGAAATACAGGTGCTCATGTAAACATTCTATCTTAGCCACCAATGTGCAACCACATGCGGCTACAGGTCCCAGTGCCTCAGACCCAACCCCTCGTTCCTGCTTCCCAGTCTCCCCGCCTGCTGCGACCCTGCCTGTTACGTCTTTCTCCCTCTCTCCTCTTTCTGAATCCCATCCAGCTCAAGCCCTGTGTTTCACATTTACTCTGCCCATTCTGGCCTATCAAGATCCCTTGATATCTGACCATTCTTAGCACTAGAGATTTCGGCTACCATGCATACATTGTTGGGTAATATACATTTTTCATGGAAAATTCTTTCTTCTTAATAAGCATAAATTTCTTGACAGCAAGGACTCTCATTCATTTGTTCATTCATTCACTTAAAAACTTTTCTTAAATTTTTATTTATTTATTTAATCTTTTTTGGGGGAGGAGGTAATTAGGTTTATTCACCTATTTACTTAATGGAGGTACTGAGGATTGAACCCAGGACCTCATGCATGCTAGGCATTCACTCTACCACTGAGCTATACCCTCCTCAGCATTCATTTACTTTTTCTACTTTCCCATAGTAGTTAACATAGTACTAGGCATATGGGAAACAATAAATATTTTTGAAAACAGTAAATATTTTTGAATGAACTAAGAGAATATACTTTGGAATAACACAAAGAGAGGTGATATGAACTTATAGAAAGATGTTGCTAAACAGAAAGGAATTATAAATCTTCTGAACAAAATTCTCTTTTATTTAAAAGTAGAAAGTACTAAGCTATGTCCTTTCTTAGTTTGCAGATAGGACTTCTTGAAT
This sequence comes from Camelus ferus, assembly GCF_009834535.1. Lineage (NCBI taxonomy): Eukaryota > Metazoa > Chordata > Mammalia > Artiodactyla > Camelidae > Camelus > Camelus ferus. The sequence goes on from NC_045702.1 coordinate 25,891,736, forward strand.
CATCACAAAGTCTTTGTTTTCCAACAGACTGTTATAACAGTTAAACTGATTTGCACTGTGCCCTTAGTAAACTTACCAATTTGCAGAATGCTCTGCTTGCTATAGGATGGGAAGCTTATGATGGGTGCAACGTTCCTTGTCCTTTAAAGGTTTTAACAGGATACTGATAAGAATGAAGCTATCTTTCATCCACAAGGCAAATTCTAATGAATTTAAAAATCCTACGCATCTTAGTCTAGTCTATTTTCTAGTTATACTTATATTCCAATGCTTGATTTTTGCTGTTGTACACGGGTTAGCATTTTTTGTTATCAGTATGCAGTTGATATGTATCTTATACAAAATCCACTGCTATAAAATTTTTTATTATATCAAAAATCATGTTTTCCAAAATAATACCTTTTAAAGTTATGACAGTTGGAGCATTTAAAGTGAGAAGTTTAGATTTTTGTCAAATGCTATGATAATGTTTGAACGCTAATTAGATTAACATGAATGTGCAACTGTCAAAATACTGCATAAACGTTAACGGAAGCTAAACTTCCTCCCTTTTACTCTTAATTGTTTGACAGAAGTGTGACGAATAATCAAATCTTTTATTACTATATCCTTGGATTTACAAATTCACCTTATTCAGCTAGCTGGATAAATTCATGGTAGCTCTCAAGTAAAAGACATTTTGAATATGCTTTGAAGAACGTTCAGGTAACAAACAGGCAAAATCAGAGCTCTATGAAACATACAGTTCCTCAACAAACACTCAACTTACCTCCAGTAGATGAGAATACCCACAAGAACCACTAGACAGATAAAAGTCAGGGCTGACACGATCACGAGGGGTATAACTGCCTTCTTCTCGGATTCCAACCCCTCAGCTAGACCAACGCGAGACTCATGGCTACTATTACTGGCCTCTGTAGTCGGAGAAAATCGAGAGAGTTGACATTTTAAGCTGTAGGAAAAGTATATTTTTCAGTCGAATAACTGCAACCTTCATTGCTTTTGCTTACCTTTAAAATTTCAACTTTATGAAGCAACGAATGTCTGTGATTCTACTGCTAATTTAAGTAACACAAAGTTTAAAAAGTAAGGCAGGCTATACAGTTGCAAAAAAAAAAAGTCACGGGTATGAGATGTGCAGTGTGAGGAATACAGGCAATCACTACGTAGTATCTTTGCATGATGACATATCCTCACTAGACTTTCCATGGTGATCAGTTTGAAATGGATAGAAATACTGAATTACTATGTAGTGGAGCAGGGATTGACATAGAGTGGTAGATCAACTATATTTCAAAAACAAATGAACAAATAAACTCAGAAAAAAAAAAAGGTAAGGCAGGCTTATCGGAGCTGAAGAATTATAATATCCCAACAAAGATTTACACCCAGGAAAAGGTGCCGGCTGTGGCAACAAATGAGCATAATATTGCCTTGAAAAGCTTGTTAGAAGGGAAATGAAAGTATTAAAATAAGAAAACGATTCAGTTTTTAAATCAAATGATCAGGAAAAACAATGCTACTTACCGAATCACCATAGATAATCTCGATTTTCCAAAATTAATTGTAATGGAAAGTATTTTTAACCTCACAATTAGGTAAGTAATTAGGAGCAATTAGTAATTTCATGAAGACAGAATCAGGATAATGCTTTTTACATTAGGATAAACCTTCATTCCAGTGAACCAAAATTTAAATGTAAGTTGCTTTTAAGACATTATTTTGAATACCCTTCTTACCAACTGTTTTTCTCTGCCAAAAATAAAAATCCTATTGCATGTGAATTGAAGGAATGCCCAGATCTAAGAAATTCTTTTTATATATGCAAGTGTCAATTATGAAAAAGTCAAAATTGTGTCTTTAGGTTAATTTTAAAAGGTGGCAAATAATGATTTTTGTGACCAACCAGGAGCATTATTGTTCTAGCACTTTGAAAATCACTGCAACTGGAACTATCCTTCCAAATTGTTTAAAAAAAAAAAAAAAAAGGATTCAGAACTGCAGGGTGTCAGTGGCCAGTCACAATTCTTCCCTTCTACTTTGAGGCGTGTGCAGTGGGAAACCAAGATGACTGAACATTAGAACTGTTCTACCATGATGACACGCTGACACTGCTACAAAGTAACAACCCTTATCCTGTCTACCTGTAGAAGTTCTGGAAGAACTAAATTTAAGTTCCTCATCAGACTCTGTGTCGCTTTCTACACGTCTGGTGCATTTGGTACTTTTATACCAAGTTATCTTACTATTAATGATACGAGACAATAGCAATCAATTTAAATTGAAAACATTTAAGAACAAATTTGAGAGTCACAAATTCATCAATACAGTATTGAAATATACTTAACTGGAGAGAACTTAAGATTTTAAATGATAGCTTCCTTCTATAAGGAGAAATGATGCAGAAAGGGTCAAGAATTTAATCCACTTACATAGAAAATATATCAAAGGAGTATAAATGACACTCAGATTTCCCAAGATGTTTGTTTTCATGACTGCGGAAGCATGTTAGAAAAAAGCGGAATTCAGAAGTGTGACTAAAAAATCATAAAACTGTATGAAAAGTGGGACTATTGTAAGTCAACCGATCCCCGAGCTGTAGTTAATAGTCTCGTGAGAGAAGGCTGCACTTCACCTTCTATCATGTTAATCATACGCTCTGGTCATGACATCCTGTGGTGAGGCTCATGTAGAGGTCTATGTCATCTGATGGTGAAGGCACTGATATTTCTTTATGAAACTTAGGAAAGCAAACTGATTTACACACGATTGTCTTCTCATTTTTTGTATTGTAACTCTTGTTACCTAAATGGAATGTTCATGGTTAATAAATGAAATAATCCACTTAGTGCAGTCCCTGGTAGCTAGAAATTACAAATGGAGGTTAGCATTATTATCTACTTCAGTCATTCTTGAAGTATGCTCCCCAGAACAGTGGCAGCAGCATCACCTGGAACTTACGAGAAATGCACATTTCGGACCCCATCCCAACCATACCAAATCTAATGAATCAGAAACTCTGCAGGTAAGACCCAGCAAGCTCTGTTTTAACAAGCCCTCCAGGTGATTTTGATCCACATTAAAGTTTGAGAACCAATGATGTACATTAACTTATATACAAAGTGAACTTAGTTAATTATTTAGGTCTTTGATGACCACAAATATTTGTTGCAATATGTATACAGGTATATGAGCATATATATGTATGTATCTAGATATATTTGCATACATATATATGAAATATGTCTGATCAAATATGCAATACATATGTAAGATATATAACAAAATATATAACAAATTATCATACGGATTTATCACACGCACTATATACACTCACAAACACACACATATGCACGCACACATTGTCTTTTGTACAGACTTTTCTCATAAGTTCTCTGGGAGGTTGGATTTTAAAATAAACCTTTTAATTGAGGAGTTAGAATGATAAATCCATGGTAATTACACATTCTGAAACCGAGGTGTTTTATACAAGGTGAGATTCCACATGAAAGTACAGACAATCACCTGGCTGCTTTGCATACTATAATGAGCAGCTACTTGTATTGATTTTTAAATTCAATAATTAGGGCTAAAGTATTTTTCTGATATGACTCCATAGTGTATATGGGTTACCTAAATGATAAGAATCTACTACTAGATGATTAGGAAGATTAATTAAGATTAATATTTAAAAATACATTTTGAGAATAGAACAGTATAATTTTGGTATTACAAATTAAGCATTGCATATATTCTGTTGTCCTCAATCATGAAAACGTAGTCTCTAGAAGCCGGACACCAATAGTATGTTTCCAGTCTCAGTTTTGTACTAACTCCCTCTGGGACCTACGTCAAGCAATCTTTGGACCTCAGTTTATGGACTCATAAATTGCAGATACTAGTATCTGCCTTATCTATATTGTTTTGAGGAACATGTCTTGTAAATTATTCTACATTCTAGAAGTAGATGATAAAATGGTAAATTTCAGAATTAGTCTATATGCATTTAATAAAGAGGCATATTCAATTATTGGATAAGACAGACTACATAGGATTTTTTACAGAGATAGCTTTAAAAACAGGCAACAATTTCGCCCTAAACCTGTTTGATCTTATTTACGTCATTAATTATGTTACTTGATGACGTTAGACGTCATATCGCATTTTCTCCTCATCAGTGGGAGAACACACCTTTTAAATAAATCTGATTCGAGAGTGGAAGACAAATTGCTAAGTTTTAGTCAATTCTAGGTTTGGCATTTTGCAATATATAAAGTCTTTCCATAACAGCATAATCTAGCAAGAACATGTAGATGATGTCACTTACCTAGTAAGATAGAAAATTGGATGAGTTCCTGATGCTTCCCTTTAAAATAGATCTAATAAAAATTTTAAAACTACAAGTACTGTAATTGAAGTCAGATAACAATCTATATATATGGCAACACTAATGAATATGGTGACCCAAGAGTTTATGATTCATTTTCACATAACAGAGGGTAAGTGTTTAAACTGGAGTGCAATGTTAAATTGGTCTCAAGTCAGAATGCAGAAAAAACTTCTCTATCAAAATGTACAACCTTTTAATTGATGCTGCACTGAAGGAAAAGCATACAACTAATTCAAGGGAAATTACACAGAGGAAAAACATCCTAATGAGATTGGTGTCTACGTTCTGGATTTTAAATATCCACTTTTATGCAATAAGAGTGTAAGATGTTACTTCAGCCTATCTTTTGAATTACCACTGAGATTTAAATATTCTCATTGTTAATTTAAAAAATGTCTTAAAATTTAACAAAAGCAAATTATAAAACTCATGATCAATGCAATGAAATCATCTAGTATTTCGCCTGCTTCAGGGTATTGAATTTCCCTTTTTTCCCCATTGGCATCTAATGCCAACATCTGTATTACATACGCTGCAAGTAATCTGCTCGAAGAGACATCTGGCAGATAAATTCATCTGCTTAAAATACATTAACAACTGGAATGCATTTCTACAGAAAATGCTCTAGTGTTGTACATCTTGTCATATAATACTTAAACATACCATGCATATTAATGCTCGTTATTTAACTTCTTGGAAAGCTGTACCATAGCAAGTAGGAAGCAGAATGTATTTTGTGAGTTCACACTGCCCTCTTTAGGCAACATTAAGGTAATCAAAGGCAATTTTTAAAAAATTAAAACCTTAAAAAAAAAATCTTACCGCTAACTCTCAAAACTTAGCAAGAGAACTTTTTTTTAAAGCTCCCAAGCTGATGCAGATGTGCAAATTACCTAATTCCTTTCCACTGGATGGGTCAGAGAAAGGTGCATATATCATATTACTATCAGAGTTTATAATTCATTTTCTACTTCGATAGAATTAGTTTACAACTTATTTTGGAATATAAGTAAACATTAAAATTAAAATCATCTAAAACACACGCCAATCTATTATTTAAAAAGCAGCATACTAAAAATGTATTATGCACACAGAATTGCTCCATGTAACAGGTATCTTGTAGAATATGAAAAAAAAATTGACAATAAATAAAAATCACCTTATCTCTTTTAGAGAGAATTGAATTAAGGCCCAAAACATGTTGAGTATTCATTTGAAATAATGAATAAAATCGGACTTTAAAAAGTGTAAATTGATTTGTAAATATCTTGATTTAAAAAAATGATGGTCATTTTACCAAATTTCTCTCTCCATGATTTTTCTATTTTTTGAGGACGCAAGCCATCACAGCTCAATCTATCCTTTGGATCCATAACTAACCTGCCTCTGAAATGTTGAACACTTCTGAGTGCCCGCTAGTTACAGTTGGTGTCGAGGACTGTGGGGGTCCAGGAGTCTTTTCTGAGTCACCTGCTTCCGGGACCCCATCACCATCTCTTTCAATAACATCTGGAAAACTGAAATCTGTGGAAGTCTCGTTATCATTAAGGCTATCTGAGGCAGCTTGCCCTGATCCACTCTCTTCATCACTTGTGAGAACTGCCCATGCTTTAGACTCTGAGGTGAAAGGAGGCAGGGCATTCCCAGTCTGAATGTCATTTTCCTGTTTTCCATCATCGTGCTCTGGGGGTGGCACATTTGCTGTTGCTGGTTTATCAGTCTGACTGTCTGATATTACACCTGTAGCTTTATTTTCCTCTTCAGATTTCTCAGATAGTGAGTATGAGATTGGGTTATTCTGATCCACAAGACCGTTTTCCTGGCTGGCTGAATCATTCATTACCTTTTCCTGTGATTCTCTATAGGAGAAGCATGACATGCACTTATTTATGGATAAGCCACCTCTATCTCTGTCATCATAATCATCATCATCGTAATCATCACTGTCACCATTGTCACCACCACCCACTAAATCGGCATCAGATCTGGCACTCTGAATCAGCTCCGAAGTTGTTCTAGAAGGAAACAGCAACTTGGTTGTGGTTACAGAACCATCTTTGCTGGGAGAAACAGCTGTAACGGAAACATATTCATACACATTTCCTAAGGGAACAGAACGATCAGCAGTTACAACTGTAGGAACGCCAGCCAATACCTCATCAGAAGCAGGACCCTTGGTGGAGGTGAAGACTTCATCAGAATAAATAAACGTGTTTATAAGTGTATCTGGGTGTGCATCAGCTGATAAGACAGGGGTAGCAAATGCATGCTTTCCTTCTGGGGGAAAGGCAGGGTTAAGCTCCAAATTGGCAGTTTGGAATAACGCATCAGTACTGTACAAGGAGGGTACCACTTGCTGGGAACTTTCACTTTTAGGCAAAACTGGTTCAAAATATTTCTCACTTGCATAAGAAATGGTTAAACCTTGAAGTGAAGCAGCGTGCGTATTAGAAGTAGGCGATACACCAGAGACCGGTACAGATGCAGAGGGCTGCGTGTTTTCACTTGAAGCAGAATCTGATGCCATGAGATGCAATGCTGTTGAACTAATTTGATCAACCTTGGGGGTTTCAGCCAACATTGGGTCACTAGGCACAGCTGGAAGAGCAGTTCTAAGCAACGTGTCAACAGCAGAAGCCCGAAAGGAAGGCTGCAGCAACGCTTCAGTATTAAAAGAAGCTGAGGGCTCATAAAATATGAGCTGGGTTGAAGGAGATAACATCTCACTAGAAGCAGGGTCAGCGGAGGCTGGCTCTGAGTTTGCACTAAGCACAGGTTTAAGTGAAGTATCACCAAATGCTTGAGATACAGCATGTGAAGACTGAACTGAAAAGTTATTTTCTGGAACTTGACTAATCTCATGATCAAAAACCTTAGTAGTGGGATAAGCAAGCAGCCCTGGAAGTATGCCCTTTGTGCTAGAAATGGAGACAGGGGACTCCTGTAAAGACGCATTCGGCTTATTTACATGATCATACAGGTCAGGCAAGACTGTGCTTCCAGAATGGTAAGCCAGCTCACTGAAAGGAGAAATTTGCTGTTCAGTCTCATTGCCACGTATTATCTCACTTTTAGAAAGCCGCTTGTTATCATCACCAGACAAAGGTGTTGGATGTGTAAATTCGGCTACAAAAACAGTTGAAGACACGTTAAGACCATCTGTGTCAGGTAAAAGAAACTCTCTATCAGAGGAGGCTCCAGACCACTCCCCATCACCAGAGAGGCCATGAGTAGGCAGTGGCAACGACGTGGTTGGGGTTACTAAGGAAGACTTAGGCATCGGTGTGTGGCTAGGGCTGCTAAAGAGGGAAACCTGAACAGAATCCTGCACAGGTACTGCAGAACCGTAAGGAACAGTGAAGAGGTGTTGGGAGCCCTCATTATTAGTTAAGGCATAGGAAGGTTCAGGCCCTGAAGAACGTGCATGCATCACGGCCTCACTGCTGGACGGTTCAACTTGAGAAAACATAAGCGTTTTATAAAGGACACCAGGTTCACTACCGCCAAATTCCACGGTCTCTGAAGCAGCACGAGCAGTGGTCTGATGTGACAGCACATCAGAGTACGGAGCAAGGCTGGGCTCTAACAGCGCATCACCCCCAGCCACTGGCAGAGAAGCATGCAGGGACACCTGATCACTCTCAAGAGCTGAAGTGACGTGTGGAAGGATTTCAGAGACTGTATACACATGGCGAAGCAATTCACTACTGAAGGAAGCAGAGGAGAATGGAAGCAAAGGCGCACCGTCATAGGAAGACAGGATGGATTCAAACGACACACCGACACTGGGAAATACAGGCGTAGCATGCAAGGCCGAATCACTACCTGAAGCAGCAGGGGTAGTGTTGAGGATCTGATTGTCAAGCAACAAAGGGGTGGCTAGAGGAAAGACGTCACTACTGTAGGAAGGTTGAACAGGTGTCTCACCGTTGTAGACTGGCTGGGTTGTCTGCGAGTGGACCCCGTGGACGGTGGGGATTGAATCATGCTGTCCGGAGGACGGGGTAAAAGCATGAGGAGTTACCTCCGTTGGGAAGGACGCAAAGGTAGGATAATGTGGCATGTCCATATCCGTGAGCGAGGGGCCCTGTGACACCAGGGGGCCCGGGGAAGAGGACTCGGCGGTCTTCTCGGGTTCCTCAGTGTCTGTCTCGGTGTCATTAGTCTGGGGAAAGCCCTCTCTACCTGATCCAACATCAGGCTGTGTCGTCACATCTGTGGTATCAGGAAACCACACGTTTTCATCAAGGGAAGGGTCCCCGAGAGACTCCTCCGAACCTGAGGACGCTGAATCTTCGGAAGCATTTCTCGTAGATGCTGGTACAAGGACATCGTATGTGACTGCCTCTGGGTTTTCTGAAGAAGTTTCATAGCCGTGGGATCTGTTCTCAGAGATGAACGGCACAGCCGAAGTTGCAGGACTGGAGCCTGAAGAATCATCAGCTCCCGTATCGAGCTTGAAACTGGTCAATAAACTCTCTTCCTCACTGATGTCAGTAGATGCCTCTGGAGATTCCGTTACAGAAACCGTATGGAAAGATTCCACAGTCCCAGACAAGTTCATCTGTGGAACTCGGACAACACCATCACTCAGAGAGGCTGAAGTGTCTTCCAGAGTGAGAGGTGGCAGCTGGGTCACAGGGCGTGAAGTCAAAGGGACACCTTTTTCTGGGGCTAGTTCAGTGACTGGTTGGGAAGTGGAATCTAAGGATGTGTTGGGAGTACCACCCTTTCCAGAGAATTCACTTCCTCTCGTTGGGGACCGGTTAGTCTTGGCTTCATTGTACTTAGCCCCTCCTCGGTTGTAGTTTGTCGTGGTAGGAATCTGGGGTTCCTTCCTCCTTATTTGGTTTGTGGCACTGTCTCTATCAGGATTCACAATGGTGTCTTCTTCAATGTCTCTTCCCTCTTCTTCCTCCTTTGAAAAGCAAGTAAGATTTAATGGAATATCTGGAAACATGAGAAAAATGAAATCTTAATAATATCTTATACTGCATTATACTGCAAATCTTCACTTGTGGGATCTTGGCAACTTCTCATAAAGCACCACCCTATCAAACCCACATCTCAATTCTATAACCTTTATTATCTACCCTCTAGGAAAAGTAATTAAACTCAATGAAAACATCTTATTTATGTCTGCTTTTGATTTAGGGACGGAAATAATGAAATGAATAGATATCACAGCTTTCAAAAGAAGAATACGCCGTAGTTGTATTTACTTATCGAGCGTGTTATTTCACATGGTATTTATTTTCTTGTTCTTATATTTCTCTGTTCAGTTCATCTGGCAACAAGCTAAACAGCCATTAGATTCTTGTAATGTGAAATGGCAATGAAGCAACTTACTTCAAACACCAAAGTAGGTGTATATGCAGAATGCTTCATTGTATATATTCAGAATAAATCACAACTTTAAGCCATCATAAGAGGAAGGTTTAGGACTAGAAGAGGTTTTTGTTTTGGTTTGTCATTTTGTTTTAAACACTTTCCCCTTAGGATTTAACCTTAGACCTAGGGGGAAATTTTAAAGACAGCTTGTAAAAATATGCTTCTAGTCCTAGCCCTTTAAATTTGTTTCCTTTCAAAACATCATTCAGGTGACATCTTTTGTGAACATTTAAGTCACTGTAATGGTCCAGGAGTGATCTGGCCAGAGGTCAACCAAAATCCATGCTTTCCGTTTGTTTTCTTAACTGCACATCTTGTGTTTAATCAGATGCTTAGAAAACTAAATTGCCAAATGTATCAAAATATGATACGTTTAGTCCACATGGGACATGATTTTGTCAGTTTATTAGCACTGTCATCTGTTAGATCTTTCAAGGTCATGTCCCTTAAAAAAAAAAGAAAGAAAGAAAAAATTGATTGAGTACAAATTGTGAGAATTTGACCAACATCAGTAGAAAGAATCTGAATCTTAAACCATGTGTGCTCACGAGCTTTTGTCTTGCACACATAGAAAGCTGCTCTGCACGAAACACAAGCTTTCAAGCATCATGCAGTAACGACTGCATCATTATCCAGAGCTTAATTATTTAGTTGGTTTTAAGAATTTTTTCTTTTTTACTTCAAGGCATATGTGACAACTCTGAGAAAGGAGTCTGCTTTTATGATCCGGATGGTGTTAATGCTGAAGTGGAAATTCTCCAGAGTTTTGTTAAGGATCAATGTGAAGCAAATCTGGATATTGGTCTCATTTTCTGGTATCCCTTCACACTCACGTTCTACCAAGATTTTCTAACTTTTTTTCCTGCTCTATTCAAACCTTCATTTTCTTTTTTTTAAAAAAAATATTTATTGAATGAACAAATGACTATTTTTCATGAATATTTATTTAGTTTTTAAATGGAGGTAGTGGGGATTGAACCCAGGACCTTGTTCTTGCTAAGCATGTGCCCTATCACTGAGCTAACTCCTCCCTGCCAAACCTTTATTATCTTCTCTTCTTATCCTCAGCAGATGGCTTTCCTGTTTACAGAGAAAATAAAAGTCACAGACAAAACCACCCCTTTCCCTAACATTAAAATACCCAAAACAGACCAACCAGATTCACCCTCTCATCCTGTAGTAACTGAGGTGTTCCCCTTCCTTTCTAATTCCTACACTTGTGTTTTAAATCCTTTCTCTATTATCTTTTCGGGAACTGAACACAATTGAGTACTTCCCTCTATTTCGTGTTTTCAATTTTGTTTTCTCTAATGGATCATTCTTATCAGCTTAAACTCAAACCTCCTCTACTTAAAAGGAACATAAAGGCAAATCTCTAATTCAGCTTCTAGTATTCATTCTACCTCTCTCCTCTTCACGGGAACATTCCCAGAAGACACGTCTTCTATAGTTCCTATGATCTGTCCATCTCCATCAAGTCCCACAATAACATTGCTTCTCTTCCTCTTTGCTTACATTCTCACACAAACACACTTTATCATTCTCTTATTGTAAGCTATGCAGATTTCTATAAAATTTTTCTTAAAACATAAGTTACTCACCTTTTCTTCTGTCAGATCTTTTGGGGAAAAAAAACCCTATACACATATTAAACACACATATCCCTTTCACTGCTTTTTTTTTTTCTAGCAAATTTTAGACTGTGAGGTTCAGATACCTCTCAGGATCTGACGAAGGTGATGGACCATTCATTAATCCTACTCAACTAAGTCTTGTGTGTCTCTATGAGGTCATGTTGTCTTGTGTCAACATTTCAATAGAGTACACGATTCATGCTCTATGATTATTTTAGACATATCTGAAACCCCAAATATTTTAATGGATACAGTTTCTTCTAACTGCTTATGGAGTTACTGTGAATTTCTCTTCCATTCCGGTTTTGATCTGTATCACACCTGTTATCCCTCACAACTTCTATTTAGAAATGTTTATTAAAAAGCCTTGATCACACTGGAGACACTTTGTCTTTCACAGTCATGCATTCCTATTGGAAGAGGATCTGAGGAATATTCCTCAAACTATTCATTTCAGTATTTGGGTATAAAACCATTACAGACACATTCCAGGTATGTGCCAACCTCTATCATTCATTCCTGCATGAATCAATGAAAGTGAATAGTGTTATGGACTGTTTGTGTTCCCCCCCCAAATTCATATGTTGAAACCCTACACCCCCACTCTGATGGTTTTAGAAGGTAGGGCCTTGGGAGATCACTAGTATCAGATGAGGTCATAAGGTGGAACCCTCATGAATGGGATGAGTGACCTCATATTAAGAGTCTTGACGGAGATTGCTTCTGCTCTGCTCTCCACCATATGAGGATGCAACAAGAGGTCTACAGCCCCAAAGAGGGCTCTCATCAGAACCCAGCAGTGCTGGCACCCTGATCTCAGACCCCTAGGCTCCAGAACAGTGATCAGAACCCAGCATTGCTGGCACCCTGATCTCAGACCCCTAGGCTCCAGAACGGTGAGAAATAAATTTTTGCTGCTTATTAGCCACCCAGTTCATGGTATATTTTCATAGCAGCCCGAACTAAGACAAACCCTATGATTTGTAAGTAGAATTTCCTTTTCCTGCCTTTGACTTGATTCTGGCAGTCATTTCTAGGTATAATCATATCCACATGCCTGTGCACACGTGTGTGAATGCAAACACACACACACACACACACAGATACCTTTAGTTGAATTCTGTGAACTCGTGTTGAAATATGGATTGATCATTTTAGTAAAAGAGTTTTTGTAAGAGAGAATTATCTTAAGATAAAAAATTAATTGAGGTAATTACACATGTGATAACGCAACTTAATTGCTATTTATTGCTAGATAACAGCATCAGTTTCCACACATTATCAGCTCATACACATGCATGTACTTACAGACACATCCACAGTATCACTAACAATAGCACCTGGATTCAACACATCATCTCAGTTATAATGAGTAACACATTTGGGCTTAGGAGGAAATATGAATACAGTCACTTTCTCTCTTTTGTAAGAATTAAGACAATGCTAAAACTTATAAATATTCTTAAATGCCCATTTACATAAAGGACCTGGTGCCAGCAACAGACATTTATAATATAAATAGTCCAAACACAAATGATCAGATTAAATGGGCAAAAGAATATAAACAATTTATACTTTGGCTCATATTTATTACTGATCTATCAATCATTGGTTAAGTTGGTTAAAAATAAGCTGTAGCAATATTAAGAATTGCTTAAATATTATTTTAGACTTTCAGAAACATTTTTATACTAAAAATTCCAATTTGTGGTATAGTTCATAGCTATGTTTATTTTTAAAGTTCATTTTTTCATTATCAAACCTTTTCTATCTCTTTTTAAAATTGTATCAATTAAAGTGTCTTCCAACTTCTCCGTAAACAATCATGTATATTAATTACATGTTTATCTACAAAGCTCAGCAACCAAACCCACAAACAATGAATAATATAACACGAACTTTTTATTAATGCAACATCTGAAACCTAACCAATAATTCAAAATAGACTTTTTAATTTTAAAGCAATTGAATAAAAAATAGCTATGATACCTTAATTATTTCTTCAGTTCCAATTAATTCAGGAAAGAGGTCAAGTTCTACAAAATTAAAAACAAAATTATTAAAATTTTTTTCAAATATTTCAGCCTTATGGGTCTACTGTCGGATGGAAAGAGGAAAAGGGACTGTTAGCTTGGAAAATACAGAATCACTCCAAATGAAAATGTCAAATTTCAGTTCTCAAGACTACTGAACATTACATAACAATACCTAAACCTCTATGAAACTGCATTCAAAATCTTCATCTCTATCTTCCACTCCAGCCCTCTTTCCTATTCTCACCCCCAATGTACCTGAAGCTAAGAAAGGAGAGGGGCCAACAGTAAGGCTGATATTACTGGTTGTAAAAAAAAACCCAAGTAATCTTTCATCAGTGTAGACTCACTTTCAGTCTTAGTATGGCTGATAAAAGCATAGTTGGGGAAATGCCAGGGATCTGGGGAGAACTGGTAGATTCATTTTCTTATTCAACTACTTATTCCTTAAGTTCCTCTTCTGACTGAAGGTCAAGTAATTCTTTCTGTTCTGCAGACTTGGGCTCATATCTGTTTGTACACAGGGTGCTGGACCAGGTAAAGTGAATGTTTTCCAGCAGGTCCAGCCTGGATCGGCAGCAGGAAGGACTGACCAGACTGAGTCCCATGCCTTCTTCCCAGGAACACTGAGCGAATGCTGTCTATGCAAAGAACCTAACAACCAGGAAGGATTCAAGTCTGTTTTTCCCAACTGACCAGAATCTGCACATTTCTAGTCCGTGGATATTTCAATCCTAAAACAAGACCTGTTAGTCAATGGTAGGAAAGGTAAGGAGCTGGTTCTCTCTCCAACAAGGAACCTAGCCTCACTGCCAAATTACTGAGGGGCTAGAGGACCACTTTTCCTTACTCTGCATTCAAGGTGCCTAGATAATCTGGAGGATGGGAGAGAGGGTGACGGTGAGGGCTTGAGCATTATCACAAAGATGTCCTTCTCACTCCTATTATTTTAGAGGCTCTTTTTCCATCTCCAAAGTTTATGCTCGTCACTATCCTAATACTGCTTAGGTTCTATTTTTCATGCCTCTATAGATCCTCAAACCTGGGAAATGCATACGCTATAGAATTTTCAGACAGAAGATAACTGAACTAACATTAAATATTTATCAACCCCAGGCCTGTTTTACAATATAGACTTACTGAGTTTATTTTTTACCATAAAATTTCTTGGTGTTAAGAAATGTAAAACCATAAAATATAGTTAAATGCCTGAATTCTACTTAGAAGAGAATTTAAGTAAAATGGCGAAGTCAGTCCAACCCCAGGAGAATTTAGATAAAATTAATACTCTTGACTATTTAGCTATTTTAAAGTTACTTACCCTGGACAATTTTCGGTGCTATAAAAATGAAAATATTCACTGGAAAAAAAAATCAGAGCTTTAAATTTTTAACTCTCAATTATTATTTTTTTTTGTTGTTGTTAAAATTGGCCATGAAGGAGTTTGGACACTGTTATTTGGGTCATTAGTATTCTTGTTCTATTTTTATCTCTATGAAACCTTCCCCCCCACACACACTTTTTCATGCTCTTTTCTCTTTATATTTTCAAATTAAAGTGACCTCAGTAGTCTGAAACAGCTGTGTCTCTATAACCTCTCAAGAAACCCATACAAGTGAATTTAAAAATGAGATGTCACTGAACTGTGAAAGACAAATAAAAAGAACCTTCAATATGATTTTCTAGAAACTACAATTAGAGAAGTTCATGCATGGGAAATCCTTCAAATTCAGCATGAGACAATACATAATTTTACTGAGAAGGCTTTTAAATGGAGACACTCTTTTTCATGTATTTTAAAAATACTTTAATGTTAGTAAGGGCAAATCATAATCAAATACTTGCTAGTGATACCTACATTGTATGTATCATATATTGTGTATTTCTCTGTTAAGAGGCTACAGAAAACTGTCTCAATGATAGTCCATTCTCTTCAACATGCTTAAGGAAGTGTTTAAAAAATTTTTTTAAATGGCCTAACTTCACCTAAATTCATACTTTTAATAAACAAAAGTGATTTTCTTATTAACTGTCAGAGGTGGGGTGGGGTAGACATAATTATCACACTGAGAACTGGTCTTTTCTTTCAGTATTCTCTGTGTGTATTGCATTTGATTAACTTTCATCCTTTAACCAGAGCATAATTTAACTATACAGATTACATAACTTAACTATTAAGTTAACATAGATAGTTGTACCCAGTCATTCCCTCTACAGGATATCAGAATCAGTGAGTTCCACTGGTAACTGTTTTACTATTTACTGCAATAAGAATTAAGAAGTTTCCTTTGGGTGGTTGTCCTAGGCCCTGGATGCAGAACGAATGGACTCAAGCAGCCTTTACTCCCTCTTGGTTTCATGGTGCTCTCGTGGGTAAACACCCCAACTATGGATGCCTTCATGTTGGTATGTAAAAACCCACTCCGAAGGACCTTCATTCTGGTTTCCTACCAGACTTAGATCATTTGAACCAATTGAAATTCTGGGGTTGCCCTGGAACACTTCAACAGCCCCACTCCAGATAATCCAGAAGTCTTTTGCTGAGCCTCTTCAGAACAATTTTGAAAGACAGTTTTTATCTGTCTGGAGAATCTGAGCCATGCTTCTGGGTCTGAGAGCTCACAGCACTCAAGGTCTAGCTCTGGTGCTTGGCACAAGACCTCCCAATGGGTACCCTTAACCTGCTGCTTCCTTGCAAATAATAACCGATGTTTTAGTGGCCACTGGTCTGACTCAGGCACTACTGATATATTTAACAGTCCAAAAATTATACTGGTTTCCAGAATCGACAATTCTCACTTCATCAAAATAGACTCCACGAAGGCCACAAAAAGTCCAATAGTGAAGACTGTCTATATATATATATATTTTTTTTTTTGAGTCAACATGTAAAATTCACATTTATGTGATAACTGAACAAAAGCTACTGGACCATTCTGGCTTTGCTCTGGGACACATACAATGTTAGATTTCCTAAAAGAGCATGTTAGTCACACGTTAATATTCCATAACACAAAAAAGCAACACTGATGTAGATTGGCAAGCATGGCTTATTTAATTGTTCAAAGATAAGCGAAGTTTCACAGTGCAAAAAGTAAAAGCAATGTAGACTGCAGTCTCTTTAAACTGTGATTTTAAATGTCCTTATGTAATAACACCCATAGCATAGTGTGGTATAGACAGAATAAGCACAGATGTATAGCAATTTAACAAAGACAACTATTATGCAACTGAAAAGCACACAAAACAGGAAAATGTGTTGCATTTAAATTAAGTCGCCATGCATTTAAATTTAACACATACAATTATCAAGGCCCTAAAACATGTACTTAAACAATGTCCTCTATAGCTATATAATAATTTGATCTACATTACAGAAATGAGCATAACTATTTTAGTTGCAAAAAAAATAATTATATTTATGACTTGTTCATTCATAAATACAATTTTCTAAAAAGCTTTTGAAAAGAATATCCATTTCTGTTTAACCTTTAAAAGGTTTCCTTAACAAAATTAAATTCTTTCTGAATGTGAGTTTATGCATTTATTTTAAAACAGCAATTTATTATAATATGTAATGGACACTCGTTTATGGTAATACTGTTGTACACAACAACAAATGTAATCAAAATTCACAAGCAATAAATTAATCAAATTAGCCAAAATTAAATGCACAATTTGGAAGAGCGATTTTTTTCCTTCACAGATACTGATTAGAATATTTAAAATATTAGAATATTTAAAATCTGTGACTGAACGAATGAAGGCAATTATAAATAACCTCCTTCATTTCTTTTTAACAAAAGCGACAAACAATACAACATTTAGAAAACAGCTTATCCCAAATAATAACAGATTAATTCAACAAGGTGTATTATACTGTTACTAAGATAATGAAACAACATGATTAACAGGATGAAAAGGTACTAATAAAAATCATGAAATAAGGGGCAAACGCAAAAGCCACATCTACACTAACCACGTAAATCATAAAATTTGCAAATCTGATAAGTACTATCACACTAAACCACAAGACAGGACTGCTGTTAAGACTTTTACTGCGATACATTTACCACAGAAACAATATTTAAGATAATGTACTTTCAATAATGAATTGAAAATATATGGATTGAAATGCCATTGCAGTCTTTATGATCAGAAAGAGTGAGTTCTAAGAGAATTATTATTTTCTTTATAAAAAGAGCAAGGCCTCAAACTTTGGGTAAATTGGTTTTTGATGAAGGACTTTTTGGTAGAAATAATTAAAGAATAAACTAAGTTTTAAACTTTTGGCTTTTAAGAGTAATATCATAGCAGAATATCAAGTTAAATACAATCTTTCAGTAAAACATCATTACTGTACAAACTGCTCTAAGGGACATCCATGGAGATTAAACGACGTTTCCAAGTTAGCATCTCAATAGTTCAATGGTGTCCTGATCCTTTGAATAAATAGAAATTAAGTTATAATGTTTGTTATTTTGTACAAATGTGAAAGAGCTACAAATGATAGAAGAATGTTGTGCTTTGTGCCAACAAAGAGTCAGTCGAAGGGGATCACTCGGAAATCACTTCTGTAGAAAAGACACTTGATCTGCTTTTTTCATATGCAATAAGCTTCTCTCTCAAAAGAAAAAAAGAAAAAAATCCGGAAAGTCTAAACTTCCAGCATAGTTTACAGTATGAAAGTGCACAACATAAATAGCTAAAATTATTTTTTGGAAACTCCTGGGAAATTGTTTCATGTTCAAAAATTAGATTGGTATAATTAAACCAGGATGGTAAAACTAAGTGAAGGTATGCAATGTAATTCATATCCTAAAGTACACAGTAGGATTAGAGGAGATTTTTATATGTCATATTTAATCAGTGCACATATGATATTGGCCAACACAGTCAACAGTGCCCTGCTAAAGACGTCATTTTTGAAGTGGATAAATATGGGAAACTCTGGTGAGGGATGACATTCAATGGAGGAGTGTGATATAGTATTACTGAAACCGTGGTCAGTTAACTTGATACTCATCTTTCAATAAAACTTAGAGCTTACGTTCCATTTAATTACAGCCTGATTTTGAAAAACAATGCTAAATAAAAGCAATAGGAAAGATGGTTATACCCAGACCATGAGGCAGGTTATAAGAAATATAATTAAATAATTTTACTGCCATCATGACAGTAGTAATATTCATTAGCCATCAATGTTCCAACTTGGGAAACATCTTGGCAAGTTTTGTAGCCTGCTGAATAGGATACATAATCTAACATCTAATGCTTTGATATACATTCTTTAACTGAAAAATTCAGCTAGTGAGAACCACCATGATGAAGTAATCAGTGAACAAGTTCATAATAAAGTCCTGCTATGGCATATAGATCACAAATGCAAATCAATATACATCAGTTTTCCTTCCGTACATAAAAGTGGAATAGGCAACAATTAATATCACTTGTAACCACTGCCATTAACACCTCGTGAAAATTTCAGCGAGTAGCCTCATTGTAGGGATGATCAAAGAATATTTACATTTATGAATATGTGTCTGCATGATATATAAACGTATATATGTGCATATACATATACACATACATATAAAATTCTATTACTTCAAGACTGCTTACACTAACAAAAGGAAGACTTTAGTATGTAAATCTGTAAATAGTCAAATTGTGATGGTCAGCTTCATTCTTTCACTTAACTGAACTTCATTCAATTACTGCATATGCTTTGAGATCAAAGATTTTCCCAAAATACTTAGAGAAGATGCATGCAAATAAAATACGATTAGAAACACACTTTTTGTTTGCTCCTGTGAAATAATACTGGCAAATCTAAGAGGAAAGCTCCCCCTCTCCACCAAATTACAAGAGTGGATTAAAATATCTAAGATAAACTTTTGAGATGCTTTGTAGATATTTCAAAGAACCTCACATGATCCTAGGATCATGATATACTTACTACAAAATGCTTTGTGGGCTGAAAGAGGAAAAGACACAAGTGAAACCAACTCTTCATCATCCAAAATAACAGTCTTTACATTTAGTCAGCAATTTTCATTAGATGACCAGTAGAGACATTGCAATAGGTTTTGCGGTTCTTACTTTACAAATAGAAAACTTCAATATTAAGAGTAAATTTACTTATTGTTTTGTACCAAAGTTGCTGAATAAAAAATTGGATTCTATGCTTTACAAAATTTCCTGATGATCCAGATTAAAAAGAAAATCGTTTTGCCTTTGGGCCAAAAGAATATAAAGTCAGAGACAAAGCACCAACACATTCAGAAATTAAACTAGCCTCACTTATAAGGCACATCAGGAGAGCACTTACCAGGGTCATCGGAAGGCATGTCAACAATCAGCTGGTCGCTGTATTTTCCATACAAGCCATTAGTGCATATGGCTACGATTTGAAGAACATAACTCATATTGGGTAGTAAATTATTAAGAATAGCACCCTAAAAGAAAGATGGCAGTAACTATACAAATGTGTTGTTCTCACAGGAGTACTAACATACTAGACCTCTGTCCTTAGAAAAGTTTTTCTCAGTTGTTCATAGAAACTATTTTTATTTCGTTAACCTAAGAAAAAAGTTTATGCGATGTTGTTAAGTTGAACTTGTGATATTTGTGAATTAGGAAGATACTGGGAAACTAGGTTTTTTAATTTTTCTTTTTAAAAATCAGATTTGGTTTTAGAAAGTTTCTTTATTTTTTAACTGGGATTGATCAAATTCACAAATGAGTAACCAGAACTGTAGATTAATATTTTTGGCAAACAAACCTGTAGCATTTGCCGGGGCAAAATGTGAAAAATGAATTTATCTCTTTTATTTTAACAATGTATAAGCCAGACAGTAATAGAATGATTATCTTCTTCGCATCATTATGGAATGAAGAATAGTATATTCCCAGAGATTCCACAACTTTCCCAATTCACACTGTCTCTGCTGTAGACAACCCAATTAAAGAGTTATTACAAATTTCATCCGTCTTGCTTATATGCTATTCAACACCGTGATAACAAAGACAGTTTTTGCTTAAATGCAGGTTGCTGGGACTTGCGGGACTCTCGCCGTCTGTACTCAGAGGTTGGCGTCTTGGACCTGCAGTTAGGTCGTTCTTGGGCCACACCCAGATGGGGTTTTCTCAACTACACCTCAACACTGCTCTACCAAGACGAAGTTTAATACTGAGATGGTCAGATCACAGAAGGAATCTGTACTTCGTTTTCTTTCATTCTTGTGCATGGGAGGGAGGAAGCAGAGGTGGATCTTTCCCTGAGGATTACCTGCCTCGTGTCCTGAAAGTTCTGACTCAGTTGACTTCACATCTGTTACTTGAGTATCTGATGCAAAGAAAAGGACTTTCAAGTCCCCTGCTCTAGTCCCCACTCTGTGTTCCTTGTGCTGGTAGAGTATGACGGGGGAGCTGTTTCACACAAGACAGTATCAGAGCCTGAGATTCCAGTCCCAGTTCTCTCCCCAGGTGTGAGAGCACAAAGTACTTAACTGTTCTTTGAGTTCCTTTCTTTATAAAGGAGACTCCCCTAGATGGTCTCCAGTACGTAAATCTCTACTGTAAGTGTTTATTCTACAATGCGGTTGTTGGCAAAGTCAAGGTCTCCATGTAATTCAAACCATAAGTTAAGAACCTGGTGTAAATCATTGTTAAGTTTTGACATAATTAAATATAGCTTCTGCTTCCCCTTCTCCGACTAGAGAGCTTCATACAAAGTCTAAAGTCATCAAAGGCAATGATACACCATTATTTGTAAATTCTTACCCTGAAAATTAAACTAGAATGTCATCAATATATGAAACAACCGATCTGATAGTTACCAAGTCTTGGTAGCCGTCAGTCAGAAACTCATGCTTGGTCTGGTCTTCTCCCTCCAACCGCTGGTACAGCACAGCAAACTTCTCAATCATGGTATCATAAACCACTCGAGGTCTCTCCCATGTCACGAGGAGGCTGGTATAATTCTCCGGGTCAGCTTGAACATTTTCTGGTTCTGAACTACAGACTAAAGAGGGTGAAAAAAAAAGTGCACTTACTGATACAACTGTCAGCCTCTAGGATTTTAACAAGTAACACATTCTATGAAAATTTCTGTTGTATTTTAGTAAAGGCTAAAAAGTGACACTTTCCCACTGTGGCATTTTTGTTCATGCCATTTCCTGTACCTGAAATACTTCTTCCTTTCCTCCTACCTCCATCTGCTCAAGTCCCATCTTCCCACCCAGGAAAGGTCTCCATCAAGTGCTGCCTCCTCTCTTCGGCACAGTCTGATCTCTGCTGATGTGATCTCTGTCATTTTCAGTTGCCTCTTGTGTTTACCACTATTATTGCATTAATTGCGTGTTCCCTCATACTTTTCTTTTCTGAACAATTCTTAACTCCCCTAGTAGATTATAAACATGAGAACCAGAGTTTTTTTTTTTTTTTTTATTATTTCTCTACTGCCTAGAACACTGTCTTGAATAGATCTGGTGTACAAATTCATTTTCATAAATAAAGGAACAAAAGCTATCTCCAAGTTTATGGTGTCTTTATTATTCTAGTTTGGAATAATGAGGAGAATTTCAGCGATAAAAGATGGTCTATGATCAGGCATTTTGTTGTTTTAAAATCCTTGAAGTAATTAAAAATTCCCTACCAGAGAAAACCACAGAAGAACTACTAAAAACTATCATTTCAGTATTTTTCAGACCTGCTGACAATAAAAATCCCACTTTGGCATCATAAATAGATTAAGCAATTAATTTTAGGGAATTAGAAGATTTGCTTGTCTTAGCTGGAAAAAAATATTTTGAAAATCGTTCTGGGACTTCTTAAAATGAACTGAAGCCTATGCTGGGAATCATGCCAAAAATACAGTCCCATCAGGAAGAGGACTCTGATTATTTCTGAAATACATTCATAATGTGATAATTTGGACTAACTGTGAGGATTGAAATGATAAAATTCATGATATTGTGCTAACGGAGCAAGACAATAAATATAATCTCTTCACAGGCCAGGTAGATTCGCCAAAGAGAGGGAGAAAAAGGTCTCTAAGGCCAAAAGAATGATTATGTTCGTGGAATCCAGACTTCGCTTTCAGGGGACACCTGAAGTTACAAAAAGCCACTAGATGAGACTGTGCAGTTGACTTAAGTCAAACAACCGTTACTGTTACCAAAACTATTTCAAGGACTCAACAAAAACAAGCAAGCAGCAGCAGCACAAAGTGACCAAAAAGCTTTGTCTCTCACAGTCTGTAGTTTTTTCTCGTGAACACAGGAGGGCACCCAAAACTAACAACTGACCTTACAAATTGAAACAAATTTTATGTGCGGTTTTTAATAATAGAACTTTTAGCATGTTATGCTATGTTAGCAGTGGTATATAAATGATTCAGAAAAATATACATTATATACTTTAAATAAATGTATGAATAACTTTTTATGAATTAGAGACAGAATTTTTCACTGTTAAAACGATAATGTTGTTTTTGTTCATTGAGGACGTAGGGTGGGGTGTTCTTTTAGGAATAAGAGGAAAATTATTCCATTATCAAAAAACATGAATGCAGAATAAGAAAGTGTATTCTAATTGAGGTCTGGACTACATCACTGTTACTCTATCTAGCGCCACTCTTATTAGTGTCCACCAGATGGCAGAAGACCACCAAATCATCTCAAAAATGAGACACAAACTGGAGGAACAGGATTGCCTCCCTCTTGCTTCTAATGAACCCCAAGTTTATTTTTAGAAAGTTGAAAGTGATTCTGGACAATTTCATTTGTAGACTTTGTTCTCCTAAAATCAATCCCACTTTTATAGAATTAGAATGATTTCAAGTGAAGTATCTCTTCCTCAAAGAAGACTCTTAAAACGCATGAAGATTTTATGTATGCACATAAAACACAAAAACCTGAGAAGCTGAGAAAAACATTAAATTCTTACCTGTAAAATGCCCAAGGGACTACTTCCTAAATAGTACAAACTACTTTGGTCAGATGTCTATGTTTATCTCGCATCTTGGTAGTAGAAATCAGCAGGTACTTCAAATTTTAAGAATCAGCATTAATATAAAGTAGGACTCAAAAAAGAAATTCATATTTCCTTGCCATCAGGTTTTAATTCCTATGCTTTCTTCTTTATATATCTGTAAAAGGTTACTGGCAATTTGTGTAATAATTTAAAATTGCATTATAATTAGAAATTTATTTTGTAAAACACCCTTTTTGTTTATTGATAATCATA
The DNA here is from genome assembly GCF_009834535.1 of Camelus ferus. Taxonomy (NCBI): domain Eukaryota; kingdom Metazoa; phylum Chordata; class Mammalia; order Artiodactyla; family Camelidae; genus Camelus; species Camelus ferus. The sequence continues at coordinate 25,915,435 of NC_045702.1, forward strand.
GCTTAGTAATAGGCTATAAAGATTCAGCTGAATCTTATCTTTTAGGTTCTGAAATACAGAACTTCATAAGACACTAAAAAGATACACAAAGATATAGACTTTAGAATGTATTCAAGAGAAAAATCAGTATAAAGAAAACCAGTACAGACCATATCAAGTCTGTGATCTTGCCAAAGATTGCCCTTCAATAAGGTACGACTGGACTTTTTAACTGACCATCTAGTTAATTCCATACACACTACTTGATGTTCAAATATAAAGCTGTGTAATGACCATGGAATAGGTTATTAATTTGCACTAAATTTCCCAGGTTTTCCTTATATTTCCTATTGAAATTGGTTTAATTACATTATCAGAAGGACACACACTCTATAAAGCACAGTACCTGGATTGAAAACCAAGATGGCTGTTTCAGATCAACATACACTCAAGACACCACATACAAGCTACCAATAGATATAATAAAATAGTAACAAAAGTATAATTTCCTTGATTAGGGGGAGCTCAGAACCATGTTGAGGTCCCATTCCCTTGCATGCTTTCATTGCATGCTCTGATTCCTTTCTACAAGCTACATGTGATCTGGGTCGCAGTTACTGATTCTTTAAGGGACATTGGTCAAGAAGCAGAATCTGGTTCCTGCAAGCCCTTGGTTATGAGCCAGACTGTGACAAATCTGGGGTCTATGCTAAGTCACACAGAATACAAGCCAGTGCTTCAGTACAAATGCAAAGGATCCTTACACGCAAAGAATGAGGATATGGTCTCCTTTTTAAGAGAGTGATAAGTGTTCTTACTTAGAAACTTACTTTTAACATTCAATTCTCATCTGGTCAGTTCCAGGTACCCTTGGACATACAAATACAGACAGTTCTGTCTCAGCCTTTAGGAAGACCACTCCTCTGATAGCCTCTACTCGAATTTAGTGAGCTAGTAAATGCAACGAGTGCCTTTAGTTTCCAAATCCCAGACTCCATTTACAGAGGATGTAAAAGAAACTTTTCAAAATTCTGCCACTTAGACCAAACTAGGCTGTCCGTACTTTTCAAAATGACACGTTTTCCCACTAAGGGTTATAAAAGCTTCACCACCTTAGTTGACACAAAGTCATTTCCGCTCTCATTGCTGGTGGGAACGGACGAGAAGAGTGACTACCTGTCACACAGGAATAAGCAGGACTCCCAGAGCAAGTCCCGAAAGATTAATAGCAAAGCACAGGTGTCACGAGAAGCATGAAGAGAACATGACGACTCTGGCTGCGTTACGTCTCGTGATCAGCTAATGATGAAAGTTCGTGTCGGTGGTCAAGGGGAGGCATGAGTTTCCTTCTGCCTTTGCTGTTCTATGTGCCCACCTTGGAAGAAGGGACACTTACTCTGAGGGAGCAGGTCCAGTCTTTGATCCATGGATTATAAGCAAAAATGCAAGCAGGGGTGAAAAGACAGGGTGGTGATTCTTGGGGAGTAGCAGAGAGAATGTCACAATTACCCGAGACGTGGCTAGGTTCTGACCCAGTATTTCCCACTGTCTTGTGGTCTGGTACGGTTCCACACAGCCCACAACAAAAGTCCTTCCACGAATGCACGCTGATAAACCCACCACTGATAAATCCTTGCTTAGGCTTATGGGCCTCATTTTTAAAAGTATTCAGACAGGTAATTTGATGACTATTATGAAAGGAACTTGAAGATTTACAGACTCAGAGGACAACCAATATTAAGGTGGTAATTCTCCCTCAGGGAGAAGCAGATCTTAATGAAAGTAACTTAAAGATTGCCACAAATGTTAAAAATAATACCTAGAAATGATCTGTCACTGTTCTGCACTTCTAAATGCTACATGCCATTCCCTTCAGATAAAAAGCCAAAAAAAAAAAAAAACCTTTCAAATTCTACTTAATTCAGTCCATTTTCTCTGGGAACACACGGTAACTTCTCCAACAGTTCAGTTTATGACATATAATCTTCTGAGAAGCACATAATCGTCATGTCATTTTTCTGCATATAGTTAGAGTGCAGTGGTAATTTACATGTGACCTTAATGAATGCTATTTACAACTACTGACCTTCAAGAAGGTGAGACTACTGATGCATAATTCATCATGACATTTTTCAAGAAATTACAGAAAATTTCTCATAGCTCAAAGACAACATTAGGCTATAAAGACACTCCTTTCATGCTACCTGGCCTTGAAAAGCATTTTATATTTCATGGTTTTTTTTTTTTTTAAGTTTGTATTAAGTATATTACCATGCTAGCAAATGAGATTTAAAGTGCATTTATAATTCTATTCAACAAACAAAAGCCTTAAACATGGAAAACTTGAATAGTACCGAATACTCGTGGTGATAGTTTGCCCCCTCTACATATACATATGTACAGATGCACACACATCTCACACACACACACACACACACACACACACTGCAGTAACACTAGCTATGTGTCCGGAGCATATTATTTTCAAGGAACAGTACTGCTTTGCAAACTTCAGCTCATTTAAGCCTCACAACACCCCTACAAGGTGGCCAACTTAATCTCTCATTTTATAGGTGGAGAAACTGAGGCTTCGAGGAATTAAACAACTTGAGAATTTTCATAAAAGTAATGAGTATTTGCACTGGGGTTTGAAACCAGAAATCGCCTGGACTTTAAAGCCTAAGCTCTTCCCCCGGTGCCTGAGGAGGTCCTGCTTCTAGTGAGCGGGTCTCTCTGGTGGGACAGGGGGCCAGCGGGGAGCATCCTGTGCCTGGAAGGCACGGGACAGAGCTGGGCTTCTCTGGCTCCACACGCCCGTCGTGTCTGTATGGTTATATTCACAAAGAGTGCTTATTCACTAAAAGACAGCTTTTACCAGCTCCTTCAAGATCAGATGGTTCTATTAAATTCCATGATCCTTAGAAGAGCGGAAGTCCATTCCATGAGGCCAAAAATAAATGCCTTTTAATAAGTGGCAGCGCTACATAAAAATGCAAAAATAGAGGACTGAAGTTCTGGTAAAGCACGCATTCACTCACTATGAGTTCTGCTATGAAGGCAAAAATGAATACAGCTTGATTTCCACCCTCAAGAAGTTGACATGGATATGCAGGCCTCACGTGGTTTTTGCTGTTCTTTGCAATGTTTTTTGCAAAATATATTTTTTTTACAACATTTACTGAGAGCAGAATTCTGAGAATTTTTATGCCACCTCTTACTTCTCTCTTGGTCAAAATGAGGATGTTAGATATTTATAAAAGCAAAATATATAAGTATAATCTGAATGTCCAAAACTGAGAAACCGATTTAATAAGCTGCTCTGATTATAAATGGGATAGTGCATAAAATTAAGAATGGTGTATTAATGATACATTTATATCATTAAATAAAGCAAAATCAGTTAACAGATAAATGTAGTACAGCCTCATTTTTGTGAGACATAATAATATATTTTTAATTTAAGAGAAAAGCCCAGGATATTCCTCAAAATTCCCACAGCAGTTATCTCTCGGTAATGACGTTACAGGGAATTTTTATTTTCTTCTGTGTGCTTATCTGTATTTTCCACTTTTTTTTATAATGTTCATGTAATAAAAACATTTTCAGATAAAATTTTATAAAGATTAAATCCTGAACACAAATGCAATCTTCAACTCTTATTTCAAATTCAGTTCAAGAAGGGAGATAGTGTATCCATTAAGAAAAAAAAATCACGGGAATATGCACACGGAAAACAAGTGCTTGGTGAATGCCAATACTCATGATGGAAAATGCAAGAATTCAATTGTTCTGCTGTTTGAAAAAAGCCAAGACAATTCTTTTATAAATCTGACATGTCATTAAAGTCATCAGTCTTTATTATAAAATTATATAAGCATAAATTATGTTCCCTTATAAGTATAAAACATCATGGGGAGAGCTTGGAAGTCACTAGAACCAGGAAGACCTGGTTCAAATACTGACTCCAGCCATTTACAGTTCTGTGAACTTGGGTAAGCACTTAACATCAACTTGCCAAACTGTAAACTGAGGACCATAAGGACAATGCCTGGCTGAACACACTGGGTCACATGACACCTGTGAGCTATTACTGTTTTTGCTGTGATTACTTCTGGCCTTCATGACTTAACTCTGAAAACAATAGCTTTCTACATTAAGTCTGAACTACATATGGGTTTACGCATTGAATGGTGCAAGAGGGATGCGTCAAGCGTAGCCTGCCATATTTTTATGATAAGGAAATGGATTCTTTCAGTCATTTGGTGAATATTTGATGAATGAGAGCTTTACTTTGGCCCAGCAATCGAGGTAAAATGATAAAAGACTTGGTTACTTCCTTTTGGAGCTCAGAGAGTGGTGGAGGAGACAGTTAAGGAAACAGACAATATCATACAACGGCAGCTGCTAGGAAGTTTGGATGCGCGGAATGTAGGAGCTCCCGGGCACATGGCACAACTCCCATGAGCATCGTTCACCTTGTACTCGCTGGGCACGGCACCTTCACGAGTGCACACTCCTGTGGCTGTGCCAGAGTCACACTTGGTAGGGATGGAATTAGAATCAGAGATGGCTCCCCAGTGGAGGCAATGGTCTACTTGAGTCTTAAAGAAGGAGGAGACGAGCAAACGAAGACAGCAGGGAAGAACATATCATGGAGGGGAAACAGCATGTGCAAGTGCCTCCTGGGAGAGTGTGGTCTGCCCATTTCAGGGGACCTCACAGAGTTCGGGACGAGGGACAAAGCTGGCTGGGGAGGATAAGCTCTAAGACCAGTGAGTACCAAACAGGTCTTAGCATGTAATGACAAACTGTTTGGATTTTATTCTGAAAGCAGTGGAAGCCACTGGGGTTTTTTAATAAACTACAGTTGATAAAAGTACATGACAAAAAAAGAATCATATTTATTTATTTTGTTATTTGGTCATTTATATTTTAGAAAAAGAGATGGTTAAATTGTTTATTTTTTCTAATTAATTGTGTATTACTTACTAGACAGGAAGTTTTAGTATTTAGCATTGCTGGTAGAAATATAATTAAATTTCCTCACTTTGCAGCAATTTAATTCGAAACAATGTCACATTAAATGCAGCTATTCATCACTTGTCTTGTGCTCTGGGTTTTTTTTTTTTGTTGTTGTTGTTAAAGGATAAACAATTCTCCCAAATACCACACTGAAACAATAAAAACATGCTGTTTTAATGCCTAATCTTCAAAAGCAGGCAGTTATTGAATTAATATTATACATGCCCCAAAATTCATTGCAGGGCTGGGATCAAAGAAGACCATGTACTTGGAAAGGTTTTCCATCCCCAAAGCAAAGGCCACTTCAACTATTTCTTTCATGAACCAGTACACCCTCAGTGTAAACTGAAAAGAACAAGTCAGCAGACGCAACTGAGTGTGTCCCCTGGACGTTTTCAAAGGCTTCTGACAGCTGTGTCAGCTTCAAAAGGCAGAGAAGCCACTCCAGAGACTTTCCCTCTGCCTCCCCTCCATCGCCTAGCTTGACAAGGACAAACTTCTTTTCTTTCAAAGAAGGAAACTAGGGGAAAGTCTCACTTTTTATTCATTAATATTCAGTGCCTTTGGTTTCAATCCTTACTGGGCACTAGGCTTCTCTGGAAGCTTCCAACACAGAGATGAGCACTTGTTTAAAACCCAAATCACGCATCATGACTCAGGTCAAATGTGGTTCTCCCACGGAGACTCCCTAATCATCCTAACCAGCGGATCCGAAGCCCTCACCCCTTATTCATTCCTCTCGTATAGCTGTTGATGAAGGCAGAAGCCACAAAGTGAATTTGGAGGGGTGTGTGTGGCTTTGCAACCTACTGCTGTTTCAGAAAAATTACTTCCGTTACTGAATCTCAGTGTTTCTTATCTGCAAAATGGGGTTGTTTACATGGGGAAGCACATATATTTTAAACTGGCATTTTATAAATATGGAGACTGAGGTTCAGAGAAGTTAAACAGCTTACCTAAAGCTACAAAGCTATCATCAAAATATTTCCAAAAATCTACGTCTTGTATATTTTCCATTACATCACAGTTACCACCTCCAACACAGAATCTATAGGAGTTGTAGAAAAAGTGTATTTCAACACATACCTGCTTCATGAATCTCTTCCTTTCCCGTGTATGAGGAAAACACCTGCCTAGAGAACTTGTACTGTTGCTCTCGAAAATTATTTTGCAAGTAGTCCATCAGCATGACGTAACCAGACTGCTGCATTGTAAGAACTTCACAAAAAACAGCCAACTGGAAAGAAGACCGTTTAACATGTAATTTAACATATCTGCTTCAAAGGGATCAGTAAGTGCATTGAAAGAGATGCTCTGTAGTGAAGCTTAGAAAGTAACTTTTTAAATTGCTTCAAATTACTTCATGTGTTTGAATTTCCAAGATTACCTGGCTTTCAGAGATGCTAACTGTATCTTTAAAAATAATCCAGTCAACAGTGTCTGTACAGGGAGGAGACGTCAGGGAGCCATTGTACGTGTAATACTTGTCAGTTGAATTTGGCAGAAGGTTCAGCAATGTGAACGGATTTAACGCAGCCTGTTTCCCTACAAAGGAATCACATACATCTTAGCCAAAACCCCAACGCTGGAACTTAGCTGTTCAAGGCTTCCATGAAGCAGAGACATATGCTTTGGCATGTATTTAATCAGAACTGAAATTTTAACAACATTTTAGATATATCTCACAAATGGTGATAAAACTCCGAATCTCCTTGCATATATCAGTACCTAGTGTTATTAGGTGCTTTATCTTAACACGGGCAAGATGCCAGAGAGATTATTTTTACATATAAAAGGTATTGAGAAATCATATGGCCATCTGAATAGATACAGTAAAATCATTTGATAAGATTCAACACCAGTTCGTGGAAAACAAAAACAAAACTTTATTCTGATGAATTATCTTCAAAAGTCTACAGTAAACATCATATTTAAGGATGACTTCTTGAAAGCTGTCCTCCTAGAGACAAAGAATGAGATAAAGCACCCTACTATGACCATTTCTATCTAACACTGAACTGGACGGCTATGTACTTTATTCACTTACAATAAAGTAAGAAAAAGAAAAAAAAGTCCTGAAGATTGGGTAGGAGAAAATGATATCATCCTAATTTGCAACTTACATGATTGAGCATGTAACATATCGAAAATAACTTACAGACGATTAGAATTAATAAATGCATGTCTGCAAAGTCACTGCATACAAGAGCCATACACATAACTTAACTGTATTTCCATGTACTGGCAACAAACAATAGAAAATGAAACTTAAAACAACATAACACAATAGCAGCAAATATCAAATACAAGTAAATTTAATAAATGACATGTAAAATGTCTATATTAAAAATTTTCAGACTTTTCCTGAGAGAATTAGATAGACCTTAAAATGGTGGGAAACATCATATTAATGGGAAGACTCAGTCTGGTGAAGATGTTGATTTTCTCCAAATTGTTTTATGGAGTCAATGAAATCGTAATCAAAATCCCAGATGGGTAGGTGTGTGCGTGTGTGTGTGTGTATTAATTAACATGCAGGTTTTATAATTTAAACGGAGTTACAAAGAAAAGTTAAGACAATCTTGACATCCATACATATACGGTTACTTGATTTATGACGGAAAAATCACTATATAGTTGAAATGATGGCCTTTCCAATAAACAGTGCTGTATCAACCGAATATCCTTATGGGAAAACATGACTCTTTATTCCCTACTTCACACCATAAGCACAAGCCAGTTCTAAATACAGTGTAGATCTAAATGTGAACAGAATAATAAAGCTTTTAGAGGAAAACACAGAAAATTTTCTTCATAACCTTAGAGTGGGCTGAGAGATCTGAAATAACATGCAAAAAGTGTTATTCATCAAGGGAAAAGTGATGTCTGTGGTACTTAGGACCAATTTGTCAACAGTCACCATTAAGAGAGTAAAATGGCAAGACAAAGAGTGGAAAATATATTTCAGGTTTTACATACCCATACAATGAAAGTAATGATTTATTCTGGCTAAATATACAAATATACAGAACTTGTATTGAGAATACAGAATTCCCACAAAAAAATTGGTAGAGCTTTCCTGAGTGTTCCATCCAGCTTTAGAACCTTGAAACAATCCAACTATATCCGTCTCCCTGAAGAGCCCCATTTTTGATCTTGCATCTTTCCAACAGCACTTACCAATGGCACTGCCTTGGCCATTTAGTTCTTTGTGTACCAGTCCTCACTCATACGGGCAGCAATCTGCTTACCAGTGAGGTCTGTGTCTAACTTATTTCCCCATTCTTTTCACTACCCAGGCCAGTGCATGTCCTCCGCTCTGTCTTGTAGATTTAGGTCATTAAGAAATAGTCCCTGGAGCCAATGGAATCTAGCTGAAGTGAGGCGGCAGAGTGCAGAGCAGTAGTTTCATCCTTATGCAAGGGATCTGGGGAGCACTGAACAATACCAGAGTCCCAGACCCCATCCTAGACTCTTGAAATTTAAATCTCGAGCAGTGGGACCTGGACATGCACATTTTTTAAAAAAGCATCCCCAAGTGATTCAAACATGCAGCCAGGGGTGAAACAGTTCAGTAGTGTGAAGCCTTTGCAAGCTTTTAGTCTTACTGAGCCCCACTGTCCTCATTACAAAATGAAATAGCTGGACCAGATGATCCTAACAGTGTTCTTACAGCCCCAAATGATAGGAAGACTGGACATACCCAGAAAGCCTGAAGGAGGAAAATGATTTCCATTTAAAAGATAAATTATTGAATGTTAATTTTTCTGCAATACAGAAACTTCTGAAGGAAGAAGGGATACAGCTGATAAAGTTATAGACAACTGCTTCCAGTCTGAATTTAAGACTAAATCTTGGAAGTAAAAACCAATTGACAGGATTGATAGTGTCATGTAGATAGAAACTAAACCTAGTTTTAATCTATTTGGAAATTCAAGCTACGTTAGGTTTAACGGGTTAATTAGTAACTTCTAAAAGTATGTCTTCCTCCCCTCCGATGTCAAGGCAAGATTATTTAGAACTCAGACTCAGATTCAAGTTCTCAGAAACAAAGGAAAATATTTATTTTTTACATGTGAATATTCTTCCATTTTTAGATTCATGTTTTTTAAAAAAATTGTTATTAAATAACCTCCTTCATAATCATCAACGGACTACAATTCTTCCTTTCTCTGATGAAGACAAAACGTACCTTACAAAGGTCCCATGGGAATGTCGAGGTGGAGAATGGTAACAAGGTAAGGAACCAGAAACTGACTCCCTGCTAAGCTAGGTGGGAAACGACCGAGAGGCCAGAAAAGGGAAAACAGAAGATCTGAATAGGAACGGTGAAACAGATAATTTTCATGAAATTGGGAAAGAAATTAAAGGGGAAAAAAGTTAAGAAGAAGAGAAAAAAATCAGAAAAAAGTTTTGATTCCATCTTCCCTCATCCCAACATAGAGCCCATTCCTTCTGCCTCTGAGCCCCAGGACCACTTATCTAGTCTCTGTTATGGACACATTAATGGTTTTGTACCTTTTTGTTGTTGTTACATACACACATGTCCTAAGTTTCTTTCCACTATCACGAGACTGCAATTACAGTATTACTTTCCAGTTACACCACTATCTTATGAGAAAATTGGACTAAGGTTGTTTTTCGCACCTTGAAAAATACACGCACTTCGTCTGAATAACCTCACTGTTGCTAACACAAGAGAGAATCACACCTGAGCCAATGCCGCTCTGTTTGTGATCAGTCATGCACTCAATCCATACTTTTCATTTGAATGTAAATAATGACTAACCAACCAGTCGGACCCTCCTCCTAAGGAAGGTAGATGGTACGGGGTGGCGGTGGGGGAGGGGAGGAGATGAGGAGGGTGAGAGGCAGGGAGATAAAGGCAAAGACCACAGTCGGGCCCAGTGCAAGAGAAGAGCCATTAAATACTTAAAACCAACTCTTATCACTCAGGACAATGATGCTTATTCTGGGGCCACATCAACACTGCCTGTGAAGACTTTTCAATATCCAAATTACTGGGCTGCATTTGTGATTAAGAAAGTACCACAAATCATTCTGATGAGAACTCCCATTTGAGAGTCACTGATGATGGGACCCTGGGTGTGTCTCTTCCTTGCAGTCTGAAAAGATTTCAACTAATATTTTTTTCCTTTCCTGGGCTCTGCTGGGGGAATATGAATATATCATCTCTGTATTGTTGCAATACCATCCTCTTTCTCACCACTTCACGCGAGAGCAGTGCCTAACATGGAATGGGTATGATGGAAGGAAGGGAAAGAAAAAAGGTAAGTAAGAGGGAAAAGGAAAGAGAAATGCGTTTGTCTCTTAGAAATATAAGAAATGAGCAACCAGCCCACATTGTAATAAGATAGATTTTATAATCCAAATGATGGATGATAAGTGTTGTTGTTTTGAATAACTCACATTATACGGAGACCATGCAGCAGGATTTGGGAGTTGATGGGCATTTCCTTGTCCTAAGGACAAGCACTGCCTTCAAGTTCCCAGCAGCGATGGCCGGCAGCCAGCACTGGGAAGCCTTCCCTTTATTGGGCACTGGGGGATTTTCTAGACTCTGAAAAAAGACTAAATTTAATCCAACAATTCTCAAAATGAAAACATTTAACTTTGGGAGGATTTAACTTTTTTAGTTTGGACAGGTCATATCTCGCAACCATTCAAGTCAAACTGACATGTGTTTCACCTGTGTTCTGAAACATATAACTAATATAAATCTCTACAATATATTGGAACAAACTTTATGAACAGACTAGGATCTAAATCCTGGCTCTACCACCTGCCCCCTACATGGGCTTAGGTGTCCTTGCTGAATTATGTGGAAATATTAAGTATCTAGTAGATGAATTGATAGGCATGGAGGATTTTAATTTTTTGCTAAAAGAGGAGGTAAGAAATTGTTGCCTGGGTAGAGAGACAGAAGATAGAGAGGGTGACAGAGGGCAGACTAGCACATGCTCCCAATCAGCCCAAGAGACCATTTGTTCCGCTTCCAAATTAAGAGCCAGGACCCAGGCAGAATGCTGTTAGGGAATCCATATTCCCAGGAAGGGTATTACACAGCGGGGCTTTGATGACACACCCCCACCCCGCCCCACCCAGTGGCTTAGACAGTAGATATTAAAGAGGAAACTTTAGTCAAAGAGTATGAGCAAGCTGGTTCTTAAGCTCATACTACACCCTCCTAGAGAGCCCCAGGAATAACTGAAGAGGCCTCAAAAGAAAGTGGCCGAAGTGCCCAGTTACACAAGTCAGGACTAACACCAGTGTAAGCATCACTCTGGTTGCCCCCACAGGCTGGGCAAAGCCTAGGAACATTCAGATTCATATTTCACATAATTTTAAGTGTAGGAATTCAAACTAGCTGCCTCCTTGCAGTCTGCATAGATCCACTTTCTGACTAAACCAGGGAAAACTTAAGTGCGGCTTACAGAGGTCAACGCTGAATTTTGCAACCTAGGTGGATGGAGGGAGATACAGCTTTACCCTGTGTTTGATTGCACCTTTTACAGACAAACAAACAAAAAAATGAAAACTGCAGTCCAGGAGCACACATATTCCTGACTTCTGCAAAGTCTGGTCAATTCAGGTCCTCACATGTAATTGACAGAGATGAATCAACGCTGGGTCAGGCCTCTGCTTTCAAGAAAAGGATCTATGTGAGTTCTGTCTCTGATTTCAAATTTTGCAGCTTCCCTGAGAGGAACAATCCTCATTTTATTGCTAACTCAGGACAATGTTAATGCCCCATTTGTGGGTGCTTAATAAAAACAAAATAACAATAACAGCAGGTTTGCTGTCTCTTGCCCATGCTGTCAAAGCATTTGCTGTGACAAATGACAAGATTCATGAGACAGTGGTACCAGTATAAAAGCTCAGTCCATCCTGTTCTATGTAAGCATTCACCTTCTCCAAAAACCTTTTCTTGTCACACTGGTAAAGCAGAGGACTTAACAAGGAAACCGCTACGGAATCCATTTGAATTTGAGTAATAATTCCCTTTTCACTTTAAAATACGATTTTTACAAAATTAATTGGTTTCAGATGATAAATTAGTCTTTAACAGAGACAAAATTAAAAAATACATTTAAATGCATGATGTGACTAGATAATTTTCAATAATAAAATTAGAAAACTTCAACCTCCTGCGTACATTAACATTTCATGATTTTTAGGCATCACAAATTTCTGATAAATTGTTCTTTAGTGAGAAACGTACAAACTGTCAAGTGTAAGAAGTGAGAGAATTCTCCTCTTTACAAATGTCTTCCTTCTAACAAGAGATTTTTATAATATTGTAAAAATTCGTATGCATCCAAAGTAGAATCTGGAAGAAAGAGATTTCGCCAAATAGCTTACCAAAGCGACTAACCCTCTCGACTCCATCAATAATTGCTTTGTAATCCAAATTTTCTTCTATTCCAACCTATTAAAGAAGAATGACATTCTAAAACCAGGATAAAATATTTGACTGACTGTTTAAGAAAGTGTAAAGATTAGCGAATTCCATTTTAAGTATTCACAAGTAATGTCCTCTGAATGCACACTTTTCACAGCAAGGTAAGAACAAATAAACAAACAAAAATTAGGTAACTTTTAAATTTTCCATCAAGAATAGGACATTTTAAAGTGTAATTCACACTTACGCTGTGTCCTGACAATGCCTTGCATGTACAAATAAGCAAGTAAGCAAAACTTGTAGTATATAAGTGCACAGATTGGCTCCAGCTGGAAGTGATGTCCCCAAGGAATGAATACAAGACCCCCTTCCAAACATACCAGCCAAGGGGTTGTTCTCTTCAAAAATGACCACCAGTTATCATTCCACTTGTAAGCTCTTCTATTTGTTATAAAATGTGTTTTGATATTTCTCATGATTGAAAAGTTAGTGCTAAATAAGTCTCCATATAATGATTACCTCAAATAAAATGGATAAAGCTCTCAACTTCCCTTTTCCTTTCACTGCTTCCTCAAAACTTGAAAATCGGTCCACATCAAAGCAGTAGATTTGCATCTATAAATGTAACAATGATGGCTTTAGTACGCACAAAGACTTGACAAAAGTCAGCAAAAAGACAATAAAATAAATGACCAGTTCAATAAACTCTATTTGAAAAATTCCATAAACTGTATAATTCTATACTTTGTGAATTTTAAAAACATTTTATCAATTATGTGTGTAGACAACTATATTTACCATCACTTTGTATCCTTCAGTGAAGACAGAAATACAAAGTTAGACAGGTCTAGAACTGAAATTACCACTTTGAGATTACCAGGGGACACTGAATATTTTGCTAGAGTAATTATCAAATGCAATAAATTACCAAATGTGACTTTTAACCATTTTGATGGAATTCTTTCAAATATAGTTTCATTCTTTCTTGAATAGACACTCTGTCCTTGATGGTCTGAGTTACCAGCATTGGACATTATTGCACTGAGCTCTATTAAGAGTGAAACTCTCAAGGCCTCTCTGCTTCTACCTAAAAAATACCAAGAGTTTTAAGTTGCTTGTTTTAAGTCTCTCCTGCTGCGAGGCTATATTCATTTCTACTTCAGTCCATATAACTACCTGTAACAGCCTCTACACTCACTGATAAATTGGTGCTCCTCCTGTCATGGGCCTGGAAATGAGATAACTCAGGTGGGTTTAGAAGTTTAACTAAGGGAAGAGCAGAAAGCCTCTGCGAAGATCAGTGTGCAGTCAGGGTTACGATCAGAGAAACAGCAGGCGTGAAGCAGAGGAAGGCAGTGGCTCCTGCCTTGGGTGGTCACAAAAGCCCTTTTAGAGAGAGGATTTCTAAGCTAACCCTTGAAGGATGAGTGGCTTAAAAGCTGACAGATGAAAAGGCAGAAGAGATGAATGTGTGTTCAAGTCTGAGGGACCAGCTACCAAAAGCCCTCTAGGCAGCAAAGTAGGAGAAGTATAGGAAACTGAAAGCAGTTTGGCAGGGTCTCAGCTGAGCTTCTGCGAGGAGAGGAGAGCGATGAGGCTGGACAGATCGGCAGGGGCCACACCGGGAAGGAGAAAGAGGCAGGCCCAGCTGTTTGAGCTGCAGGGCAATGCGAAGTCCTTGATGGAGAGAGGGCAGGGCTGGGGAATGAAGGTAGAGTGGGAAGGATTAAGAGTGGAGAGAAACCAAGTGCAGAGACTTAAACAAATCCAAGCAAGAGACAAAGGTGGTTTGAACCTTTTTCTGACCTCCCACATCATTTAGGGGCAGAACTGAGGAGACCTGGTCATAGGACATGGGATGCCAGAAAGAGCAGGTCAAGGATGCCCCCTAATTTCCCTGCCTGCACAATTACATGGGAAGTATTTTAAAAGACAAACAACAAACAAATGATATCTCTGAGAGATGATTTGAGGGGCTTTTAAATGAAAAAAAGTTTATGAAGTTTAGTACACAGGTTCTGTACCATTTATTTTGCTGAATCAGGGCTTTTGCTGTTAGGGTTTTTCTTGATTTTCATCTTTATTCTAAGTAAACAGCATTGAGAGACAGCTAAACTCTCAGAAGTGAGAATGTTGTGTGTTTAACGAGCTGACTTTTGTATTTTGAGGGGAGCGAGAGTAATTAGGTTTTTTTTTAAAGGGAGGTAACTTGGGATTAAATCCAGGACCCCATGCACGCTAAGCATGCACTCTACCACTGAGCTATACCCATCCCCTTTTGTATTTTTGACAAACCAAATTTGATAAATATGGTCTTCTTTAAGGATATTTAATATATTAAATATTATAAACCATAAATTTGAATGTGCATATCCACATTAAGACTTTTTAATTCTTTATGAAATAATGAACTCATTTTTATTATCAATAAAGATTTTGGATTATAAAAGTAGTACAGCTTTATTACAGGTAATGTAGAAAATTTGGGAATTTGACGCAGACTCTGTACTCTCAGACACTAATTAGTTTCACGTTTTACAAAATTTGGAATAATAGTACTGTGTATATTATTTTATATTCAGCTTTTTAAAAGCATTAATATCTTATGATGAATCTTTTGTGTAAAGTAAGTCATTCAATAAAATGATTTTTACAAGATCTATAATAATCCATCACAGTGTATTTAATCATTTCCTTTTGTTTTAATTTTTATTATTGTATTTTTTAATTGAAGTACAGTGAATTATAATGTGTCGATTTCTGGCGTACAGCACAATGTCCCAGTCATGCATATACACACATATATTTGTTTTCATTAAAGGTTATTATAAGATATTGAATATAGTTCCCTGTGCTACACAGAAAAAGTTTGTTTCTTAAAAAAATCTATTTTTATATATAGTGGCTAACATTTGCAAATCTCAAACTCCCAAATTTATCCCTTCCCACGCCCTTTACCTCATTAGTATCCTCTTTTTTTCCTTTATTTTAGATTCCACATATGAGTGATATCGTATGGCATTTTTCTTTCTCTTTCTGGCTTACTTCACTTAAATAAATCTTTGCATATAAATTTTTGAGCATGTCTTTATTCTTTAAGCTGCTATAAACTGAAATGTTGAATCTTGAGAATAAAATATTTAAAGTTCTTGATAAAAACAAGTGAACTGCCCTGCAGAAAGTCTACCAATTTATACTTTCTCCAGATCCATGTGAAAGTGTTCACAAATTTCACTGCACACTCATTATTTATTATAATTACATTTATTTTGCCAAATATGAATCTGAAAATTTTTCTCACTTTAATTTGAAGTTTTTTTATTTTCCAGTATGTTGATGAAAATGCTCCCCCCCCCCACTTTTTTTTTTCCCTACTGGGGCTATGAAAAGAATTTCATTCATTCATTCACTTGTCAACATTTATTGATCGTCTATAATGTGACACTCTGGATTACCAGGAAGTGGAAAATCAAATATGGTTCTTATTGACCTTAGTCTAGTGAGGAAGACAGATTTTAACCAAGTAAACAAAATATAACTGTATAAATTATAAAGTTTGATTACAAATGAATCAAATTATATGCTAAATAAAATCCTAATGATTTAGAAAATGAAATAGTAACTAGTGGACTTACCTCAAGCGGAAATTTTTGTCCTTCTAAACTGTGTTCTGACCCATCAGACGACATATTGCATTTTCCCCAGTGAAAAGTTATCTTGCTTGCTTTGAACACCATTTCGGAAACTCCTCCACTGAGATGGTAGTCATTAGTGAGATTAATTTCCACTTTAAAAAAACAATAAAATTGCATTTAAGTCTCTGAAAATCAAAATGATCAATTTAACTGAATTTTCTTCAATTAAGGTACATTAAGAAAATAATTTATTTGATAAATTAAAAAAGTAAATCACCATCTTGGAAGCTGAACTTCGTAAGTCTGCATAGTATACTTAGTGTATCTTATTGCCACGAGCGTAAAAAAAAACCTCAGACCTTAACTGCACTACAGCACTATAAGCAGGAGACAGCCAGTCCACCTTCCCAGTTTGTTTGGCATCCTGAGACGGCCGGTCCCCCAAAGCCCTGCTCCCCTAAGGCACTGGGTGGCAGGGAGGGGGTCAGTCACAGAGAGAAAGAACAGAAGAGTGGAAAGAAGAAAAGTCTTCTCCTGGGGATACCGCCCCTCCCCCCACCACATTCAGCCTGTTTCTACTCCTTATCAGGCTGCTGCTCTTATCCCACCTCCTCGTGCCTCCAAGCGTTACCTCAGGCTTCGTCAAGCTTCAGAACTCCTGCCCTAGACTGCATCAAGGGAGGCGGGAGACTCATCCCTATTGAAAGGGTTTCAGCCATCTCATGTTTGAACCATTGATGGCAACTCTCAGAATCTTAAACTCTTCTATTTAAGCTTCATAGCAGATATTATCTGATTATCTGGAAATTAATGATTCTCTTGGGAGACTAAGGCAAGATTTCAAAGCTTCTCAATCAGCTTTAAATAGTCTTTGTTCTATTAGGCAGAAACCACTGTTGGTACTTCGAACTGAATCCAACATATTGGCCAGCCAGCTAGGGATATAAACTGTCATGAATAATCATAATCATAACAAGCACAATAACAATAACAGTCAACATTTATTTATCACTTACAACGTGCCATGCATTACGCTACTTTACATGTACTAAATATTTGGTCCTCAGGTAATCCTAGGAAGACAATACCTTTAAGGTCCCTACTATAGATGAGGAAATTGAGTCACAGTGAGGTTAAGTAGCTTGCTCAGGGTTCCACACTGTGCTTTAAATGGCCAGTAGTGAACCTAAAAAGTGTGACTCTAAAGATCAACGGCTTGACCACACTCCACTAGGAAAAACAAAGCAGAGATTACATGCTTTACTGCTTTGTAACATCCTTTAAAGCTGGTAGTTAAAATGTCAAGATTTGGGACAATATACTTTCATGTATTTAATTAATAATATAACATGTAATTATTTTCTTAATTATTCATTTAACAAATACTTATTGAGTGCTTATTAACTATCAGGCACTGATGTAGAAAAATTTTTACCCTCATGGGACTTAAAATTAAATTATCACATTCAAATAATTATATTACCAAAATATGGAAAAAAGAGAATAAAAATTCATTAATGATAAAACCACTCCAGCATAGCTGCTATTATAGTGAATATTTTTTCTAATCTTTTTCCTATGAATATATTTTTTATATAACTTCATGATATACATACAATTTCGTTGAAAATATAATATCAGAAAAAGAATGCTGTTTACTTTTATAAATTATTTTGTCTATCATTTACTGGAATTTCTTACAGTATTATATTTTGCATACAAAGAAAACAAACTTAGAGAGTATTTCCTAAGAATGGTAATTTTAAACTTTCTATACAGAAGGGTTAGTAATTCTTAAAATTCAATTACAGTAGATTGCTTTTTTCACATCCAAATATTGAATATAGCAAAAGGCTGAGCAGACAAGAGCAAATAAAATGCCCAAGAAAAAGAAGTCCTGATTGACTAAGTGATTAACCAGTAATGGAGTTATTAAATTACACTGGCTATGTATTACATTATCTTTATCACATCTTCCAGTGAAACATCTTTATTGTTATATTACTGGAGAACATGACATGATGACTTTAGTCATTTAATTTTTTGTGTACATTTTCAAAATGTCTAAACTTCCAATTTTCTATGTTCTATTTGATTTCTTCTACCTTATTATTCAAGGAAAATAAAATGAAAATAACCTAAACATACTCTAGATCTGATAAACATCTTAAAGTCACAAACAAAATGCAAACATTTTACCTGTTTTCCCAGTGTTATGAATGAATGTGTTTTCCAAAGATGTTTTATCCCAACCCTGAAATTTAAGTTTCTTAAGATTCACATTTACTTGTGTAAGATCTTCATCAATATTGATAGGAGATTGTTTGGGGCTATTACATGTTGGATATTTCTTTCCCCAATTTTTTTGACTCAATGCTCCTAGGGAAAAAAAGGTAAGAAGTTAGTTTCTTAAGTTAATATGCAAAAGCTAAATTTAATATTAAAAATTAGTTAATATATTACATAAAAAATAGATACAATAATAGGAAAAATTGAGGCATCTTTAAACCAATTCTTAAAACAATTACAGTCGGCCCTCTGTATCCACAGGCTCCACAACTGCAGCTTCAACCAACCTCGGAGCAAAAATATTCAGGAAAAAAAAATTCCAGAAAGTTCCAGAAAGGAAACTGGAATTTGCCAAGGGCTGGCAATTATCTACATAGCATTTAGGTTGTATTTACAACTATTTACATAGCATTTACACTGTATCAGGTACTATAAATAATCTAGAGGTGATTGTAAGTATACGTGAGAATGTGGTAGATTACATGCAAATGCCACAGGGACTTGAGCATTCCTGGGTTTTGGTATCTCACGGGGTCCTGGATCCAATCCCACTCCAATACTGAGAAACAACTCTATGCTTAGATTTGGATTCTTGGTATTAATATGATACGCTATAAAAAGATGCTTACAGAACAAGTGCAGG
Organism: Camelus ferus; assembly: GCF_009834535.1. Lineage (NCBI taxonomy): Eukaryota > Metazoa > Chordata > Mammalia > Artiodactyla > Camelidae > Camelus > Camelus ferus. Next base: position 25,934,426 of record NC_045702.1, read on the forward strand.
GTTCAACAACAGCCTTGTTGAGCCACCGGGCTCTTCCAAATCAGGAGGAAATCTAATTGTCACATCAGGTACTTCATCCTAAGGTTTCAGATTGAAGGGTGTCCAGATGATTAAGAGATAAGTTCTGACTTTCTTAGCACTCTCCACAGGGGAAGGTTGCTTTAGACTTTCTCTCATCCCTGCCACTGAGTGATGTGGTTTAATTTCCATCTGCTCAGGGTCTTATTTATAACAATGTAATCACCAGGCTAGCCTTGAAATATCTTCTTCCTTCCCTTCTCCCTATTTTTTTTTTTCTGGTCCTAAAAACTACCATATTTTATTGTTTAACAGTAAGAAAAATAAAACAGGGCTTTCTATAAAGATTTTTGCTTATAGTAAAGTGAATTTTCATCTGTTCTACAGAATAAAGAGTTCTCTGAACCAAAACTGCCCTATGTTGCCTTTATTTCACCACCACCTGAAACCACAAACCATCTCTCACAACCTTATTTCACTAGCCATTAACTGAGCTAGCACCCAAGCAGTGCTAAGAACGGGTAGGGTTTATCTAAAGGTCTATTAAAATATATGAGATGTTGTGAGTCCAAGTCTTAACTTTCATTTGGCTAAACTCAAGCATTTTTGCAGCCAACCCATGAAAGAGCAGGTGGCAGCACTGTTTTCAGCTTACATCCTTTCAAATGCTTTTCTTTCAGACATGAGCATGGGTAAGGCCAAGATTTTACATGGCTGGTGTTCAGAGAAATGATAAGAAATCATACTTCCAAACAACTCTAGTGTATGCCATCTTCTTTTTGTGATAAGGCAGTCAATGAGGATTGACCTCCATGCAAGCTCTCATAATGTGACCGAGCTGATTTTGGATAATTTAGCCCAGGAAAGAAATAATAATTAGTCACTCCATGAAACTGGCTCTATAACCAGAGAAAATTAGGTAATTCATTTCCTAGTGAGGCATCTACCAGAATCAATAATAGGTGTGGAAAACTTACTTTATTTTACAACCTAGCTCTATTCTTAGAGATTGTCTGAATACAGGATGCTTTAAATATGCACATTTGGGCTTCTAGAAACAGCTTAAAAGATTTGAATAATAATGTTGATTTCATTGTAAAGAACATTGGCAAGGGGATAAGAAACCACTGCTTGTTTTACTAATGTTAACATAAAAGAAGTAGAGAGAGAAACTGCAGCACGAATCAATGAGACTTTTTTAGTGCTTAAATTTTTAATAACAGCACAATAAATTCCAAGCACACTTAGGAAGGGTCTCATAGCTGTGGTGCATAGAAACACAAAATTTTAAGACTCTAGTTAACACTGCAAACGATTCATAAACTCTTTTTTTCCCAAAGCATTTAGTGATCATCTCTACTTGGACTCTAACTTAGCACATCCACAACTGAACACTTGACTTCTGTCTTGCAACAGGTTCCTCCTACAATCTTTGCCATCCCCTAAACATAGAGGTCATCCTTATGCCTCTGTTTCCTCCTCAACAAATATTTTTGGGTCTACCTTCAACATATTTCCTTAATCAGACCATTTCTCGTCTCCACTGTTAGCACCCCAGCCCAAGCCACTGCCATGCAAGCCTACATCTTCTGTTCCACAAGCAGCATCACCATCACCTAGGAGATGGCTAGGAGAGTCAGCTCGCCACCTGTAGCCTCACCGAGTCAGAATCTATGTTTTAACACAATCCCCGGGAGATTCAGATACACATTAAATTTTGAGAAGCAATGGCCTGCCTTCTGAGTAGCCTCCAGCTTCTTCTCTTGCCCTATCACAATTCTGTTCCCCATTTACCTGGCAGGTGGGATTCTGAGATGCTCCCCCCCAATTTCCACACCCTGTTGTATACACCTGGTATAATCCCCTCCACTTGAGGGTGGGTAGGACCTCTGAATATGATGGGATAATCATTTCCTTGATTAGGGAACATTATGTGGCAAAGTGATGGAGGTGATTATGTTCTGCTGTAGGAGGTTCTGTCTTGGCAAATTAGAAAAAGAGAGAGAGAGAGAGAGCCAAAGAGTGAGAGATTCTCCTGCTGGCTGTGAAGAAGTCAGCTCCCAGGGGGAGTGGCTAGGAACTGAGAGTGGCCCCTAGGCTCTGAAAGTCCCACCCCCAACCCCAGGCTAACAGTCATACAAACAAATGAGCCAGTCATAAAAAGGAAAATACTGTAGGCTTCAACCAAGACGAGGAAGCCAAAGTAGTCAAATTCACAAGGAGAGATGGCAGAAGGGTGGTTGCCAGGAGATGAGGGAAGGGGGAAAAGGGGAGTTGTTACATGGGCACAGAGTTTCCGATTTGCAAGATGAAGAAGTTCTGGGAATCTGTTTTATAGCAATGGCAATGTGAGTATACTTAACACTACTGAATTGCACACTTAAAAAGGGTTAAGGTGATGAATTTTACGTGATGAGTTTGTTTGTTTGTTTACCATGGTAGAAAAATGGTTAAGATGGGAAAAACAAACAAACAAAGGACTGGGGACCTGGACCTCAATCTTGGAACCACAAGGAGGTAAATTGTACCCACAGTCTTCTCACTCTTGGAACAGGACACTGGGCTTCAAATGAAACAACACAGCTGGCATCTTGATTCTTGATGTATGAGGCCCTGAGTAGAGGATCCAGCTTAGTGGTTTTAAGCCACTAACTTTGTAGTAATCTGTTTTGTGGCATACAAAAGCTGATACAATCTGTAGCTAAAGTAATCGTTTAAAGTACATTTCAGATTGTGTGTAACTCCTTGGGTCAGGTCCTTCCAATACCTTTTCATCTTACTCAGAATAAAATACGGACTCTTTCCTGGGCTGGCAGATCCTATACGTGACCACTCACACCCACGATGATCCCAATTCTTACCACTCTGTTCTATTCTAGCCACCATGGCTTCTCTTCTGTTCCTTAAGCATTTGAAGCTTCAGGGCTTGCTTGTCACTTGCTGTCACTCTTTCTGGAATCTTTTGCCCCAACTGTCTGCCAGGCTCGTTCCAATCAGCTCTCTAACCAAACGCATCTCATTGGAGTGGCTTTCTCTGAACAATCTGTATAAATACGCTCCCCTTCCTCAGGCATTCTCAACTCCCTCTCCTTACTTTATTTTTCTTCTCCTAAGATATGATATCTTTCATTTTATGAATCTGAGCTCACAGGGGTCTAACAGAAAATGGCAACAAGAAATAAAAAAGGAAAGAAAACTGACCAACTAAAGAAACATTTCTAAACTCAACTGCAGGTCACGTTTGGCTGTTTGCTATATGGCGGTTTTTCTGAGTAATCGCCACTAAACCTCTGCTGGAACGTATCAAGAAACACCTGATGTCTAAACTGTATATTGCCTGTCATTGTCTGACAATGACCCCGAGTCACTGGATTATATCTGAGGTGCATCATCTGATTACGCTGAGTTCAAAACACCTACTGGATCATGATGCCAAGTACACTATAAGTTCAGGAAGCCTCCTTAATTTTTGTGATTAAAAGACAAAAAAGGCCAAAATAGTGAAATGGGATTTTTTTAGTGAAAGGGCCATAACACAAAAAAGTCCATAAAAAATAAGACCCTGAGGTTCTTTTTGTAAAGGACTCCAAAAAAAGGATATTTCAAATCATTGTAAGTAGAAAACCAGGGAAAGTAAATTAATAAAGTGTTAAAATGGTGCACAGGGATTAAACACAAATCACAGAAGCATTAAATGTATTTTACTTGTTTTCAGTAATGAACCATTAAGTTAACCTTATGCTTAAACATTATTTTTTAAATTCCCAAATTACTTTTAACTTCAAAATTGGAGACTTCACTCCGTGTAGTAGTGAAAGCCAGGATGAGGCAGCCGAGAAAGCAGGTACCACACTCATTAGACTACACTGAATCACTTGAGTGTTATTAACAAATGTTGTGAAGGAAGAAATTAGGACATGCATTGTAGCTGCAGCAGATTATCAGGGTGATTTTACTCATCAGGAGGACTGCCGAGTACTAAATGTCAGCTCGAGAGAATTAAAATAAATTATTCATTCACATATTCATCCATGCTTTCATCCATTTATTGACTCACCTGAATTAGTACCACTCCCATAAATTTCCTGTGCTTACTTCTACTAGAGCACTTAACAGACTGCATGTTGTTTATCAACTTATCTATCGCATCTATAGCTTATTGCCAGACTCCGAGTCTGGCACAGGGTAGAAACAAATTAAATGCTTGGGAAACAGTCTCTGTACATCAAATGAACGTATTCAATATTTACATCCTGTGCACTCTTTATTCCAAACAGAACAGAAAGCAATTGTAGGATCTGTAGGAGACAGATATGCATGAGTTCAAGTTTGTTTGCTTGCTTGCTTATTCCTGCATTTCAGAAGGTTGGAGTCATATTCAATAAAAAGTAGACAAATGCCTAAAGAAGGAGAGGGGTTGAAAGAAGGTAAATGTGGATATCAAAAGCACACAACGCAGGCTTTGAGGGAAGGGTTGGAGGATCCTGGCCGGCAGAGAGCTGAGAGCATGTGTGGCTGAGCGATGAGCCCGAGCAAACTCACGGTGGCAGTAAAGTGCAGGCGATGCTCACAGGGAAGTGAGCAGCCCAGAGAGGTGTAATGCTGGCATTCTATAGAGGGAGATGGAAGGGCAGCCTGTCATTAGACATACCCGGGGAGGCCAGTGGAGGCTTTGGAAAGGCAAGGAGCTCCCTGCTGCCTCGTTGGAGAGATTGAGCCCGGCAGGAGTGCAGGAGGAGCAGGAAGGGAGAGGCTGCACAGTTAGTGGACACTTGCATTGGTATCTCTACTTGTCTTCATTTGATTTTTTACATAATCCCTGTGCAAGGGACTGAATGTTTATATCCCTCCAAAATTCACATGTTAGAATCCTAACCCCCTGCAAAGTGAGGGTATTTGGAAGTGGGGTCTTTGGGAGGTGATTAGGTCATAAGGGCTCTGAACAACATGAGGGATTGGTGTCCTTATGGAAGAAAGCCCGGAGAGATCCCTCGCCCCTTCTGAACTGTGAGCTTACAGTGAAAAAATAGTGGTCTGGGAAACAGTCCTCACTAGACATGGAACCTGTCAGTGTCTTGCTCTTGGACTTCCAGTCTCCAGAACTGTGAGAAAAAAATTTCTAGTGTTTATAAACCACCTTAGTCTATGGAATTCTGTTAGAGCAGCCTGATCGGCTAAGACACCTTGTATTTATTTGAGCTACAATAAGTCTGTCTCTTATTCAGATCGTAACTGCAGCATCTTTCTTAGAACCTGGCGCTTGAGGATTAAATAAACATCTCCTGAATGAGTAAGTACTTCATTAAAATATCTACAGTTACCTACATTTCAGGATCTTTTTACTACACACCTTCTAAATAGGAACACATTCTCAAAAATATTCCATGTAGGGAAGTATTACTCCACCAGTCTCTAACATAAAAATATCAACTGAGGAAAACTAAAGATTGAAATAAAAAAGGGATGAGTAAAAACAAAATACCAATGCAAGTGTTTAATATCTGAAGAAAAAAGTGAGAAAATGATGAAACTGAAAGTCAAAGAAAAAGATCATTCTTCCTGTTTCTTTCCTGCATGATTCCTGTTGAGTTTCTTAACTTTTAATATCAGAAAAGTGGATAAAATAATTACAGTGTAAGGTACTCAGCAGAGATCCACTGAAAATTCATAGAAATATGATTAAAATCCCAATATTTATTTATTTTCAAGGTTTACCATAAATTGCTGATATTTAACAAGATTTGAATAACACACTTGAATAACAGTAGACTAAGAACTGATTCTTTGAAGACTAAGATACTGTTAGGAAAAACATATATTGCTTTTAATCTTAATGAACTTCTTTCCTAGTCCAGGTTTTGATGTAAGAAAATGTTTGTGTCTCTACATATTTATACAAACAAATACTAGGAAGAGGCAAATGTAAATGTAATATTGGAGTGTAGACTGTAGTAATGATTGTGGCAATGATTGCAAATAATTACTTTGAATAGACTCCACTCAAGATTCCAAACATTATAAATCAAAGCTTTGCAAATTACTGTGGGCTTGCTTTATCTAACAAATAGAAGCCAAAATTTATAAGTCACTGAAATACTATAAAGCTATCAGCAATCAATGTCTTGGATTCAAATTTCAGTTTATTCAAATACAAAAATGAAATAAATCTGTTATTTCAATAAAAGTATAGCACATAACTTAATACTCCAGCAAAATGGAAAGAAGATATATTTAAGTAGACATTTTTTCAGATGAGCCAATCAGCTGCTTGAGAAAGGGAAGGTTCCTCCAAAGATAAGAAAATAAAACCTAAAAGTACAGAATAACAATCATTAAGTGATTCTATGTCACAGCAGTGAATGTCATTACATAATTTGAGAGCAAAGGAAGAAGGATGTCTGAGGTAACTTTCCACGTTGTAACAAGAATGAGGATGTATTTTTACCTGCACAAATCAGCGTGCCTGCTTATGTCTGCTTATGTTAAACAGAAGTCTTTGGAGCTGGAAAGAGCAAAACAGCTGGTGAACATAGACAATGGCTGCTATTAAAACTGCGCTGAAAGTAGATCAAATGCAAACAATTTCAGAATGAGAAGCTGTCTAGCCAAGACTACATTTTCCTTTATTATCTGTCCCAATGGGACACTCACATTAGGGAGGCAGAAAATCTTTGCAAGCCCGTCAGATATATCCAATTGACAGAGAGTGACAGGTGGCAGGAAGGATAGTTATCAATTTATTTGGGAAAATGCTATGCCAGGAGTTCCTTTAGGACTATGATATTGAGAAACTTATTAACTGAAGTTCAGTATAAATAGAAAGAGAGAGAGAGAGATCAGAAACATACTTCAAAGTTCCCATTTAAAATTTTAGGACTTTCTCAAGTTGGAAAAATCCAAAGTAAACAAACAAACAAAACTTAAAGAAACATGAACAATAAAAATTACTACTCTATAATGCAATAAACAACTTAAGTTTTTGAAGATGACAGAAAAAAAAAAACTCAAGATGAAGATGATCTAAGGACACTGACATAATATTACTCTGAAGATAATTAATCACAACCTGATGATACATGGTGGGTATAAAAGAAGTCAAGGAGCAGAACAAGTGGAATGGTACTCATAATGGGTCACAATGAACCAGTGCTTTAATAAAAAAAATTAAATGAATCCTACAGAGAAGTAAAGAAAAATTGAGTTAAGGTAGGAAATAATGGGTAACACAATACATTGAAGACTGAAAGTAGGATGTCATTTTGAAGGGTTTAGAAATGTTTAAATGATTTTTATTTGAAAGGGAGAAAGAGAGATACACAAAGGATGACTCCCAAGATCCTGACCGGAGCACACCTGGGTGTATCATGGTACTTGTGTTGATAAAGAGAATGGATGGAAAGAAAGACTGCATCTGATTTTGGACCGCCTAGACTGAGATTCCCACTGAAGTTCATTAGGCAATCAGAAATAGGGGTCTGAGAGCCAGGGACAGATTTCTTCTACATAGCACAGAGAGCTATATTCAATATCTTACAGTAACCTACAATGAAAAAGAACATGAAAAGGAACATATATACATATACATATGACCAAAACATGCTGTGCTCCAGAAATTGAGACATCATTGTAAACTGTCTATACTTCAGTTAAAAAAAAAGAAGTCTGGACTAGAGATGGAGGCTGGTGAACATCAGCATAGAGGGGGTAACTTAACACTGGGAATGTGGATGAAATATTTCAGTTAAAGTCAATAAATGAGAAGAGAGAGGGCCAATGACGAGACACTGAAGCGTATGAACATTTAGGGAGCATAAGGGGAGGAGGGAGCCCCCAAAGAAACTAAGAATAAATGGCCTGGAAGAGAACTGTAAACTAGGAGAAAATGGTACCCTGAAAGTCACAGAAGGATGGTTCCAGCAATGAGAGGTCACCCCAAAGCAAATATCCTACACAGCAGAGAGCCCGCAGGGTCATGAGTGAAGAGTAAGCACGGGATTTGGTTATTTCTAACTTCAAATCCTGTATTCCTAGAATAAAACTATTTCAAAGAAATGGTAGAACCTGGAATTCAGACCACAGTGGGCAGAAGAGTGAACTGGAGGCAACCAAGCAGGGTTAAAAAAGTGCTTTTTTAAAGTTCGTTAAGAAAGGAAGAGTGATGGTGTAGCACACAAAGACTGATGAAGGATGAGAAACGCTATTTTTAAGTCAGGCAGAGATGTAAACATGCATACGTATGGAGAGGGGAGAGTTATTACAGGAAGGAGTTTAAATAATGGGAGGTCCACGATCAAGGTCCCCCCACGGGGAGAAGACAGACCATGGGTGGACGATTATTAGCCTAAGAGAGGAAAAGAAGCATTTAAAGAAATCAAGGAAATATGGATTTATATCTAACCATTTAGAGATGAGGGAGTGAGAAATCTGACAGGTTCACACCACAGCTTCAGGTACAGAGCAGAATCACATCACATGGAAGGAAAAGAGGTCTGGGAGTAGAGCTGACTTGGGTTCAATCCCAGCGCCACCATTTCCAGGCACCTCTCACCTGAGCCTCAGTTACCTTCTCCGTCCCAGGAACAAGAATCTCGCTGTCTCAGACTGTGCAAATTAAATGGGGTAATACGTGTAAATGGGCTGGCAGACAATATGAATTGTCTTAACCCCTTTCCCTATTTTCTCAGGAAAGCTGGCAGCAGAAGCACTAGCTGCGGGGGAGACACAAGTAAGAAAAGAGTGGGACATGCAATAGTGACACTGCAGACTGAAGGAAAGCCCCGGGCGCTCCACGGATGTGGGAGACCATGAACCTGCAGAGGCACCACTCAAAAGGGTGTCTGTGTCTATTTTTGTTTTTGTTTTTTGTTTTTGCAAGTTCATTAGTCCTGGCAGACACACAGAGAGGGTAGGGAGTTGCGATCTGACAGTGGAGATGAGGAGGTCAGGTGAGATGGAATTATAAAAGGTCAGGAACCTAGAGGTCCTGGCTAAAGAGTGTGGATGCTCCCTTCCAACCCCAATCTCAAATCTGGTATAGGGCGAGAAAGGTAATTTTTTAAAAAAAGCTATTAAATAGTTACAACCACAGTGTCCTTGTCATCCTTTGTCTTGTTATAAAATGATGTGTGATGTGTAACGCCCAATACTGCAGTATTTCTACCGCTATACCTTAGTAGCAAATCTCTAACTAATCAAAATCAGGAAAATCACCGCTGAAATTTAACAATCCCCAGAAACCATGAAGAGTTCTTATTCCTTTAACATCACCCCCTGACAAGCCACCACTTTTAAAAGAAAGAAAAGGCCTCAGGCTTTAGGTAACACTGTGATTAATGTTATGACCTTATATTTGCCTCAATTACTTCAAATGAGTCCACTGTGTTTAATATTCAAGACTGAGGCTGAAGGCAGTGCCTGCTGATTGATTGCAGGACTTGAGTGTGGCGCTTGTTCTTAACTAACTGACCTCAGTAAAAGGCAGGCCAACCATCTGTGGAAGGATGAGGGAGATACAGAGTAAGATTTCGTGGTTGCTGCAGACTGCCTACTACTAGCAAGAGAGCAAATCCAGAACTAAAAAACATCCCTGGGAATTACTCCTTGGTTTGAGGAATAAAATACTTCTTGCAGAATAGCTCTGAATATTGCCTTAGTTCACTCACTGTAACTTCCCCTGTGGTCATCTACGTTTCCTCTTCCCCAATAACTGAAGAGCCAAGGTCTTCGAGCAAGGGAGGAACAGCACAGCAGAGAACGGTGACAGTCGTGGTGACAGTGACACCACCATATGTCCATACCCAGTGCGTGCTGTCCACGTACTCATTATCAGTACAGGGCATGCCTGAGGCTCTGCTTCCCACCTCTGCTGGGAGGACCAGGGATTCAGAGTTGAAGCCTGAGACACCGATATTACCTGTTATCTTTGTATTTATAACAGGACTTCTGAAAATTTTCCTACATTGTTGTTTAACTGTTTTGGTTAAAGAACATGCTGCCTATAAGACCAAAGACTCTGGGTGAATTCCTCTATAGAACCATCAGTTCCTCCTTTCTGTATACACTTATCACAAAATACTCTCTAAAATCAGATCACCTAGATGCATGCTACTAGTTACATGCAAGGGCTAAGAAAGGAGCTGTAGGTGAAGACCACAAATCCACTGCTCCGGCTAAGAATTCTACATTTTATATTATCTCTAGATCCCATCTAAACCTAATTCCAGTAAATACAGCTTTTAGTTCATTTATTCACTCATTCATCAAATATTCATGGAGTGCCTAGTGTGAGACAATAAAAGTCTGGTACAAAAGATATAGAGACAAATAAAACAGTATCTATCATCAAATAAATCATGTTTGAGTGAGGACCCAAGACAGCAAATGGTAATTATAATACAGCCTACAAAGGGTAGTAGCAGAGACATGCACAGAATATTGAAGAGACACAGAAGAGCTGTATCTAATCCAGAAGGGACAAGAGACAAAGGCTTCCTGAATGACAAGATGCCTGAAATAAGTCTCAAATGATGCGCAAGTATTATCAAAGGAAAGGTGGGGAAGGAAGCCAGGGCTAAAGGCACCCAGGAAAAGAACGGCATGACCACAGATGAGAGAAAGAAGGGTTATCTGAGAAAAACCTCCAGAAGGTCTATGTGCTGATGCATCAAATGCGAGGCAGGGAGAAGAGAGGACTGCACAGAGGTGAGCAGATGTTGAGGCCGTGCATGCCAGGACAAAGGGTTTGGACTTTTCTGGTAGGCTGTCTAAGGGGTTCCAGTTACAGGTGGCATAGCTATGTTTAAGTTTCATGGAGGTAACTATGGTTACAGAGTTGACGAGGACACCGCTGATGGCAGATCAGTTAAAGTTTTAGCAATAGTTTACATGAAGCATAGTAAGGATCCAAACCAGGGGAGAGTGAAGCAGGGAGAAAGAAGGAGGGACAGATTTGAGAAAAAGGAAACAAACAAAACAAAACAAAACCTCGGGGCCAGGGAGTTGATTCCCAGTAGGAATTAGGAAGAGGGGGTAGGGAATGTTGACTTTAATCTCTCTGGTTTGGGAGATTGAGGAGGGCAGTGCCACTAGTCAAGAGGCAATTCCCCCAGGGGACTGCTTGCCAAGCCATTCTCTCCCATGTCATCCTCCGTGGCCCCTGTGCAACCGTGCGTCAGTTTCCAGGGAGGGAGATCCACAGTCTTCTATGGTCTACACTGCAGACCTGACAATCCCGGGGAGCAGCATGAGAGTGTCCTCACTGAACTCCTCTGAGGGTCAGAGCCCGGCCGTGGGTATGGTCAGAGTGGCACCGCTGGCTACAGGCCTTTGCAGAGCATGGTGGCTGGTTTTAGGGTTTTTTTTTTTTTTTTTTAATTCCTATGGTTTAAAAACAAAGGCTAATTATTTAGTAAACATGGAAGAATATTAATTATATGACCTTATAGAGAAGGGCTACCTACACTTTTCCTGAATATCTGTGAAAATATCTTTATTTCAACCATGTCAGCTAATATCCATGACTTCTATTGCTTTTATAAAGACTCATCAGGATTTTAATGAACTGTCACCTTTTTATCCTGAAAAAGCAACTGGCACAGCTATTTAAAATTTAGAGTGATCCTCAGTCTTACTTTAATACAAAGAACACCCCCTTGAACACTTAACTGATAGGATCTATGGGAATGTTTGAAATCAATGACAAACATCACCTTCATTGAGATTTCCACTGTACACTTTACCTTACAGGCTCCTTAAATTTCCATGGAGAACAGATATAAATGATCCCTACCTAACACAGAAGGGCTCCTTTTATCTCTGAGGCAGCCACAATCATATACATGAGTTCACATAAAATGACATAAAAATTTTAGCCTGATGATTCCATACATGAGAAAATTTAGGCTTCACCTTATTCTCAATAAAACACTGCTCTCATCAATCTAGAGAATAATTTAATGGCAGCAGATTCCTTAAACATGTATATTGTTGAAAAATATTATTATGTGACTTCAGTGATCATTTTGATTGCTCTTTATAACAGAATAAAACCAGAAGATAATGTTCCTTAAACTAATAATAGAAAGGACTAGAATTGAAAAAAAAAAAAAAAAAGGCCGAAGAATTGAAGGTCTAGTTGTCCTTTGCATAAATCTGCCTTTTCTCAGACATGCTATTATATCATGGTCCTTCCAAACCAGAGAAATATTCTATAGACAGACACTCATATAGATATTACTCAAGGGAAATGATAAAATTTATTTCTTCACGAGCAGTTTGAAATAAATGGTCCAATGAGAGCTAACAGAACCTGTGAAATAGAAAAGAAATAGATGATGAAAAATTACTACCCAGATTAAAAGCCTGAAACGAGAAAAATAAAAAGTATCCAAGGGATAATTAAACCAAACTTCTTTCTAAAGTTAGCAAATTTAATGCTTGGTTTAAAAACTCTTAAAGTTGATTCATGAATTATAATGAATTGTTTTAATGTGGCAATAAACAGCTTGTGAGAACCACAAAGTCTACAGCTGTGTCTCTAGCCTTTTTGTTTTCTGAATTTCCACTTATTTTTTAATTAGTTTCAAGTCAGGAAATTCCTGTAAATAGACAAGTTTGGACACTGGCACATTCATTTTTTTTCCCTAATATATTTCTTAGTGATGATGTTTACATATAAGAGTTTTTGAATGTAAGTAATTCCAGTAAATGACAATCCATTAATCAGATAAAACGAGCTGGTAATCAATTTACATTGCAAAGAGATTTATTGCAACAGTCCACGAAACTAGCAAGGGCCCCTTCTCTTTAAGTATATACATAAAAAGGCTGAAGGCTTTAAACTAAGATGTTATGAGTCACTGTCAAGGGACTATCAATCTCAAATAAAGAGAAAAAGATTAAAATTGTCATGTAAGTCAATTATATTTGATTTTTAATAAATTGATTCTTCAAGGCTTTATCGTTCATGCAAAATAAAGCTACACTTGCATGGATTCAAATGTATCTTAATTTGTGTCTACCTTGAGTCCAGCTCAGTGGAAGATTCTGTCACACTCTTTAGTAACTATAGATATAAATAGATTCTCTTTTTGGATTGGCAAGTTCCCTGCCCTTGCACGACTAAACAAAGACGGTGCAACAGGAAGCTGGGGCAAAGGAAGTGAAGCAGGAGGAGAAGGGGAGCCCTTTTAGAAGTGACCGAAATTCTAAGGGGGGCTTAGGGCTCCCACAGGCAGCAGAACTTGAGGGGGTGAAGAGGAAAGATGAGCTTGTGAGTCAACACAAACTAGACCTTTGAAAAGCTGGGAGGCCCCGGCTGACATCTGTTTTGGACATTTCCAACTAATTAATACTGAAGAATGGCCAAAATTAAGAAGAAGGTAAAAGTCAACAACACATGTGCAGAAGAGCAAATCCCTCTGTTTGCTCTGGTTCAGTTAATGTGATATCCATGCCTTCACAGAGACCATTAGCAAATAAGAAACACTATTTCTATACGGCGTTCCAGATGATTAAATTAGGAAAATGCATTAAATAAGTCACTCTTTGTCCCTGTCCCAAAAGAAACTTTAAAAAGTCATGTTAATCGTACAAAAAGTATTGCAAACAAAGTGCTTTTTTTTCTTCATTGGTATACAGCTGAGGTGATAATCACCTCAACTCCAAGAAGCCACTGGTGTCCTTTGTTTAAGAAATGTAGACTAGATAAACAAGATTATACTGTATAGCACAGGGAAATATATACAAGATCTTGTGGTAGCTCACAGCAAAAAAAAAAAAAAATGTGTGGCAATGAATATATGTATGTTCATGTATAACTGAAAAATTGTGCTGTACACTGGAATTTGACACAGCATTGTAAAATGACTATTACTCAATAAAAAAATGTTAAAAAAAGTAAACCTCCTTATGGCCTTAAAAAAGAAAGAAATCTATCTAAAATGTTGGGAGTTTAAAGAAGCTGACCCTAGACTATATCTCTATAACAGATGACAAACTGGCTTAGCACAAAATATTTATTGTCAGCAAATTCACTGTGATTCTATTTGGTAGGTCTCTAGAACACCAAATGGAGAAAATATTCCAGATCTAAGATCTAATTCCATAATCACTCATCATGTCTTGCGTGAATCACTTGGATTTTATAACCTTCTAAGTCAAAAATATATTTTATGAATGAGTCTTCTGATTTTATGTTCAAAGAGCACATGTCTATGACCTTGTTGGGTACTTGGAAAGTGAAAGCTGGCCGCAAACAGGTTATGTTTCTAAATTCAGCTTTGACTTCCTGATCCTATTCTCTGGACCAGTAGGAATCTGCTACTGATTGTCTCAGTTCGTTTGTTTTTTTTTTTTTTTTTTGGTTAAAAAAAAAAACTTCTAGATCTGAAAACACAAATATAAACTTTTTCTTTGGTAGTCTCGGGTCTAGAAGGAAAAGACATATGGATAAACAAATCAATGCAATGAGAAGTAATTTAATAAAGACATGTTTACATGATCAATTTCCTCGGGTGACAGGCTTAGTTTTGAAAAGGAGATGATGTTGAGTGTAGAAGGCTGAGTATATGTCACTAAGACAGGATTACTCCTACTTTCTAGCCTGACTCAGAGCCCCAGTTCCTTTGAAACTAGAGAAGGCAATGGGGTTTTGATATTTGACTGCAACCCTCGTCTGGGTTTTTTCTTTTTTTTCTCTTCACCTATATCTGGCATCAGGGTTCTATGCCATGCTCTGTCAAGTCTGACTCTCCTGGCTTCTGGTTATAACTTGTCCATCATAGAATCTCAGGGATGGGAAAATCCACCCTAGTCCATCCCATCATTTCTTGAATTCTCTATACAACACTCTTAATAATAGGTTTTTCTGCCTAAGCTTAAACATTTCTGATGTTAGGGTATCTTTATCTCCCCCAGCATAGCTTATTCCAATTTTGGATTTTTTTCAATGTTAGAAAGTCATTTCCTCTAAGTAAGTTCCTCTCCAAAAGTAACTTCTCTCCAAATGGTAGCTACCTGGGGCCATATAAAATGTTCAGTTATTTTTCTACATAATGACCCTGTAAAAACATGAATACTGACACTGTCATCCCCTGAGCCTTAACGTTTTCATGATAGATTCGCACCTGCTTCACATATATCAAGACACTTTACCAACTAGGGGGCCTTCTTCCAAATACTCTCCAATTTGTCTATATTCTTTGTAAAGCTTGGCATCGAGAGGAGGGCAATGAAATATGGAGATATTCGATGAGTTTTCTAAGCTATAAAAGATAACTGAATCTTTAGCATAATAATAATAACAACAGCAGTTTACATTTGTATGGTGCTTCCTTTGGGAAAGAGCGTGGCATAATGTTGAAAGAATGGGTTCTGAAGTCAGACTTTCTGGGTGAAAATTGTGTCCCCCTCCCCACTAATCAGATGATTAATGTTATAGGTAGGTCTCTTCACCCCTCTGGTCCTCAGGATTACCATTTAAATGTATGGATCATAATAGGCTGAGCCTTGTAGAATAAAGTACTAGGAGGCTTCGATGAGCTAGTACAGGGAAAGTCATCAGCCCGGTGGTTGACACAAAATAACGGGCTATGTACTCTCTCCATTTTACCACACTTCACTTTCTCTTTCTCGATCACATCACTTTTTTTGCCTCAGTGCCTTTGCACTCACCATGCAGTTGCTTGAAACACTGACCCCCCTTCAATGACTATTTCCTTCATATTTCAGCTGAACTGTCCCCTTCTTGGAGAGGCGACCCCCCCACTGCTGCTAAGCTACTGTCTTTTACATCACTGTGTTTATCCTTTTGACAATAATTCTCACATGTTGCCATTATCTTGTTTAGTTGTTTGTTTTTCTTTCCCTAATAGAATGGAAGCTTAATCAGAGCAGGTACCTTACCTGCTCTGTCAACTGTTACACTTACAGAGACTAATACTGAATAATAAATTGATGCGTATCACCTACAATTATTCTTGTTATTGTATTTATTAGCATTCATCATGTCTCTTAGTTCTCAAGAGTGCTCTCTGAAGCAGGCAGATCATATTTTTAGAATAACTAAAATGCAGAGCAAAATGTATTTCACAAATGTAAGGGGAAATACAGCCACTGAAATGAATAAATCCGCTAAAACTCTCCCAACATTTCTAAGCAACTGCAGAGAATTCGGTTCAATGGAGCATGAAACTCCATTTCATGTGCCCCAGTTTGTCACATTAGGAAATTTCAATATGCGTGTTAAAAGGAAACGCTTATTTAGAACCCAGAATGATAATGTTACCATGGCAGATCTATTTAATTTAGTCTGGATTTGGCCTCACAAACAAAATTCTAATAGAGACTAAGGAACAGAATCTTAAAGAGTTACAAAACAAATTCTCACTGCAACATCTTGCTTTCATTTATTTCAGTTAGAATTCCCAGCAGACTTTAAATAAAGGGAAGCGCATGTGAAACGATGTATTTCTGAGACCCCTTTATTATTTTCTAATCTAAATCATTTCTATACAAAAATCATTAAAATGTAGCATTACTGACTGAATTATCTTTGTTTTCCAATTAAAACTAGAGGTAATTCAATAGTTGAAACTAGTGTAACTGAATTTCTGCTCTGCTAGGTAGATGTTTGTGGGTTCTGTGATATTATTGTTCCCTTTTTTTTCTGTTAAACAATTAAAATTTGTATGTATTTTCAATGTGAGTAGCAACATATACAACTACACAGTAAAATAGTAAAAGATTTCCTTTTAGCCTTCCTCACCTTCTATTTCTCTTTTATTTTTCTATTGAAGTATAGTTGATTTACAATGTTGTGTTAATTTCTGGTGTATAGCATAGTGATTCATCTATACATATATGTATATATATATATTCCTTTTCATATTCTTTTTCATTATAGGCTATTACAAAGTATTTAACATACTTCCCTGTGCTACACAGTAGGACCTTGTTATTTTCTATTCCTCTTTCATAAGGTAAGTCCTGTTAACTAGTGGGTGTATACAGTTATCCCCTGGTATCCCTGGGGGATTGATTCCAGGATCACTTTGGATACTGAAATTGATGGACGCTCAAGTTCCTTATGCAAAATGGTGTAATATTTGCACATAACCTACACACATCCTCCCATACATTTTAAATCATATTTAGATTACTTATGACACCTAATATAATATAAATGACATGTGAATAGTTGTATATGTAATGTAAATGCTATGCAAATAGTTGCCAAATTCAAGTTTTGTACTTTGGAACTTTCTGGAAAATTTTTTTCTGAGTATTTTCAGTCCATGATTGGTTGAATCCAATGTTTCTACCTAATGTTCTCTTTGTATCAATAGGTCTCTGATTCCCTGTGTGAGGCCATCACCTTGAGCTAATACACTTTGCCCTGGAAAGTCCCCCTTTTGGATGACCATTCCATTGGCACATGGATTTATTTCGCTTGGCCTTACCTAATGGCTTGAAGACTGAAATACTTAGGAAAGAATGAACTGAAAGGGAAATGAAGGGAGGAGGAAAAAGAGAAGAAGAGCCCCAGTCCTTTGTCTCTTCATTTACATTTGTATGTATGTGCATATATCTGTAATCTTGTTTCTTCTTGTTTTCCTACCTAAACAAGAATCATGTTACATACTTTGATTTGATTTGCTTGTTGTCTCTATACAGGGTCTTGGAGATCACTCAACGTAAGTATATCTAACTCTGCCACAATTACAGAAGTGGCTGCATGGTATTCCACAGCATGGTTATACTATTGCCTCCTTTTACACACACACACACACACACACACACACAACACACACACACACACACACACACGTAGTTATTCACTACAGGCTATAAGGTTGATTTCCAATTTTCCTTATTACAACCAAAGTTTCACTTAGCATCTTTGTATACCTTTATTTTAATCTCACTATAGAAATCACATCATATTAAAACAGAGTGACAAACTAGAGAAACTATAATGCAGTAATAACTTCTTTGACTTATGGCTTCTAGAAAGCTGTTGAAGTGTGACATAACAAGCAAAATGTTCAACGTTCTCTGATGAAAATAAAACTATTCTTTTATCATGCATGGTGGGTGGGATACAAAACTTTTAATGAATGAAGGAGATGTCACAATCAGGGAATGGTCCCTCCTGAATTCTATTCTGAAGGTACTTGACTATGCTTAATGATAAGAATTTGACCAAAATGACATACGGCTTCTTCCAAACTTTTGAGAAAGTGACCCAGTCACTAAATCTAACATTTTTCTCAGGATTCTGGAGAAGTTGTCCTCACCCTAGGAGGGATATCCGATGGTTGATAAGGGACAGAGGATTTCTTCTGCCTGCACTGGACATGGACTGAGATGTTACTATGCTTGACACACTGTCACCAGGGTGTGGATGAAGGGAGGTCCAGAATGCAAAGGAGTAGCTATGGTTGTTTGTAGGTATTAATTAGAAGTAGGTGTGATCAGCAGTTTTTCAGGCGTTCCTAACACTGACCAAGTCATTACTAGGCATGGCTTACTTGGGACTTTTCATATAACCTGGAGGTATATTATGAATCCTCCCAAGCCAACAGGCAAAACTGAAATTAAAAAATTTCGTTTTCAAAACTTTCAATGTTAAAAATTTATCTGAAAATAATATTTACTTAAAATAAGACAATGGCTTGGACTTACAAACTTGGTAGTTGTTTATTTCCTTGTCAGTTTAGTCCCTATAATTTTGGAAAATCTCCAGAGGATAACAGATTAAAATGACTGTATTCAATATTCATGAATGGGATGGCACCCTTATGCAGCAGAATTTAACAGGTCACTCTGAGTCATTTCCTTTACCTACAGATGTCTGTGTTCTGCTGACAGATAATAGGACTCAATTAAAATGAGCTGAATGAATGAATAAGTGAATGAAGTGATTATTCAACAAGTTTAGGCTCTCTCATCCACTGTAAGATTTTTAAACAAGTTTTCTGTTAGAATAATAAGATCTGAGAGAAGCTTTTTTTTTTCTCAATTTCTATAGACAACTATTAAAATTTTCAGAAATATTCCCTAGGGTGAGAGATGAAATTCCAAGAAAACTGCAGCCCACTGATGGAAAATACAATTTGTGTATGTAGCAGTAAAATAACTTACTGTGGAGTTGACATTAGAGACTTGAAAAGTGACAATTACATGAGTTACTTAACTCCAAACAGCTACTGAAAACAGGAATAACAAATTTTACTAAAAAAACCCCAAATATTTCAATTCCACTTTTAAAATTATGAAGGTAGCACTAAATTACATTACCCCACAGCCCCCAAAATTTAGGAGGACATTTTTATTAACAGCATACTTTAGGAGGACTACAAGACTGGAATCTGGAAACTGAAAAGAAAAAAGAACAGGAAAAGAATCTAGAAACTATAATATTTTGATATCATCAGAACCCAGGATCTTTTAGAATCAGGTCAATAAAAAATGATTTTTAAAAGGTTACGAAAAAGAACTTTCCTTGGAAATTGCTAGAAATAAACGTGTCTAGAGTAATACAAGATAAAGGTAGCTTACAGTCAGACTCACTAGTGAGGGATTCCCACTGTACCCACCCAGACCAGGCACTTCTCTGTGGGGAAAGATGTCCCTGTCTAGATGAACAAAGATTGTGTGAACAACTGTTCAAAAGCTTAACTTCTCTTTTTACTGACCCAGGTAGCAGCTTTTGAAAATAAAATTTACAATGTTATTATGTATTATGCAGAAGCAATAATAATATTCTTTCATGTCAATGTACCACATCCAGAGAGCTAAAGCACTTTCGTGTGTATAAACAGGCACATATATGTTTCTCTTTTTTACTCCGACATTCATTCGTTCCCCAAATTAAGACAATACAAGCAGAGACTGATCTAGATTCTGGAAACTGCAAGATGAGGTTCCCCAGAGCGAAAGCAGGAGGACCAGGGAGAAGTGCTAGGTGTTACATTTACAGCCTCCCTCTCAAGATTTACTGAATCAGAAATTCTTGAAGTCAGGCCCAGCAATCCTGTTTTAGTGAGATTTACTTAGTAATATTTAGGTAACTCTGATGCACACTAAAGTTTGGGAGCCACCAGTTTATTTAGACCATAAGCTATCAATATTTAATGCTCATGTTAAGCTGTACCATTGTAATTGCCCCTTTGGCAATTTCATTTTTGAAAAAGGAGCAAAATGTAAAAGGTTAGGACCCATCCAACTAGGAAAATGGAATTCACTACTAATCCAGTATTTTATAATTTTTTAATGTTATTTAAATATGAAGTACTTCCATATAGTCACAAAAAGTTATTTTTAGTTGATATAATTTCACATACTCTGAAAAAACATACACTAAACAATTGTCTATTGTAATTTAGCATGACTCTTAATACTATTAAATAGATAATAAATAACTTTTCAGTGATAACTTGGAGCATACAATCCTCCTAAGATATGTGAATTTCAACACGTTTTGTAATCTGCTGTAATACAGTCCAAATATGGTGAAAAACTTGCATCTATCTGTTTGGCAGAGTTTAATACTTATCTGACCAACAGCTGTTTGCCGCTTAATTGCTTAACATTAGAAAACTGGATGGCGGTGAGACTATTCAATGCCAAATATTAATTAGGATCAAATAAATATGGTTCCTTAGATCTCTGCGGTATCTAATCTATATAAACATCTTGCAGTGATAACTCATAAATGATTAAACAGAGGTCAGATGCATTAGAGGAATTTGCATCATATGGCCAAACATAATTTTCTAACTCAATTTATTTTTTAAAATGTTGATGGCATAAAAACATGTCAGTGGGACTTGGACTTATTTAAATCAAGCCTTCTTTCTTGTGCTTCAGTATAAAAAAGCAATCTCAATCTCCATAAATGAAAGGAGTAGAATAGCTATTATAATTTACCGAACCATGTACATTTGGAGGGTAGAAATCCTAATTAAAAGTCACAGAACCTTCTCCTCAAATCTACTCCGAAGCCACAGAAACTTACCACAGAACTGGCTTCCCTCACTATCGCCACAGAAATTAAAGACGTAATTATTCTGCTAAAAAGAAACAATAGAGGCTGCTCTCTAAAGATAAAGCGTTCTCCTTTCAGAAGAGAACGAACTCTTTCATGCCAATAGAGGCTCACTTAGAAAGTGGTGAACCGGGATGGGGAATCCTTTGGTCTGCAGGTCAGCAACACTGTCGATCAACCTGCAGGAGAATCTGAGCTCCAGGAGTGGGTGACTGCTCTGAAGCATATCCTGAGGGCTCATCAAGGCTGGAGGTGACCTGCCTAATTGTTCTGACTTTCTTAAAAAACTATACTTTCTGGTAAATGATGTAGAAAATGTGACTGAGCTGGCAGTGATTCAGACAATCAACTATGAGAAACTGATTCTCACTGAGCTGGGCTAATGACCCCGATTGCAAAACGAATGCAGGGTGAGGACAGTGAACCACAGCAGAGAAGAAAATCAAGTTGTGTGATGACACTTTAGGTGCCCTCAGTGCAATCCTGGCTGGACTGAGTCCGGGTGAAATGCAAATGTATAACGACATGCCCATCTTTCTAAGAGATTACTAGCCCTTTCCACATAAATGACAATTTATCACCTACTATTTAAGGACACAGATGATTGATAAAGTTATTTCCAACCTTACTGATCTGTAGAGAAGTTCACCTGCTATGATCAAGCAGGAAGAGACCCAGACACAGGCCTTTCAGCTACATAAACCATCAAACTGTTACATGAAGTGAGGAAATATAAAAGAGCAGAAGACTTCCTGTGACTCACAACAACTTGTTAATCACATGTAGCATATTAATTTAAATTAATTTATAGTATATTAAATAGACCTTTAGCCCCACCTTTCCCCAACTCAATTATAAAACAAATATATGTTAAGTGTAGACAAGCTGGAAGATATGGACAAGCAGAGATGAAAATAAAATATACCCACAGTTCCACTTTTCAGAAGTGACTACACTTAACACATTCCTTAAAAAGGACACACATATAAAGCAAAAAGGACCATATCAAACACAATGGCTTTGGAAACAGCATTTTTTATATCTACCCAAGAATTAAAAAATCTAACAGCTTTATGTTATTACCCACATCGCTGAAACAAAAGACTCAGATGTGGCCACAAGGGGTCTCAGGAGGGGTGCTGGCAGTCAAGACCCAGGTTCAAGGTCCTCGACTCCGGCTCAGTTTATGTCCCTGGGCAACTGACTTCATGTCTCTCTTTGGCCATTTGTAAAATGAAAACCCTAGCATCTCTCAGCTTTATTCACTCATGTCATGAATACTTGCTGGGCTCATCCTGTGTGCCCCACTCTGGGAGAGGAAGGCTGAAGAAAACACGGCTCTGTGTCATCTGCCACAAGGAGCGGG
Source organism: Camelus ferus (assembly GCF_009834535.1). NCBI lineage: Eukaryota > Metazoa > Chordata > Mammalia > Artiodactyla > Camelidae > Camelus > Camelus ferus. The sequence continues at coordinate 25,956,859 of NC_045702.1, forward strand.
GAGGGCCCAGGGACACGGGTGGAAGTGAGGGGTCTGCCCTGGCCTGGAAGGCTTTCCATCTTACAGCAGGTGCAGGGGTGTGGTATTCAGGCCAAACAGTGAGGAACAACCAGAATCAGAGACACTTGCTTTTGAAAATGCTGGTTCAGCAGGAGGCAGAGGGAAAGATGACTGTGGGGGACAGGACGGATAGGTGGGCTGGAGCAAATCACGAAAGTCAGTCCAGGCCACACTACAGAGTCCATTTTTCATTTTGCAGGTGATGGGGAGCAACTGAACGGTTTAAAAAAGCAGAATAACATAACCCTATCTGTACTTTGGAAAGAGAACGGTGTGAGGGATGTAAACCCAGTATAAAGCAAGTCCCGAGTATTACAGAAAACGGATCTGCCTCGAAGCCTTTTATTGAGCACTTATATGTACCGGGTACTATTCAAAGTGCGATGAATATACTGACTCACTTTTCATTGCTGCACCTTTCGAGGTAGGTACAGTGCTTAGGTCTTTTTACAGATGAGGAAACAAAGGAGCCAGAGCCTATGGAACCCACTTGGAAGCCAAGCAGTTAGATAGTCTGACCGCACATCTTGACCCTTATCAGATGAAACAGCAAAGGAACCCCCACTATAACCAGCTTCCTTAGAGCAAGGCCAGGTCCATCACCTTTATCTCACCTTGCACTCCCTGTGATGCCATGAGACAATGGTGGTCAGTCTGTTCTCCCTGAAATCCCCTCTCATTTGGATTCTGTAAAACCCTCCCTCCTCCCCTACCTTCCTCACATCCTTCTCTTTGGTCTCTTTTACTAGTTCCACTTCCTTTGGTTTATTGAGTAAAACGATGAAAAATCATGCCTAACGCCCCTTAATGCAAATTAGTCAATAACTAAAATCTAAAGTCATCGCCAGTTAAAATATAGTGTAAATTTTATTACCCAGGATTTTGGATAGGATAAAGGAGAGCAGTTAAGCCAGAATTAATTCACGGGGCCCTAAGAATGTTCTCGTCACATTCCTAGTTTTCAGTCCAGGGAACCCTGGAGTGGCCGGGGCACATCAGTTTCAGTCTCACCTGCAGGTTAGCATGGCTGCTCCCTTTGCCTGGAACAATCTGTCACCGGTATTGGCTTAGTCAGCCCCTACTTATGCTTTATCTCAGTCTAAAGCCCCTTTCTCTCCAGGGCGTCCCCCGAATCCCTTAACCTATGTAGGGGCCGCAGACCTGTCACCACAGTCTACCACTGGGGCATTTGTTCCATTTTGCAGTCACTGTTGTTGGCATTCTTGCGATGGTTTCCATCCTTCACTGGCTCCCCAGTACCCAGCACAGTGTCTGGCTCCTGTCATCCACCCAGTGTATTAGTTAATTACACTAATCTCTCAAAACTTTCCATTTTCCTTTGCGGAGGAGTAGACAACAACACCCAGGTAGGAGGCATGTCAGGGAAGTGATAAGAAGTCAACTCCTTCACAGTCTAACACAGATTAACTGCACCCAAGACTCTTCTCAAGGACACACGGGGCACCACTGGCGTGGATGCAGCTCATCTTCAAGAATGAACCTTTGGAGCTTTGGAAAAGAAAAACTCTTGTTATTTATGAAAAAAAGTGCTACAAATAGCTCTTACTTCCTAGAGATGCTCAGGAAATATGGAAGGGACCACACATGACAAAGCCATATTAGCCTCTCGCAGTTTAGAAATAGTCTAGTTTGGCATGTGCCAAGTTTTGAATGTGCTTTGATGCTGATTCTGGGTGGCTCTGCTATTATTTCAATTTCCAGGTGGCAAAGAGCTACAAAATACAGCTCCTTCTGTTTTCCAATTCATTAATATGTATAGCTGTTTTCTAAAAATTCCAAAAAATATATATTTATATATAAATTTATTTAAATTTTATATATTTAATATATTTATTGGTAAACATTTATAAATACAATATATATTTATGTATTATGCTTATGAATATTTTTATATTTGTAAGCATGAACAAATTTATATATTTATATATAAATAAATCATATATATGATTTCTCTTAAATGAATATTATTTTTATAATGAGAAATAAATGAAGTAATTTTCATTTTGCAGGAAAACATATACCAGATCGTTACTCTTGATACTCATCAAGATAATGGCTCAGATCTCCACACTTCATAGATTTCATCATTGGGAGAGAAATGATCAGAAAGGCATCTATAGTCTTATCACACTCAGTCTCCCCAGCCTGGCTGTGGTCTCCTCTTTCTCCATTTGTCATCAAAACTTTTTCTGTTAAATTACAGAGCCAAATGGCACCTTCTAAGGGAAAAAGTTTAGCCCATGTGGACAAGAATCTGATTTTAAGTCCAAGGCTGCTGTTCCTTCCCAGATCATCAACCCCTCCCCTGACCACGAGCATCTGCTTGGCTGGACTGGGTGCTTACACCTCGGCTGGGCTGCTCTGTGCGTCTGCCTGGGAACCCCCAGGGTCTTCCTCTTCTCATTTTGAGCTCTTGGAGAAGGAGACCACAGTGGAGGTGCTTGGGCTCTTTGTTTCCAGGACGTGCGTGGAGGCAGGAGGGTGAGGGAGGCTCGCAGTGGGGAGTGGCCATGTAAACAACCGGGAGCATCGCAGTCCCACTGATGCCAGGCTCCACTCTGCACTCAGCCTTGGCTGCCAGGTGTCCTCCTCAGTCACAGCAATCATCTCCCAGGGGCTCCCCACTGCCTCTCTCAGTCCTGGCTTCCGTCAGGCCCACCTCCTTAGGTTGTCTGAACCCAACTCTAAATAGGTTTCGAATTCTCTTCCCTCCAATGGAATCCTAAGCTTATACAGTTTGAGGAAGGAATCTGGGCAGCTGTTATGTGTCCCAGAACGTCCTGTGACAGTGAAGAAGCTCCCTGCGCAGTCTGCAACAGTTTGGAGGCTGGTTTGCCAGAGGTCATAAAGAACCTCTAAGTTCCTCTGCCCTCCAGCCAGAGAAAGTTCTAGCGCAGGCCCAGTCAGGGGGCCTCTCACCTGAACCAAACCTACTACACGGTTAAAACAAGACCTGGATAGGTAACAGGATGGAGGGAGAACCACACAGACACATATATACATCCAATGGATAAAGGGGAAAAAAATTAGTCCTAAGCATGCCTGAATATTTTTCAAAATAATTTTTGTAATTCAGTGCTGCACTTAATAAGAAATCTTTCTGAATACAAGAAATGAATCATTTACATAATTTTCATCTTTTTGCCCTTTGAAAGTCCTTGGTTTAAAGAGTCAGAATTACCATACAGAAAACGGGAAACTAAATAAGCCTTGCATTCAGGCTTTACTGATTCATAAAACAAGAAGGTGATGGAGGTCAACTCAAACAACTGCAATGGTATTTTGCCTAAGAACTGAAAACATTTAAATGGCTCTTATGTGATAACAGAAACTGTGGCCTGATCTTAGGTGTTTTTTATTAACCATGTAATATTCACTCTCCCTCTTTTTTTCTGAAAGGTGTATTCTATGAACCAGGACACTTCAGAGTAAAGAACGCAGAGGGTGAGATAAAGGAGGTCCAGAAAAGGAGGAGAGAACAGTGAACCCACACACGAAGCCCAGACGTCTGAGCAAAGACAGAAGGAGAAGCAGCCAGGCGTTCTGATCTTGAGCTGCCAAGGGACTTGTCCCGTCCATTCAAGACTCCACGAAACATCGGGTCAGCAGGAGTGGTTATGAGGCTGGACTACCGAATCTATGCAATTTTTATCTTACTCATGGGGGAATACTCACTAGCTTATCATTTTACTCTTAGATAAATTTAGCAAGGATAATTAAATTATAACACCATTCTGCAGCCACACCTTCATAATTTTTTTTTCAATGCTAGACTAAAGTGATAGTTGCAGACAAATAAATTCTGAGTTTTGGATTATGTGAACTGTACCCTATGCAGCTTATACAGTGAGGCGTGCTCTACTCATCACACTGAGCACAGGAAAAGTTTGTTCAGACATAAACCTTAGCTAAACTTTGAAAAATGTACAGATGATAGGAAATATCCATCTATAGTACGCAGGTAAGAAATCAACTCCTTCTAATCCTCTTGTGAGATTATCAGATACACCCAGACTTGTTCAATCTGTTTGGGCTCAGGATAAGACAAACTGATAATCACTTGGATTTGTAGTGTGATTGCTCAAAGAGATTTCTTGCAACAATGTGAAACCTTGATTTGATTCATGTACAACTAAGTAGGGAGTTATTAAAAGCTATTTAGTGGTAAGAAAACTAAAATACAGAGCAGCCTGGTCAGTCTGCCTGTTAGTGATGACCAGAACGCCTGACTTTACGGGTCCTGATTAGCTGTCTGTGACATCCTTGCACCGAGGCTCAGCCAAGCAGAGACCTATGCTCTGAGTGGTGAACATGCAAAACTATGGTTCTTATCCAACTATCTTGCCTCTCTTAGCTAAAAGTAATATGAGTAAGTTGAAAACCTTTTGTTTCAGTATTTTTGGATTGTGCTAATAAAAAATTAGCACAATGTAAATAGCATAGAGTAAGAGGGGAGAGTCTCCTGCCTCCTGTGGCCTGGCCCTCCACAGTCCCATTCCTCAGGGGTAACCACTGCCTACAGGTTGGTGTGTATCTTTTCAGGCCTCTCTTTTATAAAATATAAATATAAATGTATAGTATTTCACAAAAATGAGATAATTCTACACACGGAGTTCTGGAACTTGCCTTTTCACTCTTAAGTTGGAAATGAGAAATGAGCAGTCCGCTTAAGATAAGGAGTAACGAATCAAAGAGGAAAATATAAGACGTCAAAAGATTTTCGGATTCTAGATGTAAAGAGAGGTCTGGATGAGCCAGAAATCAGTCATTGTCCTACGTAGATCCAAATTTTCTTTCCGAGTTACCTTTGCTCTACTTTCTCCTAGGTGAAGAGAAGTAAAACTATGGAACCTATGTCCAAAAATAAGTGCCAAACATCAAACCACACAACGCACAACCTCATGTTAGGGCTCTTTTGTTTTCCATAAGTAGTATCTTCCAGTCTATATACTTGTTGGAAATACTACTTAGACAGGGGATTCTATTTTAAGGAAACAGAATCAATTCAGCATTCAGAGCCTCCCTCCTTCTGAGGTTTTCAGGCAAGCGTCTAACAGTGACTCCTGTGTGGCCCTTCTTACTAGTATCCTGTGCAACCCTTTTCACTAAACCTTTAAAGGGGTCTGGGTTTAAGAACACTTGAGAATATACCAATACAAAATTTTCAATTTCAAGTTGCCTTAAAGTATGGCGAAAAAGAAACAACAGAATATTTTTTAACATCCAGGAAAGAAAGATTACATTTCAATAGTGACCTCTTTCTAAGAACGGAGCGGTGAAGGTCCCTTCACCTCTGATGATCTTATCATTGTTTGAAGGTGCTAAGGTCTAACAACTCAAACCAAAGGAAGATTTTAATCCCATGGGATCATCGTGAGCTATGTGTTCCTGATATATATATATATATATACAAAAAAAGACCAAATGACTTAGTTTTTTTTTATTGAATTATCTTTGCTCAGGCATTATTATAGAAAATGTAAGGTTAATAGAAAGAAGAAAACTCATTTTCTGAAACCCTTAGATGAAATGAAGTTACTGAGGAAAGGACTGAGTTTTGGTGCTGACATTCCCAGATTTACAATTCACTCATTGCAGACTGACAAACAAGCATTGCTTACCTTCCTGTAATAGCTTTAAAAATGGGACTGTTGCCTGTGCTTACCAACCCTGTCATTTCTCAGCATAATTATAGCATATATCCAGGATAAAAAAGTTGTTTATAACCTATGTAAAAACACACAACTGAAAGAGTAATACCTTCTCCTGTTTTTTCACCCTCGACTTCTCCACCCATCTGGTAGCCAGCAGGGATTTTTATTGTTCTTCACATATTACAATTGTGTCATCTTTCTTAAACAACCCTAAACAATCTTTCTTAAACAACATCTTTCTAAACAACCTTAGCTTAAGAGATTCCATTTAAATCATGTTTGACATGCCACGTGATGTTTTTAAATGGCTTACGGTAAAGCAGTGAGCTCTCTTACAGATGGATGTTATGATGTTCCTAGTGATTTTTATTAGCAGAACGCTATGTATACAAACATTCAAGGGCAAAGTCTTTCCTTCTGAGATTGCAGCTAACCTGACAAATAGTTCAAAGAGATATAAGCTCTTATGAATGAAACTAGGACTAAGCGTGGTCAAAACCAACTTACTTCAGCCAGTCATCCATTATTTAGATTTAAGAATCTTAAAACTAATTTATACTCAAATTTTATACAGTTAGCACATATACTTTTTCATTTTCTAGATGTAATAATAAGCATAGAAACTGAAAATACTACCAACCTTCAATTTCTTGTATTAAAAATAAAATGAGATAATGTACTTAAGAGTGAATAATCCACACTTAAAAATCTCAGCTTTGGTGTGATTTGCTTGGGAGCAATACGGTCATTTGGATAAAGGTTTCATTTGTTTTCTTTTATGACAAACTAGGAATTCAGACAAAATAATCGATCCGTACTCAGTTTGAGCTAAGCAGTTATAAAATGTCCTCATCTGAAACTCTTTCTAGTCTCTTCTTAGGATCCTCGAATATTCTAGGAACAGATAATTTTCCAAACCAATGAGAAGTACCAATGTAAGTAGAGCAATCCATTCTTTAAAATTTTGGCAAGCTTCCACCCGCACCTCAACTCTGGAACATTCGCTTTCGGAACCTACCACCCCATCTCCTACAGCAAATGACACTTTTTAATGAGTCTATCCCTTTGATCACCAGCCTGTCTCTTAAAGGCGCAAAAGCCAACAGGTATTAAATTATGAACAGAATGATGCAACTTGATTATAAAGCAAAACACTGTGCATTGTTTACGCATAGACTGGCCACTCTACAGGTGCCACATCTATATGCAGTTTGCCTGCTGAAAGGAAGAGCTCTGTGACTTCCCACCAAGATAACAAGATACACACAGTGGTATTTGCCAAAAGCTACTGCTAAAATTGCTGTCTTTCCTGACCTGAGGACGCATGCCCTCAGGGTTCTCAGGGACCTCAGGCTGCTAGAAAGAGACAGAATTACCAATCTACACCACTGGCCCTTGCCTGGGGTGGTGAGACTGTAAAAACCACCCCACCCACCCATCACCTAGTCTATAGGGGCCTCCATTTTCTGATGCTAGGATGAGAGAGAATAAAGGATGCATTAAAGTTTGTTTTTCATTTTACTCATACTTGGTAAATATCTGAGTTCTGTATTTAAAGGCTCACTGGCTAAAGGAAAATAACCTACTTTTAGTTCTACCGTCTGAAACTAGGAAGCTTGTTGTTAACAAAACTAAACCAGGCTGATTTTTATTCTATGAATATCTTTATGTATCAAGTTTCCTACAACAACTACGTATTACTTTTTTTTAAGAAAATTATACTCATTATGCTATATATTAATCCCATGAATTACTCATCTTACAATTGTTAAATTTATAACGTTCAACCATATTACTTTTTTATCTAGAGCAAAAACTATCTAAAAAACAGCAGAGTGGTGAATTTTTAAAAGATGGCTTGTAATATTCTCAGTAATTACAAATAAAAATATAAATGTAACAGGCCAAAGCATGTAGCGCTTCAATACTCATGACAGATTCCTTAGAGAAAGTGTATCCTGGAAGTAGCATTCCTCAACCACTACTAGTGATATCTGAATAAATCTTTAAAAAATTTCTATTTAATTTAAATAATTCATTATTTATTTATATATTTAAATATTATAAAATGATTAATAATGCCCAGATGGTCACTGACATCAGCAGATATTTTTCAGGAGAGCGAGGGGACTGTCCGTCATGATGCCATCTTCCACGTTAGGGATACGCTCCAAGCTTTCAGTCTTTCATGTTTTTCTCATACTTATCAGGGGATCAAAAATAAGCTTTTACAAAAGCACTAGGATTTCTACTTTGGAGGAAATGAAAGACAAAATGGGTTATAGCTGTCAAATATAAAGTTACAAAGTATATAAATTCTTTTGAAAAGACAACAATACTTTATTACATTAGTTAATAAACTTACAACCAAATTTGGAATACATATAGAGACATACATGAAAACCTCAAGTTTCATATTAATGCATATATATTACTTTCTGTCTAAAATCAACTTTTTCTCTGTAAAAATAAGTGACACTTCTCTTTAAAGAATATTACAGGATGCCAAAAAAAAAAAAAAACAAAAAACTTAGGAAAAGCATTTTGGCCTTTATTGTAATCAAAGTAATTTTAGAGGAATTTCCTAAATAATTCATTAAAAGTAACAGTATACTCGGGCCACATCATCAGAAATTGTATTTGAATACGCAAGACTCCCAAACGTTTCAGAAAATATGAAAAATTCAGAAATAGAAAAATATGCTAGCAATTATTTTGTATAAGATTTTTAACTTTTTCTTTAAATTCGTTTTTGTTTTTGTTCTTCTTTGATAATTGTTTTATTGTTAATATTATTTTAGCTCTATATTATTTTAATAAAGTCAGACCAAAGAAAAATATTTTTCCTCCATGCTCAAATCCTTAAATACTTAAAAATATTTACGAAAAATTTTTATTGTACTCTAGATACAATTTAAAAATACTTAAAAGGTTTCTTTACCTTTTGCTCAAACTAATTTAGTCTAAAATCTTTAGTTTGTATGAGTTATGTATATAATAGAGAAAAATTGGTCCAGGATCTAGGATCAAATCCATATTCAAGTAGAATATAATACACACTTTTACTGAAAACACAAGTGAAATTGCTTAGGGTAAATAAATGGATTGTTAATTTTTTAATATTAGTTACTCATGTCCATCCATTTTTATTCACTTAACTATTACCTCAGGTAGTTTTTATTTACCATATGTAAATACCAAACCCCCAATCTAAACCCTGCTGCTTGGAGTAATTTGAGAAATTAAGTAATTAGCTAAAAACAAATTAAAAATGAGATTTTAATTTTTTCTTAATCAAGTTGACCAGATTTTTAAAACTAATGTGAGTAGAAATTGGAGGAAATGGATAAATTAACATGATTTTCTAAAATGTGACCATATTTATTTGACCACATGTATCAATATTAAAAACAATAGGCACTTTGATCCAATAACTTTTTATTAAAATTCATTTTTTTCTGAAAATAATTTGCTCAAGTAAATTGAATTTGAGATGTTCATTACATTGGGTACATAATAGCAAAATATAAATAAGATTTTTAAAACAGAAATAATTTAAATAATTAAAAATGGTGTAGAGTTATGGAGAATCTTTGTTTTTCATATTTCTCAAGATTAAAAAATTTAAAATAGTAAGACAGAATTCCTTAGATATATAGGTTATAATTATAAATGGGTAAATTAAGGGCAAGTCTTTCTGTGTAGTATCATACAGAACTATCACATACCCATCTGCACAGTAATCCACAGGATAGATATCTTAATTTGTTCATTTTATCCCATTTTGATGGATAGCTTGATTATTTTCCATGTTCTAATTTAAAAAGGTGATACCAATAGCTAATAAAAATTAAAATCCTCACCAGCAATAATCAAATAGAACAAATCAAAACTAAATGTCATTTAAAAAAATGTATCAAATTAGTGAAGATTTTCAAAGTGATAGTCATTAAGTCCTAGTTTGCTCAGGGGGGCAGTCACTTACTTATGCTATATGTATGTATATATATGCTATCTGGAAAGTAATTAGGGCATGTGTACCAAGAATTTTTAAAGCATTTATTTTTTTCTACTCAGTTATTTCATATCAAAGATTATCTAATAAAAAGTGATAAAAATACAAAGGCACACTGTCTATTCATCTATTTGTCACTGTTTAGAGTAGCTTGAATATCCAAATATAACAGATAATTAAAAATAAAACATTTATTCAGTGGACTATTAGGCAGACACTAAGTACCAGGATCAACAGGAATCATCACTGAAATAAGAAAATGCTCAAAAATAATTTACAGGATAAATTGGGTGCAAAACTACATAAAGATATATAAACATAATAAAAACTGGCCTGAAAAGAAGATACCACATTTTCTAGGGGATATCCCTGGAGGGAGTAAAGAGTGATTTTTTTACATTCTTCTCTGTGCTTGAATGTATTTAAAAATTTTTCTACGTTTAAAGTAAGAATAATAAAATAAAGAAAATGAATGCCTCTCTACAAAATTCATCATGCTGCTGCCCTTTATCTATAAAATAAAGTCCAAATTGGCCAGGCTCACGCTAAAGCCCTCCTAACTCACTTCCATCTTAATCAACCCAACCTTATTTCTAACGAGTGCCCACCCAACTCCTACCACTCAGCTCTGACTCAGACAGCCATCAGGTATGTCACATTCCATCTAGATTCTGCCCAGCCTCGTCCAGTCAGGCCTAGAGCTTCTCTCCTTTCCTAAGGTTTCTGATCATGATTTCTGGGTGTAACTATTTCAAGCCAACTTCAGCTATTTCTGATGCTCTAAGCCAAGTCTGGTAATTGTACAAAATCATGTTAGACCCTGATTCCAATGATCTCAGCACAGTAATTTAGAAGGAAACCCCCTTTGAGAGCGAGAGTCCCATCAATATTTGTTAAATGAATTAAAAAAAAATCACAACTGTGATCATAAGAACAAGAGCAGTTAATGTTTATTGAGAATTTTCTATTTATAAGGAGGTACTGCGTCAACTCCATTTATCTCATTTAATGCTCAGAAAAACCCTACATTTCCCAGATGAAAAAACTGAGCCTCAATTAGGTTTTGCATTTCTCCCAAGGAGATGTAGCTAGTGTGGACCTGAGAGTCACATCTAGCTCTGTCTGATGTCAATATACTCTACACTACCAATGCGCTAATGGAAAGTCACTAGAAATCATTTTGCATGTGGTATATTTTTAGTGATAGGTAGCTAAGTTAAAATGATGTGCTGAGCTACAAAGTTTTCTTTTGAATATAAAAATAGATACAAAAAAACAATAAAATTTGCTACTGAGTCTCATTATATAATAATATATTTACCTGTATAGGACCAGCCAATCTCTTCAACAAGTTTTCTCTGTTGTCTGTAGTATCCATAAGTCCAATCTACAACCAAGAAAAAACCAGTTAATCAATGTGTAGAAATATATGTGTGCAAATTAAAAAAAAATACAATATGCTCAAAGCATCCTTCATACCATAAGTGGGCCTCGATTACTCTTTTCTACGTCACCTTCCCAATGGCTCCTCCCTACTCCAACCACCACCATTTTATACTTCACTGTCCCTGTTCTGGTACTTAGTGTAAATTTTAGGGGGGCACATTTTAAGATTGCTAAAGTTCAGGCAGAGGCAAAGAAAATATTCCGTGTAAAACAGGAGCAACCTAGAGGGTTTCAGCCCAAAGAGAGGCTAAGGTCAGAAAGGACAAGCCTGCTCTATCTCCAAATTTTTCTTACCTTTCCCTAAGTTGAATGCTTGAAATCCTATTGATTAAAAAACACTTCTAAATTTACAGCCCACATTTTATTTGTAACTGCTTCTAGGAGATGCAGAGGTTATGTTTTCAAAATTTATTTCCCTTACAATACAAAGCAAAATCAGCTTGCCTTGAAGAAATGGAAATTTCAATATGTTTATGTTGGCTGAGAGGAAGGTTGTGTTAGACAGTGTAGATGAATTTGTCTTTTGGAGGAACAGAGGTGCCTGAGGGAGGTAATACAGTGGGAAGCTTGGGGCATTGCAAAATAGTAGACACCTCATGACCTAGAGAGAGAGGCTCAAGATCATGAATGTAGGGGAAAGGGTATAAAAGAATAAATGGATGGAAGGCAAAGTCTCACTCTGCACAATTCAGAACTGTGCCTGGAGTCACGCCTGCACCGCACATGTGGGGACGCCCTTATGACTCATCCTCCTCCTTCCTGTGCCATAGTCTCTTTCTCCCAGACTGTGGGAGATCTCAGCTGCACTGTGGGGCAAAGAAACCTCTGTGAGCTGGGCTTCGAACCTGATCAGTATTGACCAAACTGTTTCTGTAGAAAAGGCTACAAATAGCTAGTTTATAAATGAACTTGTGGAACATTACTTACTCATAAATTGGGGTTCTGTCAATACAGCTTTCATCTGAAGGCAAGGGTTTACTCACACTATACTACACGATATCATACCATTCCACATATATATTATATATCATATATAGATAGATCTTTCTCATCTATTGGGAAGAGAGATTATTTCTTCTTATTCTTTCTACACAGTTTTTTTTTCCCTTTTACTGACAGCTCCCAATTTCAGGGAGCCAGTTCTCTCAAGGACTTATCAGAAATTATTTTTCCCTCTTGCATGCTATATATAACCTGATTAACACAACATGGTAATATATACTTAAATATTTTATAAAAACTAAAAAGCAGGGCCAGCCACCAGAAATACCCATTCTGAATCCATAGAGTATTCAAAACCAAAACCTACCTTGGAGAAAACAGAATAAAAAATAGTTTTAAAAATATCACTACCCATAAATCGAGGTAAATATTCTATTGGCCATGCAGCACATTTCAACAAATAACTGTTTTTATAACAGCTTTACTGAAATATGATTTACCTATCTTACAATTCACCCGTCAAAGTGTACAACTTAACAGCATTTAGTATATTCAGAGTTGTGCAATCATCACTGCAAACAACTTCAGAACATCTTCATTATCTCAAAAAGAAACCCCATACCCTTTAAGCTGCCACCCCTACCCTCCTCCATCCCTCTAGACCTAGATAACCACTAATCTACTTTATCCCTATAGATTTGGATATTCCAGATATTTCTATAAGCAGAATCATGCAAGATACGGCCTTTTGTGAATGGCTTCTTTAACTTAACATAATTGACATTTCCAAGGTTTCTCCACATTGTAGGATGTATCAGTACTTCGTTCCTTTCATTGCCTGACAGTACTTCCTTGCATGCTGATCAAGATGGCCTTACAGTTCCCCTCCGTTTGACTGAACTTTGGACAGGCTTCCTCCTGGCTCTAGGCTCCTGACTTCCCTTTTCTCCCAGCATTTAGTTGAAAAGTATAAATTCTCTCTCTGTTCCTTTGAGATAGAAATCTTTATGAATAGCCACATGCCAGTTTTACAACTAGGAATGTACTTCTCAAGAATATGGGAACCATCTCTCTGAAATGTAAGCATCAGAGTAAATAGCACCCTAATCTCCCAGTTTCTGTGGGAGAGCAGGAGCCCAACATCCAGTGAGATGTCTTCCTCCAAGTTGCAAAAACTACCCTCTGTCATAATGATACGCGTTTAATTTTTCCTTTGGGTAAAGCCAGTTAGCAAACACAGATGACCTATGCCTTCCCCTAACATCCTACATTACTTTTACATGGGGGCTCACCCTAGTTCTTAAAAAATCCTTAACACCTCTGTTTCATCAAAGTTGAATTCAGACTTGATTCTGCCCTCTCTCCCCTGCTGTAAAACCCTTGGATTAAGTTTTCCTTGCCTGTTCAATTTTTGTATGCTGTAATTTTTGTTTTGACGATGGATGTGCCACATTTTGTTTACCTATTCATCAACGGATGGCTACAACTTCGGTTGTACCCTCTTTGGGGCTATTATGAATAACACTGCTATGTACTCATGCATAAACTTACTTTTCTACTTAGAAATGAAATACTAGGTTCATAATTTATTTAAGTAGAGCTGTCCCATAAAATGGTAGTAATTGAATGGTAGTTCAATTCTGGAGACAAGTTTTTTGGTTTTTTTCACGATCAAGGAATATATACAATTAGGTGTTAGGGCCTCAAAGGTCATTTGATTAAGACTTTAACATTCTAAAAAAAAATTTCCTATTTTAGAGATAAAACACTTTTTTTTTCTCCCCAAAGAAATGTAAGTGGTGTGTACAGGTAGAAAGTGACAAAAATGGAAACAATAATGCATGGCTCCTGCCCCCTACTCCACTAAATGTTCCTAGCAACCCCAGGTTATTGGTTACTCTCTTATGTGTTTTGCCGAAGTCCGAACATCTTCAAGGGAAACAAAATAAAACAATACACTGAGACTGAACTTCACCAGCAGAAACTGGACAAATAAATTATGCTGATAATCAAAATCAAGTCAAATACATTGATTGTATACCTGATCTGACCAGGCCACCAGCTGGAATTCTCCTCTGAAAATTTGCACTGACCACAGGGAAAAGCTCTATCGTCAACCTTTATGTTCTAAATATAAACTTTTTTAAAATGTAAAGACATTTTTGTCACAGAAATGCATTTTGATGATTTCAGAAGATCCCATACCATACAAAATCTACATTTAACAAGTATTCCATTGAAATAAACAAAACAGTAAGCTCTTGCTTTAATGATTTAAGCTAAAGGCCGACAGCAAAGTATCAGCGGATTTTAGCTTTCCTTGTAGGGCTTTATCGCTACACAATGAGCATTTGTCCTTGGTTTTTAATTACTTACGTTAAGAGAGCTTTTTTCAATACAAGATTCCCAGGTGTTGGTAGCTCTCCTCAGTTCCTTTATGTATTGTTTCCTTAATTGTTACTTCAAACAATCTGTTACACATTCATATGCTAATTACATAGTCCTTGGGCGTGAGAGAGTACCCCACTTTTAAAATTCTCCTTAGAGGTCTGATAGATGAGATGTGATGGCTCCAATGAACAAGAAAAAAAAGAATCTAGGTTCACTTTGAAAACCAGTAAATCCTATATAAAATAGAATCTATCAACGTGCTTACACATTTTAAAATCAATTAAAATGATGAAATATAGAATTGTTTTTGTTTCTGTGGATCTCTGTTTCTTTAGTTTTTATATTTTGTTTCTTTCTGTTTAAAAATATTTGGTGTGTTTTGTAGTGAGAAAACTAAGAAGTAAATTTCAGGAATGACTGATTTGGTGTGTTTTGTAGTGAGAAAACTAAGAAGTAAATTTCAGGAATGACTTGTACACAAGATACACAATAACATAATACTTACATTATTAAACCTTTTATAAAGGTAACTCTAAAAGGAAACTCCAAAATTTGTCCTGAAAAATTATTCTTCATGAAGTGGCTTTTTGACTTCCTACCAAAATTGAGAGAAATTTGGTTTATATTAGTTTAGGTAAACTTAAATATCTCTCTTTTCAATTTATTCTGCCTTGGACTTACCTTGCACCTAAATATTTACAAGCACGTATACGCCACATATTCCTTTATTTTTCTTTTTATGCAAATAATGGAAATCAAAGCTCTGATAATCACCACTTGGAAGATGTAGACAAACTTAGCATTGTTTTGCTCATGTTTTTTAAACCAAAAAAAAAAAAAAAAAATCAGGGTGCTCATTTTCTACTAAAAATATCATTATAAATATTTTAAATTATATAAATGTGTCTGATTTTGTCCTTAACGCTAAAGAAAGTCTCTGCTTCGTATTGATCAACAATTCATCACCTGCATTCTACTATAGAATCCAGCAACAGTGCTCTGACAAAATCCACATGCACTTTAATGCTATTAAGAAGCCAAACATGTGACAGAAAAGAAACAGAGTGGTCCTCAGAAAGAGAACCTTCAGGTAAAAAAGTAGCCACAGGTATAAATCTCAAGACTGGGATCCTAAATCTAGATTTTTCAAAGTAGATTTTCCAAAGTAAATGATACTTGCATACTTCACAATCTTTAAAAGTATCACTAAGGAACTCTGGGGAAGAAAAGGAAGTCACCTGATGGTAGAAATCTGGAAAGGCAGAGAAGAAGGAACAGGATTAAAGATGACTCTTTAAAGCCCTTGAGTATAGACTTTGATGAGGAAAGACTTAGCGGGATGGACTGAAATGTTGCAGGTAGATGAAGACCATGAGTACCAAGAAGTGGCAAATCATGGAACCAAAAATTTGGGAAGCCAGCTGGGCTGTCCTGTAAGGTCTGCGTAGGTCACTAGGGACTCATTCTTGGTGATGACTCACCGTGATACAAGGGTCATGTAATTTTCACTTTTTGTTTTCATCTTCTCTCCTTTTATCTATATTTCTTTTAAAAGGAGGAAAGACATCATCTACTGAGCTTACTGATAAGTAATGACTATATTTTATTTATTGAGCATATTTTAAAGAAAAATATCAAATAAATAAAATAAATATCTTTAATTGAAATGAAAGACGTGGGTGGGAGGAAAGCGGGAAAGAAAGGTAAGTGTCTGGTGATCACTTGGAGAAGAATCTGGGAAACCCCAGAGACTGACGTATTATCAGAGCAATTATCGTCCCTTCAGTCATCTGACAGTCAGACATGCATAAGGCTGAAGTGGCAGTGATGAGAAAGGCTGATGGGGTTATAGCAGTCATAGCCACCAATTACTGAAAACAAAGTAATAGCAGTCCTCTCTCAGAGAAGAAAGAATAAATAAAATCAGAAATGAGTCCTTTAAGGAGAGAATCAGCTTTTGATTACAGAACACCTGTGAACCCATCTGTAAACATCTGTCTTTGTCTGATAAGAAAGCTGAGTTTATGACCCAAGTGATCTAAACCAGAACCCTGGTTAGCTAGCCAAGGCAAACTTTCCAAGTAAAATTAAACCTGCTCATGAGTATAACATAGAGTCTGTAATATCATACATGGCAGATTTTATCTGTGGATTTTCCTGTCAGTTCAATGTTAAGTATCAGCTGGCTGTCAAATTGTGTTAGCACATAGCCTGTCTTTAGCTATCTGGATTATAAGCTCGTATCCAGCATATATGCAAAGACGTTTGTGAAACATAGTTTAGCTAATTATGGTAGTTCAGATAATAGGCTTGTTTAGGATATGTTTATAGTTCAAACATTGTACTTACTGTTAATCACTTCAGATGTAACTTTAAAAAACACACACATATATAATTTCCCTCCAAAATTTGTCTTCCCATTTCAGCTGCTTTCCAGGGTTAGAAAGAATACCACTAGTTTTCTCTCCTCTGCAAAGGTTTAAAGATAAAAGCACTTTTTACAGTCTCAAACCTTAAATTGCAGCTTATCGCCAAATAGGAGGGCACATGAATTCATACTGTTAAAGACAGAAATTTGGGAAAGATATGAGTTACTATAGTTCAGGTGACCTTTTTATTTAAGAATAAGGTTAAAGAGATGAAAAAGTAGATCCCTGAAGTACTATTCTAAAAAAAAAAATCAAGTGGTAAATTGTCAAAGGAGACTGGAAAGATTAACCGTAGTAGATAATGTAAAAGAACTAACAGTGAGAGCTATTTCTTCCATGTGCTTGGTGTGGTTGTCAGACAGCCAGTTAGATACATATTTCCCACAGGACTAAGGACGGGTTTGGAGGTGAGCAATTAGATCTTACTGTTCCTGAGACTCTGAGGACTGTGTATGCTTTCCCAGAGAGGACTGGTATGTTGGCAAGATGTCCACCAAACCAACTCAAACCTTTTCAGCCAAAGCTCTAAATATTCACAGGCTTGTCTTAAAAAGTCATCAGGGTATTTTCTTACTTAGATAAATATGTTTACCCTAATGTGATTTATCCACATTCATAAAATTGAGATGGTTTCTGTTAAAAACATGTTAATAATTTTTATCTTTATCACCTAATACCTGTTTCAGATAAATTAGAAAGATAAAGATAAACAAAAATAATTTTAAAAATCACCTATAAGTTCATCTCTTAACAGAAACCAGTTCTTGCAATTTTCTGCCTATATATATGTTTTTCCAGATGTTACACTATTCATATATGATAATTCTATACTTTACATTAATTGAATTACCCTGTTTCATTATAAATCGCTTCTCAAGTTAATAAATATGATTTTATAGCACTATAACAATTCACTTAAAGCATTCTCTACTTTTTGGATATAAAAATAAAAAGTCAACTTAACTTTGGAAAATTTATTCCTTGGGCTTAAATGATATGAGTGATAAAATTGTCCATTAAGCTAGTTTAAACTTATATATAAAAGAAAGTCTGTAGGAAATTAAGTGCCACTTTTTTCTCCCTGTCAATCCTCTTCTGCAACACCAAGAAAACACTAAAATGGAACAAACTCATTGTTATTGCACAGTGCTACAAACAATCATTGCAGCTACCTTGTTTTGCCTCCATAACTAACAGTGAATTTATTCCCCCAGAAGAGAAAAACTCAGTGGCTGATGAAACAGTGGTAATGGGAGGAGAGATAGTAATAACATGTGTAAAACTATTTTGAAGAAGAAACTAAAATTAAAAAAAAGTGGGAAAAGAACCAAATCTGTATAAGAAAAGCTGATGAAAAGCTGGGTAGAAAACATGGAATCCATCAAATTACAAAAAATAATGTGTCATTATATTTGTTATATATTATATTAAGATACCACTATATTCTATTATATTACTATCTGTAAAATAATACTGTGTTATTATTCAACAATCTAAATAATCTTAAATGCTTCGTATCCTTTGAGACAAAAATTTCATTTCAAGGAATATATTTTAAAAGATTAACAGAGATGAGAACAAAGTGCCACGTGCCAAGATGTCACGGCACTGAAAGTGACAGTGAACAATCGGAAAATATGTGAATGTACAAAGAGTAGGGGGAAGTTTAAATAAAATGTATAATGTACATACTAAGAAACAATGTAAGTTATGTTTCAAAATTATGTTTCAAAAATACTGATGCAGAGAAATGTACATGCTATAGAATACTGTTATGATACAAAATTTGAAAATACTACACATATTCAGAAATGTAAATTTCCTCATGTAGAGCCATTGGGAGTGATTTTTTTTAACTTTTTTAAAATGTTCTTACACTTTCCATTATTTTATGAGTTTGCATGAGTTAATATTTTAAAAATGTTAAAATGTATTTGCACTTCTGAAAGAATATTTCTGATTCTACAGCTGAATTGGTTAGAGACAAATATATAAATATGTTTGAAGATTGGGTAAAGAAAAACTTGAAACCCATGTTTCATTTCTCATTTTGGATTTTACAATAAAACCTTCTCCTTATTCACATGAGCCTGCATGCATTAGCAAGCGTTAACCACATTTTTAAGTTAAATTTAGGAAATCATTGCCAAGTCCACACATGGCAGGCAATCTGAGCACGCCAGCTACCAAGAAAACTAGAAACAAGAACCACAGCAAGACAGGCAATGCAGTAGGTCACAGATCACCTTATTGGCAATGACGATCAGACTGAGTGGATCATTTATTTTTGGGTAAACTTTGAAACAACCTTATTTTATTTTGTGCCTTACTTCTAACAATACTTTTTGCTTAGGTAAAATTCAGTCCAAGCCTAAGTATCTATCCATTAAGTGGGAAAATCTGGCAATTTGGGAGTTTGCAACCTATTCTGAAATAGATGTGGATCATATGTTACAACTGCCGCCAATGTGTTGTCTGATTCACTATGTAGTTATGTCTGGGCAAGGCAGAAAGAGTTTCTTGACTTCTTTCCAGGGTATTGACTGAAAATTCATTTTTGCCATGGGTTTCATTTTGACTTTTCTCTTCCACTGGTCTAGGAAAAAAGAAAGCTTTGATTCATAGGAAGCATATTCATTACAATAAAACAGCCTGACTTTTTCAATGGATTTTTAAAATATTCTTGATTTGTCAATATAAGGTTAATAAGCCACATTAAGCCTACTTGAGCTTAGGCAGTAATTCAAAAAGATACCAGGGTGAGCACTGTAGATCTATCAAATTTAAACCACAGACATATATCAACATTTTGTGCTTCTTTTCACCAATTCTTGGGGTCAGAGATACAGATTCTTCCTTTGAGTCCTGACCTTGGACAAAGTCACACATCTTTGCTTGTATTTCTACAACAGTAAAATAGCAAAAGGTGTCTCCTGTTTGTTAACAAGCATGCTACAACAAAAGATAGGGCATATGTTAAGCCATTTTGAGTTTCTTATTAAAAATGTGCTTTTTCAATTCAGGTCATTTTCTGAATTTATTTTTCAAGTATTTAGTTTTTCCTTTTAATAGTGAAGCAAAAAAAAAAGTGAAGCAAAAAAAAAAAAGGGATGTATGTGCATAGCATGATAGCATATGCTTGCGCAGTCACGAAATTATTCGTTTACTGTTGCTGTTTGAATTTTAGCCTAAAGTATTCTTTAATCTTAAAGATAAGTATGGACACTCAATGCAGACAGAAAAATACAAATCCCTATATTTAAATGTTGAATTGAGTCCCACAAGAACAATGTGAACGCTAAAAAACATAATATTTAATGTTAATTAAACTTAAAGGGACTATCCTTATCTAATTTCCCAGCTACATTCTAAAATGAGTATATTTTAAATAGCAGGATTTTTAGAACATTTATGCTTTCCATGTTTCAGAACACTTAAGGGAGTTTAAGATCATTATTCACTTATTCATATTGTTTACATTTTAAACAAGTTCTGCATTTTAGAATCACTTTCCCCACTAGCAGTTTTAAAGAATTAAATGCTTTGATGACATCCTTTATTAGTTGGCTTTCAATTATTAATAAGCACTTACCTATAATAGTCACTCACTTTGCTCTTAACTGTATGAAAATTACATCTATTGTTTTATTGATACAGATGTTTCATCGCCACCAGACTATCAAGAGATAATTATTATTCATCATCTTATTTTTCTCTGTTATAACATGTATTTGAAGCTAGTGGAAACTGCTCAAATCCTATTGGGTCAATTGATTGATACAGTATAGGGAAGCTCTATCTGGCTAGAAGAATCATTTTATTTGCTTTCCTCTGCTTGATACTTGAATGTGCACCCTGCTCCCATTCCCAGCCCTATTCCCCCCACAATGCCTCTCTTTGCACAGCACCCCACTTGTGCTCTCTTATTTTCCTCCTGCAGACATATGCATTCTCCATGGAACCTGGTGTCTCCACGATGCTCATTCTGTGACCCACCAACATCTACTTTAAGAGAAGAGGAGTCAAGTTTAATCATCAATCACAACACACTTATTTTCAAGTCTTGCCTTGGTGACTGCTCCTGACCAGTGACAGCACTGGGTCTTCCTGGCCCAACGTCTTAATAGCTTTTCTCAACTTTTGCGTGGAACTTGAAAGCTCTCTGCAGTGGCAGATGCTCAAAGATGCTCATCAGGTTGCCTGGATAATCCAGGTTTACTGCACTCAGAGGAACAATATCTAAAAAGCATTCCTGTTCAGTACATAATGAACAGCCTTGGAGAATACGGCTCATTAGTTACTTTTTACACACAATCACAAATGGTTGGCCAGGGATTGGCTGTATTTATTTTGGAATAGTTAACTCAGTTGGAACAAATATGTTTTCTCTCCAGGTTTATCATCCTGTTTGTGAGGAGGTCAAGAGACTGAACAAGTCAATGCAGTGTTTCAACCTGGACTTCAACCAGGACTCTGCTGGCATTTTGCCCTCGAGTCACTGGGCCACTGGGACACCTCAAGGTAATTAACATATTCCTGCAGTGTCTAATGTGATAATGGTGATGGGTAAATGTAAAAGAGCATCTTACAACAGACCAAGAGTGCCATCTTTGTAACTCAAGGGAAAATAAAAGGTGTTTTTCATGAAAGGATGTAGGCCTTGGGATTTATATATGATACATCATAAAGACATAAGATACTGAGATAGAACTTACGTTTCCTTTAATATATTTTTAAACATCTATGTGACTTCATACCTTTCTGAAGTTTATTTGGTGGAAAATGTTCAACTGATAATCTAACATGTGTAGCCAAAGACACATTGATTTATCCTTGTAAGTAAAATTTCATAATATCCATTTGGTGCTCAAGTAAATGCTGTTTGATTGATGTCTTGAGTTTTACAATAAAAGAACAACAGAGTGACTGAACAGATCTATGATTAAATGAAATGCTACAATCACCACTCTAAGTTTACTCTTAAATATAAAAATGGCAAACTTTTGATTAAAAATAATACTCTTCTCCCATATTTATTCTTTAAATGGTCCTACAGACTGAATATAGATTACAGGAGGAAAAGGCAAGGGCTAAACGTTGGGTGACCTTGCATCTTTGTAATGAGCACTGACATTCATTAAATATTTTATATTCATATTATCTGGTTTACAGCTACTTGCCACCTACAGTGGCTCAACTTCTCCAGTCCAGGGTGCCACTCACAAAAATGAAGAGCTGTTTTTCATTTGTGATGCTGTAAAAGGCTGTGTATCAGAATGGGAAGAGGCTGGAACTAGAGACGGAGCCAGAAGAGCTGGGAATGTAAATTGTGGCTTCCGAATTTCCCAGCTGTGGACCTTTGGAAGAGCCCTTTGCCCCCTTGGAGCCTCAGTCCCTCTATCTGAAAAATAAGTTCCTCTATACTGGTCAGGTGGTTTGGGGTCCAGTGAATTAATCCATTTGAATGTGTTTATAAACATCAGCAATTACGCTTTCATCTGGGGAGAAAACTGAACCCGATTTATACATTATTTCGTAGAGTGAACAATGGTTATTTAATGTATTATGTAAGGCAGGAATTTCCTCTATCCTTTCTTTTATGTTCCACGTGAGATCTTATCCAATTAATGTTGCTTAAAACAGCTGCTGGATTGCTTACTAGCTCTCTGGGTAAGTCAGTGTTTCTAAATCTCAGTTCCCATATCTACAGAGTGGGTATAACAGACATTATCACATATGTTTAGGATAAAGCACACGTAGCTATTAGTCAATAAATATACATATGGATATATTACATTTAGAGTTTGTCCTGCTATTGTTTTTTTCCCCAACTTTAATGATTTCACTGATTCTGTATCTTCTTTGCAAAACAACATACTTTGCCAGCAAATGGGGAGTGGCAAGTCATTTTACACAAAGATATTTTCAGAAATATGTTCAATGAATTCCAATACAAGAAGAAGTACACATTTTTAACCGATGTTTTTATAGTCAGTTTTACTCAATAACATACTAATCTAACTGAAAAGATCTAAAGGAGAACTAAGCTTTCAATAATATACAAATTTTAATTTAACCAAAATCAATTCATTTTAAAAGCTGAATAGCTACAGAAATAGCTTCAAAGCCAGCGAGCATATAGAATTCTTCTTATATCACATTAGCAATACCCACAGTTTAGATTTTCACATGTTCAACATCCACAAAACTACCATGAATCCAAATGGAAGTCAAAGTCACAGAAACTATCCCACCATAACAGACCTAATATAGACAACTGTGTTTCATGCAAAGAAGAAAATCTGAGGCCAGAAATTCAAATACCGTCAAAAAGTGACAGTAGATAGTTGAGGAAGTTGACCAAACCACCATTAAAAATCAGAAAGATAAATCAACCATACTTCAATTTAAAAAAGTCAGAAAGACAATCCCAAAAGTAGAAATGGACTATTTAACGATGTGAAAACGGCTTTCATTCTTCAATAGTGTTTTAAGAAATTATTAGATATGAATACTGATACATCACTTAAGAAGTTAAATTATATTAAAAATACTGTCAATAAGTTAGAAAAAACTTAACATTTTTTAAAGATTTTCATTAAAATACTGGGTAGAATTTGTGCTTCAAAGGATGTCCTCCAGTTAACTTAAAAAATTCAACGCTATGGAATGCCCCATTGCATCACAATAGAGCCAAATGGGATATTCACGTACAATTCATTTAACAGTCAGCGGCTTCATATTCAACTCCATGCGCTCAGGATGCACAACGTAAACAAAACAGGGCCTCTTCAAGGAGGTCACAAACTAGCAGCATAATGCCTCAAGTGCTTGAACATGTCATCCAAGTTCACTGGCAAGCTAAGAAAACAGTAACTACAGAAATACACTTTACTTTAAACTACCTTTTATAACCCCAGGGAAAGTAGCTCACAGACAGTCAACCCCTTCAGTTTTAAGTGATATCTACAGACCTCCAACTAACTGAAATGTCTTGCTTCATATAATATTTAACTGAAAGGAATGTTTTTCGTGAGGGTGGAACTCCCAGAAGCCTCTCCGGTATCAGAGCAAGGAGCACTGCTAAGCCAAGAGCTTTGGCTATTCCCAAGAAGATCCCAGCTAGACCCCTGAGGCTCCGCCCCCATTTTCTACCTGAACACCCCTGGGTAGTAGAGTGGCTACAGGTGCACTGCTCCCTCCTGCATGCCTGCAGATCTGGGGTGGTGTTCCGTGCCAGGGGACCTGGTGGTAACACCATGCCCTGCCCCAGCTTTCCCATCTCACGCAGAGCCCCTGCCCGTTAGCAGGGCTGGGTATGCAGCATACTGAGATGCCCTATGGGTCTTGCTTATTTATCTCTCTTCAGAGGGAAAAAGACCACCCCCATTGCTCTGGAACATCCAACAAGAATCAATGTTATTTTATCAGCCCCTTGGACAATGTTGCCCTTAATTCCCAGCCTACCAAATTATTTATGGGAAACCTAGCAGTGCTCTTGGATCTAACAAGAAAACCCTGGGATGTTTTCATCTCTCAAGCCAGCCTGGCACATAAGTGATTAAATGAATGAAAAATATAAGCCTCACTTTGTGTTCCGCTCTGTGCTCAGGAGAAGTATAGCAAGTATCCACTAAAAGCTCTTCAAGAAGAAAAGGCATTGAGGGTTTTATTCCATGGTCTTTAACAATCTTAGTATGCTTTAGTTTTAATCATATTTTTCATTTGGGTCTTTAAATACTACTGACCACTCAGGACAGTTCAGGAAAAAAAAGATTAACAGATGATTTACGATTTTAATGAAATTGATTCTTTGAATTCAAGGCACATCTTGAGGATTTTTCACAAAAACAATTGATCCTTTTCACGGCTTAATGCCGCTGTAACTTCCTGCACACAGCGAGCGGATTGCCATGGACACACGCTCCCGTGCCTTTCACACTCTCTAGTCTCCAGAAGTTTACATTCCGGTACGAGAAGAAAGAGCAGTGGGATCTTTTCTATGCATGACGCTGACTTAGGATCTTAAACAATACACACTTTTGTGAGTGATGATATAAATCTCTACCAGAAATTTCTCGTATGCTAAAAAAAACTTTTTCTATGTGAGTGAAAAAGTAAATGCTTTAAAAATTCAGAGAATATCGAGCAAATGAATGATTTAAGACAGTGGTAGACACTTTGGCTTTCACAGAGGTGTAACAACTCAGCTCAGAAAAGCGATGCTAAGAGGAAACTTTCCCTCATACCTGCTGCCTAAGGTAAGAGAATTGTCCCAATCTTTTTGTAAGCAATCCCAAGAGAACTTTCATTTTACACACTACCTGTTGATTGGTTTATAATATTTATAAAATTAGCAGAGGTTAAATGCAGCATCATTTTATCAAATACATGTTTCTTAAATAGATGAATTAATTCAATGTCTGTAAACACACAAAATGTAAAAACATCTAGAGATGTGCCAAATTAAGTTAAACATTCAGATATCTCACCTACTCCAGGCATCCTGCTGATGATACAGATGAAAATTTCCAGGGTCAGTTCCCCTAATGTAGGGCTTCTCAAACTTTTCCATATCGTAACTTGGTTAATCTGTGCAATGTGCTGAGTTAACACGTAAGAGCTGAGCAGATAAATAGCAGACACACTTGTCACCCGCTAGGGGCACCACAACAGGATGGTGGGAAGCTCCGCCCCACCATCCTCAGGTCACTCCTCTCAGAGTCTTTGCTCAGCCACGTCCCTGCCTGGGTACCTCTACTTTCTCCCTCCTCTGCTTCTCTACCCACTCCCAGTCCTTCTCGTCCTTCATGTGGTCTCTGAATATCACTTCTTCAAAGAAGTGCCTTGTTATAACTCTTACACAGTCTTCACAATTATAACTGAGTATTAACTTGGGTAATAATTTGCTGGTAGGCTACCTACTCCTGGAGAATTGGAAATGTGTCTATCTTGTTCTGCTGTATACTTAGCACCTACCGTAGGCACACAGCAGGGATTCAGTAAATATTCACTAAATGACTAAACCACAAATTAAGGATTTAAAATCTCAGGGGAACGTTCCCCGCCATGTTTAATTCATTTACCCTTCTCTGGTCATCAGCATTTTCCAGACCGGTGACTCTGCTAAATCTCTCCATTTACTATTAGGAGCCAACCCAACATTTTGTTATTGCCAAGAAAACAGAAGCCACTGCACAGGAAAATTTGAAAGATCCCCCCACTCCACCTTTTAATCACCTGTTATCTTCACTCATAGGCTTCTTTCCCCTTGTCTGCACACTCTCCCATCCTCTGACCTTCTCCAGGATTTCTTGGGCTTCAATCTCTCTTCCCTGGATTGTGTTCTTGGGCTCTTGTAACTCACTTAAGTCAGCTACCCTAAAATTCCTCTTCCCTCGACCCCTCTTTACCAAATGCACTAAGCCTCTGTTCCTCCACACATTCTTCTAATGGCACCTGTCATTCTCCTTCATGAACAAAGGTGTGTCTGCCTCCCTACTGACTAGGGTTCATGTTTAGAGCAGAAACCAGCGAATCCTTGGATCCTCTCTGGTCCCAGGTACAGAGTAAGTGCTCAATACATATTTAACACAAAAATGAATAAAAAGGGACAATGAATACAGGATGATGCAAAACAGTGCCGAACACATTATCAACTTTATCGAAATCTCTTATTTTGGTTTCCCACAAGTGACTGCTCTCAAAGAACAATGGATAAGGAAATGATACTATAACAAAATGCCAACTTTGCCTTGTCATTATTCTCACATAAAGTGGCTGCAGCTAATGAAAATGTATGAAACTTACTTCAAACTCTCTCCTGAAATGAATTTTTTAAATCTAATACTTCTATCAATTACCAGGAATCTTTAATTATATATTAGCCCTTTATGGGTAGAAGAATCCAAGTTTTCGTACTGCTGGAAAATACTTCAACATAATTTTCTATTTCAAATGTAACATGGAAACTGACGTTTCCCTTTTCATAACAGCTTGACTTTTTATTAACAACTCTTTCATAGAACTGTAATGAATTTCCCCCTGTTGAATTCTTCCTGTGTGGATTTGCCACTGAGATAAATGTAAGACCGACCTGGCTGTCTAGGTGCCTAAAATGTTGAATAGCTTATTGAAATGTTGAATAGCTCATTAAAATGAAAAGCATTTCATGTACATGTGTGTATAAAATCAAAAGGCTTCTAACATATAATTTTTTTCTTACATATTGTATATGATACGATAGGTCTTACTCTCTGAAAGGTACAGATACAAAGCTATCCTATGCCTTTAAATAGTATAGAAAATGGAAAATATACAAGTAAATTCTGTGGGGAAAAAAAAAACTCATATGAATGAGGCTCCAGTCAACTGCTTGGGGAAATGCAAGCATACCTTGGTGATAACTGTGGATTTGGTTCCAGATAATCACAATGAAATAATACTGCAATAAAGTGAGTCACTCGAATTTTTTGGTTTACCGGGACATATAAAAATTATGTTTACATTATACTGTAGTCTAGTAGGTATACAACGGCATTATGTCCAAAAACCAATGTACATACCTGTAAGAATGCTTTCTTTCTAAAACATGCTAATCATCCTTTGACAACATAGGTCTGCAACAGATCTTCAATTCATAAAAAAACACAGTATCTACAAAGCACAACAAAGCCAATCACAATAAAATGAAGTATGCCTGTAACAATGTTTACATTGCAAACTACCTGAGAATGGGACTGCTTTCTCCATGACTTTTTCTCTTCGTTTTGAAACTTTCTCTCAGCAACCTCTGGCAGGGGAAAGATCCTTGGAAAGTTTACCGTCTTTCATAATCACTTTTTTCCTACCAACCCCTGCCACCCACCTAGGTTTCAGGAAAGGGATGGACTGTGGAAGGTCAAGAAAAGGAAGAAGTTAAGAACCAGAGATGGGGGAGGGCCACGGTACACATCACTCAGGCGTGCATCAGACTTCAGACCTGAATAGTAACTTTAAAAGTATTCAATAGAGAAACATTTGCTCTTTACGAAAGAAAACCACACTGTATACTTATTCGTTGTTACAAATTCCTGGGACAAGAAAAAAGGAAATTTATTTTATTAAACTGGCCAACTACAATGTAATCAGATTAATCCATAATTGATGCTTTCAAATAAACAGTCAAAATGAGAGCACAGAACCTTTTCCTAATTATTCCACAGCCTGAATCTATGCAGGTTATAACTGTGTAAATAATTATTAAGAAATGTATACGCTTTCTTTTCTAAGCAAGCTTTCTAGATGTTAGTGACATTTACTTCCCTGAATTGTTACCATTGAAGACTGAATGTAATGTGTTTTGAATAGAAGAAAGACTATTAATAAGTGCAATACTGAACCTTTTATTAATCTTAGATATGAGTTTTGATATCCCGAAGCACAAAAATCTTCATCTTTGTAACCTAAACCTAAACTGAACAAATTATAAAAATGTCAGAAAATTTTCTACAAAACGTTTTTTGCTGCTGTTACCTAAGTTATTGTACCATCCTTCTTTTCATTCCAAATCCAGAACTTCTATGGCTTTCAATGAAACATAATCATTTTTAAATGTCATTTTTGCATGGCTATGAATGCTGCTAAGTTCTAATAACATATATTAGAATCCCAGTACTCTTTTATTTGCAGGTTTCTTCTGCTCACAAAATTGATGAAATGTTTTTAGAAATAATCATATTTTCCTACCATTTTAATCAATCCTATGTTCAAAATCTATCTCAAGTCACTTCTCTTCATTTATCTTGCATTCAGCCCAGACTCAAACCATCACCATCTTGTCTATGAAATGGTTCAACTGCCTCCTAACTCGTGTTCCTTGTTTCGCCCATCCCTGCATTCTTCCTGCCCTCCATTCCTTTAATCCTCCTCCCTTCATTTAGTTAATTGATTCATTCAACCGAT
This sequence comes from Camelus ferus, assembly GCF_009834535.1. NCBI lineage: Eukaryota > Metazoa > Chordata > Mammalia > Artiodactyla > Camelidae > Camelus > Camelus ferus. The sequence continues at coordinate 25,985,760 of NC_045702.1, forward strand.
ATATATTGACTGTCTATTTTGGTGCCAAGCACCATCAAAAGCACCCGGATACATCAGTGAAAAACCAACCAGCAACCTGTCCTTGCAGTGCTCTTGTTTTAGTAAGGGAACACTGAAAGTAAATAAGGAAGGTAACAGATGAGCCAGTCATGTAGTGTGTAAGAAGGTAAGTCTCTGGAGAAAAGTATTAGCGTGGAATAAGGCAGATGAACGAGCAGGTGCAATTTTACAGCGGGTGGTCAAGGACAAGCTTGCTGAGAAGGTACCATTTAAGCAACGACTTGAAGATGAGTGAGTGAGCGTGTAGATACCTGCTGGGAGAGCAGCCCTGGCGCCGGCGCAAAGCCCCCAGGGCAGGACCACGCCTGGTGCATTTAAGGAACAGCAAGGAGGCCAGGATGGCTGAGGCAGAGAGAGGGCAGGGAAGGAAACGAGGTGGGAAAGATAAAGACTGCCTCTTCCATTCTCCTCAAACTTCCAACAGCCACCAGAGTATGTTTTCCTTTTAAAAATATTTATTTTTACCAAAAAAATGCCCACGTAGTCTAAACCTTCAAGCACTACTGTGAGACTCACAATGGGAAGCAGCCGAACCCGCCTCATCTCACTCCACTTTTCTAGCCTGTTTTTCCAGAGACCACAATTTTCACCCCTTTTAGCTACCTCTTCTGCACTTTAACCTCGTAATTTTAGATAGGACAGTTTTACTGTGATTTCTTGACTTATAAATTTCAGGACATTATGTACTGCCTCTTTACTTTGATGGATGCGTTCCCCTCCAACTTAAATAGCCTCTTCTCCTCTCCAAACTTCCAACATGGAGATCATACTTTAAAAATATTCAACAGTATAATTACTGTTAATATTGATGCTGCCAAGCCAAGCAGTACACTATGATTACTTCCTTTCTAATCAACGTTTTCTTTTTCTTGCAGTTAATTAATGCCTTTATTTTTTAATTTGATTCATTTTCTCAGTACCAACTGCTAATTTCCCCCAAATCTGTAAAGCCTCTCTAGATCTCTAAAACACGGACAGATTTCGAAATTGTCTGTTGTGGTCAACGAGTTAGGTAAGAGAGCATGTGGATTTTTAGCCCTGCAATCCTTTGGTTCCAACTGGAGGCACCGCAGCCCGCTGCCTAGCTGGTGTCCTCAGGTTCTCCTTCATCCTGACGGTGGTTTCATTGGTTTCAACTGTGGTTTCCTGAATTCCACGAATCCCCCTTGTGGGTTTTTTCTCTTGCTTTCGGTGGAGCACTGAAACACATCCTCCAGCCACTTCTGAGAAAAAGTGAATGACATGAAAGTTTCGAGCCTGCCTATGTCTGACAGTGCCGAGTTCTACCTTCACAATTCTAGGTTGTAATAACTTTGCCCCTTAATTTTTCAAGGTGTGTATTGCTCTCTTCTATCCTCTGATTTCCAGTATTGACACTGAGCAATTTGATGCCTTTTTTATTCTCAGTCCTTTGCCGATTGAGTCTGGTTTTTATTTTTACCTCTTTAAAATTCAGAATCTTTTTTTTTTTTTTAATCTCCAGTGTTCTGAATTTTGATTAAAGATACGCCTTTCGTGTAGATCTTTTATCACCGACTATACTGGGTCTAGTTTAGCTCTTCAGGTTAGAGTTACACATTCTTCAGCAATAAGATATTTTCTTACTATTTTCCTTTATAAATTTCTCTTGTTTCTCTTTTTCATTTTTCTGAAACTCTTATTAGTTAGCTATCTAACTCCTATTAAGTTAGATACTTGATTTTCTGGATTGATAATCTTCTTTTGATGATCTCCTCTGTCTTATTGTCCACGTCTTTGGATTTTTGTTCTATTTTAACGGAAATTTTCTACCTAACATTTGATAGTTTATTTCATTATTTCTTCATTAGTTAAAAATATTCTGAGGGCTCTTTCTTGTTCTCTTATTATGCCAATTTAAAAGAATCTTGTTCTCAAGTTACAAATGCAGTATCTTCTATTATGTCTCTAAATATATTAATTCTGTATTTTATAAAATTTCACTTGACTTTCTGCTTTGTCTCAGTTTCTCCTGAGTTTCTTTTTTTCTGCTTATTTGTTTATTTTGATCACCTTAAGCTGAAGGCTTTGCTTTAATACCTGGTTATCCTCAACTGGCCCTTCTTATTTATGACTAACAAACAAAAATACAGAGCAGACGTATTTGGTGAGTGGAGTTTGTCCGGTGATGCATTTCACTTTAGATCACAAGATAAGATAGATTTTTCACTGTAGAGTTCTAAATACTCAGATCTGTTTTCAACACTTTTTTGGCATTCTGGAACCAGAATGTAGGAAAGCACCTGAAGACCTCACATCTGACACTCGGACCTTCAGTTAAGTCCCCTATTTTCACCCCCATGATTCCTTCTTATCTCTGCTATGCATGGGTCTCCAAGGCAAGATGTAAAGGGCAAGATGAAAGTCTTAATTTGAAAATAGAAGAGATAAGCTTAGCACACACACACAGTACATACATACAACAATCAGACATGTCACAATACTAAAGCCTAAACATGTCTATGGATTTCTGGAAAATCCTATATAAATTTCCATGAAATCTTCAGGCACCAATGACTATCCATGCAAAATTCAACATCATTGATTTTTTTCTATGTAAAAAAAAATTTTGCTCTATACTTGCAATTTTCTAGCCCTCACTCAAGACTATCCGGCATTTATTTCAAAAAGATGAGTAGCACTGTCACTAGACTGTCATGTGTGATGTTATTCTAGCCTGAAAACTGCTCACTGGGAATATTTTTAGGTTCTAAATGGTTATTTAGTGACCTATTTTAGAGTTTCAGTTCACTCAAGTTTCTAATTTTTAAGAGGAGCATCCCTAAAGTGTGGTCATTTGTAATTAAAGGGCAGCAAAAATACAGAGAAAATCATTACAGAAGTATAAGGTCCATTCCAGAGCACAGGCGTCGTAAGGCTGGTGAGGACTAACATCAGAAGCCCCACGAGGGAGGCTGGGTGAAAAACTAAATCTGATGCGGAAACTAAAATACAACACAGACAAGAAGGAACATAAATGTCGGATGAATCAGCATTCTTAAAAGGAAGAGAAAAAACTGAACACAAACTAAGAAATAGAAATGTTGTGCAGTTGATAGTCTTTTCCAACACAAATGAACCACACATTGGATAAGATCTGCTATTTCCAGTATCTTGTAGTAACCTATAATGAAAAAGAATATGAAAATGAATATGCATGTATATGTATGACTGAACTATTACACTGTACACCAGAAACTGACACAACAGCATTGTAAGCGGACTATACTTCAATTAAAAAAAAAAAAGAACAAGGTCTGCCATTTCTGATGCACCAATTCAGCTGCTAAAGAAGTGGCTGAATGAGATGCAAATGCAGTTGAATACCAGGATGGCTAAACATACAAGGCTGCGATTGTGTGGCCAGAGCATAACTAACCATCACCAAAGCATTTCGCCCAAATATTGAAGAGAAATTACCCATAAGTGTTCTACCAGCAAATGAGTACCCATTCCTAATTTAAAACATGGTGCCGGTCCTCTTCCTCTACACTTACTTGACAACAACTGACATATTTGGTTAGAGCTTGACATGACCAAGACCAGAGTCATTGGTTTAATTCTCATGCCAGCCGTTACCTTCTCCGTATTCTGTACCTGAAGACTGAATATCTAACTTTGGTTATCATTTTGAGACTGGGCAGACACATGTTTTAAATCCACTTTAAAGAAGAACATATAACCTTCAAATGGTGACCCAGTTTATTTCATTACACATTTGAAAAAGAAAAGTGTATGACACTTAAATTACCTTTAATCTTGTGAACTTTACAGGTTAGAAAGTTAATATATATGAGATAAATTAGACTGCTGCAATATGCTAATTTATATATATTTTAAAACACCTTGACCTCAGGCCTTTCTAGATTGTAATTAATGTATAAACACTCAAAATCATGAGGCAATCAAGGCTATTCTCTAATCACTGAAAATAGTCTTTTAAACCTAAGATTAAATTAAACCATGTGAAAAGTTAGACAGACACTGAGATCCTCTTTGATGTATGGTCTTGGTCCATCACCAACAAAATGTAAAATCATTTAGCATCTACATACCTCCTAATAAAAGAATGGGAGACTTCAGGTTTTCATTCATAAAATATGTTTTTAGTTGTTCAGCCAGATATAATAATGGAAAATAAATGTCCTGGAATTATTTTCCATATTTAATTCATTTTGAACACATGTAAGCTGTTTGTTACGATATGTCGTTCTTTAGTACAACTAACGAGATTTTTAACAAATGTGTCACTCTGCTTAAAAATTTTTAGACCTGTCACTCTACATTTAATAATGGCAAAATAATGTTATCCCAATTTTGCATTAATGTAATTAATATTTGTGAATAAAATTAGGTAACATTTTCGTCTTTCTTTCATCCTTTTATTGAATAGTCAGTCATATTCTTAGCTGTCAATGAAACGGAACCCCTGTGAAGAGTGGTAAACAAATAAGGACTCATTGAAGTATGAACTTCTAATACCTGCATTAGAGAATTAAAACTAGGAAATCATCTTTGGGAAAAATCTCTCTACAAACATAATATAGAAGTATGTTATTACATCAAATTGTCACCTTAAAAATGTAGAAACAGTATCTTATATGCATACAGATACAACTCAAGTTTAACTCCCAGAAGTATGGATTATACACTTCATTTTTCACTAGTGAGTAAAACCTACAAATTCACTACTTTTATTGATATCAGGAAATGAAGAGCAAGCAAGCTACTCTCTAGATGCTGTTCAGCCAACGAATGTCTCTGATGTGCTGTGACAAGTGTTGTCAAAACCCTCTGCCACGTCCCATGCCCCACCCAAGACCTCCCCTTGAAAGGGAGGGAAAAAGCCAACCACTTACAACACCTTCAAATCAAACTCAGTTTTTGAAACTTGATATTAAGTTAGGTACCCAACAAACAACAACAATGTTCAACTTAATTATAATTACTTTATAAGCCACGCAGCTTAATTTGAACTTATGGAAGCCCACCTCATGACACTGTATCTAAAATATTGTACTGTATTTCAGACTGCTGGGATAGAGACTAGGTTGAACAAAATGGACAACAGTTTACTGAAAAACAAAACTTCTTTCATTTAACCTCCAGTGCACTAGGGAAAAGACAATCCACATAATTTTATAAATACACTGCTATTAAATATAAAAATGCATAAACATGTTGTATATCAGGGAGTGATTAATACTTATCCAGATGCTTCCTTAAATCTGAAATTTATGTTTTGGATCTAAAGCTTCACAAGACAGAAAACATTCCAGACTTAATCTTTTAAGCTCTGATATAGTATTTAGTCAATCACAGACCCTGTGCTTTTGGAATAATTGCTTCCTTTAAATAGAGGAAAAGCCCTTTTAAAACTGTAATTACCAGGCTAACTTCTAAGACTAGAGATTCAGCAATAGAAGTTTCCTAGAAAAAAGCACCAGTGAAACATTACGGTGAGGACAGAGAGTATTATCATATACACAGAGAACCACTTTTTTTTTTTTTTTTTGAGAAGCAATGTCTTATGGAGTCAAGATCCTTGTGCCCTCTGTGTAGCAGAGGTAATTGAAATAGGAAGGAAAACTCTTGTACTATGATCAGCATCTCTTATAAACTTGGCTACAAATCTAGGAGAGGGGCACAACAGGGTGATGGAAAAAGAATGAAAAGGAGAGGTGGTGATAGAAGAACTACCAGAAAAACGCTGCAGATTCACTTGTGGTAGGATTACATAGAAAAGGTAAAGTATTTTCAAAGCAGGTCTTGATGTGAGCTCATAACACAGACTCTTGTTTTTCTTCACACTTTGTGTGTGTGTGTGTGTGTGTGTGTAGAAACTAGAACAAGGGAATTGCTGCATATTGCATATATTTGCAACTGTTAGCAAAACCTTAGATGTGAATCTTACAGCTGTCAATTTCCACTTCTTGCAGAAACCCCAGATCTTTCTGAAAGATTCTCATGTGCTAATCCCATATTCACATGGCTCTGTCGTAGGCTGAAGTCAGGAAGTGGGGAGAAGAACCCTTACGGTGAGCACTGTATAAGGCAGCTGTCCTTGGTAAGTCACCCTACGTCTCTCTGGTCCAGGACTCTCCTCGCAAAGGCTAGGAAGTACTTCGAGGGACGCGGGGGTGATGGTCGACTGCTGTAGGATTTGCTCTCTTTCTGTGCCCTGGGGAGGGTGTTGCCTCCAACTGTCGGGGGTTTTCCATAGAAGATGGAACTCTTAGGTACCTTGGTTTTCATCTAAGGATGAACATCAGCAATTCCAAGGCAAGAGGAAAGTCCTCCTCAGCATCCTATTGGAGAATTAAATTACCTGTAATTTCTTTGGTTAAATTAACATGAAACACATATCCTGAGGTTCAAATCAGTAAAAGAACATTTAGAGTTTTAAAAATGGAGATAGATCTAAGTAAATAAAGTTTGCTTTAGAAAATTTTAACTAAATACACTGAACAACTTTAGTAGGTAGCAAAAATGAAGCTGTTTGGCATCTACCAAAGTCAAACTAAGGACCCACCTATAATTATTGGGTCCACGTTAAAAATGAACTATGAGAGATCATGTATGTTGTTACTTTTCCAGGTAGTTGAGCAAAATTGCGCTTGCATGTATTAAAGTAGCATTGACGTGAAAGTTACATTTTCTATCCAGAGTCAAGTTCTCATTATCTTTAGAAACCAAACCATAAGTTCTGGAAGGTACAGAATTTATTCTCTCAAATTCTAGAAACTCTGGAAATCATCCTTTCAAACTTACTAGACAAAATTATCTGAGTATCTTCTGATTACAAGGCCCATTAAAATTGTATTAATAAGAATTAAAATCCATTTCCTGCTTCAAGGGAATGGTGACACAGAGTTAAGATTATTTACTGTGTTAAAATGGAATAATAAAAATGTTAAGACTCCAAGTAATTATTATATTAATTATGGTCATATAAGAACAGGAAGTCAGCACAGAATGAAAAATATGATACACAGTAAACGTTCTCTAAATAGTTGAAAAAAGGAATGAATAAATGAAATGAGCAAAAGAAATTAAATTCACGGATTTGCTAAAAGTTAATCTGATTATATATATAGGACTATGTTCTAGTCTGATGTATCACAAAAAATAGTTGGTGTTTGGACCTTAAGAGTTTGAAAAAAAAAAGAAGGGCAAATCAAGTTAAAGACCTCCTTTGAATATAAATTACTTTTTTCTATATTATTCTGCTAAATGACTATGCCTTGGAGCTCTCACTGACAGATCTCCAAATAATTCCCCATTCTGGTTGAGCACGTTTTTAGTGAGGGTGTGTGCTGATTTTGAACTTCCTTCCAGAGTAGAGGACAAAGGAATTGAAGAGACAAGGGAAGGTGAGCCATTTTTCAGATGTCCCACTCAGGAGGCTGGCTGCCAGCTGAGGGGACCCCAGAAGGAAGAGAGTGTGGAGAGGATCCCTGGTGGTGAGGTCTGAGATGGGAGGAAGATGGCAGTCTAGAACGAGGTCTCCTGTGCCAGGGGTCTGTGCCTTGGGGGTGCCTCTGGGGCTTGTGCAAAGAGAACAAACACACACATGACCCCAAGGAGAGTCAGCGTTTGGACCCCACCCATGGAGGGGATTAACCAGAAAATGAGCGATGACTGAAAGTAATCTTTTCTTTTTCTTTCCTCTATGACTGCCAAATGAGAGGAGCATTTAAGAGAGGAGGGGAAGGAGCCAAATGGCAGATTAAGCCTCTGTGCTTCAGGCTTTTCAGGCCTGAGCTAAGGGATGGATAAAAGATGGGGTTTGAGTTGAATCTGTGATTGATTTTTTAAACAGAAATGGACTTTTAAAAACCAAAAGTGAGCAGAAAGTTGTTGAACCTGCTGAGGATACCATCACATGATGGAGGAATCTGACCTCACCTGGATGGACACCACAACAGGGGGCAAAAATTAAAAAGTGCTCATACTTACATTTCACTGAGTTGATGATCTTCATCAACAAATAGTTGAGTAAATAGTTACCAATTTACTCAAAAATGAACAACAGAACCCAGGTTTTCCTTCCCTTTGCCTTAAAATCCAGCAACCTTTAACCAAAGCAGAAAAATCAAGTGCTTTAAACAACAGAAGTCTATAGTAAAATTAATCTCTGCCACGTTTTATGGTTAAAAAATAAACATGACAACAGCTTTTTAAGTCAATAAATTACATTGCCATTGGATAAGTTGGAACTAGAGAATTCCTAGCAAATTTGTACCTAGCAGGAAGAAAAAATGCATTTCTATCAAATTAAATACGTTAATTTTTGAAATCAGCATACAATACATTATGTGATCCTTAACTACGAGGAGCAGTTGCCCAATCCTTAACTAAGTGATGCTACAGTAATTAACAAGGCATTAGCACCAGGTCTGCACAGCAGCAGTAGCCTCAGGAGGCGCCGGACCAGACAGGCTTGTTCTCCTCTGTATTCCCACCGCTCAGCCAGTGCCTGTCACATAATAAGGACTCTGTACCGAAAGAATGTGAGAGCTTTCAACATAGGGAATTTGTGGTAGGCAGCTGTCGCCTCTGGTTTTTCTTTCTCCTACATTAAGAAGGAAACCTGCTGATTTTCTGTATTATCCTACATGGCTACAGAATCCTGAAGAAACACAGGAAGCAATGTTCTAAGGTTTTTGCTTCACTTTGGGCATGCAAGGATGGTATTACAAATAAATCTTTGGAAATGAATGAAATAAAAAAAATAATATAACCATTTTCATGACACCAGATTATAATAGTGAAAGAAAATTCTGGACAACAAATTTCTGGGACAAAGGAATCCTTTGTGCTCTGACATGCATTTATGGAATAACTCCTAAAATCACTTCAGTAAATAAAGTCAAAGGCTAAGTAATCAATATTTTCTAAAAACATGCTCCTGCAATAAAATGTCAAAGACTAATAATAAATAAATTCTGATTTGAGTTGTTAAATATTTCCTTCATCAAATTTCAGAATATACTAACCAATAAAAGCATTTTTAGTAACTATATAATTCCATAATATCCACTGAATCATTTTAAAAGTGATCTATGTTTTATATTATATCCTGGAACAAACATGCAGAAAAAAATTTAAAGTCTCATTGTTCTGTTTCCCCAGCTAACCATTTTAACAAAACACATCTTTTTTTGGTAATAATATTTACCTAAATTTAGCTTTTACTACATTGCTTAGAAACTTTCCATTGGATTGCCTTAGTCCTACTTTTAGTTTTTTCTCACTTCGAGTAAGTTGTGAATATGAAAATGAGATTCCTGGCACACATGTCTTTGCCTGAATTATGGAAGGCACTTCTTAAAATATTGCTCTCTGTTACTACATTCATTCTCAAGAAGGAGACACTATCACTTAGAATCTAAGGGCACTCACGGTTGTAAATATCAGAAACAGAGACTGGGGCACACACATAGGGACACATAACTACTGAGATCCTCTCTTTTTTGGGGGCTCAGAAACTAAAGCAAGCTCTCCTACTTAACAACTACATGACATTGGGCAAATTTTTTGACCGCTCCATACTCCACTGCATTTGTAAAGTGGCTATAACAAACCTCATGGGGTTGTTGTTCCAGTTAAATTACATAAAATTACATGGAAAAACGCTTGGCACACAGGTGCCTGGCACACAGGTCACGTACAAGAAACAGTGGTCTTTGTGCTTCGTAATAGACTTTGCATCATCTTCATTTTGTTCCCCAAACACTGATTACAGCACGGAGCAAAAAATGCATAAACACAGCTTCTGGCTCCAGGCATGTCCATATGTTCCTATGCCCTTCTACAAATGTAAAGATTTAAAGCAGGCAGGGAGAGGCACCTGAACGAATTAGGGCAACGTGATTTACCCTTATTCATATCCCAGAATGAACCAATAGGGCAAGGCTATTTGTTGGTTTTTTTCTAGTAGCAGATACAGATCCTCAAGACCTTGCTGCCAATTCAACACACTCACATGCTCCCTGGTGAGCTAATCTTTGGCATCAGAGAGTTCACAGATTGGACTGGGCAGCGAAATGTGTGAACAATTACCATACTACGGATGCAAGCAATGAGAGAAACATCCAGACAATATGATTTCACGGCAGAGCGGCTCTCCCTGGAAAGGTGTCAGAGATAAGGTGAGGCTTGTGTTCTGTCCTCAAGGGTGAGAGGCCTCTCCTGGGTTGACTGATTTCCTGAGTCACTAGGGCTTTGACCCTAGGTCATAGTTATGACTCGGTCCTTGGCATCTAATTTCGGTTCACTCTTTCTATTAAGCCTCTCTCTGGTCATGTTTCTTACTTCTTTCCAGCTCCCAGACTTGATCTCTCCACTGTAAAAACTAAATATGATTTCTGACACCTGTATCTTAGGTTTCAACATCTGCTCTTGTGTCCTGTCCTGCCTCAGTCCAAGGTGGACTTAACCTCACTCAGACTTGGGTCGGGAGAGTGTCTATTGACTGGGCCAGAATTTCCTTCGGGAAATGGATCTGGGTCTGTTCCAAGAGCAGGGCAGGCCCTGACATTTCCCCACCGAGAACACAGTTATCATTGCTATTACACAACCAGGTCCTGAGTCACAAATGATAGTTCCAGAATTTCCTGTACTTTAAAAACTCTCTCTTGTTCCAGGCCCCAAGCTGGGTGTTGAACAATTCATAGAGGCACGCTCAGTCCTTACTCTCCACGTAACCTGCCTCAGGGCACCTGTCAGGCTCCCCAGTCCCAGCCTGGCCTGCTTGGAGCGGCAGAGCCTTCCCATCAGCTCTGGTCCTGGCAAGGGCTTGAGGCCTGGGTCTCCCAGCCTCAGCTCTAACTCCCAAGAGTGCCAGGATCCAAGCTTTCTCGGGAGGGAGATAAAATCTGAAAGAGACCAGATAAAGTTCCTAAGTGATCATTCTGTTCAAATGAAATCCAAGCTTTCAGTAAATGTAAAGATAAAAAAAAATTAAAAAACTATGGTAACATAAAAAATCAGATACAAACTTGTACAGATGGCAGAATTTATCTTTCGTATTTCAGAGTGTTACACATAAAAACAGTAAGCATATAATGAAGCCAGAAATATGCAGAAAATCTATTTGAGAGATCTGGAAATCATAAATGAATAAATCGCCAAGGATTAGAAGTTAGAGATATTTTGAGTCATGGCTGAAAATAAATGAATCCATTTGAATTGGGACGTGAACCCCAGTGCCTGGCAGGATTGGCAAAGAAGAGGAAGAAAATGGAGACACAATCCCGTAACTTTTGTTTCAGTCCAATGAAGCTCTTAAGTCGTTAGGAAGCTGTTAGTCCAACGAAGAAGGCAGTTAGTTTGGGAACTAAGAAGTTTTTAATATCCTGGAACTTTAATGTTAAGACAGACTGGGGGCGGGGAAGGGAGGAAAACAGCGATGGTAGGTTTTTAATTAAGGAAAATTTTAAATATAATTTGAGGCTTTATGATAATAAATAAACAGAAATAGTAGACAGGATTTGCTGGGTTCTCTATGTAGTGACACATATCAACTCGTCATGCACTCCCATCATTAACTCTTCTGTTCTCTGCCTTCTTTAAAAGGCAGAACTCTCAGTTTACTCGAAAGAAACATGATCAAGATTATTCCTTCATCTACTCAAATTAAGTGCAGTAACAGAAACGAATTTGCCACTATTCTTGCAGGAAAGAGCAACACTTTTTTTTTTCAATCAGTAGGGGCTGTCAACAAACTTCAGCTTCTCATGCTCTAGAACATACTATCTGAATATAACAGAGAAGATACCTATTATGTACACTCTAGTATGCAAAACAGCAGGTGAAAGGCTTCCAAGAAATTCCTTTAATAGCAGAGATACCTTCTGAATTGTATGCAGCACCATTTGTGGAGTGGAGAAACTTCTACGTCCTGCCTCTTCTGGGGTCTCTTATACTGACACCATGCCTAGAACGTGAGACAGGCCATCCAACTCCTCCACGGTTAGAAGAGAGCTTCGCTGGTTAGAAGGGAATTCAGGGAGTGCGGTGAGATTTCTGAAGGCTGCACACATTCTTGGGCGTCTCCAAATGCTTCTATGGTTTATTGTTTCAGCACCAGAAAGGCTCATACTTCCCTCTATACATTTTCAAGTATCACTTTCTGCTACGACAGACTGAACTATACCACCAATGGATGTGACTTTCCTACTTTACTGGGAAAGAATTCCTCTTCTTTTTCTCCTTCCTCCTCTTCCTTCTCCTCCACTTCCTCCTCCTCTTCGTTACTTAAACTAGGTCAACCAATGGACCATTATAATATCGTAAGTTTTTAGGGAAAATAATGAGTGCTCAGAACCCGAGATAAATGATTGAATGAGAATGAATACATGAGATGGACCACTGCCTGACACACCACTACGCTCCTTGGTGTTTCTGGCCACCACAATCATTTAGTGTTTCTTGATCACCTGCTCTTTTTGCCCATGGAGAGTAAATATAGCCACTGCACACTGCTTTGGGAAAGAGGCAGAGAAAGTTGTTGTGCACGGCTCTAGGTGGACAAGTGCTGTGAGACAACAGGAAGACCACGGCACAGGTGTCCTTCTTAGTTGGGAAAGTGAACACCACCTTCCAGGTGCCGAAAGGGAGGGTTCCTGGTGAAACATGGGCATTAAGACTGGCAGTGACACAGAGGACAGACTAGCCATCCAGACAGCACTGTGCTCCAGGCTCTGGGGACAGAGGAATGCACAGAGGGAGGGAGACCAGTGACAATGTCCATACTTCTGAAAGCACCATGGCAGAGGGAAGCCTGAAACCAAAGGCCTCAATGCACGAACCTCAAGATTCTGGTTTCTGAAGAATCATGTTACGTGTTTTCCCCAAAAAGATTAGTTCTTTGATATCTAAGCTAAGATGAATTTATGTTAAACTTGAACTCCAACCACTATCATGAATAAAGCCATTTACACTGAAAGGTATAGGGGTTAAAAGCAGAGGCTTTGGAATCAGCAGACCTGGGTTCAAATCTTAGCTCTGCCACTTTCCAGTTGTAACTTTAAGGAAGCTAAAAGATGAATAAGGAGTTGAACAAAGAACAAGGTCCTACTGTATTGCACAGGAGCCACATTCAATACCTTGTAATGGCCTATAATGAAAAAGAACATGAAAAGGAATAATATATATTCCACTATGCTGTATACCAGAAATTAACACATTGTAAATCGACTATACTTCAATTAAAAAAAAAGATGAACAACAATAATGTCTATTATAGCTTTATAATGATTATATGAGAAAATAAATATGAAGTGTTTGGTACCAGGAATATCTCAACAAATTATTATTAATAATGAAAATACTAACCAAGCAAGTGGCTCTCTTCACAGAGGCAGTGTTGATTATTAAATAAATCCACTGCTAACCTAGAGATTAAGGCTAACTTCAATGGAGGGAAAAATAGATTGGAGTCATAGGTACACAGCAATGGAAAACATCCCATCCCAGAGAGTCTGCTGCCTCAATCTCTCAAAAGTGGCCACTCTGTATTTACATCAGTTACAGTCTCATTGGTTACCGAGACTTCTTAAAATGTACATTTGTCCATATTAATTTTGGTCCTTTACAGTCCAGCATGAATTACTTTGATCAGATAAAGCAGTGAAGAAATATGTAACTGAGTAGCAAGGAGATTTGATTGGGAAAAGAAGAACTGCTGACTAATTAGGGAGCTTCCTTGACAAGGAGGACCCAGAAAAGGTGCAGAAGGAGTGGACCAGTCTTCCAAGTGCAGCCTGACATACTATGTATCTGGGGAGGGTGGATGAACACATCAAGGAGGGGGTAAGATGTTAAGCAAATCTCCTTTTCTTTGAGATTTTCCTGGGTGTCTGAAAGGCCCAGTCTTTTGTATTTCATTGACAATTATCTTCTTAAACCATTAACAGACTGTAGGTTGCCAATGTCTTTCATATCCTTTCCTCATAAGGCCAGCCTGAGTCATCTCGAGGACTCTAGGATGATCTTTTTAGATGAAGAGATCTTTATTTCTGAGATCAACAGTGTCTAACACTAGAAGATTCATAAAAGTGTAGCGATAGTTAAAATAAAACAACTTTATACCCTAAGCCTTCACCACAACATGTGGTTTATAAAAAAATCTCTACTCTTTGGTATTTCACATTTCTTTTAAAATATTATCATTTTATAACTCTCTCAATAAATGTCTAAAAAAAAAAGAATTGCTATTTTTGGTGCAAGTGGTCTGCAAGAATTCTAATCAGCTTACAGGATCAACCCCACCCAACATTTGTCAACCTCCTAGGTGTCCTCATTTTCTTATACTAGAACCCCACTGTCTCCAGATACGTATATAATGATTATTTCACATCTGTAGGACTTGACAGGGGGCAAAAACAGGACTAGGAAAGAGCAGAAAGGAGAGACGGGTCTTATTTATTTTTCTCATTGAGTCACAGCCAGACTTTTTAGGCCAATGTCTATTTTTGGGGGCTCTAAAATGAAGGATGAATCCTCTGCTTTAGAACGGAAACAACATATCTGTTCTAAATTTGGATCTCAAAATAGCTAAAGATATTTAAATACAAGAGAGAATCAATTTATGCAAATAAAACCTCTCAGAGAACGTATGTCACACGGGGCCCCCCACATTTTAGGAGGGGGATCGTTATTTTTAAAATTAGGGTGATATCGTCAAAGAAGAATTAACGATCACGACATTTAAGGTATTTTTCACTTCTAAAGTCGATTCACTTTCAGAGTGATAAATCCCAGAATAATTGCACAAGCTACATGGGACAAAAACAATGAACATAAGCAGTACATTATGAAGTGCAAACTACATCACTGACTTTGGAAGCGAGCAAGCCATCAGTCTGGCCTGACGAGGAAAAGAAAAATAAACTCGGTTCTTTGAGCCGCATCATCCCTGGCGGTTTCTTCCACATGCAGTCAACCTATATTCTAACTAATACAGCAATTTAAAATGATGATGTTTAATGACATGGCAAACTCCTGTTTTTTAAATTCAAAAGGCAGACCACCAAACCATTAGTAGAAGGCAATTATGCTCACTCTCTCTTTCTCTCTCTCTCTCTCTGTGGGTGTCTCTCTCTCTTTCTCTCTCCCCGGACCCCTCTCTCCCTTCCTTTGTGGGTGATGTGTGCATATGTTCTTAAAAAAGTGTGAGGAAATTGGTAGACTAAAACGTTAAAAAAAATTTATCTCGGATGGAATTATGGGTGAGATTTATTTTTACATATTTTATGAAAAATTTATGAATATTTGTAATGACTGTGTACAATGATATAATAGTGAAAAAGATTTATCTAAAGAACAAGGAAACCCAACATCATGCAGAAAATGGTATATATGGTTGAAAGGTTTTTAGTACCTTTTAAAAAGTCTTGAATTATTACTATCTTTATTTTGGGACAAATCCCAAATGCCTTATCAGAAAGATTGGATTTTCTTAAAGTTGTTACATGAAATTTATACACACACACACACACACACACATACACACACGTGAGAAATGTTTGCAGAACTCTAAGATATACAGGGCAAGATAAAGTTTGCCCTTTAAATGGTGAAACAGTTAAGCCAAATTTAATACTTCTGAAAGAATCATGTTAAATATTACAGTTGCAAATACACAGTTTTAATGTATTTAATTATTTTCACTATGGATGGAGACAAAGTGGTACGCTCTGTAGGTCTAACGTGTCAACCAGTGAGAAGTCTGTGTCCCTTCCTCTCACCAGGCAGGCTCTGCATTTTGAAGAAAGCAGAGTACTGCTCCACTCCCACCACCCCTGCCTTTTAATTTTGGCAGCCATTAAATATGCCCGTTCTGGCAGAAAAAAAAAAGTTGCCTTGGGTGAAATGCTCCACTTTTCTCAGTAACGCTCAATGCTATAACATAAAAAAGCAGAGCCCACACATTTTATAAGAAAAAAGGTTGTGACCAAATAATTTTATGTCCATCCAGGTTGTCTTTCACATGCGAAGAAGAAAAAGATTTTATTTTGTCTTGGTACAGAAAACTGGTCACCTAAGTAGCCTTTAAACAATTATTTCAAGGAATAATCCAACCAAGAAAGATAACATTCTGGTATAAAACAACATACTGTAAGCTCTAAGGCATAAAAAGCTATCCAGATATATATATAACAGCTGGTTGCTGAACTAATTATAAATATCCAAAGAAAACATAAAAAAAAAAAGTAGTAATAGCAATGTCCTTTATTTAAGTTAACAAAACTGGGTGTGGGGGGAGGAGGGAAATAGGTGAGGGAGATTAAGAGGTACAAACTTCCCGTTACAAAATAAGTGAGTCAGGGGTGTGAAATGTACAGTGCAGGGAAGACAGTCACTAGTTATGTAATATCTTTGTATGATGACAGATAGATTTATCATGATGATCATTTTGAAATGCATTGAAATACTGAATCACTGTGCTGTGTACTAGAAACTAACAGTGTTGCAGGTCATTTATACTTCAAAAACAACCAACCAAACATAGGAAAAGAGATCAGGTTTGTGGCTGGAGGAAGGGGAGTTGGAGGAAGGCAGTCAAAAGGTACAAACTTCCAGTTACAAGACAATTAAGTACTAGGATGGTAATGTACAACCTGATAAATATAATTAACATTGCTGTATGTCATACATGAAAGTTAGGAGAGTAAGTGTTAAGAGCTCTTATCACAAGAAAAACTATTTTACCCATTTCTTTTATTCTGTATTTTATATGAGATGATGGATGTTCACTAACCTTATTGGGGTAATCATTTCATAATGTATGTAAGCCGTACCACTAAGCTGTACACCTTAAACTTCATTAAAAATAAAATAACCAATCTGTATGTACATTACCAAGTAACAGTAACAGAAAAGTTGGGGGAAGCTGGTTGGAGGAGAGCAAAGCATTTCATGTCTGCTGTAGTGAAGAACTCGGAGAAATAATTTCCTTCTTGATAATCAGAGAAAAGCAAAGCTTTAAAGTATTCTATTAATGGCAAGAAGAATTAGAAATATGACCAAGAAAAAAATAAATGAGAAGACTAGACAACGCATAAAGTAAAAACCAGAGAGTATGCAAAACAACTAGGGTGTATAAATATGAAATCATAAAGCAAGATGAATAAATGTTGAAAACAATATGCTAAGGTTTCAGATAAAGCCAAGATTGACTGTATGATGCTTCAGGGGTCATTTAATGAAAAGTAACAAGAAACGTCAGATTAACAAGAAAGCTTAAGATACTCATGGCAACACAAACCAAGGAAAGACATGGTGATATGAGCCAAAATAGAATTCAAAGAAATCAAACTAAAAAAGCATAAAGGAGGTTGTTTTATTTATCCATTCATTCAAGAAATATGTACTCAGCACCAATTATGTGTCAAGCAGTGTGCTGGGGACTGGGCTAGAAAAAGAATAAGCATACAAACCCTCATGGGACTTATTTCTAACGGGGACAGGCAGAAATAACAAAATTTAAAAATATATAAAAGTGATAAGTTTAAGGAGGAAAAGTAGGAGATGCAGGGCATTTGGAGGAGGCAGGTAATTATAATTTTACAATGGTGGGTCTAGGAAAGTCCTCAATAAAAAAGGTGACGCTGGGAAAAACCAAAGTGAGTCATGAAGAGTTATAAAAGAAAGGAATTTCAAACAGAGGGAACAGCAAAAACACAGCCTGGAAGAGAATGTGTGAGGTACAGCAAGGAGGCCAGTGAGGCTAGAAGAGAAGGAGTTGGGAAGAGTGAGGAGCAGGCAGGCATTTGGAGAAATAACAGGAGGCCAGATCCTTCAGGAATCGATGAAAACTGGAGTGATTTTGTCTTTTATTCTGAGTGAAACAGGAAATTGGGGGAATGACATGATCTGACTCACATTTGCACAGATCAGTTGGGAAGCTAGTGCAATAATCCAAGCAAGAGATGAGATGAAGGCGTGAACAGATGGTAGCAGTGGCTGGAGATCACAAGAAAAGATGACCCAGAAGTTTGCTGATAAACTGAATGCACGTTGTGAGAGAGAAGGAGGAATCAGAGATGATGTCAAGATTTTTGGCCTGAGCAACTGAGAGAATGACATCATTTACTGAGATAAAGACGACAGCGCAAGTTAGGAATTGGGGTGGGAGCAAGAGCAGGAGATGAACTTTGGACACATCAATTTCAGGAGGTGTATTAAGTATCTTAGTGGGTAACTAGATACCTAACTCTCGAGTTCGGGTAAGAGTCCTGGTGTAGAGATACAAATTTGGGAATCACCCAGGTGGAGAATATAGGGGTGAGATATGCAAGCTGTGTAGACAGAAAAAAGAAGCATCCCAAGGAATGAGTCTTCAAGACTTTGATTTTTACAAGTTGAGAAATGAAAAAGAACCAACAAAAGTGGCTAAGGAAGCCAGTGAAGTAGGTGGTCAACGAGATATCCAAGTGGTGTTCTGGAGTTCAAGTGAAAAAAACGTTCACAGGGAGACAAAATGATAACTTCAAAAGCTGCTTGTAGGTCAACAAAATGAGGACCAAGGACACTGACTATTGGAGGTAGCGATGTTGAAGGCCTTGGGGTAACTGATAAGGACAGTTTTTGTTTTTGGAGTGGTGGAAATGGAATTCTGTTTAGAGTGGGTTCAGGAGTAATGAGGAAGAGAACACATGGAGATGGAAACACTTTCCAAAAGTTCAGCTGTAACTGGAAAGAAGAAATGGGGCAGAAGTCGAGAAACCTTTTTTTAATGGTAGAATTAACGGTACGTTAAAAAACACACATTATTTTAACCACATTTACTGATTAATGTAAATAAATCAGTATTCATTATTATCATCTATTAAGCTAACAATCTGAAAGAAAACACCAATGCTTTGATTATGAATGGATATAATGCAAGGGAAAGAAGAGAATTCTGCTGCTAAAGTTATAACTTTATCTGTAAGCATCACACGGAGACTTACTTCAGGATGGAAGTTCTTCCAAGTCACTCAGAGAACTCTTATCTACATTTTATAACATCATATTGCCCCTTCTGCTTTTTGCACAGAAGATAATTTCTTATCTAAAGCTTCTGAAGTCACAGTAAGCTTTTCCAAAAACATAGACTAAACATAACTTTATGACTAACTTTGCCTTCAAAGAACCATAGCCATAATGGCTGAATTTTGTGTGAGGATTCTCATCCTGAATGTTTAATTCAGGTCTCATTTTAAGTAACTAAAGGAATTAAAGCTTCTTTAAACAACAGGATGATAACACTGCATCCCTTAAAAATTAATATTAAATCCGCCCAATTCTGCTCAGAATTTTAAAACTTCAATAAATTTATGTACTCCCTATATAATTGTGCTTTAAAACCTGATTTTCCCAAAGTCTCACAGGGGCCTTAATCATCGCTTACAGCTATTTGTCAGTTCTTCATCAGATCAAATCCTGCTGCTTCTACCTATTATATAATAATAGCTTTTTAAACTTTAAATAATCTAGTTAATATTCTATCAAGCATCACTATTAATTTAAACAAGCACTTTCTTTTTCAGCATCTTTTAATTAAACATCTGAATATTGTAATTATTTTCCTCTGCTGTTCTGTTTTCTCTTAATTTTGTATTTCTTAAATTATAATGATTATATTTTGTCCTGGTCATGGTGAAACATCCATTTTGAAAGTAATTTCTTAAATCATCTATTATTCAATGTTAATACAATTCATCCTAAGTTAAAACTAATGACTACTTTTCAGTTTAAGTGACTATTTATTTTAGTAGATTCTTTGTCCTACTCGAACCAGGATAAGTTTTCCTGAATTAGATTTTCTTATTACTGTTGTCTGCGGAATTGGGAAGTTATAGAAGTCTGTGCAAATAATTGCCTGTTAGCCTCATGAGTATTTAAACTATTTTAATTGAACAAAACACTAACTTGTATAGTATTTCACTAAACATTTGTCCCCTCTCGACAGACTCTGTTTTCAGCAAATCTCTACATTTTGCAAATCTTACTGTGGACTCTCCAGCTATGTTTAAACAAGGTCATCAACCCAAAGAGAAGATACTCTGATTCTTGCCACAAAACATAGTTTTAGAATGTCCCTCATAGCCCCTCATGCAGGACAGGGCATAATTCTGCTATCCACACATTTTTTTTTAAGACTTTCAGGTATCAAGAATCCTGGCTTTTTCTTTTCCAAGAAAAACAGCTTTAACTCTCCAAATCTAAAACTTAGGCTGTGCAAAAATGTTAAAGCATTGGATCTGTGATAAGATGCTGACAATGCAGCTACTGGCAACCACAGGTACCTAGTGGCTGTAACACACACAGTGTTTTCTCCACACGTGAATCAAACAGGATCTCACATATCTCAGATCTTGTTTTTGTTTTTTGTTTTTTTAAAAGGGGGGAAAGGAACTGAAAGAAACGCTTTTGGCTGGCACTGGCTGGGTGTTGGAGGCATGAGGAGGTGTTAGCGAGAGGGATCCGGTATCTTTTTGTTCCATTAAAACCCTGGCTTGACAGGAAACACAGGGAAAACTTAGCCACAGAAATGGTGCATCCGCTGTGAGTGCCAACAAGTAGATTCTCCCACCGCTCCTTAGAATAAAGAAACTTATAGTCCTCTTTCTCTCGTGTTTCTGGCCACAGTCATCTTTCTTCCCTTCTTCTGCATTCACTATTGTGCTCTATTCCAATCACTTAATTTCCTTTCGTAAAAGTCTGAATGCCAAGAGTAAAAAGCCCTTAGGAAGTTGTCCACGATGGTTTGCCAATTTAATTCAAAATCTATATAGACTCTTGGACCTGTTAAAATGAGAATGTGATTTGATTGACCTACTTTTAGTTAGTTGTTTTTTTTTTTTTTAAATAAGCGGGATTGAGTGAATTTGAGGGTGAACTGAATTTTAATTCCACATGCTGGAAATGTGACCCCAAGCTTCTGACTCTGCTGAGGAGTGCGCCGAACCAGCTGAGGGGGGTGTCAATATTTGCTAGATAAGTCTATCATACTTGCTGTTTTTTTAAGGGACTGCTTTGGAAGGAATTTCCTTCCCTAATTTACACCACATATATTTACTGAGCACCTACTAGATGGGCCAGGGGTCTTCAGAGCCCAGGGCATGTTTCTCTTGAGACCAGACTCCTCCAAGGAGGAGAGCCATGGAAACAAATGAACGACCACGTGAGTGGTGCTCCCCTCCTCCGACCCAGAGCAGAGATGGGTTAGAGGACGCTTCACAGCAGAGGTGAAAGATAATGAGGCCACACATCATCGAAGAAAAACGAAAACCTTTAGTCAAAATGAAGGAGCACAGGTGTGGAGGTTCAGGTCCAGCTGAAAAGGAAGCCTGAGTTCAGGTTTTGAAGCATCCTGCGTGCCCTGGGAAGGCCATCATATGACACCAAGAGTTACATGAACCTCTGGGTCCTTCCCAATAATGAACAGGAACAACTCTAAATCCCATCTATTATTTTCTCAGTGATTTCCCCGGATGGAGAGCCTCATTCCTGTACTGGGTTTCATTACTGAAGTCAGCTGCGGAAGAATTTCTTTCTGAGAATTACCAGAAACACAATATGTAGAAGGAAAATCCTTCTCCTAAGATGCAAGTTCCTAAAAGCATTCCAATATCTGTTCTACAAACTTGCAAAAGGCCTTTTCAACAGTGGCCTTAGACAAGCAATAATTTATGTCAAGTAAGTAATGATTATAGTGTGTTTATCAAACTGTATACATTTTGGCAAGAGAACTGGTGAGGATTTTCTAAATTAATAGGCGATGTATTGTAATTTTTATGGCTCATTGTGTGTGTGTGTGTGTGTGTGTGTGTGTGTGTGAGAGAGAGAGAGAGAGATTTAATACAGTAGAACTTTCCAGCTGTATTTTTATCAACTAATATGTATGTTTGGGATTTACAGATGACTGAGCAAGAATATATGTAATATGCAAAAACTTTCCATTCTTTATTACTGAATACCCTGTAAGGATCCTGAAAGGTTTAATCAGTGGCAACTTAAACTCCAGTCTACAAATTCTAAGTGGGATTATATGTGAACATACTTTCCCACTGGAACTGCATAGCCTGGCATATTAGATTGTAGCAGAATGCAATAAACAAGCATAATCACTTCCACACAAAAAATCTGTATCAATCTTTTCTTGATGACCTACTTTCAGTGAGTTTTCTCCAGGATGCAATCACCCAAACAAATCTCCAGCAGGCTGTGCACCACAGTCTCAAAGCCTCACACTGAAAAAAAGTCAGCAGTCCCCTTGTATTTAAAGGGAAAACTCACTACATGGGAGTACATCTTCTCTGCCAATATTCAGAGAAGACCAAACCCATCTCCCAGTAAGAGGCTTTATATTCTGTAATTATGAGAAGAGAGATTATTTGGCTAAATATTTTCTTCTCTTCACTAGCCTGAATGCCATTGTGTCTAATGTAACTTAATCCTCATCATGTTTGTAAAAAATTAAGAGTTGCTTTTTATTTTTTCAAAGAGACAGACGCTGTACAATTCTAATTTTAAAACGTGTAAGAGGAGGAGGAGGTGGGGAGGGGTTCGGGGTGAGGAGGAGCCAGCCACCTTGAAAAGCTCTCGCCAAGTAAAGAACTGGAATACTTTCATATGGGTGTTTAACCATCTGAGGGTGGTGGAGGGGCTGGTATAAAATTTTGAATAAATTATTGAGGAACAAAGAAGCATCTTGTGTGTTCTTGACTTCTTCTGCCAAGAATACTAAATAGCTAAAATGTAATGAAAAGTTAGGAAGAAAGAGAGAAGCATTATGGGATACTCTTTTTGTGGGACGGATGATGCCCAGATTGTGCTGTATCTTAAAGGATTTAAGGGCAATATGGACTAGCCATTCTTGGCTAATTAAAAATGATTTCATTCTTTGTACTTCTTTCCAGGAATCCATTTTGCAGGCAGCATTGCTATCTGTGTCCAAAATTCTTGCCCCGTTTTGATAGACTGTTAGCCAAGAATCATATGCATACCAACTCACTCTTTGAAATTTTAGCACCAAGAGTTTACCTTTGTCACAGAATAGCAGCTGCCACCACCAAAAATTTAGCCTCAAATTGGGACAGACTTAACTGTGGAAATTATGTGACATTTTCTCAGCAGTAAGTAGGTGTTGAACAGAACATACAAGAAGTGTGTTTTAACTGAACATTCTGTCTATGTATGTTGCTCCTTACACTACTGGTTTGAATGTGGTAGGGCAGAATACTGAAGGGGAGACAAAAGATGCGTAAATTATTGAATGAAACAGTAAACGCTCCATGCTCAAAAGGAAGAAGTGCTATTCATATGGCCATGAAGACATTTTTAAAATAAATTCACATCTTTATTTTGTCTTTTTTTTTTTTTTTATGGCTTTCCAGACTTGAAATCTGATTCATGTGATCAAACGTTTATTTCATTATTCTCTATTCTGGAAAGCTTGCACCAGGGTTCATTTTATATTTCTAACCAGACTAACTCCTCAAAGAGAAAAACTATTAAAGTCAAGCACAGTGTTAAGCACACAGTGGCCAGTTCAATGAGGATCTAGTGAAATAAGTTCCATTGATCTCAACCAGACTCAGTCCCTTTGGCGAAGGACAGCACTGTATTCAGGTCACAGGAAGAAGCAGACCTTCCAGGAGGCAGGAAAAAGTCAGGCTGAAACTATCCAGGATAATTCCTATCATTAAACTTGATGATTTTTCCAAAGGATGTAATCTTTTAATGCTCAAAATAAGGTAATATCAATTTTTAAGAAGCAGAAAAACATATATATATATATTTATTGTATATATAAGCATATCTAAACAATATACAATCTATGCATGTATACATATATAAATATATTTATATATAAAATACTTATAGGAATGTATTTTATATATATGCACACTACATGTCATTTCCCCATTCTAAAAGCCATCAAAGGAAACTTGACTATAACCAAATGTTACTTATGTAAAATTCGTTCAGCCATACTTCTTAAATATAAAAGTCTTGCATCCAACTCGTATATCATAATATGGCTATATTTCTTCATTACACAAGGAAAAATATGCTCACATTTCTATCCTTGACAGCTGCCACTTGATCCCTTTCTGAAACTTAGTGATTCATTAATTTACCACTTCGTATATCCTGAATATATCTTGAGATACAGTAGATAAAATCCCATCATATTTTTCATACATTAAAAGGAAAAAATTGCCAAAATCAATTTAAAATCAAATGCTAGGAAGCTTATTCTATGAATCATTTTCCATCGCACCGTTTTTATGTAAAACACAAGCTGCAAGCAATTTACAAAGATACTAGCTTACGCGATAGGACTATGATAGCCTTCAAGCAATCTGAAATCAGGGATCTTTAGAAAGCCTATTTACTGGCAGACAGTTGACTGAAATGTACAATATACCGTGCTCATTTTAAAAAGGACAAAAAACAAGGATTTTAAAGGTGAAAGAAGTAGTTTTGATAAGACGATGAAACTAGCCTGACACTGTGAATATACTCAAGTCCTTCCCATCCTTAAGCTTTTTTTAAGGTCGTAACTATGATCTCCTCTAAAATCAACAAAAACAGATTATTTTAAGCAACACCATTTCTTCTTATTACTTCTCAAGGCACTGAGTTAATCAGCTCAGAGGAAATGTTTACCATCCATTCCCATGTTTTGAGGTAAGAAGCCTGGAGTTCTACCACTCAGTAAATAAGAAGTGGTCACGCTACCTGCCTCTATTTCTCTCTCTTTTCTTCCCTTCTAACCATCAGCTTCTGTAGAATTGTGTGTATCTGCTGCCTCCACTTTTCCTTCCTTGATATTTCTCTGACTCTATATGGTCCTCGCAACATCTTCTCAAGGAGGACGTTCCCCTGAGGCCCAATGATGACTCTCTCTCTAGATAATGGCACCAAGTCCAAGCAATGAGACCAATGACACTTATGTCATATGAGGCAATGTCTTTGGAAATACTTTTAAACATTAAAGTATTACATAGAGGATGGTATTGATATACCTCCAAATGATCTACCAAATGTCCACTTTGACTGACCCAGTGTAACAGCCTTTTAACTGAGTCTCCTCATTCCCAGTCTCACTCTGCTCCAGTCCACCCTATACTCTGATACACCTTAGAGATCTACTCGAATCATTCCGCTGCTCAAAACCCTTCAATGGTTCCCCACTATGTATTAGGCAATCTCCAAACTCCAAATCCTTCAATTAGCCATTAGAAATCCCACCTACTATTTGAAACTTATCCACTAATATACACCCATCCCAATTTTTCCCTCCCTCTAAACACTACACTCTCATTCTTATTCCATGCTTCTGTGTATACCATCATTTTCATCACCGGTGCCCTTCTCCCGAACAGTGACCCCTGAAGACCTACCTCCCCCCACCATCCAGCAGGGTCTCCATCCAACATCATCTCCTCTTAGAAACATTCCCAGAGGTGAATTTACACTCCCACACAACTCACAGTTTCATGTTCTGCAAACTCTGCCATGTATGAGAGCTACTTCTGTACAGATTTATCTCTCTTGCAAAGGCTTACCAGACCACTAGAGAAATATTCTCTCTAGGAGAATATTAGTCACAAACAAGGTGCTCAATAAACATTCAATGACTTGATTTGTGCTTGTGTTCTCACCATTTATGACTAAGAATATTAAAACAGTTCTTTGGACCATCTAAAAAGTTCTTTGTAAATTTCTAAATGCTATCAGTGCTTTTCAAATATAGCAAAAACAAATAGCTTAGATAGCATGATAAATAATGAAAATGTAATTTTAAACACATACACAAAATGAACTGCTGAAATGAAAAAATACAGCTAAATCTTGTATCTATTACATAATAAAAAAAATCGTAACTCTGATTCTAACAAATTATGCATGGAGAAAGAAAATAATCAAGACAAGGGAACAGTAAGAATATGTATCATTGACAAAAAGAAAGATATTAGGTGCCCATATCCTGGTAAATGCATTTGTGTCTCCCATCGGAGTGGTTCAGTAATCCTCCCATCTGCTGATAGACTTGAATCTCTGGACCAACTCCAAGACCGTCTGGCCTCCTGTAGTTCCCCTGGCTTGCAAAGACTGTGAGGTCAACCATTATAGTCCACACTCCTCCTTCTAGGGTTACTCTGAAACTGAAACTGCCTTAAGAAGAGGAGAGAGGGGTGGGAAGTTTTCCAGGGCCTTTGTCCTGTGGTACTAGCTTTGTTTTAGGATAGCATGAAACTTGCCAATATCTCCACCTTAAGAAAAACGAACTAAGATTGGTAGTATCACGAGGTTGACCTAGATCTGTCGTTTTTAAACCCTGGCTGTACTGTGTAATCACCTGGGGAGTTTTAAGAAAATATTCACGTCTGGGCCCCTGCACCCACTCATGTACTTGATCCAGGGTGGGGCCCAGACATCAGTATGTTTTAAAAGTTCCTGTGGAATATAGTCAGCTCAGGCTGCTATAAAAAGAAAACCATTGACTGGGTGGCTTAAACAACATTTATTTCTCAGTTCTGGAGGCTTAGAAGTCCAAGATCAAGCGGCTAAAAGATATGGGTCCTGGAGGGAGCTCTCTTCTTGGCTTACAGACAGCTGCCTTCTTTCTGTGTTCCCACATGGCACAGAGAAAGAGACCTTTGGTCTCTCTTTCCCTTCTTATAAGGAATTTAATCCCATCAAGGGGACTCCACCCTCATGCTCTCACCCAAACCTAATTACCTCCCCAAGGTTCCACCTCCAAATACCAGTACAATGGGGGTTAGGACTTCAACACAGGAATACCAGGAGGGACACAATCATTCAGTCCACAACACCAGATAATTTGAAAGTCCGGCCAGGACTGAGAACCTCTGACCTGGATTGGTGCTTATCAATCTTTTTTCACGCTGAAACAAACATGACAGGGGATCATGCGTGCAATACGCTCCGACAGGCAGACCAAGATTCTGCACGATTCTGTGTGCTGGGTGAGATGCCACCCTTATGTGTCCCATTCCAGGTAACGTGCCAAAATGCAAGAGGGCAAAAATGTCATTACAGAAGTACTTTTTAATCTAGTGAAAATGTGATTGACAACCATGAGAAAAATCTAGAAAAGTTCCTTATATCTGGCCAGCATTTTTTTTAGACCAAGCACACAATCAGGACTTTGGTGGTGACCATGATTTCTGCAAAAAGAGGTCGTTTTAAACAGAAACATTTTCTTTCATTCCTACTCGAGGTACTAAGTTTATCAGTTCAGAGAAAAAGGTCTATTGTCAAGACCCAAACCCTTTAGGTAAAATGTTAGAGCTCTAGGCATCAAGAAATAAGCAGTCAGGTCAGTGACAGTGAAAGAACAGAAAAACAATGGTGACAGTGTGGAAAGCAGAGAGACAGAAGGACAGAAGGATCCTCCCAGAGTGGAGAGGTACCTGCGGACACTGTTCTCAATATTTTAACAGAAAATCCTTTTTTCCTACTAATTAATCATTATTCTTTCCAAAGCTATAAAGCCTATATTTCCAAGGAAACTTGTACAAAATTTATCTTTTGTCAGTGGGTCCATAAATTGGTACGTGGCTATTGAATGAAACCAGAAAGTTGACATTAACCAGCACTCTGAATAATCGCATTTAACTTAACATCTGTGTGCAAGTATCAGAAGCAAAAAGAAAAAAAGAGAGAGAGACAAGCTGCCCATTTTTACATATTAGAATTTTTAGGCAGAAAGAAATGTCAACACGTGCTTATAAAATTATGTTAATTACCAAGTCCCCAAAATTATATTATCACAGTAAAAATATTTTAAATAACAGTATCAAATGGTGTCCATCTCCTTCCTATCAAATCCTTCATCACAATGCTGAACAATGGTGACTTTTTTTTTTCAATCTTAAACTTGTGCTTAAAAGAACTGAGGTGAAGAGGAAATAGAAACCAAAGAAAAAAAGAGAGAGAGAGAGAAAGAGGAAGGAAGGAAGGTGAGTGAGGAGAAAATAAAGCAAAGATCCTAATCAAAGAGCAAGTTGTTTCTGTTTTTAACTCTTGTAATAATTTCTAACTCATCCCATGCCCTGTTCCATTTGAATTCAACTCAGTTCAAATATTTGCTGAACATCTGCTATGTGCAGGGCTGAGCCAGATGCAGCACCTATCATCTAGGACTAATGATAAAACCTCAGACAAATTAGACAAACTCCAAAAGTACACATATCCACATAATGTAACTGTACTTCCTGTCAGTTATCTGCTTTCCAGAACTGCCTCGGGCCACTACTTCTCATGGCCAGCTTGACTAGAGAGGACCCAGCATGATGGCTTCTGACTGACAGAAAATACTGCCTTTGTGGGCTCAAGATACTTCATGGCTCATTAGTGACCACCCTTCATGCCCACTGCCCTTTCCTCCCTAACAGGTAAACATGCATGCACGTGCATGTGTGTGCACACACACACGCACGCACATCAAACACTAGCTTTATGCCCTGCCCCCTCCCCCACCCCAGGCACATCCAAGCTTTCTTGCTGCCAACTCATCTAAAATTAAACTCTCACTCAAAATTGCTCCTGCCACCACACATGCAGTATCAAACATGGGGGCTGTATTTTTTCATGCACAGATAGTGTCAGGATCTAGATGATGCTTCAGTGCATTTCTGGAAGAATCAAAGAAAGTGAAGGTCTGGTGCCAGAAGTGGCATTAAAGATGGATGGCTAAAGGTCAGTGCTGACCTAGTTCTTGGATTGAGATCTGAATCAAAAGAAGGAAAAGCCAGAGGAAACTGGATGATCTCAACCACAAAAAGCTCCTGCTATCTAAGAAGCTTCACAGTACTCTCCCTCCATGACCTCAGGAATTAAAGATTTATTATGCACCTACTGTAGGTGCTAAGTCCAAAAATGCTAAGTCCAAGGATGAATGAAATACAAGTTTTTGCCCTCAATGAGCTAGTCTAGTGGGAGAGAAGGACAGGTACATTGCAAAACAACACAGTGAATGCTGGGACAATTTATGGGAAATGAGTTGTGGGAGCGCTCACTCCCGAACCAGCAGCTAATCTCTCCTGTTCAACCCCCATCCATAAAGGCCACAAAGTGACCAGTAAACTCCGTTCATCTGTTGCTGCTCCACCTTGGGCCACCAGAATGTCTCTGTGATTTCTGTATGCCTGACACAACACAGGGACACAGGCCAACATAACCAACTCATACCAATACTTCAAATGATTTGAATGACTTTAGAAGTCTTTTCAGTTGAGTTGACTTCTCATCGGTACTATCTACCAACACTTTATCAGTTTTTGATAGACTTTCTGCAGTGATATGAATGTTCTACGTGTGCACTGCCCCATGCGGCAGCCACGAGTCACCTGTGCCCACTGAGCTCTTGAAATGTGGCTGGTGTGAATGAGGAACTGAATGAATGTATTTCAATAAATTTGCAATTAAATAGCCACATATACCTGGTGGCCATGGTCCTGGACAGCAGAGTTCTAAAATATAAGTGCTTTATAGGATTGTGCCGTATGATCAAATAATTTTTCCCTTAAAGCCTACATGTATGTTATATAAGCCTCTGAAGAATTACAAACATGAATAAAAACTGATTCCCTTTTGTAACCTGCAGCTGCTGCCAGGGATTACTCCCAACAAGACACTAAAAGTTAAAGCACAATCGAAACATACATATGTTTTATATAAATTGGTTCTGACTTTTACCACTGGGCTTCTTGATGAATTGGGAAAAATTTTTAAATATTTGAGGTGCATGTATCTTTTCAAATTAGAGTTTCCTCCAGATATACAGCAAGGAGTGGGATTGCTAGATCACAGGATAAGTCTATTTTCACTTTTTTAAGGAATCTCCATACTGTTTTCCATAATGGCTACAACAAACTACATTCCCACCAACAGTGTAGGAGGGTTCCCTTTTCTTCACACCCTCTTCAATGTTATCATTTGTGGACTTATTAGTGATGGTCATTCTGACTGTGAGGTGATACTTCATCATAGTTTTCACTCAATTCAAAAGGACACATGTACCCCCAATGTTCATAGCAGCACTATATACAATAGTCAAGACATGGACGCAACCTAAATGTCCATCATGAGATGACTGGATAAAGAAGCTGTGGTACATTTATACAATGGAATACTACGCAGCCATAAAAAAGAATCAAATAATGCCATTTGCCACAACATGGATGGACCTGGAGATCATCATACTAAAAGAAGTAAGACAGAAAGAGAAAGAAAAATACCAAAAGAAAAAAAAGAGAAAGAAAAATTCCATCATTTCTATGTGGAATCTGAAAAAAAAAAAAAGACACGAACTTATTTACAAAACAGAGACAGACTCACAGACATAAAAAACAAACTTATGGCTACCGGGGGGAAGTGGGTGGGGAGGGGAGTTCGAGATTTGTAGATACTAACTACCATATATAAAGTAAACAACAAAGTCCTACTGTATAGCACGGGGAACTACATTCAATACCTTGTAATAGCTCATAATGAAAAAGAATATGAAAAGGAATATATATATATATATACACACATAAATACATATGTATAACTGAATCACTATGCTGTACACCAGAAATTAACACAACATTGTAAATCGACTTTACTTCAATAAAAAATATTTGAAAGTTAAGATATATAATACATTAAGAGATACTTCCGAAAGATTGTTAACGAGTTCTAAAAGAAGCAAATATCTTCAAAGTGAGACTTAAAGGAGGTTTTCAAAGCAGAGATTGATTCAGATCAGCTGGATTATAGGGATCATATGTCTTAAGACTCTATGTTTATGCGCTGCTTCATTATAAGCGCCCATCCAGTACACTAGAAAAGGTAAATTATGCCTTAGTTTTTTTTAAAAGGGAAAAAAGTAACATGGGAGCACATGGGAAAATCATGACTGGAGATCTGAAAGAAAGCAAATGAGAACGTGAAAGGTAGCATCACTTCTTACGTGGAGAGTTAGTAAATTCCAAACAGTAAACTGATCTCCTAGGAATGAAAGGAGGAAAAGGATCAGGCTTGGGAGTAAGAAGAAACATACAGGCTGAGGCAGGCTGTATGATGTTAGGTACGTCATTTGACTTCTCTGTGCCTCAGTTTCCTCCACTGGAAAATGTGTAAAATGAAAACACCTACCTGAAAAAGTTTTGGGCAGAATGAAGTGAGAAAATGTACATAAGATGTTCAGCATTGGGTCTGCACCCCGTGAACACTGATGGATGGTAAATGGAAATAAAATACAAGCTTGTCTTCTTAATCAAGCCCCTCCCTTGAGGTCCTCTGTTTCAGAATGAAGGAGTTCCATCTCCATAATACAGCCTGAACGGTTGGCAAATGGGAGGTCAAGCAAAGCTACCAGGTTAGATGTCAAGTCACTCAAATCTCTTTGGAGTCAGGGGAACGCGGAAATGCAGTGTGTGCTTCCAGAAAAGCCTGAATTTTTGCCAGAAGCAAAATTCTCACAACATAAAATTCTAAGCAAATTCTCAAACGTCTAGCACAGACATGAGAGCATAAACGAATTCATCAATGAAATGACGTATCCTGGCAAACTTTCCTGAGTGGAAGCAACTATAGTCTGTAATAAAAAGGAGAGAGAGATGAAATAAAGAAAATTGCTACTCTGCAAATCAAAAGTAATTAATTTTCTGAATGGAAACTAGTTACTATTTGGGGAAAAGAAGGCATGAATATTTTCTATTCCTGATTATACTTTGTTTTCAGAAGATAAATAGACCAAGCTGAGAATCCCAGCATACTGGATTTCACCGATTCCATACTCAAGATAAATTAAGCAATTAATTCTTGCAGAGGAATTGGGTATAATTTGTAGTCAAGCAGTTATACTTGACTTAAAAGTTCAGAATTTGATTAATTACAGATTTTACAATAATACTTAACATTTTAATTTAGTGTACCTTGCAGGGTTATAACTCCCTTAATTCAAAGATCCTGAATTCTTATTAGCTAAAGGAAACTGTTCCTCCTTAAATGCTCTTAAAACGCCTACCTCTCCTCTATGACTCATAGTTAAGTCTCCTTACAGTAGGAAGCCACTGAAGATTTTCCCATTACCTGTTCAGTGGGTCACAATTAAATAATAACCAGAGTTACCCAGGCATTGCATTAGTTCTCCACCTAACAGAAAACCTCTCAATTATTTTAGAGAAGGTCCAAATTCACATAGGGAATTATCTTGGGGACATCGTTAATTTCTGCTTCTCTGAGTAATAATCTCCTTCAGCTGAATAACATTAAATGTTGCGTTCTGGTGTAATTTTTAAAAATTATTATGTTAATATTTTAAGTCAGGTATCAGAAATCAAGTCTACAGTAAAAACCTGTTAATAATCCAGAAACTTTATTGACATTTAAATGCCAAACTAGGTGGTGAATAGTTGTTGAAGTATGTACCTGGACCAGTAGCATCCGCATACACTAGGAATTAGTCGGACACTGAGATTTTCCAGCCCAATCCCAGACCTACTGGATCAGAAACTCTTCAGCGTAGGGCCCATAATCTGTGCTTTAATAAGTTCTCCTGGTGACTCTGGTGTACCCTAAAGTTTAAGAACTGTGATCTAGCTAGTTCTGGCAAAAACATTTGAGGCCTCAGAACAATCTTGATATAATTATCCAACTAGATGAACTCGCAGATATATTTAATACCCACCCCCCCCCCCAAAAAAAACCCATAATGTTTCTCTGTAGTTTCTAGTAATTCCTAGCAGTAATTTGAAGAGAAAAGAATCTGTTTCACTCCAAATAATCTAATGAAGATTTTTCTGCTTGGAAGGTTTTTTGAAAGAAGCAATCGGTCCGTATGTCCAGTTCAAAATATCAGGACGTTTCTGATGCTGAAAACGATAAAGTTATCACAACATTCTTAACTGATTGCTAACAACAGACTCTTGAGTGAATTCTATAACTTGTTTCTGGACAAGGATAAGGAGGGCAGTCTAACATTCAAATTGTACCAGAGCTGTCATCCTGCACAGCAAGTCTCAGTGGGTAGACCTTTCCTGAGCATCTATCACACGTGCCAGGTCAGCTCTTGGCTCCAAAGACACTGAAGATGAGTGGCAAACACATCCAGGAATACGACAGTTGATGTTGAGGGATAAATAATGATAGACTAAATTTTTCATTTGTAGTGTGCCTCAGTGTTTTAAAATGTGCTACCTCGAAATCAAGATACTCATTCTATCTGAGGTGGCCAACGCCCCGAGGTCAGCCTGCAGGCAGCACTGTAAAAGGCCAGCTTCGTTTAAAAGGGAAGGGATACAAAAGTATTCACCTACCAGCCTCAAAACCCCCACATTTTGAGTTCTAATACAAACTTACATTCAATACCATGACATAAACTTGTGATACACTTAAACAATTAAACTCTTTCCAGTTAAATTTTACATCATCAAAGCATTAAAGAAAATGTCCAATAAGCTGAAATCTATAAATCCAAAACAAGAGGCTACTGACAACGCTTTATTGAGAGAAGCCTTTGCAAAACATGGTATATTGAAATGCAGTATGATTCAGCCACGAAAAAACTGAAGTACTGATAACATCCTACAACATTGATGAATCTTAAAATATGCTAAGTGAATGAAGTCAGACACCAGAGGCCATATGATTCTATTTATATGAAATTCTCAAAATAGACATATCTATAGAAAAAGAAAGTAGTGATTGCCAGGGCTGGGGTCAGAGAGAATGAGGAATGAGTATTCATGGAGTTTCTTTTTGGGGTGATTAAAATGTTCTATAATTAGTGGTGATGGTTGCACAACTTTGTGAATATACT
The DNA here is from genome assembly GCF_009834535.1 of Camelus ferus. Taxonomy (NCBI): domain Eukaryota; kingdom Metazoa; phylum Chordata; class Mammalia; order Artiodactyla; family Camelidae; genus Camelus; species Camelus ferus. The sequence continues at coordinate 26,019,682 of NC_045702.1, forward strand.
AAAATCCACCGAACTGAACAATTTAAAAAAGTGAATTGTACACCACGCAAATTATATCCCAATTTTTAAAAATTCACAAAATACTCAGGGCATGTGGTCTAGATGGCATACAGATCAATATTCTCTGGTTTATTTTTATACTACAGTGAGATTTACTTTAAACAATAATCTAATTACTAAGAGGATCTGGCTTTGTAGTTAAAACAGATATATAACAGAAATATAAATTCAACAGGTGTGTGTATCTGATGACCACAGCACTTTAAAAAAAAATGTCTTCTCCTCTCCAGAATCAACTATGTGGTTTTAGAGAAAACCAGGACCAGGACTCCCTGCAAGTCTTTAACGTCAACCGTGTACATCACATCATCCCTGACTACATTCATATAGCTTTTAGAATTTAAATTATGTCCATGTATCTGGGGTCCTATTGGCAATTATCATCATATTTGCAATGCAATTCTCATTAGTTAGAAAATGAGGATGATTTCTTTTTGTAAAGGTTACTGTGCCAAGAGCAGCACCATCTATTGGATGAAAATGTAGGTTAATATCTACTTTATTATGAACAATCTCAAAAAAAAAATTTAGGAACTTCTAACTGAAAAGAGTAAACTACATGTACTCACAGCCTAAGGTACACTTTCTAACTTTCAGGTTAATGCCTCCAAACCTATTATATTCCATCATAATAGAATATCTTCTTAAAGGAAAAAAAGGACATTTCTTTAATAAAATGCAAAAAAAATCCAGTCTTAACAATTCTTTCTGAAAATGTCCGGAACACTTAGTGAATCTGCATTCCAGGTAAATATTCTAACTGGCTATTTCAGAAGGCGGTTTCAATATCTCATATGTAACCTAGAAGGTGGTGGGTGAAACATGAATCCATGAACAACTGTATCAACCTGCAGCTCTCCTCTGATTTTGGTAGCAGTGGCAAAACGTTGATAGAAATTTTTATTGAAACTTTTTTTTAAGTAACTGCCCAGACTTGAATGTGCCTAAACTAAAAGTACTGAAAAACACTGAAAAGTCAGGTTGGTGCCTGTTTTTGTTACTACCTTTCAAGCGTGTGTTTGTGTGTGTGTGTGTGTGTGTGTGTGTGTGTGTGCGTGTAATTCGCACCAGACACGTGTATTTCTCATTCCAGCTCACAATATCCTTAATATGAACTTAACAGCAAAAATGTGTTACGGTACGTAGCCCCCCACCACTGCTGTATTTATTTTTTATGTGTATCTAAAAGGCTCTTTCCACACCTTGTAAAAGAGGAAAGAGAGCTGCGAGGACCGGGAGCGTGATGGGCAAGCCTCCCTCTCCCGGCGGCGGGAGCGGCCTCGCCGCGGGCAGCCGGACGGCGGTGGAGGTGCGAGGTGGGCAGGGGGCGCATTCTCCCACGCTGCTGACACCCGTCGTGCGGCCGCCGACACCGTGGGATCCCCAGTCCGCCGTCCCTCTCTCCTTCTTGCTAGACGGCGGCGCGGCAGCAAGTACCGAAAGCTCTGAAATCCCCCAACCCGTGTCCCAAACGATCCCGGAGGGAAACCCCCACCGAGGCTCCTCAACTCACCCAGGCGGCAGACACAGAGGAGCTGGATACAGGCGAGGAAGCGCTTTAGGATGCGCATTTCCAGATAGTCCGAGGGCCCCCACCGCGCGGCTCCTCGGCGTGTCGGGGTGCAGAGGGAGGGGGCGCCAGGGAAAGGTTTTCTCCTCCAGTGTATAGACTGGCGCGAGGTTGTGTGCGTGCGTGTGTGTGTGTGTGTGTGTGTGTGTGTGTGTGTGAGAGAGAGAGAGAGAGAAACAACCGAGAGGAGGACGCGTGGTGCTCGCGGGCCGGAGAGCCGCTAGTCGAGGCGCATGTCGGGCGTGCGGGACTCGGTCTCCCTCGCTGGAGGCGGCCGCGGTCTGAGCGCTCGGAGCGCGGCGCCGCCTGTGTGCCGGGTGCGCGCTCGGGCCGGGCTGTGCGCGCCGCGGCTCGGCGGGGGCGGGAGCGGGGGCGGGGGCGGGGGCGAGGGCGGGGGCGCGGCGCCGCGACGCAGGGAGCGTGCCGCCGGCCCGCGGCGCGCGCGGGGGGCGGAGGGGCGCGGCGGCCGCTCGGGGCCGGGTCCCAGGGTAGCGATTCACAGAGCGACGCTCCTCCCCCCGGTCTCTGCCAGTAGCTTCGCAGGACCTGGAGTTTGTGGAACCCGCTGGGATTAAGAAGCTTCGCGGAGAAAAATGTCTCTTCGTTAAATGTCTCTCCCTTTGGAAGAGAAGAAGAGGCCAGACCCTCATTGTCCTGCACAGCCGGAGACTGACCTTTGAGGTTCACCTCTGGAAATGTTTTTCATTTGATTGTTGCCCTGCCTGCAGATGCTAAGTGGGTCCAATCAGAAAGGGGGCGGGGGGCCCTCGGTAACTCGGGTTCCCCTTTCTCCTTTCTTTCCATTTTAACAAATAACCAAAGTAGTTCCAGACCCCGTTTCCTTCAGGGCAGTTGACTGCGAATAATTTCTGGCCCTGATTGTGACCAGTCAGACCCTGCCCTGTCCCAGACTCCGGTCGAACTGTCCTGCTGTGCACAGCTGCCTGGAGGAACTTTCCACTTTGCAGTGGTCCTTCTGGACGTACGGAACTACCTAAGTGCCTCTTCACAGAGTAGCAAGGGAAAATTTTTTAATTGCTTAATTGAAGGATATACAAAAGAAATATAACACATGCCTCGTGCTGCCTCAAAACTGAAAATGTCACGCTGTACCTGCCTCATTCTATTGTATTTTCTGTTTTTCTACTTATATAGTGAGACCCCATTTGTAGCCTACAGGAGTCCACTCAAAGGCACAGGAAGTCAAGTTCTGGAATTATTCCTGTATTCATAGCAATCATTTGTTGCAGGTTTTCTATACAAGTGTGTATTCTGTGTCCTGTTCTTGTCTCAAAAATAGTATTTTAGCTTTAAATTTTTAAAGAAATCTTATCACGTACAAAATTGGGTTCTGAATGTATTTCAAGTGTTACTATCAGTTCTCACTAATACCCACAACCTCTGGACACTAAATGTGCAAAGCTAATGATGCAGTTTGCTATTGCTTCAGGCATCGATTAGAGCTGTGCAATAAATTTCAAATCTATATAGAATATTTATTCAGGAATGCATATAAATATTAAGAAATTGATCTTTGATCTTAACTTCTTCCTGTGCATAAAAATAGAATTGCTGCAACTTTTACAAGAATTATAATGAGGATTGATGATTGCTCATGTGAGTTTCCACTTAGAAAGAAAACTTTTGCTTGCAAAGCAAGAAGTGTGTATCTAAACTAGAAATGCTCTGGAAGGTCAGAGAAGTTGTTTAATTTGTTTAATATGGTCTAGAGTAGGCAGAGAAGCTTTCCTAGAGATATGTAGTTAATCTGGAAAGACTGGCTGGAAAAAAAATTGATGTCAAAAGGGGTGGAGACAAGAATGAAAGATGAAGATGTTATGTGCTATATAAAAACAACTTGAGTTAAATTTGAGCAGATTGAGTGTGGTTAGACTATGGGAAATACTGATTTCCTCGTGAAGGAATTTATACCTGAAGTGTTAAGCAAGAGATAACCACGAAAGAAACTTCCAAGAACATCATCTGTTTAGAAGTTAGGTTTGCTCAGGGCTTGTATGGTGTTCTCAATTATCAAGTCTACCCCATTAACCTGCCAGTATAACCCAGTGGTAACAAATTTTATCCTAACTCCCCTCTTATCTGGCTCAAAAGTCACACCACTGGTCACTTTTTTGAGTCAGAGCTCAAAACAACAACAGCACTGTTAAAATCAAAGTTACTCTGGTAAAAAAGGCAGATGGATCCTGTGTTCTCTGCTGATTTCATTCTCACAATTAAAAGTATTGTCATTCACTTGGGAAGGTACAAAAGCCACCCTGAGAAAGTAGACAAGTTGCTATTGAGGTTTGTACTGGGAGCAGGATGGCAAACAATTCTAAGTGACTTAGTGATAGCAATGGAAAACTGACTTGGAAGACTAGCCAGTGTGGATCTGATAGTCCTGGGGAGGGCAATGGAGTGGGAGGCTTGGGAGGTTAAGTCCTTGGAAAATAAGTTATTGCAACACTTCACCTGTGGAAGAGAAGGCATCAGAAGGGAGGGAACATCAAAAACATCGTAATTCACATTTCACAACTTTATGAGGGTCATGGCCATTTTTTAGATATGTTACCTGACCAATATACATTAGCCATTGTGAGTTAAAAGTTATAAACCCATAAAACCACATACCTGCATTCACAGTCTGAATCAATCTATCGTCCATCTATCCACCTATGTTCCTATTTATCCATGGATAGATAAATTGATATAAATATATTCTCTGTACATTTTATATATTTATGTAAGTATATTTGCATATTTTATATTTATATTCTATATGTATTTATTTCATATATAGTCAATATATATATTTTGTATGTGTATATGTGCTGGTAAAGTTTATTTACAATATGCCGTTTCATGTCAATCACATTTAAGTCCTGGAAGTTTGTTTTTACATGCAGCACTCAGTACATTCCTGGAAGAATACTTCTTATTTTCAAAAATAATAACAAAACAGGATGCAATTGATATGATAGTTGGGTATATTACTGAAGGTTGGGGGGGGTCTCATCTGGGATTTTAGGGTGAACTCTATTCAGAGGCTGCCAGTGGCAATTCATGAGAGAGTCACAGAGTTCTTCACTTTTTCGCCATAAATTCTTTGATAAATTCCTTAATGTTCAAATGAAAATTTGGATCTTCTAGTGGGTCTTCATTTTAATTTTCAGCCAGAGCTGTGATTTCCTCAAGTATAACCAAAGTTTCAGGCGTGTGTCCAGAATTCTCTTGTGCAAAGAAGGTTGTATCCATTTTCATCCATTGCATAGCCATAGCTACAGCCAGAAAGAGAGTAACAGCTGTGCTGTGGCTCATACCAGTTGCCAAAGGGGTAACCCTGTTGGGGCTGGAACTCTGGCTTCACTCTTTTTAATGTCAGTACAAATAATCAAGAAACAATTTATATTAAGGAATAGACGATAGTTTTATTTGAGTCAAACTCGGGACTATAGCCCAGAAGACATACATTCAAGAGGCACTTGAATTGTGTTCCACTAGACTACAAAAAGGGGGAGGATTTTATAGGCAAAACCTGAAAAATTACATAAGTTGTTTGTCCAGAATTGGAATTGGAAGTGGCAAGAAGTAAGGGTGCTTGTTAAGAAAGGATTGGTAGGGGTCAGAAATAGTTGCATAGTTAGTTGCAAGGGGAGACCTTGAGACCACAAGGTTGCAGCTGGCAGCAGCTAGCAGATATTGTTTTGAAAATGGCTGGTGATGTCCTTGAATTTGATACAGTACAGAAAATTCAAGTTTTCAGTGATGCAGGAACGTGTCTGAAACCACATTCACAATGGCCACTCAGCTCCATTTTGAATGCCTGAAACACAGTTACTCTAGTTTGATTTTTAAATGCATTATTTTCTTTAATGGTTAAAGAAGATGTACAATGCATGTTTGGCAGGACATAAGATAGACTGTTATAGTTAGCATAAAGTTCAAGCCAAACCATAAGTAAGCCAGAATGACCTTCTCCATACCTCAATATGTGAAAATTTCTTCCATTAATTGGTACCAACAAAATAAACTGGAGAGTAAATACCTATATCTATAGGTAAATCTATCTTTCTCTATCTCTATTGGGTCTTTAAAATTCATCCGTGGCATTCATTTGTTCATTCATTCATTCATTCAACAAATTTCTATTGTGTATCTGTTATGTATCATGCATTGTTTTAGGGGCTGGCCATTCAAGTATGAATTACTCTGTCTCTACCATAAAGGAACACACTGTCAAATAGGAGAGAAAGACATAGCTATTACCAAATGCCATTGCCAGATAAAACACAGGATGCCAAGTTAAATTTGAATTTCAGATTAAACAATGAATAAAGTACAAACTAATTTTAGTGCATTTTTAATACATTAAATTTAAAGAATAAATTTAATGACTAATTTTGAGTATAGTAAATAACTTTTAGTACAAAGTAATTTTTAATGTACTCCCATGCAATATTTAGGACATATTTCTATTTTTAAATATTAAAAATAATTCTATTTTTAAAAGTTCATTGTTTATCTGAAATTCAAACTTAACTGGGTGTCCTGCATTTTTATTTGCTACCTCTGACCATCTCACTTTGGTGTGTCTGAGAATTGTCTGATGTCAGGGCTAGTCATTTGTGGTTGTGAAATGTTCATGGTTTCCTGTAAGTTTCCCTACTCTACAAATTATTTCCAAAATGCTCCTAATGTGAATAAAGATAGAGGCAGATGGAGGAAGGGGAGTGTTTTCTCTGAAGAATCTGTTTGGCTTGTAAGTTCAATGGAAGTGCTAGGAGACTACAGAATATTGTAGTCACTGAATAAAACATGGAATTAAAGGAAAAGTAAAATATCTGTGCTTCTTACACTATGACAGTAATAAGATGTTCCTGTTTGGCTCACATACACTATTGCTTATTTCCATCCATTGTCATTGAAAAATATGTTTGAGCAGAAGTCATAGGATTGGATCCATTAAATATTTACACTCTGAGAAAGCAATTGTTATTTTTTCAGAAGTAAAATACTTCTTAATTGTGGGTTGTATTAAGATAATTATTAGTTGCACTAAGAGAAATGTATTCTTTAGAATGGGAGAGGCGATTCCTCTTCCACACCGTGCTGGTTGTAAGCTGCTGACTGATGTTTCAACATCTGTACATGCTGCTCCCTTATCCCCACCCCACGACCATCCCTATTATAAAACATAATAGAATAATCATATTTCTCTTTCCCCCTAACCACCATGATCTGAACTCCATTATTCTAATAAGTTCCACGGGAACGTGTCCTCAAATTTGTGCGGCATTAAAGAGATCCAATGGCCAAATATAGATTTATTGCTACTTTTATTTCCTTGCCATTTAAAGGTGAAAACACACTTCTCCCTGTTCTATCAGAGACAAGCATGGGATTTAAAGTTTTCCTACAAGCTTAATTTAAAATCAATATTTGCCTGCTCTCCTAGGCCTTTGAAAAATGTTCAGGATAGTGTTAGAGTAGAAAAGCAAATGTGCAAAACAAGTTCTACAAACCAGAAAATCAGCCTTGGGCCGGGTCATTGGAGTGAGCTGCTCTATTTGAAATGCATAAACATTCCTGAAAACTGGCCACTTAGCTGTTTCTTGCCTATCTCCAGTCAAAAACAACATGCAACCACTCTAGATGATACAATATACTTTTGACAATGTTAAAAATCATTATGTTTACCTTTATTTTTAGCTAAAATATGATCTCTCTATAACTGTTGTCCATTTGATTTTAGGACCAGAAAAATCTCTTCCCTTTACTAGTAGAAAGAACTGCTTTCCTCCAATCCCAGATAATAAAGTTTCCCTTCTTTGCTAAATGTTCAGTCTTCCTAGCTTGATCTGAACCTCCTAACACTTCTGGAGCCAATGATCCATCATTTCTTTGAATCACTCCCTCTCAATTTATTCTTTCCACTAAGCTGTTAAAATATTTTCCCATTAAAAAATTATTTTCTTGACCAGATGTCTCATTATTTAGTACCAGGTGTGGCTTCCTTCTTAATTTTCTTGTAAGAATAGACTATAATCATCTCCACTTCCTTACCTCCCATTTCTCTCAAACCACTAACACTAGGTTTCTGCCTTCCTTACTCCATTTATAGAGGTCTTTAAAAGGTATTGAACCACATTCTAATAGCCTTGCAAGTGCAAAGCACCTGAAACTAGAAACTCATCATTCTTCAACTAGCACTTTCTTGAGTCCACAAAACCTTGGAAGCTTCCTTGACCCCTTCTTCCTCACCATCCCCATCTAATCAGTCACCAAAGTCCTAGAGCTCACTCATAAAATCCATCCTGTCTCTACCATTATTGTTTTTACATAATCAATGGACCTGGCATATATTCAGTGCTTAATGTGTATTTAAATATATGAACTAGTTTATCAAAGAAGGGCGACTGTTAGGCCGATACTACCAGCTACTTCTCTTGCCTACTTGTAACAAGGTTCCAGAGAGTTTCTTGATGTTTCCCTGTCAGTTCGTGGACACTAAGTTAGACCCTCAGACTCAGGAGGCAACCCCTCTCCCTGGACTTTCTAGCTGACATTTTTGACAACAGACTTACACAGCTCATAACACATTTGCATTCACTTAGAACTTACGAGGATTTTCTGTCTTTGGCTGACAGCGTGTCTGGCAGGCCTAGAACACCTCCAGCACATTCCCAACGTATTATGATCTTATTCTCTCCTCTTCTTGCACAATTAACTCCTCCACTGATTCCATCCAAGTAGAGAACAGGCTAGGCCTGAGAACTTCAAACTTCCTCTATTGTTTCTAGCAGCAGTTTTTGGCCTTTAGTTATTTTAAATGTTGAGAATTAAGAAACATCTGTATGTCTGGGCTGTAACAAAACCCTGACATCTGCCATTGGCCATTCTCCCTAAGTATCCACTTTTACTTACATTATTTCTAGACAGCTTCTCCTGTTCCTTAAAAGAGGAGTAAAAAGCTGAGGAGGTCCCTATCCCTAGAGGATTCCCTCATTACTTTCATAAGAAAGAGTATAACCCAAACAGATAATATGATTAAAAGCTGGTATAAACCAAAGTTCTAGAGAACCAATGCTCAGTGCTTTACTGTATCTCCTTCTATCATGATAGTGATTACAGACACACATCCATGACACCTATTAGGTGCCGAGCATTGTTCTAAAGATGTCATATTTAATTGTCTAATCCTCCAGCAAACTTACAATGTGAGTAACTTTACCATCTTCCCAATTTTATAGGAAAACTGAAGCAAAATGGTTTGTCCAGTCACACAGATCGTAAGTGACAGGCCTTGGGTGTGAACCCATCTACTGAATTATTAATCTACAGTGCCTCTCCCTGAAGGTGCTTAAGAGATTCTGCACCAACTAATCCCTTACCAAACTCAGGCCAGCCGCCTTACATGGTTGGAAATGTGTTCCTACTTTGCTTTCCTGATACATAGCACAGTTTTACAAAGCTCGTCCCATGTCAAATGCCAGTGACATGAACAGTGTGTGATGTGAGAAATAAACACCACTCCAGGAATTCAATATGCTGCCTGCCCAAATAAGATTATTATTTGCCTGAGATGAATAGTGGCTTGTGTTTCTCTTCGGTTACCTAAGTAGGTATATTTTGAAACTAACCCCTGAAAGGATTTGGGAAATCAGTATAGGAGAGTTGAGACATCAAGACTGGAGAACAGGGGGATGCCATTAGGAGCTTTGCTTTCTTCCCTGAAGCCTCTGGCACCTGGTGAATTTCCAAAATCTTCTCAAGAAAGCAACATATAATAATAGTAATACTTATCCCCTATTGACTATCAACTCTATGCCATATATTTTGCATCTGTTATCTTTAATCACTCCCAAACCCCAAATGAGATATATCATTTCCCCATTTTGCAGACGTTTCCCAAGGCTGAATGAGTTAAGCATTACTCAGAGTCAGAGAACTTGTGATGCTAGAACTGGAATTAAAGATTGAGTTTCTCTGATTCTAGCGTGTATGCTCTTCCCACAAATACCCGGAATTCAGTCAGCCATGGGAAGGCATCTTTCTCGAGCAGCAGTAGCTCAGTACTTACCGTGCCCAATAGTGAGCACCACAGTTCAAAGTGAATTGCCAAGATTCCTGCTAGCTTATATTCCAATGAAGCTGATTCTTCATAGCATTTATGCCTGTTTATCTTTATATATGCACACTTGGCAAATTAAAATTTGAAGGTCGATCAAGCATGTTTAATAACAGGAAGAAGTGCCTAAGGATGAGGGTAAATTAAAATAATAAAAACCAAAATGGGGAAATACGTAACAAAATTGAGTATATCAGGATAGACTAGGTTATACTGCAGTTAACAAAAAAAGATGAAATACCTGTGATTTGACCAGACCAAAAAAAAAAAAACCAAACTATTTCTTGCTCACTGGAAGTCAGTTTAGGGTTCACATGACTCAGCAGGGTAGCTGACTTGAATGTGGCTGTTCGGCAATCCAGGCTGTTTTGAGATTTTGGCATCTCCTTCTCAACATGTGTTTTCACGATTGCAAGGAAAGTGCTGGTGGGTCTTTCATTGTCAACTGACATATTTCCCCACAGATATGACATTTATCACTTCCATTCCAACCTATTGGTTTTTCCAAAGTGCCTAGAAGGAAAGGAGAAATGAATATGGGTGAGTAATAGATATGTCTCCTACATGGAGTTAAAATCAAAGGGAGATAGAAAGGGAGAATGAGAATATAAAATAAAAGGATATAAAGAAACTCAAAATTAATAGATTACACTGTTTCATGATTGCATAATGGTCTGATCATTGTTTTGCTACCTTTTCTTAAGTTTTGAATGTTAAAAATTACTCTAAAGTCTTTTAGAGAAAAATGCCTGTGTAAATCTCCATTGTCAAAATTGAAAAGCTTACAAAATGTTAATCTATACCCTCCATCAATCTTGGGGATGTTGTCCAATCCTTGAAGGTTTCTGTAGGAGGATGAAGAGGGTGGATGGTTAAGAGTGAAGAGGCTGAATATGATGTCAAGGCAAATAGTTTGTATTAGAAAAGCAAATCACTTCTCTGATTCTCTCCTACCTTTTTTTTAACCTTTGAAAAGAAAAATGTTGATTACATTTATATACGTTAAGATCATGAAGGCATGAACTCATTGCTTGTGTTTATAACAGCACTAGACATTCGATCACTGCTTAGAAAATGAAAAACGATTTTACCACTTTTAACTTGAGCCACATTTCCTTGATTTTACAGTGAGAATATAGTTTTAGAAAGAATCATTGCTGGAAGTAAGTAAAGAGCCTGAGGAAAGAACATGGTCCTCTAGCCCAGTTGAGGGACACTGTGTTCCTCTCCAGGGTTAATGTAATCTAAGTCACATACAAATTGAATTGGCTGTCCAGATTTTCATATACTTGTAACAGATTATTGAAGAACACAGACTCTTAGAGGTGAAAATATGAGGTTAATTTTTTTTCCCACTAACTGTCCTTAATAGTTACTATGTTATAAACTACTTTTCCCATCTCTTATTGCATCTTGGTCTGAGTCTACACATTTTTCAGGCACTGTTGTTTATTAAAACTCCACTCAAGTCTACAACATCACTATTATGTGGATTCAAGTCTCCTCTTCTTCTCCAGGGATAGACAGACTCAAACAGCTTGGTGGTGGTGCGTTCTTCTTACAGGATTTTTAACTCCTAAATCTTCTCAGAACTCTGACTCCTCAGGGCTTGGGACAGAGACATCAGGGAAAAGTGGCAAATCTCTCCTTACTTATCAGTATGATGGCACAATCCTCTCTTCTTGGTTCTTGCCACTTCTCTGGCTATCACTGACTGGCTGTCAGTGCTTTTTGGAGGGTATTCAAACACTAACTCTTAAGCATTGGGCAGATAGATGGATGATTTGGAACTTCTCCACTACAAAGTTTTCTGATGTGCATGATCCAGAGTTGTCTCCACCTTTCCTCCCTTGAAGCCTACAACCATTGGTCTACAGCTCAGACCCTTCAGGCTAGTCACCCTGTGGTTTACCAGTGCAAATACTTTTTCAGGTGAAGAACTAGTAACATAGCTGAAGCCCAGCCACCTTCTGGATTATCCACATCCCTAGCTGTGTTGAACAAAATAGTGGTCCCTCCAAAGACTTCTACATCCTAATCCCTGCGGTGTGTCATGTTACATGGCAAAGGGGAATTAAGGTTGCTGACAAAATTGAGGTTGCCAATCAGCCTCCAGAATTGTAGGAAATAAATTTCTGTTGTTTATAAACCACCAGTCTATGATATTCCTGTTACAGCAGTTTGAACAGACTAAAGCCCCTTCTAATTTTTATTTTCTCTCCTACGTCTGTTTTGTTTTGTTTTTTTCTTTGATTCCTGAAAGATTTTCCTCAACTCTTTTCCAACACATCTATTGAGTTTATTGTTTCTTTTACTGTATTTTTAATTTTCAAGAGCTCTTTTTAGTCCCTAAATGTACTTTAAGAGTAGTATCTTGTTCTTGTTCCAGGAATGCTGCATTTTACTATCCATTTTACCTTCTCCAGAGACTAAAATCTCTAGTCTCCACCAGGTTGGGGAAAGTATAGTGTAGTGAGTATGTGAAGTAAGTGAAATGATCTAGGATTCTGGCTGCTTCTTAAACAGATTTTCAGCCAATCTGCTGCTTTTAAACCATCTTTCTCCTTACTTCCAAAAGCTTTCAACTCCTGGAGTGTTTTCAAGGATCAGCAGTGCCAATTGCATTGCCTGTTGGCTTTTACCATTGCCAGTTTAGGATTCAGCTCCCTCGGGGCTGGAAGATCAGTTAACACTCATTCTGATTTCAAATTCTGATATTTCATTTGTTTGCTTTTGCAATTATTTTTTTCTCCTTTTTTTTTTTCGTATTTGTGGTATCTTTCTTTCAAAATATTCCTATTCACGCTTATTTAAGTAGGGCTTCTATAAGGAGGAGGGATAAATGTAAATCTTCAGTTGACCATGTTGAATATCTTCAATTGGGATAGCACCACACATCTTTCTGAATGATTGACTTGGAATCCTCCCCGTCATCCTAATCACTTGGCTTTGGGGGAAGAAAGGAGATGGTACAGATAAAGAAAACCCTCCCAACACAAACCCTGTACTTCTGGGAGAACTAAGCACTGCTCGCCTGTCCCCCATTGGTGGTTCCAGAGATGGATCTATAGTCTTTTAGAAAGTGTTGAATTAAAGGCATCATCCCAATTTTAGTTTTGAAGTGTCTCTTTTTAGAATTTGGCATTTAATTTTTGGCTTTGAGCTTTAGCTAAAATTCTGAGATAACAGAAAAAATCCCATTCGGTAGTCTTCTGTGCGCTAAGCTGATTTTTCTTTATTTCTTAAGAAAAGTCTTTTTTTTCTTTCAAGTTAAATTCCAGAGTTGTTCTGAGTGATCAAACAACTGATGATAGTTATTTTATTTGGGTTTCTTTCACCTGTACCTTTTGATTATCTGTATCCTTGTCCTTAAACATAAGAGCAGGGATCTATTTTGTTTTTGTGCACTCACAAGTCTTCAGATGCTAATTATTCAGTGCCCAGAATACATGTGTGTTCCTAAATGAAGACGTGATTAGGTATATTTCATTAACATACAGTTCTGTGTGCTAAAGAGTGGAAGAACTGAGTTTGGACTTATAGGAAAAATCCTTATGTGAGACCATCAATAAAATAATAAAAGATCACATTTACATTTATATTTTGAAATATTTCATTTTTCCCTTCTTACCTTTTAAAAATATTTAATGGCTTAAGACAACTTGAATACTAGTTTTAATCCCTTGAACACACACACATACACATCATAAATTCCCAGAACCCAAGTTTAAATGGTACCATAATCAATGATTTACAACTCTGTAACATCACTTCCCTTTTTAATACTCTCTGATTCCATTTAAGGAACTTACTCTGGGACCCTATCTATGTCTAGCAATAATAATTTTCATTCCTTGGTGTTCTTTTCTCTTCTATTATTCTGTTATTCTGAAGTAAATTCAAATGTGAGTTTATTTTTCTATATGATAAAAAATAGTATTATTGTTCTATAAATTTTTACACACCAAGGTCTTCTATTTTTTTCTTTTCCTGGCAGTGGGGCACTGCTGGATTTTCCTCAATGACAAGCTTATCCAAAGGTTCTGTGCCTAGTGTCTTGAGCTCATTTTCATCATCATGTTCGAACTTACTAGAAGCATGATGTTAGGAGAAGAGAGTTTCCCTCATCCTATGTATCTTGCATATGCCTGTTAGCAATATTTTATGATCTCACTTTCTACAAAAATGTAGATAGGTTAGAGCTATAATTTCTGGTAGCTAATTCAATCACAGTGAAAAAAAATAAAGGAGAATTGTGCTGTACTGCCATAAATTCATCATTCACATTAGGGTGCTTACTTAGCAAAATGGAGCTTCAATCTTTGTTTGAAGTGATGATCACATTTTCGTAAGTGGCCAGTCAGGAAAGTAATCAGAAAAGAAACAAAATGTGAGCAAGTGCTGGCTTTGCCTAGTATTGAGCCATTTCACTTAGAGTGAAAGGGCAGAATGAACTCGAGCAGCCTGGTGTCAATTAATGACATATTATAGTTAAAGCCCGAGTGGGTTTGGGGGCACAGAGACCCATATGGACTCTGGTCTGTCATTTACTAGCTGTGTAAGTTTGGGTAGATTACTCATCTAAACCTCAGTTGCCTCCTTGAGGAAGTAAAGATGGGATTCTCGTAAGGATTAAATGAGATAAAGTTTGTGAATGCCCTTGGTACATTGTAAAATGCCATGGAAATCCAACTGGTATGATTAACACTTTGTGTAGCTGAAGGGTGGATGAGATCGTGTTGCAGGACTATCTGACCCAGTGCCTGATGTAGGACATGCTCCATGAATATTAGTAGTTCCTTTCTCTATCCAAGAAAGAAAAATGTGTCATCAGTAATGAACAACTGTAAGACACTGTGGAGATTTCAGTGCCACATAAACATTTTGGGGGGAAATGATAATGACATGGAATATTCTAAAGTCCATATAATCCAATTGTGTAAGGATTATCATTGTAGCAGAAAGAGTAACACCTATGCTCACATGGGTTATGCAGCACAACTGGTTTCTCCTTTTCCCAAAAATAAGACTAACTAAGCTAAAATTTACATGAGGAATCAATAGCTTAGGTGATTGTGATAATAATAATGGTGAAGTTTAATGCTTTTTAGGAATAGAAAAGAAATTTAGAAAGCCTCTCCTTTATATTTAAATAGAACTGAGATTACTCAGAGATCTAATTTAAGTAAGTAATTATTTAGTTGAATAACTAAGTTACTAAGGAATCTATCTAGTTGGTAAGAAAACCAGAACGAAAACTCAAATCTACTGATCCCTCACTCCGTCCTCTTTCTGCAACGCCAGGCTGCCAATTCTGTAATACATGATTTCGTTAGTTTGATTGGACTTTAAAATACAGTGGTCACTGGAAAACATTCCATTATTAAACATTCTCATGTGTGAACCTGGGGTCTAGTGCCTCAGTCAAGATGTGTCTGGAGATTGAGAGCTCTCTTATATGAACGGCCAAACACTGCAATGGTGTCTACCTAAATGGTGTACCCAATGGGGCTAAAATCCTTTAACAATGTTTTTTTCTTTGTTCCCACTAGTGTTCTTAACTTAATGGTCATTTTGTGTTTAAATTCATGAGATTTCTTGACAGAACAAAAAAGTCTAAAGTAATATTTAACATCTGGGGACATAAATAAGTACAGTCATACTATATATCTCTTTCCCAGTTAGTACAGAAGAAGGCTTAGCAAGGGACAAAAACCTATCAGATTGAGACAGAAATGTTTCCATAGGCATTGCGAACCCAATTAAAAATACTTATTAACCACTTGCTTTGAACATTGTATTAGACACCACGGGGATGGGGCAGAAGGTGGGTGCTTTAATTTAATGAATACTGGTTGATACTAGTCAGTTGGACATTGGGCAAAACATATATATGTATGCACATGTTACATTTTTCTCTCTGTAAATAAATATAGTATAAAAATGAAGTTTTTAGTGCAAATATGGACACATACAGCAGTTGAGACTCCTCCTCAGCTATAATTTTTATAATGCTCTTCTTTAATATATTTTTGGAAGTGATTATTGGATAAATCCAAGAATGTAGTCTTTTATTATGAAAATGGATTTTTGATTAAGAATTATGGGCCCTCTACTATCCTGTCTGATGTGTTGATATCTCAGGCTGTCATTCAGGATAGGTGAGTTGCAAAGTACAATGAGGCAACTCATTGTGGGTGAGCCAGAACGAGCTTAAATGTGTTTCGAAATGATTTTAGGGCAAATTTCACAATGCTAATTGTACTTCAAAGCAATCTCTCTTATGAAACAAATCTAACCAAATAATTGAATGCCATTCAGTTATTATATAAGAAAAATGTAAACTCGATCACAATATATTAGTATGACATAGGGTAATACTACATAAGTATAAACTTTTTTGATAATTAGATATATAAGTTAGACTTAAGTTATATAAAATATAAATGATTATATATTTTATAAATATGAGAAATTTGGCAAAGTATACAATAAACTTACAGTATTCACTCAATCTCATAAATGAATAAGGTGCATATTTTTAATATATGTTAACTTTAAGTAAAATACAAAAGAATCATTATGCACTTTCATTATATATGTAGAGGAAACAATCACATTGTCTAAAATTTGGTTGTTATATATCAGTACATTTTATACAGATGAGGCATGAAACCTCATATGATAAGATAATTATATCTTTATAAAATAACTGTTATTTTGTTTAACAAAATTTATTTGGGAAATGATCAATTAACTGCATTTATTTGATATTCATTGAAATTTTAATTCTAAAATTGTCAAAAATATCCACTGAAAATAGACATGCCTATCTGCTAAATAACAGGCAGTGTTCATTTTAATTAATTGAATTGCTTTTTCTGACAAATATAATAAACTTTTAAAGTATCTTTAATATAGTAGGTTTATCATGTAATGCTTCATTTTTTAAGCAATGAGATGAATTAAAAACAATACTTGAGAGAAATTGCATTGCATCCAAAATTAGTTATCCCTAAAGTAAAGTTGCTAATTTACTTTTGTATTTGTTATTATTGAGGATTTAATTACTTATAATTAGAAAGAAAAAAAAAAAACAAAACTAAGCTTTAAAGGAATCATCCTATGCTGAAAGTGCATTTTGTGGCTTGTGTCAATTATGATTTATTATACTGGCTTGCTTTTGCTTCTGAGAAAACTGAAAAGCATGCCAAATATGGCAATAAATCAGTGTGGGGGATTGGGCAATCACTGCAATTTCAAAAGGCTTTATATGTTCTGTATCAACATATAGAATATCTCACAAAGTGAGAAAATAAGTCATTATGCCATAATTTAGTGGTACTTTATGCCTTTAAACACAAAATTTGTACCGTATGTGATTTTTTATTACTAAAGTAGAAATACAAGACTCTTGAAAGTATTATAATATAAAGACAGGAGATGTTGTTTATGATTTTATACACAGATCAAAGGAAATGTAAATTATCCCCTGAGACAAGAGAGCAATTGTTTTGTCCCAATTTCTTCATAGATCTACAGGCTGAAAAGACTCCCCTGCATGGAATGATACCAATCAAAACTAGGAGCAGGAAGGATGGTGGAAGTTTGGGGAACCCTCCTTTTGAATGGAGTTAAAGTGGAGAAAAAGTTCTGAAATATTTTGTAAAAAAAATGAGAATAAGTTTTGAAATGTTCTGTAAAAATAGCTTACCATCTGTATTAGCTATCTATTGCTGCATAACAAATTACCCCAAAGCTTAACAGCTTAAGGCAAGTAACATATTATCTCTCATAGTTTCTGAGGATTAAGAATCCAGGCGCAGTTTACTGGGTGGTTCTGGCTCAGGGTCTCTCACGACATTGCAGTCAAGCTGTTGGCTGTCATTCCAGTGTGAGGATTTGAATGCAGCTGAAGTATCTGCTTCCAAGTTCACTCACATAGCTGTTGGCAGGAAGCTTCAGCTTTTCACCATGTGCCACTCATGATATAGCTTCCAACAGTGCAAGTGATCCAAGATGTATAGTGTAGTATAAACTACCCTGAGAGTGGCACACCTCCTTGACTGTAGTCCATTGGTGTCACACAGACCAACTCTGGTGTAATGTGGAATGTGACTGACTACACAAGGATGTAAGTAATAGGAGCCAAACCACATTGGGAGTCATCTTGGAAAGTGGCTACCACACTGTCCTTCATTCAGCTATTTGTGTCTGCATTCATTCATTTGTAAACATTCATTAAGCCTCCTTTAAGTGCCAGGAACTGTGTTAGATCCCGGAGATACAATAACCAAAATAGACATAGTTTCTACACTCATGGAGACAAAGAAGTACTATACATTTACAGTGATTAAAGCTACGTTAAAGAAGCCCACAGACTATCTCATAAATTCCCATAGTATTTTGTTATTTCCTCAACGTAGCTCTGGTGCTCATTTGACTCCAGGAGTGTAGGGAACATTCTTACGTTAACTAATAGCACATCTCCTCTTCTCTGATGATTTTCATTTCCATTCCACCTTACTATATACTCCATGTAGACCATGGAATTTTTCTTCATCTAAAGCCTCTTCATCTCCAAAAGCACTAATTTAAATAATCAATTATGTAATCACAACCGATACTTCCAACTCCCTTGTGTAACTAATTGTATAAGGGTTGTGCTTTAGCACTATTATGATTTTTAGTCTATTTATCCCACTATATTTCCAAATGTAACCCTCACTGCACCCTCTCTGTCTTCTATCTCTCTTCATTTAGTGAAGGAAACCCACTGCTCTGTTGCTATCAAAGACTAATACCTCTATGTACACATGGATCACACCCTCAATCTAGGTCCTTATCACATCAATTCTCATTTAGCTTTTTCATTTCTTTCACCTGATGCTTTTTCTGAAATGTTTTGAATGGCATGTTATAAATTTGTATCTCTATCCTGATATTTCCTCTGCCTTCCAAAAGTCTGCTTTAACTATCTGCTTGGATGTTCCATGGGTATCTCACACTGAGCTTCTGATCTTATTCCCTATGCCCTCCCCTCCTCCATTAGTCCTCATTTGAGTACGTGCATCTACCAGCTACCTAGTTCCTCACTCCAAAAGACAGAGTCTTCTTTGAGACCACACTCCTCCTTAGCCCCCAACTCTCATTAATCTCTCCCCAACATATCTTAAATATATTCTCACCATCTCTATTAATACTGCCCTAGGTTACTTCTCACTGACTGCTATAAGAGCTTTTTACTTGCTTTCCACATTCATTATTTTCCTACCTAAATGATTCTCTGAAAACTAAGCTTCAAGTAAGATTTTAAAAGGTTACTGATTTCAATTATGACAGAGGAACTGGAACCAAACTTCCTCTCTTGTCATAAATACTAGTCAAAATATAGGGAAAAACTATGTTTAGATATTAAACAATATATAGCTCAAGACCGTGACCCCTGACATATGGGAAACAGACTAGGTGACCCCTGCACTAATCCTGGTTTTCTGGCTAGAAACATCTCTGGACCACAGTGTAGGAGAGGAGTACCCAAGCACAGCATGGTGATCTTGTTGACTTGGAGAGATAGATGAGTTTTAGGAGGCTGACTGGCTAGAATCTTGGGGGAAGTTACACGGGAGAGGGGCACTTTTAAGAGAAAGAGCTCTAGAAATCAGAATAAGAATTTACTCGAATCTGTGGGTAAAAACTAATGAGCCTTAGCAAAGAAGAATGAGAGAGCTATAAGGGAAAAATTCCCAGAGCTTCACCGTGGCTAGGAG
The DNA here is from genome assembly GCF_009834535.1 of Camelus ferus. Lineage (NCBI taxonomy): Eukaryota > Metazoa > Chordata > Mammalia > Artiodactyla > Camelidae > Camelus > Camelus ferus. The sequence goes on from NC_045702.1 coordinate 26,039,210, forward strand.
ACATTCAAGTGCAATGACACAAAGCTGACATACTTTGAACATTTGTAGTATTCATTAGAGACTCCAAAAGTCATACTGTACTAGTCAGGTTAACCTATCTTCCCAGTAAAGTCTGCTCTAGACCCACTCTAGAGAAGTATAAAATAAATCTCACTAATGGGAAATGCAATGTGTAACATGAGGGTATAACAATACTGCCTAACCTTATCTGAGGGGTCTAGAAAGACTCCCCTGGGGACATGATTTAAGCTGAAATTTAAATGCTAAGTAAGAGTTAGCAAGTTGAAGGGGTAGGAGGAGAATCAGGTATTCCAGCACGTGCAAAGGCTTGGAGGCAAAGAGGACTCAGATGAATTTAAAAACTGAAAGGACACTGTGCCTAGAACATGGGGAGAGATGGGAAGGTGAACTGTAATGACACCAGGGAGACTGGCAATGGCCACAGAATTTAAGGTCTCAGAAACCATATTGTGCAGTTTATCATTTCACACTGTGCCCTGGATGCTTCTCTTACTCTTTGGGTACTGATGACTCATGCTGATGAATCCCGATAACTTCTTCCAGGAATCACGAATGAGACAACGGAAGAGAGAGACAAGACAAAAGGGATATGGAAGAAAGAAAAAAACACAAAGGTTGTGGGAGCACCTTAGACACAGAGGAAATGCTAAGAAGGAAAAAAATGGCTATGTTCTGCAATCTTAAAACAAATTAATCTTAATATTATCTTTTAACTTTTATTAATTATATCTCTAACAATAATTAAGAGAAAGTTCATTATGACTGAAATGTCAAATAAATGAAGGACAATAAATTTCAGCACAAAAAGTGATCTTTTTGTTCACATGAACTAAACATTTAAGATGGACACAATAGAAAGTCATTAAGTAGAAACTGCACGTTGGTAGTGTCGTCATCAGTGAGTACCAGGGAAGAGATTATAGGTTTTCTGTCTCCAAAATTTTTTCTCTAACAGAAAATGTCACGGTTTGCCAGTGACACAGAACAAATAGAGCTGGGACTTGAGCCTTTCAGTGTACATAGCCAATTTTATGTTCAACACTTCTGGCACGTTTCTTACCATTTTATTTTCCTCAGCTGTAAAATTGTTGAGCAGGGTAGGTGATAGTGTCAAAGAGGTAATCATGTCCGTTTTGGAGACCTGAGTTTGAGGTGTCTGAAGGGGACTTGACTAAGTGAAAAGGCAAACATTGTTTTGGGATAAATTGAAAACAATATTGTAAAGATGTCTCATTTCCTTGGATTATCATAAATTGTTATGAGACCAAAAGAACTGTTTGAAACTAGACAAGCTAAATTCTAATATTCATATGGAAAAAGGGTTGCTTAGGAATAACCCAAAAAAAGAAGTCTGAAAAAGAAGAATAATTAATATGAATTAACCCTACCAGTTATTAAATGTATTATAAAGCTACAGTAACTTAATAATTTTCATATTGACATAAGATTAGATAGATCTACGGAATAGAATTAGAAATTCAGAAATAGGTTAAATATGATATTGGAATTCAGCATATAATGAAGACAGCATTTCTAATCAGTGGTTACTTATCCAGTATAAGAAATTTAATTCTTGATGGTGGCACCTGCCAGCACCAGTGTCCGAGCAGTGGGGACAACTTCCAGGGATAGCTGCCATCAGTGAATATGTCCCCAGGGTGAGCTACTGCCCACCTACCCCCCATCCTGCCAACTCTCCCTCTCCGGGAGCCTCTCCAAGACCAGCAGGTTACATCTAACACTAAGACGCTGTATAAATACAATCCTCTTCTGCTCCAGAAGTACATAAGTGTATATTGATGAATAAAAGTAATAACTGCCACAACAAAACCTCGCAAGATAAATGCCACCAAGCCTTTCCACGCTGCCCAGAAAGAAGTCCAGATGGCGTTGTTCTGGATTCCCGTAATAACCTAAAGGGAAACTTTCACAGCGTCCTGAGCCCTTGATGTCCCACAAATAAAGAGCAGGATGTCCTCAAATTTCCTGCAACAGGAACCTACTTAGGTGGCGCCAACCTTGATTTCCAAATAGAACAATCATCTACAAAGGAAAAGTGATGGCATTTACCACATAAATCTGACGAGGACAGAGGACAGAGGAGCGGCTTCTGGCAGCTCGTGCTACCTGGCCGAGGCCAGCGTCACATCTTCCAGGAACACCGGCCAGGGAGCTGTGCTGAACTTCGCTGCTGCCCCTGAGGCCACTCCTACCGTCGGCCGCTTCGTTCCTGGAACCTTAGCTGAGCAGATCCAGGCAGCCTTCCTCCCGGAGCCGAGACTTCTGGTGGCTACTGATCCCAGGGCTGACCACCAGCCTCTCACAGAGGCGTCTTATGTGAACCTGCTCACTGTCGCCCCGTGGGACCCAGACTCTCCTCTGCGCCACGAGGACACTGCCATAGTCCGCAAGCAACAACAAGGGAGCTCGCTAGGTGCGCCTGGAGTGGTGGACGCCGGTCCCGGAAGTTCCGCGCGTGCGCGGACCGTCTCCCAGGAACAGCCCTCGGAGGTCAGCTCGATCTCCATTTCCACAGAGATGCTGAGGAGACAGACGGAGAAGGAAGAGCAGGCCGCTGCTGCAAAGGCGGTGCCCAAGGAGGAATTTCAGGGTGTTTGGACGGCTCCAGCTGTTCCTTCCAAGGTCACGGAGGGGTCTCTGCCCACCCGGCAGTTCCCTGCTGAGGACGGAGCCCCCGCCCGCCATGAGGGCCAGCCTGCAGCCCCCACCGCTCGGGCCGCAGAACGGGTAGGAACAACCGCTGAGTGGTTTTAAGCTGTTCTCCCACAGACTCTTTTTAAAATTTTAAAATTTATTTTATTTTTAATTAAAATATAATTGATTTGCAATGTTGTCTTAGTTTCTGGCGTACAGCATAGTGACTCAGTGTACATGTGTTTATATATATGTGTGTATATATACATATATATATGTATATATTCTTTTTTCATATTCTTTCATTATAGGTTATTGTGAGATATTGAACATAGTTCCCTGTGCTATACAGTAGAACCTTGTTGTTTATCTATTTAATATATAGTAGGTAGTATCTGCAAATCCTAATTTATACCTCGCCACTCCCTTTCCCACTGGTAACCGTAAGTTTGTTTTCCATGTCTGTGAGTCTGTTTCTGTTTTGTAAATAAGTTCATTTGTGGTTTTTTTTTTTTCAGATTCCACGTATAAGCGATATCATACGGTATTTTTCATTCTCTTTATGGTTAATTTCACTTAATATGATCATCTCTACACCCATCTATGTTGCTTCAAACGGAATTTTTTATGGCTGAGTAGTATTCCATTGTATATATATACCACATCTTCTTTATCTAATCATCTGTTGATGGACATTTGGGTTGTTTCCATGTCTTGACTATTGTAAATAGTGCTGCTATGAGCATTGGGGTGCATGTATCTTTTCAAATTAGAGTTTACTCTGGATATATGCCCAGAGCTGAGGTTGCTAGATCATATAATAAGTCTATTTCTAATTTTTTAAGGATCTTCTACAGACGCTTAAAAACAAAATGGAAATAAGAATGACAGAAGAAAAGTTTCTTTGAAACAAACACATACAAAATAAATTTAATTATTGGTTGACTAATGTTTATAGACAAAAAATTGCATCATAAAAGTATTAGAAGGAATGATAATATAATTATTTTATGATTTGGAAATCAAAATCCAAAAACTGAAAATGTACCCAACAAAGCTAAGTACATTTATATTAATATTATTAGTTAACTTTTTATGATTTTAAGTATCAGTAAATACAAATGGGAGAAATACTTGCAACTCACGTAAGACTCTGAGAGTTATTTTAAAAATATATACAAAAAATAAAAAACAGAAATAGACCTTATTCAAATAAAAAAAAATATTAAGAACTCAACAGACTATTGGACAAAGGATATAAACAAGTTTTGTCCAAATCTAAAGCTCAGGTGGCCCAGTAGGCCAGAGTTGTGGGCCAAAAGCCAATGAAAAAATTATTTCAATGGAATCAAATTCTGTCTGAGATCAAGCATATGGAGGGTTGAGGTGAGGCCACTGGAAATTCATTCAGGATGTCATTTTTGATCTTTGATCAAAAAGTTTAGGTGGAATGCTGGGGAGTAGAGGCCAGATTCCAGTGTGCTGATGAGTATAGCAGAGTTACAGAAGTGGAGGCAGGGATGTAGGTGACTGTCTAGAATTTTAGAAGTATCAAGAAGGGAGGAGAGAGCAGGAGCCAAGAGGGAGGCATGATTACTAGAACGTTTTTGGTTTATTAATTAATTTTTTAGGACAGGAATAATCAAGCATTTTTGCAGATTGAACAGAAGGCATCACTGGGGAAGTTTTAGAAGAAGAATGGATAATTAATGAAGCAAGAATTTGGAGGAGAGAAATAAGAAGACCTTTGGGGTTTAGGTAAAGATTAAGATGGTATAACTGTAAAGCTCCCATCTTAAATTAGAGATGAGCAAACCCATGCTTTAACCTAGAGACACAACTAAATGAGTGCTCCTACTGTGTCCCCACAGCACCCCCTCCCTGTGGGCTCCCCTCTTCCCCCTTTATCACTGTGACTGTTTACAAGCCTGTCTCCCCAGCCGCTGCTTCCCCCATCCAGGGAGGGCCTGAATGTTGGAGAAGTGAATGAGCATCTCAAGCCCTTAGCCTTAGCCCAGCTTAGGAGACCAAGTTTTATAAGTAATATAAAGTTTTAAAGGCTCTGGGAGGAGTCAACCAAAATGATGCAGTTTGGGAAAATAGAAGCTATGTAATGTAAAAAAAAAAAAGTTCTAAGAGACAACCCCATCATTCCTCCTCCCCATAACTGACAATGAAATAAGGAGGAAACAAGTGAGAAAAGAAGGAAATAAGTTGAACAGTACATTAGCACTTACTAAAGATAAAGGCTTCAATTGCAGAAAGTTAGTGGATTCAAATGTTTGGTCCCTCAGGAAATGCTTTCCAAATTATTAAAACCATTGCCCTCCATCCCAGCAAGAGGATTTCTGCTTCTACGGTGGAAGTCTTATAAAGATAATTGCTACCACTCTCCACATGTGAGTTTGTAATGTTGGAGTCAGTTTAAAGAAATCTTATGGGTCCCGTTCAATCTTCAGTGGTATAACTGACTTTTTCTGATGAGGAAATAGGCTCTGGAGACATATGAGGGCTGGATATTTGATGACTTACAGATATCTGTGGAGGTAAATTTGTTTCAATTTTTATTGCTTTTTATTAGTTTTTCTCCTATCTTGGGAGTGAGATGGATGGGGAACCAGAGTTGAGCTGAGCAGGTCTCTTGTATGTTCTGCTGTTTGTGAGTGGATGCGCGTTTGTGCACGTGTGGCTGTGTGTGCATCAAAGGGACAGGTTTGGTTACCTCTTGCTGCTGCATTTCTCACACCATCCCTTTACTTTCTGAATTTCAGATACAAGACAGCTGATCAATGTTAAAATATAGAGTTAGCAAAGGTACAATCATAAGAACTATTAGGTCTACTTAAAAGTGAATTACAGTCATAAAAGGCCGACAGGATCCATAGTTGAAAAAGGCAACACGATAAAGAAACATGAGAAATAATAGGGGAAAAGTGGAAAGCCTGAAAATGCACTTAAAAGATGCCAGAATGGCAGCATAATTGGTGAGGGTTATTTGAAAATAACTGCAATCCAGATCAGATCTAATGAAACCTTGGAGGCATCAAGTTCTAAAATGATTGATAAGGTGCCTACTTTTATTACCCATTGAAGAAAAATGCATTATTATAAACAAATAAGATTCCATTAAGTTATAAATAATAATAATGCTTTGCAATGCTTTATTTTATTTTTTGTTAACCGATTTTACCTTTACCCCTAATATCAACATTTTGAAACTTAAAAACTTTTTCCATGTCACTAAGTCCATCTTCAAGGCTGAAAGATTTTTACACACACACAAATCACATACAGTAAGTAATGAACCATTTTAGAAACAGTATGAGTAAAGTTTTAAAAACTAAAAAAGTACAGAGTTGAACTCAGGAGAGGTGATTTTCAGGTGCCTCTCACCCCCCCAAAAAGGGAGAGAAGTCAAAGCAAAGCAATAAACAGGTGCTGATGCCAACATCCTGGCTTGTGGGACTTGGAACACAAGGGGCTGGAGTTTTAATTCTCACGTGGGGAAAAGAGGTTGGTCTGGGAAGAAAGTGAGCAGGGAGGGGAGTGAGAACTAATTGTTCTTCAAAGTTCACAGTCTCTAAACACAGACCCTACTCTCTCTTCCCTGTGTCCACCAGGAACCTAGTGTCATTTAGAGTGATTATTCATTATTATGTAAGATAAAGCAGCGACTATTGTTAAATAAATCTTTTTTTCCAGAGGAGAGGAAACTAGTTCAGTTACATAGTCTTCACAGCAAGGGTAGGTCTCAATGTAAGGCCATATTTATTCCATGAAAAAAAATGATGAAGTCCTCTCTTCCTTCTTCCATCCCTCCCTCCTGCTGCCTCTCCTTTCCTTTCCCTCCTTCCGTCTTTCCTTCCATTTTTTTCATTTTCTGATTCTTTTTCAGAATAGTATATATCCCTGGTTGAGATAGATAGAACCCAGCTTAATTCCTGTGTGGCACAAACTTGAACATAATTTATGATTAAAATCAAATGTAGAGACAGTTACGTTTAATATTTAGCCACTTAAGGTACAGCAGGAGTGGTCCCACTAGAGGATTAGAAATCAGAAGAGAGGGGTGGGGAGTATATATAGCTCAGTGGTAGAGCGTGTGCCTAGCATGTACGAGGTTCAGGGTTCAACCCCTAGTACCTCCATTAAAAAAAAGAAATCAGAAGGAAATTAATATTGAAAACTTATACAGGACTTAAGAAAACCCTGGTAGAGCAAATCAGGAGTATTTATGGAAAACTGGCTAGATTTGTGGATGGTTCTATTGTGGTACAGTCAGATGACACTGCAGTGATGGTCACAGCGATCAGTGAAACAAAATCTTCCCACTCTCCTGTTCATGCCTTTGGTGGTTGACAATAGACAAAAAGCTACTGCAGCAGGTGGAATTCCTACATACTCTCATAGAAGAGGTGTTGGTTTCTCTGATAAAGAAATGATTACACACTAATCATCAGGAAAATTCAAATCAAAACCAGGAGATACCACCTCACACTTGTTAGAATGACCATCATCACGAAGATGAGACAACAGGTGCTGGCGAGGATGTGGTGAAAAAGGAACCTTTATACCATGTTAGTGGGAATGTAAATTAGTCCAGCCACTACAGAAAACAACATAGAGGTTCCTCGAAACATTAAAAATAGATCTATATTGTAGTGGAGTTTCCACTTCTGGGTATATACCTGAAAGAAATGAAAATAGGATTTTGATGGGATACATGCACATCCATGTTTATCAAATCATCATTCACAATAGCCAAGATACGAAAACAACCCAAATGTCCATTAATGGCTGAGTGGATTAAAAAATGTGGTACTTACACAGAATGGAATATTATTCAGTCATGAGGGAAAAAAAGATATCCTTCCATTTGTGACAACATAGATGGAACTTGAGCACATTATGCTAAATGAGATAAGTCAGACAGAAAAAGACAAGTACTGTATAATATCACTTACATGTGGAATCTAAAAAGTGAAGCCTATAAAACACAGTAGAACAGTGGTTACTAGAGGAAGGGGGTAGGGGGAACCAGAGTGATAGTGTTTAAGGGTATAGATTTGTAACAAATAGCAAATAAGCCATACAGATCAGTATAAAGATATGGACAATAATATTGTATTATAGAAAAAAGAAGAAATGGTTACAAGTGAATAATAGATTGGTCAATTAAACATCTCTTTCCAGCTGAGTTTCATGAAACACATTCCCTTTGTAATATTTTGCAATAGCGGATCGTCAACCTGGTGTGGTAGCAAATAGTGGCACTTTTGTAGTCCTCTTGTTATGTGATATTTCTTGGAATGAGTATTGCTGAGGTGATTTAAGTAGGAATAATTGATGGAAAATGTGTTAACATAATATATACACCCCAAAATGTCTTCTCATACTTTACATTTGCTGGGTGCTGAAGCACCAAGAAGTCAGATTGTTAAGTTGGAAATGTTTGCCAGCAATGTAGTACATCAGAATTCCTCTCATCACATTAAAGTGGCACTGAAGTCCACCCACAAATAGTCTAGGCCATATGGCAATGAGTAAAAGAAATAATGTCAGGTAAGTCAGACGTTATTTACTGCTTTCTGAGAGATTGTGAGATACAGTCATACAATCACTTTGGAAATATTATTTCATTTTAGTTTTGAACATCTAAAAATTTCCAGAGATAAAGCTATCAGCAAGATAATATGGAATACTGAAGACAGCTAAAGGAAGACTTTCTTGAGGTCATTCCATATGAATAGACTCCTTCAACACCATTTTACAGAGGTTTTCAGAGTATTATTTTGAATGACTTCTAAAAGTATGATAGTTGAGATATGATGGCACTTAGGTACATAAATTGTAAGGTTGATATGTTTAAAACTCTTCATTGATTAGTACTATTTTAAAGAAAACAATTGCTGGCACTTTGTATGGTCACATTTGATTCATTAGGTTCATTATGAAGTCTGATTTTATTACAATAGCTATAATCCAGGATAAAAGATATAAGTTTTATATTGCACTATGAGGTTCCTACTTATACAACTAATGTAACTGACTAAATCATTTATATAGAACTTGACCATGGCGCTTTGACAGATAAAGCTTTACATACAATTATTCACAAAGATTTTGTTTTCAATCAAGAATCACTGTTGAGTTCCTTGAATTAAATGGGTTATCATCCATAGAGATGCTCTCCAGTAGAACTCTCTGCAATGACTAGATTGTTCTAAATCTGTAATGTCCAGTATGGTAGCTACCAGCCATATGTGGCTCCTGGGCTCTTAAAACGAGACTAGCATATCTGAGAAACTGAATTTTTAATTTAATTTATTTATGTTTAAGTCTGATTTTAAATGGCTGCATGTGACTAATGATTACATTATCAGACAGTGCAAATCTACAGCATTGACCTATACTGGATGGTAAGAATTCGTGAACTCGGGATTCCAGCTTCTCTTGCTGGTGTGGCAATGTGATTAATTACCAAAAACAATCCTGAGGAGTGTAAAATAGGAGATGATCATTTGTTGATAGAATCAATGGGAATTGAAGGTTTAAGTGGTGATATGAATTTTAAAGTAGCTGATATCAAAACAGAAAGAGCTGTAATGTAGCCCAATATTAAATTTCAAGAAATATCAGTAAAATTTTAGTGGAAGCCATTCAATAAGCCTCAGTAGTAAAGAAGGTATAGCAGTAATAAGCAAACAATTCAAAGCCTTAAGCATCTAGAAAATAAAACAGGCCTGTTGTAGAAAATGACCAGGTTCCATTATCAAAAATGATCTGACTTCTTTGGACTGGGAAAAAATGTTATTTTTAAAACTTTAGGTAAAAAAATGAGTAACAATTCATCAGTCTAACGAAGAAACATTTTCTATATTTGCATCAACTTATACTACCTGTAAGGACTTCATTCCTAGTATCTTCAAAGATAATTAGGGGCTGCAATAGGATCTGAAGGAGTTTACACTGCCACAGTGTCTGACACTGAAGACACTGGAGCAATGATAAAGCTGTATCCACACTTGAGTGCGGTACTGCTTCACAACATCCGGCCTGGCTGATGATAGATTAAATAGCCCACAGTCCTACAATTAGAAATTGGACAAAAAATCCAGGTGAAAGAAGTTGGATGTTTTCTGGCTGATTAAAAAAAAATGAGGGTTTATTATAAAGTAATTCAGTTTTCTGCTGTAACTGTTGTCAAACTCTAAATGATAGGAGCAGAATAGTACTGAAGGGGCATTTCCTCAGTTATTAATTCTTCTTTCCTGTGATTTCTCAAGTAATTATAGGGTAGAATTCAGCACACCAACAAAGACAGTAACATTTCAGGAGTACTTTCTAGTGTGTGGATTTATGCGTAAAATAAATATATACTAATATTTTGTTAAAAGTGAAATAGAGGGAATAAGAAATAAGAGAAATGAAGTGAAAGACCTTGGTAGTGTGAAAATAGAAAAGGAATGTTTAAAATGAAGCAATACATTTCTATTGGAAAATATATCTGAGGAAACTTTTGAGAGAGAACACAGAAATAAAAGGATGGAAAAATATGAAACACAGGTTAGGAGAAAGGTTATACATTTTCTTGGAAATGATGCATCCTCATCTAGAGTCCAACACAATTTCTTAGATGCAAACCAGAAAAAAATGGTCAATAAATCATTTTTAAAACAAAGAGGGGTTGACTAAACTTACTGTTGCAATCATTTCACTATATATGAGTCTAACCTTTATGCTGTACACCTGAAACTCATACAGTGATGTTATGTCAATTATATCTCGATAACACTGGGGAAAAAAAAACAAAAACAAACCAGAAGCGGCAATAAGCTACTGTGAACAAGTCAGTAGAAAAAACAGCAAAATTAGACTCTCAAGGACCCAGATATAGTAACATTCAGAAGTGGATTATAAAATGATTTATGAATGAAAGTTTAAGAAAATTAAAATACGAAGACACAAAATAAGCATACACTATGATTTAAAATAACAAAGTAAATCTGAAGAACAAACCAGAAATTTTTTAGAAAATCACTGAAACTGCAAGATCTAAAGAGAGTATTAAGAATTCAGCAAAGAGACACAAAGAGAAGGGAAAAAGAAAAGGCAAGTTAGGGCATATAAAGGCTGGAATGAGAAAGGGCAGCATACATCAGATGAGGGTTCTGAAAAGATAAAAATGCAAGAATGGGAAGAAGCAATATTTGAAGAGATAGAGGCAGATAATTCCCCAAATTTAGGAGAGACATGAATTCTTGGGTTCAGAAAACATTCCACATCCCAGAATGATAAATAAAAATAAATCCAATCAAAAATTCCATTTCAAGACATACTTAGCAAACTTTGAAGCACCAGAGATAAAAAGAAGATACCAAAAACAAGTGGAGAGAAAAGCTAACTTATCTGTAATGCATAGTCAGTGAGGGTCACTGCAAGTCTCTCAAAAGCAGTAGTAAAAACCAGAAGATGATAAAATAGTATCTCAGTAAGGCTTCGAGGAAAGAACTATCAACTTAGAAATATATACATGGAAAATGGTTATATACGTGGAAAATGATAGAATTATATACATGGAAAAAGACACCTTCAAACAAACAAAAACAAATTTTATTACAAGTACACATACTTAAGAGAAGATATTAAAGAAAGAAGACAAAAATAAATCCATCTCAAACTAAGTCAGAGATACAAATAGGAATAAAAAGCTTAGAAATTTATGAGACTGACGTGCTGCCTTCTGCGCTAAGAAGGCAGATGACAAAAGCTTAGAAATTTACAAACGTGGGTTAGCCACAAGATATGAGCCACAATAATGTCTAATTAGTGGGGTTATAAACAACTAGATGAAACTTATTTCTGGACAAAGTGTAACATTAGATATGAATTGTGTGTAGGCATTAAAGCGCTACATATTGGGTGTCTTAAGAATGTAGACATTGGTTATTTTTGACTTTATAAATTAAACATACATTTTTTAGAATATACATTGATAGTAAAAATAAGAGTGTATTACATCCAAGTTAATGTAGGGAGAAAATGCAATTAAAGAAATGCCACTAGAAGGCAAGAAGACAGGAAAAAATGAAGTTTAAGCATATCAGTGCAAATACACGTAAGGGGAATAACCTTCCGTTGCCTCCTACACACAGAGCTAAAAGACAGTTTGTTGAGTTACAGGTTGCCTAAAGAAGATATATACAAAGCATAAAGACATAGAAAGTTGAATATAATTTTCAAGATGACCATGTAAATTCAGGTATTTTCCTTTTTTTCCTCCTACAAACCATTCAAAATCAATAAAGAGAATAAAAGCTTAAAGTACAAATGACATTTTGTACATCATGGCTACTGGCCACAAATACACACTCTTTACCCCCAGCCCTAAACCTCAAGGATAAAATAGAGTCAAAGATCTGATATTTAAAAAATGGACATTTAATGAAGCCACTATTACTTGAAAAAAGGAAAGCACAGAAGACTAAATAATGAGCAATATTGGATAACAAGTTGGATTGTTTGCCTCCACCTCATAAAATAAGAAGGCTAAGGCATTTTACGCTACTCTTTTACTGAGGTTGGGTCAAGTTTATAAAAACAGGTAAAAATACTAAGATAATTCAGAATTTTTTAAAGTAGGTAAATTAATATTTAATATATAGATTATTAATGATAAGCTTACCGTATCACTTTCTATGCTATATTATAAAAATTATATTTCTATGAGGCCTAGGAATCAATAGACTTCTCTCAGGAATGAAGAAAAAAATGAAAGAAAAATGATTATAATGCTTAATTTTATATATTGTATTCTTTGAGCTCATAGTTTGTAGTCCAAAAATATTTAGCATCGTTTTAAGTTTTTTTCATGTGTTAGGTTTATACTGGTTTTATTGTTTATGTTGTTTGTTTTAGTCACTTAGTTGTGTATACATTTCTTCAAATATTTACAAGGAGTACTTTTATTCTTATAGAGTGGGAATAGTAAAAGAAAAAATGCTTCTCTCCTCACAGCACTTACAGCACTGACGAAAGTCCAGGCCTCCCATATTTCTGACCTTCTTGTTCTAAATCAAGGGTTCCCACGACCCCCTCTTTGGGTTTGAAAATTTGCCAAAACAGTTCACAGAACTCTAGAAAGTGCTTTCCTTACTCTTACCTGTTTATTAAAAAAAGGACACAAGTTAGGAGCAAGCACGTGGAAGAGGTGTGGAGAGCAGGTATGGCGAAGGGGCGGGAGCTTCTGTGTCCTCTCCCCACATTCCACCTTGCCATGTGTTCCCCAGCCCAGGTCTTTGAACCCCTTCGTTTAGGAGGTTCCATTACAAAGGAATGCTTCAATCAAATCATCTGCTGTTGGTGAGTAAGTCAATCTCCAGGCCTTTTCCTTTCCCCAGAGGTAAGGAGTTGGGGCTGACAGTTTCAGCTCTCTAATCATGTGGTTGGTTCCTCTGGCAACCAGTCTCCTTTCTTCATTAGCGTGAACTTGGGTAGACCAAGAGGGGCTTATTATAAATAACAAAAGGTGCCTCTCTCACTCTTATCACTCAGGAAATTCCTAGGGTTTTATGAACTCTGTGCCAGGAAGAAGGGACAGAGACCAAATACGTATTTCTTCTTATGTTACAGATAGTTAAAAAAATAAATAAAAGAAGCTATGTCTTGTATTTTAAAGGAATGTATAAATTAATGGCAGAGGATGGGCTAGATAAAGAATGGAAAATAGCAAACATGAAACTATTAAAAATAATTTACAATCCAGAAGGAACTTACTCTTCCATTTAGATTAATATGTACATGTATTAGAATTTATGTATCATACTTAATGTATTTACTTTAAAGGCACATTTCATACAATCTTTATAAAGTACACTGATTTTTTTGCTTAGATTAAAAAATTAATTAGTAAACTTGACTGTCTTTTTCCAGTACCTAAAATCTGTTAGTTTGTGGGTGGAATTTGTTATTTTATTGTGTCATGCATTGTCCAACTGTTAATTTGTATTATGTCAGGTATATTTATATAAAAAGAGCAAATTATTTTTAAAATGATTAGAAAGTATTCCCTGTTCATTCCAATAAAATTCTGTGCTATAGTGCTTTCTGTTAATTGTCCCTGGCTCTGTGCACAACAACAGATGGACTCCATGGCTGTAAGGAAAAATTTGTGCATTCTAAAAGCAACTTTAGTAGAAACTCTCAAAAAAAAAAAAGGCAGAAAGAGGAGTATTTGAAGGCAAAATTGTGAAATTTATGCATTATTCTTTGTGGGCCAGACGTAAATATTTTAAAAATGTGTAGGCTGCAGTACAGGTTTCTCTCGCTATCCAGAAGTGGAGCGTTCCTGCGAAACCTTTCCTAGGCTGACAAGGTGTAAAGTGCAGAAGCAGTTACATTAGGACACACCTTCCTAATGGACGCACAAAGTAAATGAGGTAAAAGCGCAGATGCTCACGGACAGAGTGCCAAGCTCTAGCACCTGGACGACGCTGAGATGCTGAGTGTAGTTCCCGGGGAGGGAGCGTGGGGTGGCCACTCTCACTGCTCGGGGTGTGCTGTCTCTGTAACAGCTCCCTGCAGAACAAACACTGAATGCTATTTTCATTCTGCACTTTTTTTTTGTTAAAATAAAAATCCTCTTTGGATTTCATTTTGTTAGTGAAAACAAGCACTAATGTAGGTCTTTGATAAAAGCAAAGTGGCATAAGGTGGACTTTTGAAAAGTGGGGAATACCTGTAAATACTTTCCAAAACACTTGATAATAGTAGGGAAAGACAGCTTTTTAAATTCATAACTTACCTGTAGTTCTGTGTTTTTTAACTGCAGCATATTCTCTTTGTTCTTAGATTTGTTATTCTGTGTTTTTTTTTTTTAAATGGTATGTTTGAGCTATGTATTTTTGTGAAGATTCTTGTTCTGTGTTTGAGGGAAAGGGCACCGCTAGTGCAACCCAACACTTTTGTATTAAAGGATGACTAACTGTATCCTTCTCTTGTTCACACTTTTCACTAGTCAGAGGAAATGTTTTGCAAATTGACAACATATGCACCATCTGGCTTTGGTGTACATAATTCACACAGTGAAAGACAACGTAGTTACATGACTGAAAGGAACCAATTTGGATCCAGATAGACCTTCTTTTGTAGTAGGCTGTGTGAATATGGACTAATTATTTACCATCTCTGGTCTTCAGTTTCCCTATCTGTGAGTGAAAACAACCTTAGTTACCTACAGAATTGCAACATGGATGAAGTGATAAACCAATTAAAAGCTATTGGCTTAAAAACACTACATACATCATTTAGAATTGAACATTAGCTAGTAAGGAATGGCTAAGTTTTTACCTATATATATAAAATTTAATCATTAAACAAAATCAGTCCTTATGAAAAGAGAAGAATTTTTTCCCACTAGTCTAGTATCTTTTCTGAATTGGTGGCCATTCATGCAATGGTGATTAGAGGAGCAAGCATTGTGGGACACAGAGAAGGGGATGTCAGCTTGATTTTGGAGACAATAAAAGGCCTGAGAAATTATAGAGATACTTCAATTATAAAAGAAAAATAATCTGAAAAATTTACTTAATATACCAGATATTTGATGATGTGGACACCAAACCAACACAAAGTCCTTGCACTCCTCCAAATTGTCTGTCTGTCTGTCTGTCTGTCTGTCTGTCTATCTATCTATCTGTCTATCTATCTACTTACCTACCTACCTAAAAATTTCTTCCCTGCCCAGCCTCGGGACTCAGGACTTACATTACATGTCTCCTAGTCCTGGAGGATCTGAGTTGGCTCCTGAACTTGTAGGAGCCCTGCCAGTCCCCATCCACCACCATCAGTGCTCCTCCTCCCTTTTAAACTGTAAGATCCAGAACTAGACAAAGCTGTCTATTGAGAGTAAGAAAGCGTAAATTCAATGTTCGGACAGTTTTATACTTGTGTGTGTTACATTTTAAAGGGAATGCTTCCACATTTCCTCCTGTTTTGAGATGTGCTTGTGATCCCAGGCTCCCAATTTGGGGTTCTGGGAAAGTCAAGTGATTATGTTCATCACCTCAGTTATTAAGGACCCTTCTTTCCTGACCATCATAGCAGTACTACTGATGTTGAAGGTCATCCATTGCATGTCCAACAACTCTGCCTAATACGAGCCTTATATATTCTCCCAGAAGAAATGTTTCTGCATAAAACCTGCAAACTGGGCTGGGCAAAAGAAACTAAAATGATTTGCTCAGGATTTACAGTTACGTGGACTATTACTGTAGCTGTATAGAACAGCACTACCTAATAGATACACAATGTGAGCCACCCCATATCATTTCAAATTTTCTAGTAGCCACACATTTTAAAAGTAAAAATAAATAAGTAAAATTTATTTTAATAATATATTTTATTTAATACAACATACCTAAAATATCATTTCTACATGTAACCAATATAAAAACTTTATTGAGATATTTTCATTCTTTTTTCATAAGACATCCTTCAAAATCTGGTGTGTATTTTATATTCATATTGCAGGTCAATTCAGGACAGCCACGGTTCAGGTGCTGAATGGTCTCTTGTCGCTTGTACCTTCCATGTTGGACAGTAGAGGGGCATAGGGTTAATGCAATTTAAGGAAAAACGTGATTATGCATGGGAAGATATTCTCATTCTAGAATTCATGATTGATGATGACTCTTATTTTAAAAACAACTTTCCAAAATACACATACTGGGCAAGGGATGAGAAATCTAGCACACAATATTTCATCTCTTTAAAATTTAAAATATGACCACCTAGAGATCCATAGCATTAGATCCAAATGTCAAATATCAATGTGATTTCCAATTGTAATTGATCAAAAAGGAAAATTCATATCCTAGACCTGAGAAGACTCAAGAAAGCAGCATAGCTGTCTTTCAGTATCTGAAGGAGTCTCAGGAGATGACCAACACAAATGCTCTTTGTTCAAAGGAAACTAGTACTTTAAATGTATATTTAGAACTCCTCTGTTGTCATTTAAATCTAACGGCAGAGTCAAATTTCTGCTGAGAACTGACTTCCTGTATTTCCATCCTGAGGAGAAGCCTGGATATACCCAAGTCCTTCATTCTGTAATTATAAGTCTTGTATCTCAATCTCCTTCTAAAAAGAGCCCCCC
This sequence comes from Camelus ferus, assembly GCF_009834535.1. Taxonomy (NCBI): domain Eukaryota; kingdom Metazoa; phylum Chordata; class Mammalia; order Artiodactyla; family Camelidae; genus Camelus; species Camelus ferus. The sequence goes on from NC_045702.1 coordinate 26,056,041, forward strand.
TGCCCCCAAATGTTAGGAAGTCATTAGAAATTCATCACCATTCAGTCTTTCAAATCGCTGCCAAGATTGCTAGTAAGAGTGCCAGACAGCTCTTAGCTGCTTGCAGATCTGGGCTGAGCTGAGCAGGCAGGCTGACACCGAGTCTTTATCTCCCATTACTGATTTTGAGTGATCTGACTTCCTATCAGTTTTAATTTTGATGACTTCTATTGGTTTTATTAGTGAGAACAGTAGGAAAAATGAATACTAACATATGAAAAGTGTCTGTAATGGAATCATATTACTAACATGGATATTTCATTTCTTAATAGCTGTCCTGGTCACAATTTGTAACTCATTGTCAGCTGGGTATTGAATTTTTCAAAAATTCAAATTCTCTGTGAAATTAGCTTACTCTGCTTCTTCTTTTATTTTTATAATTGTCATAAATATGACAGCGTATAACATATTATTTCTTAATCATTAGAAAGATGTGTGACATCAGGGAGAGAAAAATTGAACTTAGTTTGTGGGTCAGCGCAATACAGACAATTAATTGCTTTTAAGTTATGCTAAGAGATGGTTTTTATTATATGCAATGTCTGTGTTTTCCAGGGTTTTGAAGAATTGTATCTATGACCATATATTATTCAAAATATAAACCTAAAACCCTCCCCTCTGCTCTCTAAAAACAAATCATTACTGTCAAGCAGTGTTTGCCCTCTGAGTTTATCAACCATATATTCCTTAATGATAGATGACTTATAAGTGAATGACAGTTCACCTTATAAAACTGTTTAGAGTAAAAAAGATGGAGTTTACTATAATCGGTTAACTACCCTCCCTTAAATTTCTGTAAAATCTCAGCCTGAAAGTAGCTTGTATAAATATCAAAAGGGCATAGTTTGAGATGACAGATGCTAAAAACTTTTACTTTTGAGGACTGGAGAAAGTAATGACTATGGAGATATCTTGTATATTAGGAGAATATCTTTTATTGAACACTTATATGCTTCTTTGGAATAGCCCCTTTCAAAATCTTATATGTCACAGTAAAAGAAATGAAATATACCTTTCCATCATGACAGATCCCAGAAATTGGCCAATAAGTGGCATATATATAAATACACACACTCTAGAATATACTAAAGACTTTAAAAAAGGAATGACTAGTTTAAAGTTGCACTTTTCTTGTGGTTCTTTAAAAAGAGAAAAAAATAAGGCATTGGGTAAAAAAGACAAAGCCATTTAAAACACTCAACCAGAAATGGAAACAAAAACATATATGTATCTGTGTATATATATTAATGGAAAAATGTTTATTTTATATATACATATATATCATATATAATATAAGGAAGTATATACATATATATATATATATGTATATACCTTTAAAGTAGCACCAGTGGTGCATCACCAACCCAGCTGAGCACTTTATATCTTGTAAGGTCACTTTTCATGCAGATTACTTGAAAGATGACTGTTTGCCTCTCTTCTGTGACTTCCATTAAATCAGCATTCAGTAAGCCTGGCTTCCTGGCGAAGAACAGAACATTCAGCTCATATGTGAAGAAAGAGATCTCTCCAATGAGAAGGGAGGGCAGAGAGTGGGAAAAGTAGCAAGTCGGGCACAAAGGCACAAAGGCCCGTGATTCATAAGGAGGGTGGGAGAGCCAGGCCTGCCTCCACTCCGGCCACAGTATAGATGCCACAACTGGCACTTACTTGGCAGACGAACCACCAGGGCACTGCCCTTGGCAGCTTTACAGAGTTAACCTTTATGTGAAGAGGAACCATTCTGCGACAATGTCTCCAATATGCTTGCCACAAAAATTCTTTTTCCCCCTACAAAAAGGAGGGGAAATGCATGGAAAGGCATATTTCATTTTTCCATTCACCATTTACCCCTTGCTGCAGAGGCAACATTCATGGTTCATTGTGGAAAATTTCCTCTATGCCTTGTGTGTGCCTCATAGTCCCCTAAGGACGTGTAAAGGACGGTTCATAGAGGACACAACAACAATGGCTTTAATTAGTTCACTGCATTTTCCTTTCAATTCAGGGTCATAGCATAACTCTCTCTCTCCCTGGTCACTTTCTGTATGGGTCATCTTTCAGTCGGTCTCATTCCCAATGGCACAGTCTCTACCTGGAATGTTGCCTTCTGTCCTACTGTCCCTTCTTCACTCACATGCCACATTATACAAGTGGCTGTGATGGTGGCCTTCTTGCTTCCATTTATATGACTATCAATTGCCTGTAGTTAGTTATTCTCAGTACTCATGTACTGACCGTCAGAAGTGCCAAAATATACATGGTACCTTGTGTTTGAGAAAGAGAAAGCTCTTGTTTAAGAAAGTTGGAGGGAATTTTATTGAAGTGTTGTTCAGTTACAGTATTGTGCTAGATTCTGAGCTACAGATTCAGTCATACATTTAAATATATATATTTTTTTCATATTTTTTCATTATAGGTTATTGCAAAATATTAAATATTGTTTAATATCTGTGCTATACAGTGGGACCTTGTTATTTATCTATTTTATATATAGTAGTTTGTGTCTACAAATCCCAAACTCCCAATTTATCCCTCCCCCCAGTTTCCCCTTTGGTAACCGTAAGTTTGTTTTCTGTGTCTGGGAGTCTGTTTGTGCTTCGTAAATAAGTCCATTTGTGTCATTTTGTTTTTCTTTTTAGATCTCACATATAAGTGATATCATATGGCATTTGTCTTTCTCTTTCTTGGGAGGGGGCTCACAGTTAGAAGCATGAATTCAGCAGGAGAAAACAAACATGAAAATCTAACTTTGTTTTTTGATATCTGTAGAAATACCGGGAACAGTGTCAATACTGAAAAAAAAAAAGTATATTTGAAGTGTTTACATGCCTGTGCATGCATACTAGGCTGCCAGCTGAGACAGGTGGTAAGCCCATTCAGAAATTTCAAGCCAGAGCTCCTTTGGGAATAATGTGCTATTGTGCCTGCGAGCTCCAAGTCAGAGAGGGCTTTTTCCCTTACAGCTGGTGTCAGGCTTCGTGATGAATCACTTGCCTCTTTATATTTTTGCTCTTCTTACTTTGTTGGAGATTACTGGCCGTGATTGATGGCTGCATGCAACGGGTAAAAGCAGAAAATAGCTGCTCGAGAGTAAAACAACAGGAAGAAAAATGCCGCACGCTACTTCTGCCTCAGGTTTCCAGCTAAACCAGTCAGTTATGCTTGCCCCAGAGAGGGAATTTAGTTTCCTGTTTTGTCCTTCAGATACTATTGGCTTCACTCATAATAACCAGATCATGCTGTAAATCAAGGAAAATAGTGTCTCCTAAACTAGCAAAGGCTTTTAAGCTAGACTGAATATGGCTCCATTTTCAAAGGGTGTTTCAGATGGTAAGAACAGTATCATCTTATATGTTCACTTTCTACATATGGGTACTGCATTGCATAATTTTATTTTTAGTATTGATCATGATTCTAATTAATTAGCTACTTACTAGTCATTTGTTTATTGACAGTCTTATGTGCTAAACTAAGCCCCGAGTGAGTAGGGACAGATCCATCTTGCTCATTATCCCGGTTAGCTAGCACATGTGAGATGCTTACTAAATATATTATGTACTTCATTATTAAAAATGTATGCATTCCTATGAACATACGAGGAAGAGGTAAGAGTAACAAGATAGCAAGTGATGTAGAAGTTTGGAGGAGGAGACATTTGCTTTTTTGTCTCAGGAGGGGAGCTTACAGCAGGCTACAAGGCAGTGATGATGTTTGAAAACAAAAGAGCAATGGAAAGATTGAGGGGCTTAGAAGCATAGAAGATATTTGGATAGATTAGACTGTTGGAAGCAGAGGGCTGATTTGTGGAAGTTGTTGGAAACCATGCTGGAAAAGGCAGATTAGGATCTGTTGGTCCAAAGGTTTGTGTAACAAACCAGAGGATTTAGTTTCTGTTTAGTCAGAACGGAAGTCAGCAAGGCTTTTCTGCAGGTGAGTACCATGATCAGGGTGAGACAGTGGGAAGTCTAATCTGAGAACAATGGGAAAGGTTTGTTGCAGTGTGAAGGGGGAAGCCAGGAGTGGCATTAGAATGCTATTGTTACAGTCCAGAAAGTACATAAGAGTATGAAGTATGGTAAAGGAGGAGCATTTGAACTTGGGAGAGTGATGACTTGGAGGTTTTAAACATTAATTAACAGGCCAGTCATGGCACTGTTAGCAAAAATATGAAAAACCAAACGATGAACAAGTTTGGATGACAAGATAATGAATTTAGTCCTAATCATGTTAGGTTAGAGGCACTGATAGGCCACTTGTTTAGAAAGTTGGACAAAGCAATTAGAATTTCAGAGTTGTACATCTTAGTGGGAGAGCAGTACAGGATAACAGAGACTGCTAACAGGAGGAGCAGTGGATGGATCACATGGGTTGGAGGTGAAGGTCATTGGGTCATCGGAGATAAGAAGGTGAAGTTCTTGAGTGCCGAGTAGTCTGGGGGTAAAGGGTGAGTCAGAGGAGGAGACAGACACAGAAGAACTCTTTACTTGTTTCCCAACTCCTAGGATCCCTTCTGGCTATCTAGAACTGATGGGAACTAGGAATGAAATGTAATAAACCACTAAATATTTATATAGCTTTTTATGCCTACAAGCTGCATGACTGCAGGACTGATGTCCCCACTCCTTTCTAAGATAATCAAGATTCCTGAATGGCTCCTCTTACTGCCCCTCCTTAGTCTATCACCTGCCACTTGTGCCTTTCTTTTTACTTTGTCCTGGGTCTTAGGTCTGAGCCACCCTCTCAGGTCCAGGCTGCAGTCTCTGTGGGCACTGACCTGCTGCTCAGAGCTCACCACAATTGCTGGCTCCCACATTGGGTCATTTCCCTGCATTGAAAACACCGCCTGCAGCCCTTCCCTCGGGTCCCTTGGCAGTTGCTCTGTCTTTATCAGAGTTTGGTACTGCAGTCACTCTTCTCTAGAGCTTTCAATGGATGTCTTCATTACATCACACACTACCCATGTGGCTTTCAGGGTCGTATGGTAATGCCCAAGCCGTGAGAAAGTGTTCTTAAGGGCAACTAGCTGTACTCATTGCCATTACACAAGGAACCCCAGTGCCTGATTCGTGACTCCATTCACCATTTCTAATTAATGCAAATTGAAATGCAGATCACTTTCCGAGAGACCTTGGATTTTCCCTCTGATGACTGTCTTGCCTCAGGGTCTTCCCATTACACTTTGGCTCCATTCCCAGGAAAGCTACTAGAGGCATGGTCTCTGGTGGCCACCTTGATATTTCTGTCTCGCCCCGTTATTGGAGAATCTCCAGCCCGGTGGAGGTCCAGATGACTCTCCCTCCCTTACCTGGTGGGTGGATCTGTTCACAGGGCATGTCATCATCCTTGATCCTGAGCTCAGAGCTATAATAAACTCTAGACTCATTGTTAGTTCACCCCACCATATCATCACAATACCAAAGGATATAAGAACTTGAAAACTTCATTCAGACATGAATTGATGAGGTGAAAAAGCTGAAAATTCTGGAGAGCCAGAGAAACTGATCCAAGGTAGAGCTGTATACAGAGGCTCAAATGACAACCTCAGGACCTGGATTCTCTCTGCACATCTGAACTTACTTCCTGTCCTTTCCATTTCCAGACAGACTCTCTCACACAAGTGGAGACATGGCTACCATATGCATTGAACCAATACCCTCTCAGCCTCAAATTCAAGGAAAAAGGAGGTCTCCCATCTTCCATTAGAAAGTTCACATTAGGCGCGAATAAGTTCTTGACAGTTCCTGAATCGATCACTGTTGTAGGGGAATGAAAGTTACTAATTAACTTAGTCTGGGTCACATGCCAGACTCTAGAGCTGGGCACAGGGGTGGCCCCAGAAGGAATTAGATCAGTCTTACCAAAAAATAAGAGACGGATGCTGAATTTCTCCAACCTGACACATACCTACTACAACTACCATGTGCCTTTGTCCTGTGGCATACTGGTGGACACCCACTGAGTGGATATTGTCCACCTACACCTGGAAAGCTGTCCCATGTCCATACGCCCAGAATTCTGAGATAACCTGTTACAGATTCATTTTTATTTATCAATAATGAGTTTATACTAGGTTCACTGTCTTGTAAACCAGTTTTTTTTAATTTCAGCAATATATCATGACCATCTTTTCATATGGATATATATAATTATATATAAACCCTTTTTTTATGTTATAAGAATCTTTTGGAAAGATTGTCATAATTTATTCAACTATACCCTCTCCTTATTGTTAAACAGTTGTGTTTTTTTTTAATTTCAAATAATTATAAATAGCTCAGCAATAAATATTCATATAGCTGATACTTAAGGACATATTCTTCGTTGCCTCCTTAGAATGAACTACTAGACGTGGAAAGTTGTGACCGAGGTATACAGCTTTCTAAGGCTCTTGTTACATACTGACAGTATGGTGCAGTTTCTCTCTCTTTCACATACACACACACATTCATAGTACACTGTTGGTTCATACTAAATTTGAGGTCATTATTTCTTTTTCACACATGTAAACTTCTGCTAAGCTAAGTATTCTCATTCAAGTGCAAAAGCCATCCAGAAACTTCAATCTCTTAAGACTTTCCAAATCCTTTTTCTGTACTGCATCCAGTCGAGGTTTGTGTTATCTGTAAATTACATAAGCAGGCCTTCCTTCAGTATCTTTATCCAAGTCTCTGTTAAAAATTCTAAACTGTGCACAAGCAAGGCCTTGTTGCAGTCTACAAAAGTCTCCTTCTATGTTGATACCAAATTGGTAGAACTTTAGAATCTTTGCATTTTAGAGTAGGAAATCAGCTCAGAATGAAGTAGCCCAAGTGCTTATTTTTTTAAACCAATTAGGAAATAGACTCAAAGAAATTTAGTAATGTTTACAAGGTCACACAGTGAGAATGATAGAGATATAAAATGTTACTGTTGTTTGTTTTTAATTCTACTCCCCTTCCTCCCTACTCTCCAACTGTTTTATCCAAAATTATGTCATTGAAGGATTCATCACATACATCATTGAAATCAAGACATTTTATGTCAATGACATTTTCTTCTCAACACATCAGCAGAAACAAAGTCAAAGTGACATGACTTATTTTTTAGTGTTCCTATGGTAGCTGTTCCATTTATTAATTCAACCAACATTTTCTCCCTGTGCTAAGGAGTATATATATATATACCCCCCTTCCTAGCTTGAAGGGCAACAAAAATTAGTTGGATGGGACCTTGGTGTCCCACACCTTTTCAGTTGAGGTGGGAGGAATGTTGAGTCAGTTGCCTTTTCTTTGTCATCTGTGACCATTACATAATATGCCCTGAGACTCTATTTGACTATTTCTCTCTCTGTCTTTTTTTTTTTTTAATTTGAAACACATCTTTAAATTTACTTTGGAGGCTCATCTTGTTCAGTGTGGACTTTTGTCTTCCTGATACTATTCATACAAGTTCACGCTAATCTTAGCTTAGCCTTGGTCATGTGCCCACGTTCTGTGGCTTGTCCTAGTCTCTTTTAGAAGTTGTCTTTAGTTGCCTCCCTCCATACAATTTTAAATGAGGATTTTAAAATGATCACTTAGGTAAGATTCTTTCCCTCCAGCCCATCCTAGATCATCCCTATTATCACAAAGCCCATCCCTTTATAATAGCATATTTTTGCCCTAAACTTTTGAAATACCTTTTCTAAAAGTGAAGCAGAGTTTTCCAGTTCCCATACCTTACTGTTACTTGGTAATAATCATTGTTACCAAGTTTTGGGCAGCATTGTAGCCTCTATCCAACATTGTTGCCATGTCTACATGGTCAATTTGTTCTTCAGTAATGGTTAAGGTTAGGTAGAGTTTTTCTTCTTCTGAATGGACCACAGTTGTCTGGAGGATTCTTTTCCATTTCTGGTATTTCCCAGCAGTGTCTGTGATGGGGTGTATAAATCTGTGTAAGTCAGCAGTTCAGTCCTGCAAAGCTCACTTAGCTGTTGACATAGTTCTCCACAATCAGCTTTATTGGTAATTAAGTTTACCCTCTTTGTGGTATCTATGTGTTGTTTCCTTTTCTATTTGCGGTCTCTGTCTAGCTCTGCCCTCTCTTAGCTCAGGCAGGGAAGCAGAGATGTTACCTCTTGAGCTCTACCACACCCAACACCTGGGAACCATGTTTGAAGACACTGAATATAACTCCAATGCCTGTGCTAAAAGCATGTTAGCCTCCCACTGTGAAGTTCCTTAAAGATAGCTCTGAGGGACTGTGTGGCAGTAAAATGGGGAAAGTTCTAGTTGGTGGAGAGGAGGAAAAGGAGCTAACAATGGAAATAAAGGGGGAAGAAAAAGATGGACAGTGAGAGATGATACAGGAACTTACAGAAAACACACAATTCAAATGGGTTATAGATTGTACATGTGGGGATTTTGATGGTAAAAATAAGTGAGATGGAAAGGTAGCCAGAAAGGCTATTAGGACAATAGAAGTTCTAATCGTTTTTTTTAAGATAAAGGATATTGATAGGAGGAAAGAGTCCATGAAAGGGACTGAAAATGTTACAAAGGAAGTGTGTGTGTGTGTGTGTGTGTGTGTGAGAGTGTGTGTGTGTGTGTGTGTGTGTGTGTGTTTGGAGAGAGAGAAGGAGGGGGAGCATCTTCTATCAATGTTTCCTACAGTAATTTAAAAACTCAGATTCTTTACTGGACTCAGGGATCTGTATGTTAACACCTGGTGGTTTCTAAGCACACTAAAGATCTTAATCTTTATTTAGAACTTTACTTAGAACTATTATCTCAGCACATTGGAAAGGGATGGAATTTAGTGTTTCCTGGCAAGAGATGAACTTTAAATAAGAGGTAAATCTCTTTTGACACTAGTTGGAATGATGAGAAGATAGAAATATGTTTAGTACACGGTGTAAAAAAGGTGTATGAAAAGAAGGGCAAGAAGACCTGTGTTACTTTATGGTGCCTGATTTTTCAGTTCTGTTATTCATTTCAGGAGAAAACTTTCTCTGTGTATTAGTCTCTGTGCTGGATACTTTACTACTGTTCTGTGACTTAATCCTCAACGGTCACTCTCTATATAGACATTATTATCCCTCTTTTGTCTTGAAAAAACTAAGGCTTATAGAAATTGAGTAACATGTCAGGATGACACATCCAAGTACTGGTTGAACCAGGGTCTAGTGTCAAGTGAATCTGTCTCCAGATCTCCAGCTTCTTTAGCTTAAGGTAAGGGTCATGAAACTTTTTCTGTAAAAGGCCAGGGAGTAAAGGTTTTAAGTTTTGTAGGCAACGACTCCACTCTACTATTGACGTGCAAAAGCAGATACAGATAATAAGTAAATGGTAAGCATACCCAGTTCCAGGAAAGCTTTATTTGCGGACGCTGAAATTTGAAAGTCATGTAATTTCCATGCGTAACAAAATATTTTCCTTCTTTCAGTATTTTTTTCAACCATTTAAAAATGTAGAACCCATTTTTACCTCGTAGGCTGTTTAAAAACAGATGGCGGACCAGATTTGGTCCACGAGCCATGGTTTAGCTCCTGGCAGAGGGCGCTGGCTCACAAATTCACGCTCTCACAGCATCCATCCAAACATAGGAACTAAGCTTATCCAATCGGGGTAAAAACTAAGGCTGATAGTGTGAAGTAAAAGTCTGAAATAATTATTGTTTTTCAGAGGTAAAACATGACTCTGTCTTAGTTCTGTATAATTTTGCATCTTCTGATCCTGGACCAGAAAAGGCAAAAGCAGGCTTATAATGGGGGCTGTGTTGCCTAATATTTATTTGTTTTTCCAACTTCACATTCCATGCTGCTCTGAGCCCGAGGAAGTTGACCTGAATAGGTGCCTCCTTATTCTCTACTAAGGTCCCTTATCCTCCCTAAAAAGTCCATGCAGGTTGGATGTTGGCTCCAAGGTTTCAGCTCCTTTTCAGGTGTCCCTCTTTGCAGGACACCCTTCTCCCAGGTCTCAGGAACCACTGTCCACCTTGCTACTTCCGGGTATGGGGGGTGCCTGAGTCCTGCGCTACTAGCCACTAGGCACCGCACTGTCCCTCTTGTTTTTCCACATCTTCCTCACGCCTTTGTGTACAGTCCTTTTATTGATCACTTCCCACAGTACACAACTAGAATGCACTCTGTTTCCTGTGAGGCTCTTTGATACAGAGAGCATGATTGGCTTTTTAAGACACTTCTGCACTGTGTCTCATCCTCTGCAGGAAAAAAAAAAGAAACCAAACCAAACCAAAACCATTACTTCCTTTGTGTCCACATTGTACCTTGTAATATATTTTTAACAGCTTTGTTGAGGTTTAATTGACATATGATACCCTGCACATATCTAAAGTGCACATTTTAGTAAGTTTTGATATATGTGTGTTTCCAGGAAATCTCATCACCACAATCAAGATAATGAGTATATTCATCTCACTTAAACGTTTCCTTGTACCCTCTTGTAATCTCTCCCTACTGTGCCCCACCTTTGGCCCCATCCCCAAGCAATCATTGATCTACTTTCTGTTGTTAAATTTTCTTTTATGTTTTTAAGAATTATTTATATCTGGAGAATCATTTCAGTGTGAACTCCTTTTTTTTTTTTTGGTCTGGCCCCTTTCTCTTGGCATAGTTGTTTCTTGTAATATGTTCAGTCATTGTATTAGTCAGTGTTTATTGCCTGCACATGCCAGCATATCCATTTGCCCCTGTTTAGACTTCAAGTCCTTCAAGGTATGCTAACTTGTCACTATACCCCTAGGAAGTAGTGCAGTAGTTACTTGTCATAGAGAAGACACTCGGTAATTATGGAAGGAAGGGAAAAAGGGAGGTGTGGGATGGCAAGTGACCTCCATCCCCTGAGAGCTATTTGCTTCTCTAGCAATGAAATTTCTTACGTGCCTTCTGTGGACAGTGCTTAATAATCTGTTCATAGTTGAAGGCTGTCAGTAGGATTGGCCCCCAGGCAGAAGATGAAGCAGGTGAGTTTCTTGCTCTTTTACCTGGGCGCTGTTGTCCTGCCCACCTCATCAGTCCTCTCATCCCCTCTGCAGGATCCGTCTGAGGTGTCTAAGTGATGTGCCAGCTTCTCACCATCCAGGCCAGCAGAGGAAAGAGGAGAAGTGGAGAGGGGTCTCCTGGGGAGGAGTGATGAGGTTAGACAGTGTGGGATTCCAGAGCTGAAGCAGAAGTAGTCTTGCATACGTGCATGTGATTTGGGGTAAGGGTGTGGGTCACGTACTCCCATACAGACACTGTCCCAGGAGAAATGATTAGAAATTGTACCTTCAAAGCTTCTTTCTCTGTCGTTTTGGGCTGACTCTGTGGAATCTGAAGGACTATGAGGACCTTTACTGAGAGCTAAGTAGTGTGTGTGATTCCTTCCTTGTAGGTTTCTGAACCACAAGACAACGAGCTTGATTATGCAGGAAAGCACAGGCCTTGAGAAATCAGCTCTGGCTTCAGGCTACAGTGAGTACAAGAATTGATTTGGTTGAAAATCCTGTGATTGAATCCTCTTCCTTCCTCCAGATCTGAGATGTATGTAGATCTTAGCCCATTCGAGTTTGGTGGAGCCTGGGAAATCCCTCCTCCGCTATGTTCCCTTCTCCCGTGGGTTTATTAACACCTATTCAAATCGTACCTCTATTCTGGGACGGAGATGTACATAGAGCCCTTATAGGATTAAAAAGATAAGAAATTCCAGTTGCCTCTTCCATCTCCTCTGCTCCGTGGTCTTCTGTCTTGTTCGCTTGTTAACAGAGTCAAGACTGATTATTTACACTGTAGTGTGATGGAGTTTCAGAGACAAGCCCAGGCTTGCTGGGCCAGCAACCAGGTGACTCCCAAGGGGTCCTGGTGCTGAAGGAGTATGTGTAACTGAAATCCCAGGCTACAGTTTTCAAGAGTGTTGCCTCTAATTTCTTTTAACTGTGTAGATATAATAGTTTATACAAGGACTAAATAGATTTGCGAGCTAACCTGGAAACTTAACCACCATGTATGACGTGTTTTAGAAGATTCCTTCTATTCCTACTTTGCTAAGAGATTTCTTGGAAAATAGGAATGGATGTTGTGTGTTTTTCAAATGGTCTTCCTGAGTCATTGAGATGATCGTATATATATATTTTTCTCTTTTGATTGTTGATATGGAGAGTAACACTGATGGATTTTTGAATGTTAAATCAACTTTGCATTTCTGGAATAAACTCCATTTGGTCTTCACATATTATCCTTATGTTGTTATATTTGATCTGAAACTACTTTGCTGAGGATTTTTGCATCTATATTCATGGGAGACACCTCTCTCTGTCCTTTCTGTTATGTCTTTGTTTAGTATCACAGTATTGTTGGCCTCATTTAGAAGAACTGGAAAGTATTCACACTTTATCAGTTTTCTGCAAGAGTTTGTGTAGAATGGTAATTCTTCCTTCAGTGTTTGGGAAAATTCACCAGTGAAGCCTTCTGTGCCTGGAGTGTTTTATGTTGTTTTATGTGTGTGTGTGTGTGTTTTAGTGGGAGGGTGTGTAACAACAAACTCAATTTAATAGACATAGGGAGGCCATTCAGGATAGCAAAGCTTATTTTTGAGTGAGCTTTGTTAGTTTGTGTCTTTCAAGTTATTTGTCCACTTTATCCAAGCTGTTGAATTTACTGGCATAAACTTGTCTGTAATATATCTTTACGCTTTTAATATATTTAAAATACGTGGTGATATAACTTCTTTCTTTCCTAATGTTGATAGTTTAAATTATCTCACTTTTCCCCCTTGTCTGACTAGAGAAAAACTTGACTAGAGTTTATCAATTTACTGGTATTCACAAAGAACCAGCTTTTGATTTCATTGAGTTTCTCTATTATTTTTGTTCCCAATCAGATTGATCCACACTGATATTTATTATTGTCTTCCATCTTCTCAATTAAACTTGTGCCACATTTCTAGTTTTTTAATTGGAAGCTAGATCATTCATTTGAGACCTTCTCTCTTTTCTAATACATGCATTTAGTATTATAAATTTTCTTCTAAGTACTGCTTTAGAGGCAGCCCATAAATTTTTATATGTTGTATTTTCATTTTAATTGAATGAAAATTTCTGATTTCTCTTTTGACCCATAGGTTATATAGAGGTATGTTATCTAGTTTCCAAATATTTGGGGATTTTTTCCAGAGGGCTTTCAGTTATTGATTAGTAATTTACCACATTGTAGTCAGAAGACATACTTGTATGACTTGAATTTTTTTAATTTATTGAAATATTTATTATGACCTAGAATATGGCCTGTTTTGGAAATATGATGTATGCAAGAAGATGAGAGCATATATTCTGTTGTTGGGTATAATGTTCTATAAATGTCAACTATGCCAGTTGGTTAATAATATTGTTCAAATTTTCTGTATCCTTATTGAACTTTTCTCTGCTTATTCTATTAAGTATTGAGAGAAGAGATTGAAATCTCCTACTATTGTGGCTTTTGTCTATGTCTCATTTGCAGCTTTTTCAGTTTTCATTTCATGTAGTTTGAAGTTCTCTCATTATGTATATAAATTTCTAGGACTGTTACATCCTTCCAATGAATTGATCTATTTATCATTAGGAAATGCCTTTCTTTACATCCTTGTTCTGAAATCTACTTTTTCTGATATTGATATAACGATTTCAGCTTTCTTTTGATTAGTGTTCGCATGGTATATCTTTTACTGTCCTCATACTTGTAACCTGTTTGTGCTTTTATATCTGAAATGCATTTCTTACAGGCGGCATATTGTTGTGGCTTATTTATTTATCCAATTGGAAAGCCTCTGCTTATTAAATGAGGTGTGTAGGCCAGTTACATATTTTTATTTTTTAATATAGTTTGGTTTAAGTTTATCATTTTGCTACTTGCTTTCTATTTCTCCCATCAGTTCTTTATTCCTTTTCCGTCGTTTTCTGCCTTCTTTGGGATTAACTGAACAGTTTTTGTAATTTAATCTTAATTCATTTGTTGGCCGAATGGCTGTAAATATTCTGTTATTTTAGTGAATATTTTAAAGATTAAAGATTACACGTCTTTAGCTCATTACATTCTACCTTCGGATAATATTATACCATTTAATCAATAGTATAAGAACCTTATAACTATGTGCTTCCACTTCTTCTGTGCCAGCCATTGAACTAACAATACATATTCTACTTTTATATATGTTATAAACCCCATGATACATGCTTTCTACTTTTGTTTAAAGAAATAGTATCTTTTAAAGAGCTTTACATAATAGCAAAAAAAAAAAAAAAACCCTCATTTTTCACTCATGTGGTTATAGTTTCTGTCGCTCTTCCTTCCGTGTGCAGATCAGGTTTTTTTCTGGTATCATTTTGTTCTGCCGGAGGTCTTTCTTTAACACGTCTTGTAGTGCATAATGTGTTTGTGATGAATTTTTTCAAACTTTTGTATCTCTGTCTTTCTTTTGCCTTTGTTATTGAAAGATTTGTTCTAAAGTGGGCTTTTTCTTTCAGTATAATAAAGATACTGCTCTACTGTCTTCTCACTTGCAATGTTTCTCGTAAGAAATTTGCCTTAATCCTTATCTTTTTTTCCCTCTTACACAGTGTGTCATTTTTTTTCTCTGACTGCTTTTAAGATTTTTTGCTTCTCACAGGTATTGAGCCATTTAATTACAATGTGCCTTGAGGCAGTTTTCTTTATGCATGTCATACTCAGACTTACTGAGTTCTTCAATCTATACAATTATAATTTTCATCAAATTTGGAATATTTTTAGGCATTATTTCTTGAAAAATTATTCAGTTCCATCCTCCAGCTCTGCTCCTTCTATGACTCCAAATACATGTATATTAGGCTGTTTAAAATTGTCCCACAGCTTACTGATGTTTGTCACTTCTTTTTTGTTTCCCTTTGTTCTACATATTTCATTTCTGACAACTTCTGTTGCCATGTCTTCAGTATATTATTTTTTCTTTCTGCCATTTATTCTGTCATGTTTTTTTTAATCTCTAGAAATTTTATTGTAATCTTTAAAAATTTTTAAATATCTTCCATGTCTCTTCATAACTTTTTGAATACATGAAATACAGTTTAACTGTTTTAGTGTTCCTGTATGATAATTCTAACATATGTGTCGGTTTTGAGTTGGTTCTACTCAATTGATTTATTTCCTATTTACGAGTCGTATTTCCTGCTTCTTTGTATAATTTTAGATTGGCAATTTGAATTTCAACAGGATTTGTGAATTTTACATTGTTGGGTGTTATTTATGTTAGTATTTTTATAAACATTATTGAGCTTTGTTCTGTGATGTGGTTACATTTCTTGGGAAATTGATTATATCTGGTATTACTTTTAAGATTTGTTAGGGACCAGAGCAGTGCTTATTTGTAGGCTAATAATTTTCCATTTACTTCCAGATGGTAAAATTTTCCATTTTACCACAAGGTAAAAAAACTTGTGTGTACTGCCATTTCTCAATTTTTGAGGTTATTCAGTTTGCTGGGTGGGAGCAGGCACTATTCACTGCCTTGTGTAAGCACTGGGCACTGTTACCTAAATTATTTGGGTGGTTCTTTCCCAAGCCTCATGCAGTTTTCTCAGTGTATGCACTGATCAGTACACGGGTGAATACTTCCAGAGGGTGCCTTACAAATCTTCAGGCGCTATGATATTCTCTCTCTGTGCCGTTTCTCCTTTTGGTCCTCTTTCCTCAGAACTCCGGGTGCCCTGGTCTCTTGGGAATGTCAGTTCCATCTCCTCAACTCAGGGAGTCTCCAGTCTCCACCTGATTTCTTCCTTCCTGTATTACAGTCTAGAAGCTCTCTCAAGACAGTCATAGGGCTCATCGCATTGTTTCCCATCTTTCAAGGATCACTGTCTTCTGTTGCCTGATGTCGGTGCCTTGCAAACCATTGTTTCATATATTTTCATTTTTTGTTATTTCAGATGGGAGATAGATCTTGTCCCTGTTTCTCCATGTTGGGTGGAAGTAGAAGTCTTATGTTTTTATAAAGAGAAAATATAACAACAATTTCAAACAACTGACTAGGGATCAAATTTTGAAACATCAACTGTTTTTAATTCAGGTATTGGCTGTATAGTCAGCTCTTTCATTCAGAATGAGAAAACTAAGATAATTTCACTGTGTTGTGCAATAAGAATTGTTTATGGCGAGCCCTTATGTTACCTAAAATAAGCTGAAATATCTTTTGAGACATGAAAAACACGTCAGACTATTTTGCCAGAGTTTTATGGTTCCAAATTATCTTGCATCCTAATATCATGCATATGATAACTCTCACTTCAAGAGAATACTTGTATCAATTTTCAGCTATTTAGGATAAAGTTCAGGAGTAACTGCTCTAAAGATCTCAATTATTTTATACTCCTTTCTAACAAGTTTATTTTCTCTTCACTCTCTGTCTCTCCTGAGTGGGTTTTATTAGCATTGATAGTGAAAGCAAAAGATCATAGTATTGAGTTTTAGGTTTCTTGCCCTTTTCCTTTCCTCAATTTTTTTTTTTTTTTGCTAGAGCGTATTTTTAATGTACTACTCCTTCCTAAATGTTTTTCTAAAGTATTAATAAATTATATGCTACAGTGTTGATATCAGTATGCAAAGAGGTATTTTGTTTTTGGAAGCAATAAGATCGTTCATCAAATGTTATTCATTTTACAAGATTTTATAGATGCTTGCATATATGTACATAATTGGTTGTACCTCTCCACAGGAAGAATTAACATGTTACTAAGCAACAATGACCGCATAACAATAGATGCATACAATCCTGGTGGGTGTTAGTTTTTACCTGTGTTTTAGCTTTTGAAGGCAAGATATGCCTTTAAAAAAAAATGGCTTGTAGCAATAACATAGGTTAAGTAGAGGAGAGATGCAGAGAAATTGGTAACAGTAATGTCTAAAACTAGCAAATTTAACTCTCAAAATAGAACACAGATGTTTGGGTGGCATCTACATAAGTCAGTGATGGCCATTCCATAGCCACTTTGTGTCGGGACAGCTGTTGATTGAATTTGAAGGTGAATATTTAGAGAACTGTCTCCATGTTACTATTTCTCATGTATACCCGAAGATGAACATTCACCGCTAAATGGCAATGACAACGACATGGTGGAGGTCTGTCCCAGGAAGGCCCCGTAGGGTCCTGCTCTGTTTCAGCTGTACCTTTATATATGTTTTATACACAGGGATTCTGTGAAAGCTTTCACTTCAAAAAAAGTTTTGGACTTTCCTGGAAAAATCTGAGAATAGTTCTTTCAGAGTTAGAGAACCAAAATAAACATTTAATTCCTAATTAATAGAATTACTAAGAACCCTGAAGGTCTTTTGTATCACCCAATAGTGGCTGATACAAAAGAAGACAAGAAATAATTAGAATGTAGATAAGTAACTGTATTTTGAATTGATAAATTAAAGGAAATTATTCTATCAATCTGTGAATTCAAGATAATTCTTAAATACTAGGTGGATAATTTTTGATTCTTAGCATTGAACTTTGCCAGTGTTTGAGAAATACAAGGATAAGACCACCCTTATTTCCCTGTTGGCTTTTACCAGTTTAAACGTATATGTCAAATTATTTGGAGTCACCAGTTGGTCATTTTTTTAGTTACTCTTTTAAAAAGCTGTATGAACAATTTGAAGAGTCTTTGCCAGCTTGAAGCACTTGCTTGTGTTTGGGAATATACTGATAACTAAAGGAGAGAGACTAAATCCAGAGAACATGTTATATGTCTGATACAATCTCACTTGAGGTCTGTTTAAATGAGATAGGTGCAAAACATAGTGTTACTCCATCACAGGCCAGGCTCCTCAAAGTGCTTGAAAAGCTTGCGTGAGAATGCGAATCAACTCTCTAGATCCTTCACTGGGAGAGTCTTAAGGTGGAAAATTGTCAGCTGAACTAGACAGTGTGCTTAGTGATTGCAGTGGACTGAACGTTTCTGTCCTCTCAAAATCCGTATGTTGAAATCCTAACCCCCGAGGGGATGGCATTAAGAGGTGGAGCCCTTAGGAGTGACTAGATCTTGAGAGAAGAGCCCTCATGAACGGAATCAGAGCTCTTATAAAGGAAGCCCAAGAAAACCTTTGCCCCTTTAGCCATGTGAGGCTACAGCAAAAAGACGACTGTCTAGAAGTGGGCTCTCACCAGACATGAGTCTCCCACATCTTGATCTTGGACTTCCAGCCACTAGAATTGTGAGAAATAAGTCTCTATTGTTTATAAGCTACCCAATCTGTGATATTTTGCTATGGCAGCTGTCAGGGAGGAAGACACTTCCTTCTACCCTTCTAGGTTCTTCTGGCTGGTCTAAAAATTAAACTGGCATGAGACAGATTTACAGGAGAAAATCAAACAAATGTTTAATAACACATATACATGGGAGACACCCAAGAAGACCAAGTAACTTGCCGATACGGCTGAAACCTTCACCTTTAACTATAGACAAGAGAAGACGTTGAGGATAGTGGTTTGGGAACTCAAAGAGGAGGAAGTCAATTGACATAGAGGTAGAAGAGCAAACGTTTGGTAAACAAATGTCTGTTAGGCCATACGGAGACAAGGAGACACAGAGAGGAACCAATTTTTCTAGGCTTCCTCCTGTCTGCACAAGGCAGCTCCAGTCCCGGAACTGTCCCTCTAGCCTACTTTATTCAGATGGAGGAAGATCAGAATTTCTTCCTGAATCTTTTGCGCCTTAATTACTTTCAGCTCAAAATAATTTGCATGCCAAAGAGACATTCTGGGGTGGCAAATTTTGCTCCCCTACGTAGCCCAAATGGACTAAGACAGTGACATGCATCGTTTACATTCTGACACAAGCTCATTATCTCATTGCAGACTAACAACAAGGCAGTTCACAGACAAGAAGCTGGTCTGCAGACTGCACTTTGAATAGCACTAATGTCAAACGTCCTATAGAAACTATCTCTGACTCTTGAGTTCTCCACAGACCTAGATATTAAGACTTCAAGCCATGATCTTATCAGCAGTGCTGAAGAGGAAAGAGTTTCTTTCCCATAAATGCTGTGAAAGTAGAAGTTTTAGGAAAAAAATACCAGGTCACAATGGTAGAGATGACATGCAATGTGCTAAATATGCCTGGTATGAGTCCGAGCCCACCTAGCTGTCAAGTACCTGCGGCCACAGGAGAGAGGATGACCACGTGAAGAGGTTAAAGTGCCAGACATCACGCAGGGTATTTGTGGTAAAGATTTAGAGATTCAGAATTTAATTAGGGGACTATGTAAAGGGAGGCTGTATGGCGTGACAGTTCTGTGTGTGAGGAGAGTTAAAGAAACTAGTGACCAAACTTCCCTGCTGTGAAAATTCAGAAGATGAATATAACCTCACTAAGCTTCAGTTTCTTTGTCTATAGACCAGGAGTAATGATAATCAGACCTACCTAATAGAGTTGTAGTGAGGATTAAATAAAATATGCATGAAATGCACCCAGCATAGAGCATGCTTAATGCATGTTAGTTATTGTAATTTTTTTTTGCATCCAACTAAAGGACTTTCTACAGTACTTGAAAATAAATCATAGATATTCTTAAGTGTTACTAAATGATCAGGAAGAAAATGTATGATATAGAGGGAAAGGGTCACACCAAGCTTCAGAGTTTATATTATTTAAGGATATACACTTATTAAAGGTAAAAAAATTCTATACCTAGGTTTAGTAAGC
Organism: Camelus ferus; assembly: GCF_009834535.1. Taxonomy (NCBI): domain Eukaryota; kingdom Metazoa; phylum Chordata; class Mammalia; order Artiodactyla; family Camelidae; genus Camelus; species Camelus ferus. The sequence goes on from NC_045702.1 coordinate 26,075,739, forward strand.
TGAAAACAGCAGAGATGCAAACTAATGTGTTTCAGACTCAATGAATCCTGAAGATTTCCAGAGAAAAAATAGGTTCTTCCTTTGAAATTTTCTACTTAACGGTGGTTGTAGTCACCTAGTAAAAAATCATTTACAGGTCGCTCATCTAAGTCTACTTCTGGCTGCTTTTCTAAAGGTTGCAATTTCAGGAAAATAGCCTCTTTATTTGCAATAACAGTTTCCTCTGTATCAGTAGAGACTCTTAACTTCAGATGGTAGTGAAATAGCACTCACTGATAGAGACAAAGAGTGTACAATGTCATTATATACCAGGGAAAAGTATCCTCAAACATAAATCCCATGACATCAGAGCTGTGCTGGGAAACTCTAGGAGGAGACTCATCCAAGGGCTTAGCATGAAATGAATAATTGCTAAGCCACCAAAGAGGGAAATACCAACAACATTAGCTTTCGCTTGGTTCCACTGGGAGGAGTCTAATTGGAACCAGCCTTAGGCAGATACAACAGGTGCACTGAGGTCCTGACTGCCACGCCTACAGCCACAAAGAGAAAAATGGTGCCCTCTTCCCACCAACCAGGTGCTCCCAAGTCTAAGCCTGGTGAAGATGAACTGGTGCTCAAAGAGATCAGCTCTTAGGGAAAGCACTTGAGAGCCAGGGTGTCAGCGACATCAGAATGACACAGAAACGTCACTGTATCCAAGCTCTAGCCACGTCCCACTGCTGGGAGAGGGGCAGACTGCTGTAGATTGGAGAGCGTGTCATCACGTAGCAGCATCTCTCCCTTGCTCCCTTTTTCTCTGACTTACTGCATGACCACCATTCCCCCCGTTCTGTATTTTACACTGTCTCCTCCAGTAACTTTTCACCGTAGTCATACTGGTGTTAAAAAGGCATCACTTTGTGAGAGTTTGCTCAGGAAGATTCACTCTCACTTTATTCCAGACTCTGTCTACATGTTGCCTCTTCCAGGACTTCCCTGGCCACCCTCTTTAAATATCACACCCTCACCTCTGCATTCACTGGAAATCCTTTTCCTACTTTCTGTTTCTCTTAAAATTTTGTTAGTACCCTGTGTTATTTCTGGCTTATCCATACAATTCAATCAGCGCCTAAAAAGTACTGATTCTACAAAACAAGGATTTAAGACTTCAAGATCCAGTGCTTTTAAGTCTGTTAGGAACTGTGTTTCTTCAAGTGTGGTTCTTCTATAGTCAGTGTCTCTTCCTCAAATATATCCCTATGACTATTCCTCTGCTACCCCCTTGTAGCAGATGTCTTGCTATAGATTGGGTCAGAGGAGGCTTGGAAAAGAGGCTGCTTGAGTTTTTGTGACAAGCTCCATAGCTGCTCCTAGTGCTTAAGGGTTTAAGGTTTCTACCACCATTTATAAAGAGCTGTTATATCTAGTTACATAATATTTAGAGGCATATGCCTTCTAAGTCCAGTTCTGCAGCTATTGACAGAGAAAAGGGTGTACAGGTGTTGTTCTGGGAGCTGACTGTTTTCTTCAGCTAAGATTGTCTGAATGGCACTTCCGGATGAGTCATGGAGTCTATGGGCAGGGTGCTCACATGTCATTACCAAGGTTACTGAAGCACTCTGCCTTCTGAGAGCATTTTCAACAAGGCTGGCTCTGTAAAGAAACAGACAAGGCAGCAATTTTGTTTAATTTGGGGGCCCTCAAAAGGCTAGTCTGAATACAGATTTTATTCGCACTTACTTGATCTGGAATTCCTACCATGGTCACCTTCTAAAGATACACATCTCCTAAATAAATAAAGATTTTTTTTCCCTCTAAACACTAGAATTACAAATTAGCTAGCTGATACATTAGCAGGGGTTAGTCGCCTGATCAGTATTTCATCAGGTCTTTCTTCAATCGGGGGAGCTCAGGTATCTGACATCCGAAGCAAAGTGGATAGTTGATGATGAGGTTAAATAAGACATTGTATGTAGAACACTCAGCATTTAAAAGGTGTTGAAAAAAATAATAGCTCTCATTATAATCAGAGGGAAAAACAGAATAAATGATTACTAGGTTTCTAATGCAGGCTAAAAACCTGTTTATGATATTATCCCTCAAATTCTGTGTAATGGTTATGAGGACCAGAAAGTTGCTACCACACACACTTCTGCAGTCCCCAGATCTCTTAAAAAGAAGCTCCAGGTGGTTTTATCTTTACCATTTCTAATTCTAAACTATTCACACAGAGATATAAATGATTAATGTCAAATCAGTCTTTGATATGGAGAAGAGAGCACAAAAATACCAGGTAAATTACAGGGGACAGGTGCGCAGGGGGAAAAGCAATGTCAAGTTTCTTCTCACTTCGGTCTAAGGCGGACTTTATTTCCTTTTCCTTTTGACTTAGCCTCAAGTGTTTCAGTCACCGAGGGCCCTGCCCAGTGACTCAGTAAACCTAGTTTTCCTGAATGCTAGCGTTTCCTTGAGGCTTGCCAGCTGAAGACTGCAGTTGACTTCTTATTTCAGAAGACTCCTCAATTTCCTTGTTACTATTATGATTTACCCCCATGCTAGCTAATTTCTAAAGTGAAGATGCAGCAGAATGAGTAATGCAAATGCTTGAGCAGTTTCTCTGATGATTGATATTCTGAGATAACAACAGGGGACTTGCTTTCCCTTTGGTTTTTGTAGGCTGGAAGCAACAGCATTGATCCATAGGTTCTAATCTTTCTGGAACTATGACATTCATGCCCAGTGGGCTCCCCTTATGCAGACTTTGTGACCAAAAGGGTTAACAAACATATGCCATTCGTAGGACTCTGATTAGAGAAGGAAATGTATTTCTATGTAGGCCACTGGATGGGGCCCCCTTTCCTATGAGAGGGAAGATCCAGTTTCCTCTGGAAGAGCACCAAAGCAGACTCCCTTCATCGAACTTACTGATGCCCCATGTCCTTCAGAGTTCTGGCCAGGAGTTAGGATGCTAGGTTCCTTCCATCTCAAGCTGTTACCCCTGGGCAGTCACTCAACCTCTGAGACCTGGTCCCCTCAGCTGTAAAATGAGCATGGTGTCTACAGCAGCTACTTTACTAATTGTTAAGAAAATCATCTGGGATAATATATGAACTTTTATTCAAGAAGCATTATGGAACAGGTTGTGTTAGCCACTCTTCTGGGCACGGAGGGTACAGCAGTGAATAAAGCAGAGTCCCTTCCCTCAGCTGGAGTCAGACGTGGAAATAATGGCTGCTCATCATCGTAAGCAGTGTCTAGACATGCAACAGACATTGGTTAGGTTCAGATAGAAAATTGGTTATTAAAATTGTGAATTTAAAGATGTCCATTGACAGATGACTGGATAAAGAAGTTGTGGTATAGTTATACAGTGGAATACTACTCAGCCATAAAAAAGAATAAAATAATGCCATTTGCAGCAACATGGATGGACTTGAAGATTGTCATTCTAAGTGAAGTAAGCCAGAAAGAGAAAGAAAAACACCATATGATATCACTCATGTATGGAATCTAAAAAACTGACACAAATGAACTTATTTATAAAACAGAAACAGACTCACAGACATAGAAAACAAACATATTTACCAGGGGGCAAAGGGGGTGGGAAGGGGTAAACTGGGAGTTCAAGATTTGCAGATACACACTACTATATATAAAATAAGTAAGGACCTACTGTATAGCACAGGGAACTAAATTCAATATCTTGCAGTAACCTATAATGAAAAAAGAATATGAAAAGTAATGTATATATGTACATGTATGACTGAAACATTATACTGTACACCACAAATTGACATTACATTGTAAACTGACTATACTTCAATAAAAAGAAGTGAATTTAATTAGAACATCACATGAGTGATACACATATAACTTTAATGTACCCATGTAAATATACATTTATTGGTCAATCTTTTAATATTGTATATAGTTCCTTTGAGTACTGATTAAAGTTCTGACTTCCCTTTCTTCCATAAACTATACCTATAAGACATTCTGTATGACACCTAGTAATTACAATTTTCTTAGAATAGAATGAGAGTTTAAAGGCACTTGTAAAACAAACTTATAAAGACACTTATAGAATCCTGTCACATTTTTTGTGATTTTTTTCCTTTGATTTTTTATTATTGGCTAACCCATATCTCACTCGCTGGATATTTTTCTTACAGGCTTATCCACAAGGTAACTTGGTTTTCATTCCATTTATATTTCATTGGCTTACATCTTGAATAAATAATGAAGGTATTAGATACGAATGGCATACAGAAGGTTGGGAAGGAATCAACTGCCTTTGGATGAGCACAGAAGTCACTGGCAGAGGCCAAAGGATGCAAGTACACTGGAAAGAGATGGCCCGTCAGGTGCTGTGAGCAGGCACGGGCAACAGTCCGTGCGCTTGCTGGGGGAGTGGAGGAGGTATTGGTGGATTCAGCACACTGCTGCGCTGGTTCAACCAAGATTGGTTAAGACACCTTTACCCTACGTACAAAGTGCTCTGAGGGCACAGTGGAGCTACTGAATATTTCTGCTTGGATTTGCTCTGAGATAGCCACCACAGAGAACGTGTTATTTGCAGCCGATCTTAAAGGAGTTCAACAGGTTAAAGAAAAAAATGCAAGTTGCGGAGCCAGCAAGGGGCAGGCGGGCTTTCACAGTGAGGAGACAGTACGTGGAAGAACCGTGGAAATAGGTGTCAGCCACGATGGCCAATGCCCACTTGAGAAATGTGGCCAAAGACTAGGCTGCCCCAAATCAAGTGGACAGATAGGTATGATTTTAATCTCTATGTTCAATTTTTCAGTGACTCTCCACTATTCATGCTTAAACATCTAAGCTCTATGAACATTTAGCTCATTTTCATGTCACATTGCTAAAATTTCTGATCAGGTTCATCTACAAAACCTCCTTCCATTGATAGGAGGGGAGGGAGGCCCGGAAGAGCATCAATATGAGCACATTCCTAGCCTGTGGGACCCAGGGAGACTCCATCACTATGGACTGAGAAGACTAAAGTTGCATTCTTACCCACAGAATGTGCAAGCTTCCTCCACTCATCCTGCTGAGGAAGTATGACTACAAAAAACGTGTTGCATAACACCTTGTACTGTTAGAAGGTTGACCTTTACCCACCAAGCCTTCCTTTAGGGATCACTCGTTACCTAACTCAAATCTATCTCCTTTTTTCAAAACAGGCTCAAATGCTGCCTATCCATAGACAGTGTGTCCTGAACTCTGTCTCTTAGTCTGATAGCATTACTCATCCCTTTGCCCTCCCAGGCGTGTCTCCTGAACCTCTGTTAGAGCAGTTTCTTCATTCTGCCTTGTGCCGAGGGCTATGGGATGCATCATATCTGTGTCTCGGGCTTGTGAGCTTCCTAGACTCTGAATCTTTACTCCCAGTAGCATCTTCCACAGTGTAGTCAGTAGTTTCATGTTTAAGTACTTACTTCCTCAAGTGAAGAAATGAAGATAAGAGTAAGAGGTCTTGGTCGTCTGAAAGAGAAGATCAGCTGCGTTTATGAAACATGTTCCTAGAAATGATGGCAAGAGTCGGCAAGAACAAAGAATTTGGGGGAGGTATGAGGAGATTAGAGGTCTGGAAAACAGGACCTTTGAGAAAAGGTCAGAGGAACTGGGATGGTTTAGCATGGGAATGAGAGAATTTAAGGGAGTTAATAAGATCATAATAATAAGTTAATACTAAGAGGCTTTAATTATATACATTAAACAGCTAAGCAAATGAAGATTCCCAGCTGTTTTCTGGCTCTGCTGAGGATGAAACCAAGAGACACACAATATAGCTTGTCTACTTTTCTTTCACATATTTTTTAACATTAGGGTCTTTTCTCTGTCTAGACTGTTTCTGTGCAACTCTGTAGAAAAAAAGGGAGCAATGGTACTCTACAGGCCATTAGGATTTTATTAGGCTGGGATGTGACCATCAGATTGGTCAGTATCTGGGCCATTGTCCATGTGTCTGAAATTCATTTAAACATTAGTGGGTGTTGATACCGCCTTCTAGGACTCTCCCATTGTACCATCACCTGGTCGGGATGTGTGCGGGGCCCCAGCTGCCTCTCACGGATGTGTGCTCTGTGTGCAAGTGTGTCTAATGGCCACGAGGAGCCTGGGCCCGGGGTGGCCGTGCTCTCTCCTGAGGTCACTTTATGTTGGCAGTGGTTTAGATGAGGAAAAGAGAACCCCCATGGGGGTGCTGCACAATTATCCAGGATGTGATAAAAGAAACCCTGAGAATGTTCTTCTCTTACCAGAATGAGAAGGCTGGTTACTGTCACTCAGGAGATTGGGGGAACAGGTGGAGTCACCCTTAACTGTTCAGTCAGCCTGCACCGGTACCATAGAACTAGACGTTCCTTGAAAAATCACTTAGACCAGAATGTGAAAGCTATTTTTCACGTGATTATTAATTCTGTCTTAAGGAGTGATCACTACTAACAAATACAGTTTTGCTATTAAAATGGAGCAGAATCCAGTCTTATTTGTGCGGTTGCATGTTTGGTGTGTGTGTGCACGCGTATGTGTGAACTGCATATTTATTTGTGGTTAGAAGACAAAGCCTCATAGCTGTGAAAGAGGTAGGCTGACCCCAGAGGTAGCTAGTGCAGAGGGAAATCATTTGCATAAATACTTTTCCCTACCCGGGGCAGATTTGCGACTCATCACTAAGGAGCTGGAGTGGAGAGGGCTATGCGAGGGAGAGAGGATTACTTCTTTCACTTCCGCAGTAGGTTGACCTCACTCTTCCCTTGAATAAGTGAGTCTGTGGTGGTGCCAGCATTCATGGTTTTCCACAACCTGAGTTGTACAGAGAACCACAGCTATTTTCAGTAGAATCAGTCCCCAGCTGAGTAGCATTCTGCCCTGCTACTTTTTTCCCAGAACCGAAGAAATACAAAATGACTTGGCACCAGACGTTAAGAACGAATACACTTCTTCAGTTCTTGTTTTTCTCCCACAAGTGTATTAAGGATAAGTAGCACTAACAATGCGTTAATTCTCGCCTGGCTTGAGACTCAGTGAAGCACACCAGTTACCATCAGCGTGATTTTACCGATCATTTTGGTTTCTCGGATGGCAATTAAAATGAACATTCTGGTTATTATTCCCTTTTGATGAGAGTTAGCCCTATCTTTTCAGATGAGAATCTCAACAATAACCCCCCCCCCCAAAAAAAAACAAAAAAAAAACCCGACAAAAAACCAAATCAAAGCAAACAAACAAACAGAAAAACCCTCCTAAACACCCTGGACTGATTAAATTAAAAAGGAAAATGAAGATTGAGTCCTTCTCGATTCAACTTGAGTTTTCAAAATGATGAACGTTATTCATGAATGTTTTACGGTTCACTTGAATGCATATTTTATCAACTTTGAATGCATCTGCAAATTTCTCTTTTAATTTTGTCTTTTAAAAATAGTAAAACCGAAACTTGTCTTGCCAAGATTTAAAGGGATATTAGTTTTCTCCTCACATATTCTGTCTGGTCTTGGGAGAGGGGTCCATTGTACCCAAGGACAACAGTTTCTTTGCAGTGCTGAATCTTAGACACTAAAGACAGCCTCTCTTCAATGGGGTTACTACAGGGGAAAAAAGAAAATTTCAGTACATCATAGCAGGGACAATCTAATCCTCTTTGCTTGTACATCTGCTCTGGCAGTTTTGCTCTGCAAATCAAAAGGCATCCCATTAATTAAAGTTCCTTTTCCTTTCATTTTTATTCAGCTTGTGAAATGTGACCACTATTCACCCCAAAAAAAGAAAAAAAAAGTTTCAGGCCACTTTGGTCACAAATACCCCTCCCCCAAGGGTGTGCACTTTGATTTGTTGTCTGGTTTCCGCTGACTGTTCTTCCTCATTTTTTTTTTTTTTCTCCCTAAGAAGGAGCCCTTCTGCTTTGGCAGAGTGCAATATATTCAGAGAGCTTTACAAAACAAAGCTTTCAGCTCTGAGTCAGCAACAAACTCATCTTTGTTCGCGTGGTTCTATTAAGGAAAGAAGGCCAATTTTCTGCAGGTTTCTGTGGCTGGCTTCACAAAGGCATCGCTCTGTGTGCAAGCTCTCTGGCAGGAACAGCCGACTCTGAGATCATCGTTTTCCATGATGACCAGCTGCAATGATCGAAGAAAGAAAATCATAAACTGGTTTATAGAGTGATTTTCCTGAGGGGCCTGAAATATAGGATTCATTCACTGGGAGACACTAAAAAAAAGGCAGCTCATTGGTTGCATTCACATGTACAGCCCAAGGCCCCGTCCACATTTTCCTTTATCTCCAAACACACTTTGATTGGACATTCACATCATTTGTCTTGAGGAGGAAGTGGAGCTCATTTGCATTTCCCTGGGTTTCCCAGGAAATTCCCAGGAATTCTTGCCCTTCATTCGATGGTGTTTTCGTGTGTTTGGGATCACATTAAATTATAATCTCACAGTGTGTCTCCAGGTACTGAACTTTTGTTTAACACTATAACTAGAGGACTGTTAAGATTTCCAGTTGGCCCTCAGGGAGATGACTTAAGACTTCTAGGACATATAGCAAACGTTCAGAATAGAAAAAAAGAGTCTCATACTCCTGAAGCAAGGTTTTTAAAAAACATACCCCTGTTTGCCATGAGAATTAACAAGACAGAGTTAGAAGATGTGAAACTGTCAAGCAAGCTGTGCTAGTGCTGCCTCCTTAACAGTGCTCTATGATAGGTTTATACATATTTGGTTTTAAAAGATTTCTAGACTGAAAAAATTGAGTGGGGAATGCTGATCTTAACAAAAGGAAACTTCTCTTAAGTGCAGGACGTCTCAGAATCTTAAATATGCTAATGCACACCGTCATTTTCTAAAAAGATGCCTTCTTCTCCTTCCGTCCTCACAGGAACATCTGCTTAAACTTATACTCCATAGAGCTTATTTTGGGGGAAGTGCTGATCAAAACCGGTGGGATGATTGACAACTAAATGCTTCAGAAGTTTAGGTGATCTTGGATGAAGTTTGCAAGAGGAGCTTCAGACATTTGTTTTAATATGGATATATCAAATATTTAGTCAGATGTTATCTGAAACTAGCTATTCAGAAGGCAATTACAGCATGAAATAAGAGAGCCCTGTACCTCACCCCCTCCAAGTGTTATCTTTTTATACGTCGAGCATTAGAGGATCTCTATTGGTTTATGGGTACGCTGGTTGTATGACTCTCAGTTCCAAGCCTTCATGGCATAGAAAAAGAGCTGTGATGGAATGCAAAAAAGTCCAGGCTATGTTAAGTACATGGAAACCTAGCAGGGACCACTTTGCTTCTTCTCAATTCATGGCTACCAATTAGTCCAGAAATCATCTTTTTGCCATGTTTAAGTATGATGTATTTTTTTTGTCATCATATGAAAACTGCTAGCAAAGACTTTCTTCATTCTTCTTTTTAATTGTTTCAAACAAGAAATATTTACTAAACGCTAGCTTTGTACCAGGTACATTGCAAATAAGACAAACAGACATGATCCTTGCTCTTCTGGAACTTACCAGCTAGAAAGGAGAAATATCATGTTTCATAATTTCTAGTCACATGATGATTTGTTCGTTTTTCCAAAGGGATTTCTGTGCATTTAGAACTGAGTGGGCAGGGCAGAAATTATGGATATTTTGAAAGAGTAATGCATCGGATCCATCCTGAAACTTTCCTGACCCGAAGGGGTCACCCTTATAGGCATCAAACCTATATTTTGTTGTTGCAAGCACCTTGCCTTTAGCATGACTTTACTTTGGGCAGAAATTCATGATGGATAGGGATTATTTGCCCAGAACTCCTGAGCAACTGTTTCTGTTTTTCAGTGACTGATGAGTCACAGTTCAAAGGAGATGTAATCAGTGTGTCAATTGTAAAAAAATCGAGGGTGAATTCTACTCTGGAATCCCTGATACAGGTCTAAACTTATCTCTAGTTAAAAAATAAATCCTCAAGGCACATACCTGAGTACTTGATATAGTACACCACATAAAGGATCTTTCTGCATTCTTGAAGCAAGTTGGGGCTTGGGTTGAGGGTGTTTTTCTTATGAAAAAGGGAAAGATAATGGCTGAACTACAGAACAAGACAGTGAAAGTTACAGTACTCAGTACATTTCTGCAGAAGTTACACAGTTATTTGAAGGATTTTAAAAGGATCAAAAATAAACATCACTATAAAAATGTGAAATTCCTGATATCATTGTCAATAAGTCTTCTTTGAAATCAACTAAATGGTACAGCCTTTTAATTACTGAGAGAGGAAACGCTTTTAAAATGTTGAAGTTACAGTACTTCCAAAAGTCATCATCTACATGAATTAAATGTAGCCACCTCATAGGGAAATATATTACCTCATTGAGTAATATAAACTTCAGTAAGTCAAGGAAATGATTTATATTCATTCAGAACACAGCTGAGGAAAAAAGTGTATATAATCTTGGTTTCTAGCTCCTGAGTGTATGTACTATAATGTTTGTTTCTTCATCTCTTCCCATTGTTTTAATAAATAAATCAGTCATTTGTATGATTTCTACTGCAATTTTTAATGTTTGGCTGTCTGGCCTGTTTCTGTGTATTTGTCTTTTTTTTTTTTTTTTTTGTAGTCCAGATCGATCTAGTCAATTCAAGTTTATTTATTTGTTCAAGAAATATTTAAGCACCTCCTACTGACTACAAGCACTAAAGATAAATGTTTAAAGTGGAAAGGATGCTTTTATAGGATGTTACTTGAAAAATCATCATATATGCACATGTAATGATTCATATTTTTATATGATGTATTGTATCAGGTGGAGACTGTTTCTCCTCTTTAACTTTAACGCCTTTATTCCACCCACATACTGTGTATTGAAGGATAACAAGTACTTGAGGCACTGGTCCATGCAGATGGCTTCTCCTGCCTCGTTTACCAACCTCAGAACATTTCTGCAGCTACACTGCTGCAGACGAGCTACACTGTCAGTTATTTGAAGGATTTTAAACGGATCAAAAATAAACATCACTATAAAAATGTGAGATTTTTGATATTGTTACTAAAGAAATCTTCTTTGAAATCAACTGAATAGTACACTTTTTAATTACTGAAAGAGGAAATGCTTTTAAAAATGTTAAAGATTATGGCAGCTTATTCATCCTGCTTAATTGAAGTTGACATCGTAAGCAAATTGCAGATTAATTCACTCATTCACTTCTCTTTTATGTGTGTCATATGCTTGTATGTGTGTGAGAGAGAAAGAAAGAGAGAGACCCTGGTACTTGTCAAGAAGTGTACTGGGAGCTGAGTGTACAGCAGTAAATAAAAGAGATCAGGGTTCCTGCCTTTGTGGAACTTAATTCAAATGGAGGGAAGCTGTTTAATAAAAGGCCAGGTGCTATTTTAGGAAAGTGCTAGGGGAGAACTGAAGTAGTATCGGGGCAGAGAGGACAACAGACAGGAGGGGTTTGACACAGTAAATGTGGATGACCTCTCTTATGAAGCCATACTTGAGAAAAGACTTAACGTTTGGAAGCGAGGCTTTCAGCTATCTGAGAGAGAGCATTCCGGAAAGAAGGGCCTGTACGTGGAAGGCTCTAAGGCAGAAGCATGCCAGCTGTGATTTAGTAACAGAAAGACAGCCCGTAGGAGCAGGGCAGAGTGGGGCGGGCGCAGAAGGTGCGCTAACGAGGAGACAGCGCCCACCTTACACAGGTGGGCCCAGGGGCAAGAGCACATGGAGGCGCACGGATGATGTGTCTGAATGTTTAAAGGTTACAAGTCAAGCTAACATACTTTTAAATACAATATGTTCTCTCCCTCTTCTTTAACCTTCATAACACCCAGGAAGCCAGGTTTAAATGTAAAATTCTTGGACTCATATTTCCAGGTTGGTGAATAAGAAATTGGCCCCTGGTCCTTGGTCTTCAGCCCCACCTGTATTGTGAGAGATTGTACATATATATGGACATCCCAGACCATTACAGTCAAGTGCCACTTCCACCCCTGCAAACCGCTGCCTCTTGGGTGCACATCTGCAGTGAGACCTGTCCTTAGAGAGATGGATCGTATGAACAATAGACTGCAGCCCTGGATGCAGGCTTGCAGACATCGGGTGGGGAATTCTGGGCCCCTGGAGAACCAGGGCACTTTCCAGAAGTGGGCTGTAGACTCCAGTTCTGCACATTCCAGTGACTTGTAGACTCCTCAGCTGGTAGGAGGTGAGTGGGAGCAACTGGTCATAGAGTTGGAGAGAGGTAAAAACTGGGCTCTGTAAACATGCTCCAAGCCAGGTTCTAGGAATGGTACCAGCTGTTCTTGTAAATCTTGGTAAAGATTTGGCTTTTAATGTAACATTGAAGTGTTTCAACTTGCATTTTCAAAGTCTCACTTTGGCCGCTGTACAGAGAGTCACCTGGAGTAGAACCAGAATTAAAGGAGGGACCTCAGTCAAGAGGCTATCATAGAATTTTAGACAGGAGATGGAAATCTCTGTGGCTTCCTATGAACAGCCATTGGTTCTCAATAGACAAAATACTCTCACACTTTTAAAAGCCCTTGGAGATTCTAGAAAACATTTTTCTGTGGGAGGAGAACAAAAGTGAGAAATGAAAGCTATTTTCACCCACACAGCTTACCAGTTACATTAATGTGTCTTTATAATTCAGCTGTCTTCACTAACATGATTTTACTTATCCACTATTTTTATCAACATGATTTTAGTATTTCAGAAAACTCTTGCACCAAAAGATGTAAGTTACAAATAGCTTTATTGTTTGCTCCAAGAGCTACCCGAAAAAAAAAAATGAACCTCAGACTGTTCAACTTTTCTATAGATAGCATCAAATGACTGACTCTTCCTCTTCCAGGCTCTGAAAACTTCTCTAGAAAACCTCACCTTGCCATGTTCATCAGTACTAATCTATTTTATCATGATCCTTACACAATCTCAATAAAGCCCTTTGCCTTGGGAAACAGTCTTAAACCAGTCCCAAATCTCCCAAATTTGCCCTCCCTCCTTGGAAAGGCTGCCAAAGTAGTATTCTCCTTTATCTCATGAGGAATAAATTCAGCTTTGTCTCTTCAGTAGGTTATTTTGGTGATATTTATAGGGAAGCATCTTGGAAGCCTGATGAGAGCCGATCAAGATCTCACACTTCTGCAGCCCATGACCATCAATCTGGAAGTAGAGCAATCCTCTGCAAGTCCTTGAGCTTTTAACTCAGGAGTATTGCTTTGGGTCCAGTCTCCTATTTCGATCTTTTTCTTTTCGTTTTTTTTCCTTTTCCTTTGGTTCCCCAAATACTGACTTTATTTTGTCCTCTAGGAACAATAAGCCTTTTAAAGGAACCCTTTGATCACCTAATTAGATTTGTAAATCTCCTATTCTTGCTGGAAATCTGTCTTATTACTGTGATATTGTGATATATAAGAAATATAAATTTGGTTATTCATGTATATATAAAGTCTTCATCCACAGTTTCTGGCTCACAGCTCCCCAAACCCTTCGAATTTTCTGAGCTATAAGAGCAATGAGAGTATCTTTTGTTATATATAATATTTGATCTCTTGTCCTCGGTTCCTGAAAACACTTCAGGGCCGTAAGGATGAAGTGAGAGTCTCATTATTCATAACAAGCCCGTTTCCACCACAACTGGGTTTATGTTAATGATGTGACTTTTGTAAAGCACCTAAGATTGGGTGCTGGCCCCAGGGGAACCAATCAAGAGTAGAAGGTTGTAGATTTAAGTCCTACCTCCTGAGATTTCCAGTGAGGGGAGGGGGGTTAGAAGTTGAATCAATCACCAATGGCCAATGACTTCATCAATCATGTCTGTGTAATGAAGTCTCCACAGAACCCCAGAGTGCGGCAGTTTGGAAGGCTTCCAAGCTCAGGAAACAGAACACCTCCAAGTATCGCAGTACTGGGCCCCAAACTCCATGAGGGCAGAAACCCCACTATTTGGTACCTCACCCTGTTTATCTCTTCATCTGGTTGTTGATTTATATCCTTCATAATATACCAGTAATCTAGAGAGTAAAAGGGCTTCTTGAGTTCTGTGAGCTGCTCTGGCAAATCAATTGAACCCAAGAAGGGGGTCATGGGAACCCCTGATTTATAGCCAGCCCCTCAGAAGTACGGGTAACAACTTGGACTTGCACGTGGTATCATGAGTTGGGGGTCACTGGAACTTCCCACTTGTCACTGGTCGGTCAGAAGCACAGGTAACAACCTGGGCTTGTGATTGGCATCTGAAGTGGAGGGCAGTCTTGTGGGACTAAGCTGCTAACCTGTGGAATCTGATGCTGTCTCCAGGCAGATAGTGTCAGAACTGAATCGAATTCTTGGACACCCTGCTGATGTGGGGAATCTCCTACCTCCACACATTGGAAATTGGGTCCAGGAACCCAGTTACGGATGCCACTAAATTTGTCTCTGTCTTTGTCATTTTTTGGTGTATGTCTATAAATGTTAAGTTCATAGGGAAGAGGACAGGTATAGGCCCCATAAGTCTGTTCCTCAAGCAATTCTAAGACTGAGAAATTCAGAAGGTTTCTACTCAAGCTGGCTTCACTTGGACAAAATTTGCTCCAGATTATTGGTCATTTATCACAGTCCCATGGGAGATTTCCTTAGCCTTGTTTTTTTTAGTGAGTCTGGTTTGAAAGAGATCGCCTTTAAATTTTTCCACCTCTTAGAAACTAAATTAGTTCAGTTTACAGTTAGAGGCAGTCTAGCTTTAGGATGGGGCCCTGAAATGCAAGGTGCACCAGCCACACTTACAACCAACTGTTCCTAGATTCTTGTGAGTTCCTCTCTGTCTACACCTAAAACAGCTCCCCTCTGGATCAGACTCCTGTCTTTCATGTATTTATGCTACAACCTAAAACTAGGTACTTACTTTCCTAAATGGCACAATTTCAGCAAGGATAATTTAGATTTACAGAAGCTACTTTGGGGAAATTTTTTTAGATCAAGAAGAAACCCCGATGAATAATAGCCAGCATATTATAGAACTTTTGATTGCTCTAATGCTTCATAAGGAGGTTGCTATTATAAATAAGGAGTTCATTCACAATTGGATACAGTGGAGGTTAAAGGAAATGGCCTGGCTGATCATTATACTAGACAGCAGCTTCACAAAACTCCTTACCCTCATGGTACACCAAGAGTCTAAATCGTTGGAGAGTTTCAAAGGGTCTCTTACAAAATGCCAGCTATTAGCTCCAGAATTAGAAAATAAATACTGGGAGAAATCTGGATGAGAATTGTTTGAAGACGACTTTTAATGCTCTTAGGATATATGCCTCATAGCACCAGAGAACCTCAAATAGGACCTTGCAACTGTAACAAATTACCCACCACAGCAAGGATGAATTGACTGCTATATTTAATCAACATGGATGGAGCAGTTTTATTGAAATTGCTGAGGGTGTGACTGGTTCAGGTATCATCTGTCAATAACGTAATTCTAGTAAAACTGTAAAAGTGGAGCATGGACAAGGGTCCAAACCTCAGGACCCCTTGGTGCATCACCAAATGGACTTCATGAAATTACTCCCAATGTTTTGTAAACCACTTTATTGAGATGTGATTGACATACAAAAGGCTGTATTTATTTAATGTGTACAACCTGAGGAGTTTGGAGGTAAGTTAACACTGGTGAAACCATCACCATGATCTATACCATAAGGCCATACATCATCTCCGAAAGTTTTCTCCTGCTCCATTTATTTTTTGCATAATAAGAAAACTTAATGCAAGATCTACAGTCTTAGCAAATTTTTAAGTATACATACAGTATCGGTATTATGTTGTACAATAAATCTCTAGAATTTATTCATCTCACACAACTGAAACTTTATACCTTTTGCCACCATCTTCCCATTTGCCCCTCGACCCAGTCCCTTAGTAATCACCATTCTACTCTCTATTTCTATGGGTTTGACTATTTTAGATTACTCATATAAATGCGGTTCTGTAGTTTTTTGTTCTTTTGTGTTTGGCTCATTTCACTTAGCGTAATGTGCTTCAGATTCATAGATGTCATTGCAGATGGCAGGATTTCCTTTTTAAGGCTAAATTAATATTCTGTTGTATGTATGTAACACATTTTCTTTATCTGTTCATCGATGGACATTTAGGTTTCCTCCATGTCTTGGGTATTGTAAACAATGATGCAGTGAACATAGGGATGCAGATTTCTCTTTGAGATCTTGATTTTAGTGCCTTTTGATAAATACCCAGAAGTGGTATTGATGGATCATATGGTAGTTCTATTTTTAATCTTTTGAAAACCTCCATATTGCTTTCCATAGTGGCTATACCAATTTACATTCCCATCAACAGTGTAAAAGTGTTCCCGTTTTTCTCTCCACACCCTCACCAACACTTGTTATCCTTTGTCTTTTTGAAACTAGCCATCATAACAGGTGTGAGATGATATCTCATTGTGGTTTTTGTTTGCATTTCCCTTGTGATTAGTGATGCTGAGCACTTTTTCATGTATCTGTTGGCCATTTGTGTGTCTGTCTGGAGAAATGTCTATTCAGGTCCTTTGCCCATTTTTAATTGGGTTATTTGGTTTTTTGCTATTAAGTTGTAAAAATTCCTTATATATTTTGGATTTTAACCCTTGTCTCAGTTTTAGCTACTATAATAAAAATACCAGAGAGTAAGTGGCTTAAACAATAGAAATGTATTTCTCACAGTTTTGGAGGTTGGAATGTCTAAGGGTGCCAATGTGTTCAAGCTCTGGTGAGATCCCTCTCACTGGTCATAGACTGTTATCTTGTTATATTCTTACATGGTAGAGAGAGTAGAAGCAAGCTCTCACACGTCTTTTTTATAAGGACACCAGTGGCATTCATGAGGGCTCCACCCTCATGAGGACTCCACCCTCATGATATAATTATCTCCCAAAGGCCCCACATCCTTTTACCATCACATTGGGGGTTAGGATTTCAACATATGAATTTTGGGGGATACAAACATTCAGTCTATAACAACCATTTGTCAGATACTTGGTTTGTAAATATTTTCTCTTATTCCAAATGTTGCCTTTTCATTTTGTTGATTATTTCTTTTGCTGTGAAGAAACTTTTTAGTTGAATGTAATTCCACTTGTTGTATTTTGTTGCCTTTGCTTTTTGTGTTATATCAAAGAAATTATTGCCAAAGCCACTGTCAAGAACTTTTTCCCTATGTTTTCTTTTAGGAGTTTTACAGTTTCAGTCTTATGTCTTAAGTCTTTAATTCATTTAGAGTTGACTTCTGTGCATGGTGTAAAATAAGGGTCCAAATTTATTCTTTTGCATTTGAAAATACAGTTTCCCCCTCATCATTTATTGAAGAGACTGTCCTTTCCCCATTGTGTATTTTTGGCACCTTTGTCAAAGATCAGGTGACTATGCATGTATACATTTATTTCCAGGCTCTCTATTCTGTTCCATTGGCCTAATAGATTTTTAATATATTATGGTCATTGCTATTTCTCAGGATTTTAGCAGCATTTTCTTGCTTAAGAGATAGGCTCTAAAAATGCCAAAATGTGTTCCCAGTCTAGGAAATTCCAACTGATCTTTCTGGCAAAGAGAGTACCCATTTCATTGAAACTATTGACAAAAAGCTTTGCAAAGTCCTACCAGTTAGAAACTATTGTACATATTGTCTCCAGTCACTAGGGAAGGAAGAAAGAACAAACAGAACTCCAGAATTCAAATCATCAAAACTTTAAGAGACTCAGACTTCTAAGGCCTAAGGTATTGACACTGAGGTCTGCTCCTGGGTTTCAATGACTCTCCCCCTATCTTTAATAACAGACTGACCCATATAGCTACAAATATCACCTACAATTCTGGACTCCACCTACAAAAAACAGTTATGATCAAATTTTGCAAGAGATTCGGGAGATAGATGCAGTTATTACCAAGAAGTTTTTTCAGCCTTTTCTCATATCCTTTCTAGAAAATCTTTGAATGAGCTAAAACCTGAGAGCAGGTCTTCTAGAAAGAGCCCACCAGGCACCGTTCACAACTAGAACAATAGTAAAATTCCAACGGGTTGATCTTTGGATTCATGTCTTTCAAATAAAGAGGTAAAAGATATTCTTGAATCACTGGAAGATGGTCCTTAGCAGAGATCTTAAGATGAGGACTCTCTGGATCTCTCCAGAAGCAGACGATCTTCTGAAGGAGATTGTTTCATCTCAAGATCTTTTGGACTGAGCAGATGACTAGGTGATATATCTACCTCTATCTTGATGTCTATAGATAGCTTCCATCCATGATTCACAGAATAAGACTGGGGATTGTAATGCTTTAATCTGTATTATCTTGTTATTTATTTTTATAGACATTTTATTTATTTTGCTGGTTTAAGGCTATCTTCAACCATGTTATTTTAAGAACCCTATTCCTAATTTCAATATTTGCTTCCTTAGTCACTCTATTGTATGAGTCCCATGCATGGCTACAATTTACTAGTAAACTAAAGCATACAACTAAATCAACAGAAAGCATATTTTCAGTTGGGAGCCACCCAGCTTCCCTTGATACCAGTTCCTTATAATAAATCCATTGCCGTCCTGGGTGACTGCATTTGACGGTTAGCTGACACTGTAGCTAGAAAACCCCACAACAGGCCAGATAGTAAGAAATCTGAAACCCCATATCCTACTGTACTTACAAAATGAAGTTCCTGTCTCCACTGAAACATCATTCAGTGATCTTTTGTTGGGCCTCACTTTTGAAACTGAGCTTATACAAAAATAGAAGTGAGACGGGACTATGGTACAAATGGTATATATTTGAAGGCCAACTAACTTTCAAAGATCTAAGAAAAACACACTAATTTTCTTTTGACTTAGATCCATTTAAGGATCTTGAAACTACAAACGTCATTGCTTGGCATTGGACCATTCTTGACAAGTGGTGCCAAGCTTCATAATACTATTTGACAGTTGATTAAGGTAGATTATCCAAAAACAGATCACTAACTGGCTATCAATGGCTGGTATTGGATTTGTGTACAAAGGACTACTGATTTCTACCTGCCGACTGGACAGGAACTTGTTATACTGGTAATCTGATTCCTATCTTCAAGATAGTCTGCATCACCCAGGGACCCTTTTAGCCTGTCCATTTTCCCTTTTAGAAAAAATTTGCTATATGCCTTAAAATAGGCCTGGGAAGTAGGAAGAATTCTACATGCCATGGTTCACAAACTAACAAAAGAGCTAGAAAGTGCCACCAAGAGGAGCCTCACTTGAGAAATTCATGAAACTGGACAGGTGCTTGTTCAGAATAGAGCCTCTTCAGATATAATATTGGCCTCTTAAGAGGAGTATATGCTGTTTCAGGGGAGGAATGTTGTGCTTACATTGTTGCAGACTTCTTTTGTACTTTAACATCACTAAAAAGATTTGGAAGGGAAGAAACCACAAAATTGTCAGTTTGGCTTATAAACCAGTCTCTGGTACATTGGCCCTTTGGTTTGAAGATGAGATCTATTCTCTGTCTAATTTGGAAACCTTAATTCCTGGCTGACAAGTGAATCACAAACTCTAAACATAATTTTCCCCTCAGTGTTTGGTTGCAGTGTTCAGATACATGATCTCCAGATTTTTGAACTATGTTGAGTAGCCACTGTGCCATTGAATTCAACAAATGACCATCCAACAAAAAGAACAGGAAGACCTGACACTTGTCGAGGTTGAAACAACCATCCCTGGAAATGTGATACACTTCATGACAACTCATGTCATGACAGTTTGTGTTGATCACATCACCAGTTGTTAATGGACCCTCTCACAGCCCAGGCTGAAGAATGCAACATGGCAGGACAGTGACACGCATTCTGCTTATGGTCTATATACGCATGACTTCAATTATTTGGCTGTCTCTGTTAACATGACTTTGTTGTTCTTCATCAACATGAATTTAATATTTCAGGGAATTCTTGTCTAGAAAAAAAAAAGATAAAAATAACCCTGTTTGTGCCAGGGAGTTCCCAAAAAACTCATTTAAAGAAGTGCCAAACTACCCAGCTGTCCAGCAGGCAGCATCAAACAACTGTTTACTTCCCCAAACTCTTTGATACTCATTCTTCCAAATCCTCACCTTGCTGGACGGAATCCTCCAGTCCTAAATTATAATGACCCATACCAATCTCAGTCAAGCCCTTTATTGAATATATGAACAGACACCTTAAACCAGACTCCCAGTCCTCACAAATACCCTGGTTTTGCCATTTCTTTCTGAGATGTTATTAAAACTCTCTCAAGAGTGTGTTCTCCTTGACTGTGGTAAGAATGCACTCAACTTTGTGGTCTCCACAGGAGATTTGTATCCATATCTATACATTCCTTTTTATTTTAGCTATATTAGGGGGCTAAAGGTTATCAATTTTGACTTTAATTTGCATTATTCAAATGACTATTGTTATCGAGACCTCTTCTATATACTTATGGAAACCTACATCAATACAAATTGTAAGAGAAAAAACCCAAATAATTTATAACAAAAAATTATAATGATGAATTAAAATCAACAATAATATAGAATTAAAGACAAAGAAAGAGTAACAGCAAATGAATCCTATAATTTACTAAAAACTACACCAAAGATACCCTAATAATAGTGTATGATTCTACTGGAAAATTTAGGAATCTCAACTATCTGAAGAAAACTGCTCAGCAGGGCTTTATAACATTGTGAAGCATAGCATGGCAGCCAGACTTCTTAATGGACTGCTTCATTAAAGCCCTTAGAAGATTCTTTTAACAGTAACTTTGATTTGTGAGTGATAAATGTTAATGAACCTTTATAGCTCACTTAATAGGTTTCTATATAGTGAGGAGGTCCTTCTTATTTGTCTTTGGATCACACTTTGAAGATCACTGATCTAAGCATTGGTTCCCAAAAGGAAGACCACTGGGATATTTTCTCAAAGGACAGATTACTAGTGTGCTTTCTATATCTGTGTATTAATAAAGTAGAATCCCAAAATATTCCCTTTGAAAAAAAAGAGTCCTAAGTTAAGTTATCCAATAACAAAGGGTTGATCTATTCAGAAACATACCGGAATGTACCTGCTAAAGTGACCATTATTCTCTTGGGAGCCTAGTTTTTCTAGCACATTTAAATGCTAAATGATTAGCAATATATTTGCATAAGATAACTTTTTTTACTCATTAAGCAATTTCCTTAACAGTGTTGCAATTTCTACAGCTTGACCTCTAACAAAGACAGCTGGGTATTATTTTAAATTTGCTTTAGAATTGTTAAAATGGAGACAAACTAAAAATTTTATGTATATTTTTATTGAAGTATAATCAGTTTACAATGTTGTATCAATTTCTAGTGTACAGCACAGTGCTTCAGTCATTCATGAACATACGTATATTCATTTTCATATTCTTTTTCACCATAAGTTACTAAAAGATACCAAATGTAGTTCCCTCTGCTATACAGCATGAACTTGTTGTTTATCTGTTCTACATATATCAGTTAGTATTTGCAAATCTCTAACTCCCAGTTTATCGCCTCCCACTCCCTCCCCTATTCTGGTAACCACAAGTTTGTTCTTTATGTCTGAGAGTCTGTTTCTGTTTGAGGCAAACTAAATTTTTGATTAAAAGGAAAAGCATGTGAATAAACCGTAACAAAAATACCCAGCAGTTTCTTAATGAGCTTCAATAGAGTTGTCTAAAGTGAACTGCCAAAGATACTTTCAGGAATTAGAAATAGACTCATAGGGGCCAAACTCCCAGTCTGAGTCTCTGCCCCAGTTAGTATTCCTGAAGCCTGATATGAAATATCAAAGCAAAATTTATTTTCATTATCCTTAGGAGATAATCCCCAATAGTAGCCTAGAATTACCATTTGTAGCTCACTGAGGACTCAAGATATCCCAATTAATAGTGTGTTTCAAAGTACTATTTATGACCAGAAAATAAACTTGTGGTCTAAAACATTTTGTAAATTTGTAGATGCAAAGAAAGGCAATTCAGTTTTCTGTGAGATTGGGTTATTTTATAAGATGCCCTATGGTTTTCTAGACAGAGGATATAGGAAAATTTGTTTTGTTTTACCTTACTGTCCAAAATACCTTTTGGAAATGTTTCTTTTTGGCTTTAGTAGTTGGTTTGGCTTGGCTGCTGCATCCTCCTCCCAGAGCCAGAGGATCTAAGAAGTTAGCTCTATCTGCTTGCCTAGTCCACAGAGGATGTGGCCCTGAATGTCATGATGATGGCGAACATGGAGAAGCTCAAGAAAATAAAGAAGGCAAACAAACAGTTGAAATGCTTGGATCCTAGTCTGGAAGACGTAGACTGAATCTAGGGGACCAAAAATGAGGGCTGCATAGTTGTCACTGCTGATGTCCTCTGCATGGTGGGGGACACGAGGGAGTGGGGATGGCTTTGTAAGGACATGTATTCAGTAAATCCATGGATACCATGTTCTGCATCCCTAAATATTGTCTTGTTTAATAAGGATGATGATCACATCATAGGAAACCCAGAAAAGGCCAGAAAATTAATTGGAGAAGGCCAAGACTAAGATAGAAGAAACCATGTTGAAGACTATTACAGTTTTGTTTGTTAATTTGCTTGTTTTAATTATGCAAAAGTAAATTCACCATGCAGCATGTGAATTAAAGCTTCAGGGTGCATCACCTGGTGAATGCTGAGATTTCTGGGAGTTGCTGTGAGTTTTAGATGGAGGCGAAAATCCAGGTTGCCATCAGGAAGCATTTCACTGTTGGTATCGCTGGTAAACAGCCCAAGAAATCTCTGAAGAAAATCTGCAGTAACTTTGGTGGTTGATTTTCTCATTCTGAATGAATTTTCACTTTTTTATCTCATATTGTCTTTGTATTTCTTTATTTCTTTATGAAAGATCTCCCAACATTGCATGAGCTTCAGGCCCAACAAAATCTGAATCAACCCTTGATTTTGTGGTTTGCTCACGATTTCAGACAGGGAGCTGGACTCTTTCTTGACACTTCAGAAACATGCATCCTGTGAACAGATGATTTATGCAATATCTGTAGTGTTCACTACTCATGTTTGAGTGATCGCCTTAAAAAGATCCATCTCAGTATATATGTGTGGGTGGGGAGGGCTATATGCGACTCTCTGTATTTTCTACTCAGTTCTGTTGTGAACCTGAAACTGCTCTAAAAGAGTAAAGTCTATCAAAAAAAAAAATCCATCTCAGAGATATGGACACTAACAGAGGAGAAGGTCTCCAACATGAGTTTGCCTTGTAACAGTTTTGGTTGCACAAATGCTATTAGTTAGCCTTCTTCCAATACATAGCTATTAAGAGATGAACAAACCTGGTGAGATATATATATATATATATATATTATGCAAGGAGGAATGAGACACCACATAACAGGCAGCAGCTGGAGCCATGCAGGTCATTGACATATTGGTAAATTATTATTAAATATGGCAGTAATTTTTAATGCTTCCGAAAGCAAGAATTTCATGTCCTTACGTACTTTGTCAACATTTTTAATAATGTAAAATGTATTTCCTCTGACATCAGATACAGTTAGGTAACAGAAAATCTTCCTCATTATGGTGTCCATTTATTCAAGCTTTCAGCCCCTAAGTAGGTAATCGATAAATGTTTGTTGAATGAATTCTTTCAACTCTCAGATAATGACTCCTAGATATAAAGGGTATATATTTAAATGACCCAGTGATAATCAAACTTCAAAAATTAGTGCTTGCTTATAGATGGGAAAATAATTTTTGAGATGCTTTTCAAATTATTGAGTGTAGTTTTACTTGAGAGTTTTAAAAATATATCTTTTTATTGCTAATTGCTGGCATAGCTGCTGACATGGCAGATGCTCAACAAGTGTTTGTTGAATTCATGAATGTATTGGGCATGTTAAGGGTTAGTTCATTCATCTGAAAGTAGACATAGTTTATTTACATTTAGGTTGACAATTTATTTGAATAATGGTATAGACTTGTCAGCAATATATTGAAGTTACTTCTAATGTACTGCTATGCATGAGACCCTCAAGGAAAATCCAAAAATAGTGTAGATGAGAAGTAGAGAAAATTTTGTAGTCTCAGGACTGACAACCCTGAAGTAATTATATGGCCAAAGATAGTAAGGATGGCCAATGATAAGCATGGGCCAGTAAAAAGGACAAAGGAGGAAATTTGAGGTTGTGAACAAAAACACATAAAGGGGATGATTAAGATATATGTGGGACGTGCTGGTTTACTTGATGAAGCTGGAGCAGTGGTATGTTGAGGAGTAATGAGATGTTTGTAGATGAAAGTATGGGGATGGTGGACCCCGTTGATGAAGGGTCTTAGATGCCAGACTCAGGAATTTAGAAGAGATGTCAGAGGCAAGAGAAAGTGATTCTAAGAGACTGGCATGATGAAAGCAGTGTTTGAGGAAGATAATCCTGGCAGCTGTGTGCAGGATAGAATGACAGGCTCAGAGGCTGGAGACTTAGCAGGTAATTGGGGGCTTCACAGTAATCCCAGTAAGAAGATAAGGAAGATAAGGTCTGCTCCTGGGAGGTTTCTAGAAAAAGGAGGCGGATAATACAAATGCATGAAGAGGGGCAGGGACAGCCTTTTATTGACTAGGGGGAGATTCAGGGAGCCAGTTAAATGGTGGTGTCATTTGACTGGGTTTAAGACGTATTTATATTTCAGATGTCACAGACTCCTTGGGACATGCCTTCTGACATAGATGAAGGAAAGGGGTCAAATGTAAAGATATAAGCTGTAAACCTTAGGAATTACCAATGTAAGGATGATAGCTGAAACTGTAAGGATGGGTAAATATAGAGAATAAACTGAGGAGAACAGAATATCTAAGTAAGCAGCATGATTCAAGAATAGGGAAGGAGATGGGAAAGAGTGAAACTGTAGCTGAGGAAATAGGATATCATGTTTTAAGAAGAGAAGAAAGATTTCAAGAAAACAATGACCAATTGGGCCAACTGTAGTCAGGGAGACTAAAAACAAAGTTGAAGATGTAAAAGCTTAGTGGGGGAAATTCATTCATCTAGGGGCAGAGGAGGGAGAAGAAATGATTTTCCTTCTTTTTTCAAAAAGAAAAAAAAAACAACTTTCTCACAGTTACCCTGAAAATATGAGGGTGGACATGGTATTGTCAATGCTTTCAAAAAGATTAATACAAGTTTTAATATAAGGGGGTTATATAGTGAGGTATGGACTTGATTCTTGTAATATTACAGCTTAAAGCTATGAAGTGGAAAAAATAGATAATTTTAATCCTCCAGGCTGAAGACAGGCAGTTCAATCCAACTCCTAAATGGAAGAATTAGATATACTTTTAACTTTAGGGTGGATGAGTCATTTTTTTAAGAGTTCTTTGTTGGACTATTCTTAGTGACTTGATACAGAGGCTGGTGAATATGTTCCCGTTCTCTTGCTTAAGTTTTCAAAGTGCTGGAAATAGAAAAGAGTACAGAATTTAATCCTGTGATAAACAGGAAAAAAAATACTTATTTTTAAGCTCACTCAAAATATGTAAGAGATGTGAAAATAAATCAAAACTTGACGTTGGAAGGAAATTGAGACTTATACTCCTGGTTCTGTGACTGTGATATTTACAAAGGACATAAGACAAAATGGATTTCGATTTTAAAAAATAAAGGTCTATTATGTATTTGATAACAAATAATAAATTATATTTAAGTAATTTTTTGTGATATATGGTAAAACATGAGCTCCTCTTAAGCTGACTATGTACGGTCAGTTTACTACCCAAGCTAATTGGTCATATAACACCGACAAGGCTGAAAGTTTTTTGCACTTAACTCTATGCAGTGTCATTGTCAAATATGTATGTGATGGTTCTCAATACAGGTAACTGGTTTATTAGGCAGGTTCATTCTGGTGGAGTGAAAGTATGGAATAATTTTATTCTTTCCCAGTTGCTACTTTCAACCATGCTCTGTTAAATCTCTCTTTCCAGTCCTCTTAAAATTATCTTACACTGTTTCTGTCTTTTCATCCAAGATATTAAAAAATTGATTCCATTCCAGAATGACATGAGGTCACCTACATGCCAAATTAGCCCAGTTCCTCCCTATGTCTTGTGCTTGTTTAAAGGTCTAAGGAAGTTGTACTCTGGAGTTACATGTAGGGGTCCAGTTCTTTCATTTCTTCTTCCTTTCTAATTCTGTCCCCTCCTTTTCTGGGTTTACTGTTCTCTTCTTACAGTGGAGACTGGGAAGAGAAAGATGAGACCAGCCAAATGTTTACATGGGATGCAGGCATGAAATATTAAAGAGTTTCGCTCCAATTCCTATTCTAGGTACCTCTCATATTCTCTTGTTGCTGTAGTCCTGTTGCTCATGATATTTGAAAGACAACTCAAGCATGGGTATCCTGCCTGCCGTTTCTAGCTGGGTAAATAGTGTCTTTCTCCATTTCACTATTTTTTAACAAGTAGGCACAGAGTCATTTCCCCAATCCTGTTGCCCAAGGGAAATTAGATGCAGTCTCTACTTTTGCAGGTAACCCCAAATTCAGTTCTTCACTTGGCCTGTGGTAGCTGAAAGGATGGTCTCACCATCTTTTCCATTTTGCCTTTCAGGCAGGAGCTGACGATAGCTCCCCATCCACCGTAGCCAGCTCCCTCAATCCTTAATTGTCATCTGTTGGCTTCTTGTTATTTGCTGTCCACACCCTTGTACATTGTTCTTTTATTCAGCTGTCTTCCACAACCTGTCAGAATATGCCATGTGCGTTCTGTTGTAACTCCAACTGAAGTTAATGAGAAACAATCTCTACAGCTCTGTACCATGAATATTTTAAGGTGAAAATGTGATTTACACATATTGTCTTATTAGCTATTCATATCCAAAAGCTATGAGGGAGACAGAACTTTGGAATATACTAATTTGAATTAAAATCTCAGCTCTGGAATACATAAGCTCATTTGTAAAGTGAGTGTATACATGCCTACTTCATGAAGCTGAAGAAGATTCATAAAGTTGAAGATTCAATGAGATGAAGGAATCACCCAGCAGGTCATATCCAGTAAATATTCATTCAACCTCTACTTGAGGCCAGGCACTTAAGTTCTTTCTGTATTGTAAAATGTTACATAAATACAAGTTAATTTAATTCTTAATCTGATGGAGAAGTACCTGGCAGCCATGAAAGCATCCTTCTTTGTGTGGAAGGAGGAAGCTGAGACTGGGGAAACTATGTCTGGCCCTTTCTTGTGTCCTTCACTTGATTCTCGTACCGTAACAGCAGCGTCTTCATAGACATCCAGTTTGCACCCTCTAGTAATGAAATGAAGCAAAATCCAATATGTTTAAAAAGTCATAATTGCTAGGGACTTATTTTTATATATGACAATAGTGAAAGTAAGGGAAAAAATATCAAGGCAATCCTGTGTAGAATTTCTTAAAATGCCACTATTAATAGGTGACAATCCAGCGATTATACTGAGTCCCCATAATTAAAAAAATTTTTAAGTAAATCTCAAATGGTAAATTTGTAAATAGTACCTGAATAAAGTTTAGTTTAAAAAACTGCAGTTAAAGGAAGAATATTGTCCTGAGCGTTAGGAGGCTTGGGATTTAAGTCCATTTCTGCCATTAACAGGCTATTGACCTCGGGCAATAATTTAACTCTTTGAGGTCTTATTTCTAGTTCTATGGTTCAGTTAAAATATTTTATGGCAAATTAATTTATAAACAATATATTTAACATTTCCCAAATTACTAATTCAATGCAGTTGAGAAAAACGTGTTAGACTCCTACGATGTGAAAAGCACAAAGCTGAGTACCACTGTGGGGAGATAACGAGATAAAGGAAAGCTAGTCCTGACCTCAGTGAGTTAGAGGGAGTAAAATGTCAATGCCAGGAGGAACTAAATAAATTCTGCATCTGAGGTTAATAAAGTATTTAATGAAAATGCCAGGAGAAGCCTTTTTCCCCTCCTATTCAAGGAAGGAAATGACACTGTAGAGTAGACAGCTTTTATAAATCAGTAGTAATTGTAGCAGCTGAGAATTGTCTTAAAGAGAAATCTAGCATGAAAAAGTATTTCCTAAAATTGTTTGCAGCTTTTTTTTTAATTGATGGGGATGAAAAGAAAATACTAACTTCAAAATTACTAACAACTTTTGATAGCTGGTAAAAAATGAATATGTATTTTTCTTTCAATAGATTTTGACCTAATGTCTGACAGGGCCATTAACTCATTAAAATAGTGCTTTAGATTCAACACGGAAGTGGAGGCTTCTGTTTCTCCTGTTCAACATTTCATCAAGGATCTCAGCTCTGCACTTCAAGTACAGGGGAAAACACAGCTTCCACATAGTTACCCGAGGACCCCTGCTTAATAAGCTTGGTGATATGCCAAGATCTGTAATAATAATAGTAATAGTAATAATAAATTTTTAAAAACCCTCGAAAGTTACTGTACCACTGTGATAAGACTCTAAATATTTACACATTGTAACCACTGGTATCAGGGTGTCTATATTCAAATATGAAATCTATAATCATCAATATTCTTATGCATTCAAATATGTGATGAAATTTCAATGTTTGAAGATTCTTAACTTCTAGAAAGGAAGATGATTCTTTAAGTATAGGAATTCTTTAAGGTTCCATTTATATGGGTCACGTGTATGATGTGACTTACGATACATATATTTATAAGCTAGTCTCTTGGAGTTGCGGTTCGATTTTGTTATTACTAGTGTTTCTAAAATCACAGCTACATTTCTTCTGTATCTGTAATTACATTATAGTTGTATCAGGAGAGCTACCTACTTGAAGGAAATATGTGAAGTATCCTTGTGTAAAGTGAATAATAACAATTTAATTTTGAATAAGTTCATATTTTTATATATTACTTTTTGCTTAAAACAAGGGAACACTTGTATGGTCATTAAATTTTGGGGTCTTCAAAAGCCCTGATAAGTTTTTTCTCCTTTGATATATATGGCTGGGCAAAAGTGGTGGTGGGGGTATGGTTTGTGTGTGTGTGCGCTGGAGGGGCAGTAGTTAACAGCCTTCCCTTCTTTCATCTAAGAAAGAACATATGGGTATTGCCAGCTTATCTTGCCCCACTTCCTGCCCTTTGAAAATAGAAGAGTGGATGGGCATTCTCTTGAGGAGAGCTGTCCTGGAGAATGGCTAATTGCATCTCCCCAGAGGGATGTGCAGGTGGAGAGAAATGGGATGTGCTGAGAGGCTCTGGCAAGGAGGAGGGAAATGATCTAGGGAACTAGATCATAGAAAAGACAGAGTGAGTCCTTTTATGCTAAGGATGTGAGAGGAGTCTAGGCATTTCAAGGTGCTAAAAAAAGAGGATTCTAATTAGCATCACTACAGACTCTATACTGCCTTATGTAAATGTGCAAGTTTTCAGAATGTGCAAGTACTAATTGGAGTTTGTGTTTGGGCTGTGTTGTACTAAATCACATGGGTCACGGCAACAACTGTTACATATGTGAGATACATTCCCTTATAAGGGAAAAAAGTTATTTAAAGTGCATAGTACACAGTAGGCACTCTATAAATGTTAGCAATTATTTTAAAAAATTCTCTTCAAGGAGACACACATACAAACTGCAAGGCACCTTTTGCCATAACCAAATTCTAGAAATTTATCCTAAAGAAATAATTTTGCATATGAATTTCTGGACTATGAACTAAAAGAACAGGAATTGCATATATAATGTTCATAAGAGAAGAAATTTTAAATACTGAAATTTTATTTTAAAAGAAGAAATAATAAATGAGAAAAAGAAATATAAAAACTGTGATAAATGGAAAGCACAGAATAAGTTAGACTTAAAGCCACATAATGTACACTACATTAAATGAAAGAGGACTCCAGTTAAAAGACTAATGTTGTCTGGCTGTAGAGTAAAAAAAAAATGCAGATGTTAGGTTAAATCATATAAATTGCCAACAATTGATGATTTTTGATTACAGGAATTGTAATTGCATATGATTCAAGCTAATAATGTTATTTAGAATAGACAAATATAAAATATAAGGCTAGAGAAACACTGAAGTTAAAGAAATGGAAAAAAAAACCTCTGCAAACAGTAACCAAAATAAAGCTAATTTATTTATGTAAATATAAGATAAAATAGAATGAAAAACAGAAAGCATTATCAGAGATAACAAGGGTCAATTAATAATGATAAAATTTTCATCTCAGTAAGGTATCACAATTTATAATTTGTAAGCTTTAAATATAGTAGCCTTCAAATATAGAAAACAAATAATGAACAAAAATACAAGGAGAAATTGACACATCCACAATCATAGTAGGATATTTAGCCTGAATTTCTCAGTGATTAAAGAGGAGCAAAGAAAAAAATCAGTAAAGAAATCTTGTGCTAATTCATCTGATTTGAGAAATATAATTAACAAGCAAACTGAGGGCCAGATATTATGTTCAACAACCTCTTTGAACCTCCAGTAGTAAAAGTGGAGGGAAGAGTTAATGAACTTGAAAGAAATCAATAGATATTATCCAATTTAAAAAACATAGAAAAAAATTTTTTTAAGTTGCCACATAAAACTAGAAACAACCCAAAAGAATACACAAATTCTGGAGCATAGAATATCTTATACATGTAAGATGTATAAATAGTCATATAATATATTAATAAAAGTAAGCTCCAGAAGGCTGCTTTATCAAAGAGTTAACAGATTATCAATAGGTAACAAAATATTGCTTCTTTTTCTTTTCTTTTTCATATTGTCTAATTTTCATTAAATGTTTAAATAATTTTTATAAATAAAAACTTATTTTTCCTCCATCAAATACACAAGTAAGGGGGAACTAGTCTAATAATTAAAATGAGGAACTATCTTTCCAAGTGTGAGGCAGAGATAATCTGTACAAGAATCATCTTAGCTTTCTACTTCAAAAAGTTTATCAGGGTCTATGCCAGTCCTATAATCAGAATATCTGGAGCGTGTACCTGGGATTCTTCAGGTTAATATTTTAACAATTAAATTTAAAAAAAAAAACCCATTGAAATAGCAATATAGGGGAGATGGTTAAATTCAGGCAAGCTAGCAATGATCTCAATGATTGACAGTTACAATAAGTGCCAGATAGATTTCCTCCACTTTAGTCCACTGATATGGCAGGATGAGTCAATTGTGGATACAAAATCTATTATTCTGCTGTCATATTCACAGAGCATTAGAGCTTGGTTCTGTGATCTGAGAAATAGAATCCCTTCGTGGAATTAATTTTGACATTCACAGATAGTGATGGTGCACTTAGCTTTACTTACATACTTCTAAAGACAGGATTTCCAAAGGTTATTTTGTTGTTGTTTCAAGCATAGAGGGCTAGACATTGGAATGAGCAAATCCTTAAGTGCACTCAATTTAAATATACCTGTACATTCCTACATATACCTAGCTAAAGACTAAGTATACTTTTGAATGAGTTCGGGGGGATGGAAATTTGAACAGAGGCTTTAAATAATAGGTACTAAATGAATAATTTCTTTCCAATTCTGAAAAAAAAAAAAAAAACGGTCAACAATTTGAGAAGTGTCTATGGAGTACAATTTCCTTTCATCCCCTACTAAGGAAATTTAGCCAAAGTTCAAATGACTAAGAGATTTTATTTTGCCAGAAATGTATGTAATTCAGGTGAATAGAGTCAGGTAATCTCAAGTATAGGAGATGGCATCACACACAGTGTGGTTTAGCATAGACAGTGTGGCTGAAGAACGTTAGTTCTGGAATCAGACCTGAGTTCATTCCCAGTGTCTACGCTTATTATCTATGTAATATTGGGTATGTTAGTTAACTTTTCTAAGCCTCCGTTATTTATGTGTGAAATAAGAGCTTATATTATTGAGCTCAAAGAGATGCCTACTATTTAGCAGACTGCCTGG
Source organism: Camelus ferus (assembly GCF_009834535.1). Classification (NCBI taxonomy): domain Eukaryota; kingdom Metazoa; phylum Chordata; class Mammalia; order Artiodactyla; family Camelidae; genus Camelus; species Camelus ferus. The sequence goes on from NC_045702.1 coordinate 26,107,639, forward strand.
TGAATAGTAAATGCTCAGTGAATTATTACTAATATCGATAAATATTAGCACATCAGTATTAGTCAGGGTTCTCCAGAGAACCAGTATAAACCTACAGAGATACAGATACAGATATAGATACATCTATGAAATATATAGATATGTGTGTGTGTATGGAGGGAGAGAGAGATTTATTTTAGGAATTGGATCATGGTATTATGAATGCTGAGACGTCCCACAATCTGCAGTCTAAAACTGGAGAAACAGGAAAGTCAGTGGTGTCATTTAGTCTAAGTCCATGAGCACTGCTGTCAAGGGCAGGAGAAAATGGAAGTCCAGCTCAAGCTGAGAGCAAATTCACCCTTCCTGTATCTTTTTGTTTTATTCAGGCCCACAACAGATCGGGTGAACCCCACTTGAACTGGTAAGAGTGATGTTTACTCAGTCTACTAATTCAAATTCTAATCTCTTTTGGAAAACCCTCATGGATGCACCCAGAAATAACGTTTACTATCCAGACATCCTTTAGCTCAGTCAGATAAACAGATAAAATTAACAATCACAGATCCACATTCCCATTTGCTTTTAAATAAAAGCACATTGATATCTGTATCAGTTTTTCTTAAATATCTCTCTTAAAGTCTTACTTGTCAAAACTCTTTAGAGTTCTGTATATGTTGGAAGAAATATTTTGATAAGTAGCTTGGGGTGAGGGGATGAGACCTTTAAGGAGCATTTCTGAGAAATCTCTTATCTTTCCTTGGAATTCTATTCCAATGTCAAGCACTTAATGCTCTTCTATTAATTTCTCAAGCATACCAGCTCCTTCTTTTCCTTTCATTAAGCCTCCCCTCTGTGTATCGTCTCTTGGCATGTGCCTTTACCTATAAAGTGAAATTTGGCTTCTTTTAATTTCACTTTCATTCTCATTAAGAAACTTAACAAAGGTTTGTTCTTGGATTTCGCTCCCTTCAGAAGACCTGGAAGCGTAAATTTTTAAGCAATTCTCCTGTCACATGTGGAATATAAAATATACATATTAATATGTTTATCTGCATATGTATTAAATTATATACTTCCACACACTATACATATATGCTCACCTGGCCTTACTGGCGTGGGATAGACAAGTTAAGTTTAGGAGGACTCTCTAGGGTAAGACATGGTTCTCAGCACCCTGATAGGGCTGGGTGATACACGGCACTGGGACTACAGCAACCCACGGGAGAAAGAGACGTCATCAAAACAACGACGGTCTGTAAAAATTATCCTTTTTGCTCTAGTTTTCCTTTCTACCACACTTTATTGTCTGAAGTTTAGCAGCTTACATTAAAGTTGATTCTCCTGATTAACTCTGAGAAAGTAAAACAAATCAATCAGGATTTTCTTCCCCACTGAACATGACATGAGATGCCATCACTGAACAGGAACACTTTGAAGATCCATATGGCTGCTGGAATAATGAGGGAGCATAATTACTCCAGTCAAAATGTGGTCATTTATTGTTCAGCCTACATGCGCAACTCATGACACTGTGGCTGTCAATTACTGCCAATTACTGCAAAGGAATGACAAGGTTTTATTACTGCTAGCATCTCCCACTCAGTGAGATGTACTACAGGTAGTAACACCAACAGCATCGCTTGGGGAATTCAAGATGCCCCTTTCCTCTTGTCCTCTGTGCAGGCTCCAGCAGGGCCATTCTGGGGAGGACAGGAGGCACTAAGTGTGAGGACACAGCGAGGAGGAGCCTCAAAGTTGTGAGATGTGGATATGGAAGTGGGGTGTGGATGATACACATTGACTTCATCCTCCCTGAGATGAGCCTATCCAGGAATGTGCAAATACCCTCCTTCTTGGGGAGGAGTTAGGTCTTCTCAAGGCTTCTGTCAGGAAAATGAATCTCCAGCTCAATTCCCAAGGCCTCACCCACCGTAGCAGTTGTGAAGATTTGTGGTGCATTCCCCCCATTGGAGACTACGTCCTTGATATCCAAGTCTCTCCCGCTGGCATTCCTCTGATCATAGCTCTTCCTCCAACACAGGGTCTACCAGACAGCACACTCACAGTCTCCGTAGGTATGCGGCCAGTTCTTACTTAAAACTGAGACTGTAGGATTGTTAACCAGACTGCTGTATGACATTAATTGCTCACTGTCTACTCCATACTTAGCCCTACCCTAGAGACTCCAATTCGGGTGGAACTCTGGGTTCCGATAACAGTGCTCCTCTAACGTACTAACCCAAGTTGTGATTTTTAAAAAATTCGGCTTAGGCATGTATCACTATGGACAGGAACTGCCTTCTAATGTTCAGCCTATTTTCATCCCTCCCGCAGCCTCTAAAAATCACTGCATAATCACATTCATTTCTAGCTAAACTTCCTTCCTTTTCTTTTCCTCAGATCCTGGAGAAGTAACATCACATTGTCAGGGATTCAAACACCTTCTTAGCTCATATAATAATAAAGCCCATCAGCCTTAAGCTGGAGGAAATATGCAGGGGATGAAGCTGAAAATTTTGTTGGAATCCCTCCTCTGTAGGGTGTGCCTCCTTAAAGTGGCAACTTCTGTGGTTTTCACTTACAGGACTGTCATGCCTCTAGGTGACCAAGTTTGACCTTAGCTCGTAACCTCTTTCCTCCACTTGCTCTTTGCTCTGACACTGCAGCTGTGTCTTGAGTTCCTGGTTTCTAGACCACAAGAAATAAGTTGTTTTGTATTGATTGTTTTACCCCTTGGCTAATGTAATTTGTAAGATTCAGACTGACCTGGGTTCAGATCCACCCTCTGCTTCTTACTAGCTCAGGGAATGTAGATAACTTAACCCCTATCAACTTCAGTTCTGTCATGTGTAAGAAGAGGGTGATAATCAGTAAATTTCTGGGTTCTTGAGGCATTAGCAGAAATCCAATAAATGATATATTATTGTAATTGTTTTTATTATGATATTCTGCATCTTGTTTGCTCCCTGTCTCCAGGAACAGTATTCCGTTCTCTTCTGCTGCTTTTCTTCCCCTCTCTGTTTGTTCCTTATTGACTTGCAGCAATCTTTAGGTATGAGGAATAGTTTTGAGCCCCATTTTGGAAATTCTGTCCTCAAATACTTGTCTGTAAGAACTCACGCACAGTCATCTTCTGGCTTGGGGTAACTTTATGTCCCAACTCCTGGTACAATCCAAATAAATATCTTTTGTTTTGACATGATCATGAATATACCTCCTTTGGGTTTCTGGACCCAATTTCCAATATATGTGTGTGTGGTAGGGGCTTCCCCCCGCATCCAAGCAATGTTCTGACTCCAGCTGGGTGTTCCATAATTCAACTCAATTCTGACACTGGCTACCCAGAGAGAGCATCAGATTCCACAGGTTAAGCGTTCCGTCTTATAAAACTGCCTCCCACCCAACTTTCAGTGCCAGTTGCAAGCCCAGGTTGTCACCTGTGATTCTAACCAACTGGCTATATTTCGGAGACTCCCATGACCACCTCCTCAGTTTTGATCAGTTTGCTAGCAGCATACAGAACTCAGAGAAACATTTTACTTACTAGATCAGCAGTTTATTATAGAAGGATAACTCAGGGTCAACCAGATGGAAGAGATGCATAAGGCAAAGTATATGGGAAGAGTCACAGAGCTTCCATGCTGTGTCTGAGTGTGCCACTCTCCCCAAATCTCCATGTGTTCACCAACCCAAAAGCTCCTCAGACACCATCCTTTTGGGTTTTTAATGTGGCTTCATTACATAAGCATGATTGATTAACTCTCTGGCTGTTGGTGATTGAGTCAGCCTCCAGCCCCTCTCATCTCTCCTGAGATAGGGGGATGGGACTGAAATTTCCCACCCTCTAACCTTTGGTGGGCCCCACTTCCCATCCTTAGGTGCTTTCCGAAAGTCACCTCATTAACATAACAAAAGACACCTCTGTGGCTCTGATCGTTTAGGAAATTTCAAGGGTTTTAGGAGCTCTGTGCCAGAAATGGACACAAAGACCAAAATATATAATGGTCTTATTATAAATCACAGTATCACAGTATCCCTCATAAAATTAATAGACAGAAATTTCAATTAAATAGTTTGGGAGTCTAGAAGGGGAAACTCTCATGCCCTGGAACGAAAGCAGAGTCCAACAAGAAGAGGAAAGACTCCTCTTCCTTCCTGGCAAGGACTCAGTCAATGAAAAGCCACGGACTCTGTTTACTGTTGCCCTCCCAACTTCCCTTTCCCCTCTATAAAAGCATGCTCCTTCCTTGTGTGTGGGGACTTGCACTTGGCTCACCATGGTTGCAGACCCTGAATTGCAATTCTCTGGTGATCTTGAATTTTCCTGGAGAGATAACTGGCAGTCTATTTGGTTTTGGTCAATGCTCTCCTATTGTCGAAACGGTTTAAAAATATTAATGATCATATTAATGATCACCCAACTCTGACTAGATCTTGCCTGTGTCCTGAGCTCTCTATTTCTTAATGTTTCCCTGACCTAACCCTGCTACATTGATAAACACATCCTGTTCTCTCTAGAGTTTGTGCTTGTTTGTGTGACTTGAATAACAGTCCTTGAATCTTGCCCCAGAAGATGTAAGCTCTAGTCCTACATCTTCTACTTACCAACGACGAGACTAAGGAAACAATATCTTAAGCCTCAAGCCTTAAGCCTTAAGCCTTAGGCCTTTATTCTGCATCTCTTAACAGTACAGTAATGATAATGTTGCTTTCTTACTCATGAGGTTGTTAGGAAGCTAAAGCTAAATATGTGTGAAAGAAATTGATAAATGGTAAACCACTGTTCAAATACAAGGAGTATTCTGTTGGGCTGGTTCCTAGATGTCCTTAGGTTCCTTCTGCTCAAAGGGGCTGTTCTGCACACAAAGGAAAAACTTAATGTTTATGGATCCATTATTCTATTACTAAGATGTGCAATAAAAACTTAAAGCAAAGACTATCTAAATATGTCTGGTTATTATATTTCAGCAGATTTTAGCTGTTTCCATTCTAGAAAAAAATTCTTTCAAACAAGGAACTATTTTTGTTGGTGAAATCATGAACAATGAGAAAAAGAGTAGAATTTGTGAAAAGGGAAAATCTGAGAATAAATGAGGGTGTGGACATGGTGATGCTATGATTCTGTTGTCCGTTTAACTGAATCATGTCCCTGGAAGATGACAGGCTGCCTGGGGTTCACCTTGATGGGAGTCATTATATCAGGGATCACAGTCTCATGCAAGTGTAATTTTATCCTCTCTTTTCTCTCCCAGGACTAAATATTAAATTATGCTGAAACCATGGTACTTCAGGACTGGCTAAAGCCACTAATTCTTCATTCCAATTCCCTTGGCTGAAAATCTGGGACACAATTCATGCTCCCTGGGCCTTATTTGAAAAATACTGTGGCTAATGTTCTACCACAGATGTTTGCCTTGAGTCAAACATAGTAGAATTACATATGGGCTAGTGGTGAACATTGCTTTGATGAGATAAGGGATCATTTAACATTATTCTCATTTTACTTTAATGTTTGAAGTCATTTTATCCCAGCAATAGCTCTGGATTCTGAAGGAGTAGTAGTAGAAATGCAAATAAATGCCCCCAAAACGTAATGTTTTAACTTCTAGGAAATTCATCGAAAGAGTAGAAAATTATATTCAGAATGAAAGCAACCACATTATCATGTTTCATAGAATTTTCAAACTTTTACTTTATAATGGGCTGTGCAGTAGTAGTCCTTAAATACACATTTAGTGCAGCATATGATTTCAGCATTTTTTTTTTATTTGTAAAAGAGCAAGAATCCATTGAACAAATGGGCAATGGAAATCAATGGTAGGTTTCTTGTCACAGTGACATCAGTTACTTTAATACATTCAGTGGAAAAAAATCAATAAAATACACTGTGATTTTCCTGCATCTATATGTCATTTCTTCTTTTACACAGACCCTTGCATGGCTGCGTACCATTTTTAGAATATTAAGAAAGTTATTCATTTCTCCACATCCTAGTTTCCCTATTTGTTAAATAGGGTGATTTTGAAGATCAAACAATTAAATGCATGTGCATGGCGCATAGCAAGTATTTCATGAGTGTCAGTCATTATGATTACTGAAGACAAGTGACTTTTACATAAATCTCACATCTTGGATTGAATAATTGTGTGTTTTTAAGACAACACAAATGTCAATGCAAAGGATTCTATTTTTATAACCATTATTAGAATGTTTTACTTTTGCCAAATATAATATATTTTTTCAATTTGAAACTTTATTTCCTGTTGCCTTTAATTTTAAATCATCTTGGTATTAAAAGTGTAACTAATCGATGTTTTTTTGAATGCCTGCTAAGTGTCAGGTACTTTCCAAGACTCTTTGGGAGATTTAAACATAAAAAAACACCATCCCTCCACTTAAACTGCTTACAGTTTGTTAGCCGAGACAGGTGTATTAACAGGCAACTTCAGTATAAAGCAGAGTGGGAAAAATGTTTTAATAGAAACATGGATCAAAATGTTCAAGAAGGCAGACAAGATACAGATTATACTGTTAGAACAGGTGAAAACTTCAGATACGAGTAGAATTTTGGTTCGGGAAGAACATTTCGGGCAGAGGAAAAAATGAAAGCAAAGACATTGACTTGTAAATATGCATAGCATGGGCAGGAAATAAACATCACACGTTTGACCCTGAATCATAAAGTAGGAAAGTGATAAACCTCCAAAGGCTGGGGCAGATCCCAAGGCTGTTCATGTCCATATGCGAAAGGATGAGGGCAGGAATAATATGCTGGTGGCAGCAGTGGGACGGAGAAGTGGGGGCAGTTAAGGGAAAGTTTGCAGAGGCAGAAGTAATAGGACTTCATAATTAATTAAATGTGAAGATAGAAGAGAAGGAGATGACCCTGATTCTTAGCCTTATATGCCTGGAATAATGCCAATGCCGTTATTAAGAAAGGGACAATGGAAGTTTGGTGTATATGGTGATAACATACATATCAAAATGTTAAGTTTAACTAATGTTAGTTAAGTAGAGAGTTTCCAGCATGAGCCCCTTTCTTTTCTCCACAGGTAGAAAGGGCATAATGAGTGCAGGTCACAGAGTCAGTCTGTGGCCCTTGAATCAGCTGGGGGTTCCCTGAAATCCCCTGGTGAATCTGGCCCACTGTACCACGCACACGTGCATACACACACACACACACACACTGTGCACCTGCACTGTATCAATTCACATGAAAAACAGGTTTTACTTTGTTCTAAAAGGTCGATATGAAATGTGCAGACCAGAGCTTTTTGTTTTACTTCAGCTCATGGGGGTCCTGGAGGCAACGATGCTGTGGTACTTATTGTGATAGATGGAAAGTGGTGTCTGGGAGCACAGATTTTTCCAGGATGAAGTGCTCAGGCCCTTACACTTGAACATTAGATCTCCCGCATTATTCATTTTGCATATATGAAACATCCAACTCCCGTCTTTTGCATTTGGCTATCCAACTGTCTCAGTATTTTTTCCTGAAGAGATTATTCAGTCCCCATTGAATGATCTTGGCACCCTTCTCAAAAATCAACTGGCCATAGATGTGTGGGTTTATTATGCCAGGAGGCCTGGGCAGACTCCTGTTTCTGGTAGTTGAAGGAAGGCCATAGAGGAAGGGCTTCACAGCTGGCTGGCCCGGGCACTGTGGGATACTTCCCAGCCGAGTGGACGCTAAGCCATAGGCCTCCTCTGCAGAACAGCAGTGTCCCTCCTCAGTCAACTTCCTGAGGCAGGACTGAGACCATGTGCAGGCCCCATTCTGTATACGGACTGGCATTTCCTCAAAGCTATCTCAGAAACAGAGATTGCCACTAATGGTATTCTTCCACACTGTGGGGGCCATCCAAAAAAGAGGAAATGTTGTCAAGTGAAACTGTAGACCTTGTTGGAATTTTTTGATTACTAATTCAATCTCTTTATTATTTGTAGGTCTGTTCAGATTTTCTACTTCTTTTTATGTCAGTTTTGGCAATTTGTGTGTTTCTAGGAATTTTTCCATTTCATCTAGGTTATCTGTTTTTTTTTTTTTCATGAGCAGTCATTCATACTAATCTCTTATAAACTGTTCTGTTTTTGTAGGGCTGTAATAGTGTCTTCACTTTCACCTCTGATTTCAGTTATTTGCAGATTCTCTTTTTTTCTTAGTCTAGCTAAAGATGTGTCAGTTTTGTGGATCTTTTCAAAGAACCAACTTTTGGTTTTGTCAATTCTATCTATTGCTTTTCTATTTGCTATTTCATTCATCTCCATTCTAATCTTTATTATTTTCTTCTTCTGCTAGTTTTGGGTTTAGTTAACTCTTCTTTTTCTAGTTCCCTACAGTGTAGAGTTAGGTTGTTGACTTGAGGTCATCCTTCTTTTTTAATTTGAAGCTGTAACTTTCTCTTTGAGCACTGCTTTTACTGAATCTATAAGTTGCTATATGTTGCATTTTCATTTTTGTTTCTGGAGGAAGGCAGAAAGAAAGTATGAATTTATTTTTCAGTGTGTTGGTATGAAGTACCTGTGAGATAGGATCTGATTAGGGAAATGTATTTGTACCTGGAAGTCAGAAAAAAGGTACTGACTCCAAATACAGATTTGACAATAATTCTCAATAGTTAGAAGTCATATAGATGAAGGATAATTAAACCAATGTTCATGGCTGAGAGGTGGAAAGTATACACAAAATGGGAAAAATCTCTCAGGAATGTCAGTATTTGAATTGATTATGGAAGAAGCCAGCAAAGGAGGCTGAGAAGGAGATGTTAAAAAACTGGGAGTGGGGATGGGGACAAAAAAATAGCATTTCAAAAAAGAAGCAGAATATTGTAACAAAAGATGCAAAGATACTGAGATGTTGAGAGATATTAGGAGTGAAAAGTGCCCTCCAGATCTGGTGACCTAGGGTAAATGGCAATCTTAGGGCTGTAATGGAGGAATATGACCAGATTAGATGGTTGGAGAGACTGAGGTAGACCTGGTTTAAGAGCTTTAACTGCAAAGGACAGAAGAGGCATAAGGTGCAGCTGAATAGAAACATAAGGTTGAAAGTTGATTCTCAAGTTTTATGTATTTTAATGAAAGTTACAGACGATTATGGTTTCTCTTAATTTTTCATTCTGCTCATTTTCTCTGTGGCTATCCTCAAGTCCAAAGGATTTAAGAGGGAAATAAGAGAAAACAATCAAACTAAGATTTTAAATATGAGTTATAAATTCAATGCAATATTCTAAATCCTTACACTTTTTAAAATCAGATGAGGAGGTGATGCCTGACTCAACATTCCCTACAACCAGGAGCTGTGGGAGAGAGACTTCTAGCCAGAAAAGAATCTTAGGGTGCATTATGACCAAGTTCAAATGTAAAAAAATTTTTTTTTCATGAAGTGACTTCAAAAAATGTTAATGTTGATAGGAAGAAGCAATATAAAGGGAGAGGAAGAGCTTCAAGGGGACAAAGGATACTCACTATCCTGTCATTCCTAAAAAAACACATTAATTCCTTTTGCCTTGAAGGGTTGTTTGTTTTTTTAAAGCATATGTGTCATTTCTTCAGCTAAATATTAGTTCTTTGGTGACAGGTCATTCTCTTGTTTGGATTTCCATCCCTGAATTCACCCCCTGCCACACATACACACACACATGCACACTGCAAGCACACAACACACATTCCCTATTGATGAGGGTACATAATTAATACTTCATAAATATTTGCTTCTCACTTGATAGTTCAAAATATTTAATGGTTAGTGACCTAGAAAAGGCATTTCCCAGCGACTCTGCCAATAGCTTTCTTCTCTATCGTAATAGAAAATGATAAACCATGTTCTCATTCTCTCATTAGTATTCAGCAGCAATAGATGAATACTAAATCCTCACTGAATAATTTAGCTTGAAATGTTTGCCCTTTGATGTACAAGTACAACATAAATAGAAAACACCATGGACTGAATCTAATCTCAGAAGGTTTTGTTTTAGTATGTTTAACACTTAATATGCCAGATGAAACCCTGAGAAACCGAGCACCAAATGCTTCGAAAAAAGTTTCTAATTCCTGTGATGCATTTGCTCTATCCTCTGTGGTCCACCCCTCCCCTCGCACCATCTCCATTTCACACTTGCAATTGAAAACCTGAGGATTCCTGCTCCACTGTCTTTGTTGTTTATCCTGGTCTCAGATATTAATGGTCAAGAGGTCTGTAGTATGTGTTCCTTTAACTCCAACTATAAGTTTAAGTTCCTACAATTTCCTGAGCACTACGGTTCACCAATGAGGTACTAGTAGAGGCATTGCAATTAGTAGGAAGAACACTGAACCAAAACCGATCGGGGTTCAAATCCTGCCTCTGCCACTTAAAAACTCCCGCTTGGACAAGACTCTTAACTGAGCCACAGTGCCCTTGTTTTGAAAGTGGGACTGAGTTTGCTTCCCTAGTTCCTGAAGCATTGTCAGGATTAAAGATAGATGGCCCGGTGTGCTATGAGCCCTCAATGAATGGCTGCACTTGACTGGAATAATGAGCACAATTTCTTTCTTCTTGTTCCCACGTTCACCTTCATCAGGAAAATTATGTGATTTCAGCTCCTTCTCTCTCCTGGATTTCTCGTCTGGGCCAATTTATGCTCAAGCCTGTGATGTGCTGGGTGGGGGTGTGGGTATCCTGGACTGTTTTTCTTGTTCCTACATCTGGTGACAAATGGAACACATGATTGAGATTCACTGGCTTTAATTATGTCAGCTTTACTCGGCAGCTGATCTTCTTCTGCTCTTTCATGTCTTAGAAAGTGACGTTTATTAACATTTAACTTTTATTTATGTGCCTACCTAGTGATGTGTGCGATACAGATAATGCAAACATGCCCACGCTCTGGGTTCAGGAGCTTGTGCTCTAAGATGATGGACAGCTCTATGCACACCCTTGAGGAGTAGGAAGTAGAGAGCAGTTGTGTGCAGGCAGAGGGTGCCACGCGCTGACCCAGTGTGCTGTCTGTCCCTGTCCTGTACATACTCTCAGTCTGTTTCACGTGCACAGCCCAGCTTCCAAGAGCTCTGGAGGAAAGCATTTGGTCAGCCCACAGTGCAGCGTGATGGCCTGCAGGGTTTCTTCCCAGCTGCAGACACGGGGGCAGATGCCAGGTTAAGTTTTCTCCCACATGGGACTCCTAAGGGACATAGCTTTATTGGGCTGAAGGTGCGGGATCCTGCCAGAATCCCAGAATCAGGCAGTGTCCACAGAGCAACTGAACAGAAGGTGGAGAAGACAGGAGTCAAGAGTTGAGGACTCTTGGGGACTGAAGAGACAAGCCTGACTCCTAAAAGCCTGGCTGTGGAAACGGGCCAAGAGCTATTGAGAACTCGTCGCCTAGCAACATGACATCCGCTGATGAAGGGGAGTTGGAGGCTCTTTAGTTTCCCAGACTGCAGGTAATTTTTCTAGGGGAAGTCTGTAAAGTGTGTTCTTGTATCTTTTCTTTTCTGGAGTCTAGTATTTGCTCTGCATGTCAGTTAGGCAACAGAATGTAGTGAGCTCTCCCTGTATGCAGAGTGAGATCTTCCAGGGGGTCCTGTCACTTCAGCAGTGTGAGCACAGATACTATGTTTAAAATTGAAAGCTCAGGGGTAAGTGGGTGAACATCACTTAATGAAAAGTAGCAGCAGCGACAGGCATACATTTCTGAAATAAGATGGCAGATGGAAACCAGCAGCTGTGATGAGAGCGGTAAATAAAACATCAGCTGAAGTTCTTAAAGGAAATATCAAAGAGTGATGGCATCCTACTTAGGAAAACATTTATAATTCCTAGGTTTCCTTGTCCTGTGACTATACAAGCTGTCAAAAACCAGGTTAGGAGAACTGCTGTGAAAAATACAAGGAATCAGCCATGCTCCCCTAACCTAAGAGCTACTCAGAAGGCTGTCCACAGGCTGGTACTGATCAGCGAATAGGTGCCCGTCTGTGATCGGTACAGAAACTGAGAGCAAGCACTTAACAAACATTTTTAGCAATTTGACAGAGTAATTTTATGTCTGTTGAATCTAATACTTAAATTCTATTTTTGTCTTTTTGTTTTATTTTATAGTAATTTATGTTTATTGTATTAAAATTTAAAAATGAGTCCACTATGGATTAAAAATTAAAAACAAACAAACAGAAGAAATCTGGCCCTTTGACATAGATAGTTTGAGAAGCAGTAGTCTAGGCCAGGGGTCAACATGCTTTTTCTTTTTTTATAAAGATCCAGATACTAAATATTTTAGGATTTGTGGCTTGTACGGTTTCTGTTGCAACTGGTAAATCAGCCGTAAAAGGGCAAAATCAGCAAATAGACAATGCGTGAATGAATGCATGTAGCCATGTGCCCGTAACACTTTATAAAAAGAAAGAGTTAAGTTTTGTAAACTTTATTTACAAAAGCAATACTCCTGCTCTAGACTCGTGTTCCTCAGACTTTGTGCCATCGACTCTTGAAGATTCTGATTCAGTGTTTGTTGGGGGAGCCCTGAGACCCTGTTTCTGACAATCTCCCAGCTGATGCCTTGCTTCTGGTTCACGGTCCCCCACCAAGCGGCAAGCCTCCAGAAAAGGATTCGGGAGGTCAAAGTCAGAAGACAACATAGAGTAACTGTGGGGAAAGTTATTCATCTTCCAAACCGTAGTTTTCTCCTCCGGAAAAGGGAGGTGATAATTTCTATCTTACTTAATTTCCATGAAGTTTAAATTAAATTCAGTATGTTAAAAGCGTTTACAAAAATGTAAAAAAAAAAAAAATCCTGAAAGGTGTATTGTAGATAAAAAGTGCTTTAAACTGCTTTAGTTCAAGCCATCTGAGGATATGTAGGCAAGCGGATTTTTAGCCACGTACTAGGGAAGTTTGTTTTTATTTGAAGTCCCGCAGTCACAAACGCACGCCCTGCCTGTGGCTAGTCCATCCACAGGGCCGTGATTATGAGTCCACATCACAGAGGTGGCTGTGAGGGAGGAACTCAGAGAGTGCTGCATAAGCTTGCTTTTAGAGACTTTGTTAATACTGGTGTTAAAAACCCAGTATTTATTGTGAAAATGAGTGCAGTTCAATAAATGGCTAAAAACTGCAGGTGTGAACAAAGTACATATAAGTCAGCCAGTCCAGCGATCCAGCACCTCGGAGTTGAGCTGTAAGCGTGGGTCATCTTCCAGTCTTGTCCTTTAGCTAACGCAACTCGGCTCGGCCCTACAAGAAGTTTCAGCAAGAATGCAGTCAGAACAGTGTTGCATTTTCACACTGAAGGGATTTTTTTTTTTTTTTTTTTGGCAGGATTTGTCAGAGTCCCTGAAAGGGCAAGAACTGGGACTTCACCACGCTTACAGAACAGGCTGAATGACGATTTTTTATGTCCACTGGCTAAGAAATATTTGCGTAGGGGCAAAATGCAGGATGAGACTTTCCCTTGCCTAGTAGTGAGGCTGTGAGGGGGCAGACACAGAGCTCCATCTATTTCTTTTTGTGTGTGTGTGTATGTATATTTTTTATTTATAGTCAGTTTATAATGTTGTGTCAATCTCTGTTGTACAGCACAATGCTTCAGTCATACATGAGCGTACATATATTTTTTTCACATTATTTTTCACCCAAAGGTACTACAGCGTATTGAATATAGTTCCCTGTGCTATACAGTAAGAACTTGTTGTTCATCTATTTTATATATATTAGTATCTGCAAATCTTGAGCTTCCAACTTATCCCTTCCCACCCTCTTCCCCCCCCCCGTAACCGTAAGTTCTTTTCTATGTCTCTGAGTCTGTTCTGTGTTATAAATAAGTTCACTTGTCTTTTTTTTAGATTCCACATATAGGTGATATCATACGGTATTTCTCTCTCTCTTTCTGGCTTACTTCACTTAGAATGACAATCTCTAGGCCTATTCATGTTGCTGCAAATGGCATTATTTTATTATTTTTTGTGGCTGAGTAGTATTCCATTATATAAATATACCACAACTTCTTTATCTAGTCATCTGTCCATGGACATTTAGGTTGTTTCCATGTTTTTCCATGTTTCTGTGTCTCAAACCTAACAGTGTGAATGGTCACATTGGCTTCAGACAGTTTGCCACAGAAGATACCATTATTGCCTCTACTGCACATGACCCTGCTGAAGATGATTAGTTTTCTTTTTCCTCACCTTCTAAAGGAAGGTGCAAGGAAGACATCTTGGATTTACTGAGAGAAGCTGCCCCCACATGGAGGACAAGAGCATCTTGAGTCATGAAGACAGCTGTGTTCTGAACAGCAGGGATGGGGCAACTAGCTCTTTTGTCTACAGCACTGAGATCCTTTGTGTGCAGCAATTACAGAAAACAACTTTATCTAGAATGGAGAGGGGTGTGGTTTTCCAGCTTATAAACTGGAAAAACTGGCAGATCTGAGAAGGAGAGATGCCCAGGGGAAATAGAAATGAGATTCAGGGTCCTAAAGTGGAGAGCTGTGACGATTCTGATCTAGTGTTCTCAGGGCCAGGGGTCACCTCTGGACGTGGCTGTGAGAGCAAACAAAAAGCAAGGAGGCACCACTGTCCTGTGAACATCAGCCCCCCAGGAGGCCTGCACTTGAGGACAAACCAGGCCTCGATCTTTGCAATCCAAGCCTGGATTTCTAGGCCCTCTTCTGACATAACCTCCAAACCCTTCCTTGTGTTTCTGTAGTAGGAGGCAAGTCCAGGCAACCGTAATCTTGGAGACAAGGTGACCTATAGAGACTCAACATGGCATATGATGTGTTTTAAAACTTCTGGGCACTTGAAAGCCCTCAGTAGGAATCTCTATCAAGGGAAGGGGAGGTAGGGCTTCTGGGCAGATGCATTCATTTGTTGACTGAAATAAAATACACAACCTATGAGTTGAGAGTTACAGTTTATTTGGTGGACTTCCTGAGGACTCGAGCCTGGGAGGCAGCCTCTCAGATCGCTTTCAGATCGCTCAAAGTGGCAAGGTAGAAGCCAGGATATATAGGAGTCTTTGCAACAAAGACCAAGTAGTCGGAACATCAAAAGGTTACTGTTAATTAAAGGAAACTAGATATCTCAAGTTAAGGAATTTAGCACGTTTCTGTGTATGGGAAGGTGCAAAGGCCTGGGCTCATTGAAATCGTTCCTTTGATAAGCACCTAGCTCTCTAGGGCCAGTGTCCTGTTCTTCCACATCCTGAGTCCCCTCAGGTGCACCACTGGTGGTGGCAGCAGAGGCCAGCTGCCTGCTTTTCTGCATCCTGAGTCCCCCCACTCACTGTTGGGGGTGGCGGTAGCTGCTGATGGCATAGCTGCTGACGGCAACAGCATCCTTTGTTTACTGGTAAGTCTGGCAATATATTTTGTTCACACATTGTTGGGATCAACAATCTTCATGGGTTGGATGGTAACCTGAGACTATGTACAGTCTGAAAATGAGGGCTAAGTTCTGCAATCCTGGGAGCTGAACTGGGCTGTTCTCTAAGCTAACTTGTTCCAAGAGGAAGAGATCATCCGTGGAAAAGATTCGCCCTGTCCGCAGGGATCAGCACCACCAGAGCAGCACCAGTTCTCAAGACTGACACCATGTGGCTGTGAGGAGAAAAGCAGCCTTCACTGATGTCTCCAGTATTCTCCCCACTTTGATATTAATTTAAAGCCGGATTGAGCTCTTCCATTCAACTACATCAACTGCATAACGTTTGATAATTCCTGGGGAAGGCATAGACATGAAAAGGGAGATGCCTGACAATAAAGTGAATGGGAGCTCATGTCATTAACTAGAAAATAAGAGATGTGATCCTATAGGCCTCCCTCATTTGTGGAAGAGTTCATGGCTTTCTTGTAGGACTGAAATGAAGTAACAGATGTAGAGATTTCTTGGAAAGAACAAAATAAAATAGTAGTAATAATAATAAAGGTATCGTAGGTCATACATATTACAATGACTACCATAAGCTGACAGTTTGATGTTAGATAAATTGTGTCCTAGGCAACTATTGTCCTTCTTGCTTCACTTTGTGCTTTTTAAAGTTTCACATCTGGAGGACCATCATTGAGTGAGTTGTGTCCCCCAAAGGATATGTGCATATCCTGACCCCCAATACCTGTGAATGTGGCTTTATCTGGAAAAGGGATCCTGGCAGATATAGTTGAGTTAAGAGTGGGTCCTAATCCAATAGGACCACTGTCCTCATGAGAAGAGGAGAGACAGAGAAGCACACCCATGGGAGTGCTGTGTGATGCCGGAAGCCACAAGTCAAGAAAGCTGGGAGCTACCGTTAAGGAGATAGAAGAGGCAAAAAGGGATTCTCCCATAGAGGGGTTGGAGGAAGGATTTCAGACTTCTAGCCTTCAGAACTCGGGGACAATGCATTTCTGTTACTTTAAACCACCAAGTTTGTGGTGCTTGGTTACAGCAGCTCGGAAAATTATACAGAGACTAATACATTGAAAAATGGAGAATTTTCTTATCACTCAGATAGAATGGTGTCCAGAAAACACAGGCAAGGTGCTGATAAGTATAAAAACATAGACTTTCACCTGTAGCTTGAGGTTGACAAATGAGCTTAATCAAGGCTGGAATCTCTTTGTAGAAGGTGCATGTGGTAGCTTCCAGGAGAGTTGAAGGAGCCCAACAGATGAGACTCTTTCCAGGTCTTTGAGGGGAATGGAAATGGGACGGTGTTCAATTTCTGCCTTCCTCAGGACTTCCTACTCATCTTCCTATCTCTTGCCTTTTCCCCTTCTTTCCTCTTCTCTTTCTCTTTCCCCTTGACCCAGTCACCTCTGAAAAGGCTCTTCCTGCTTTGCAATCTCTTTAATAGAGTAGTGAAATAAGAAAGCTAGTTTGAAAACCTTGCTAGCTAAAAGAAGACCAACAATTTCCTAGAAAGCTATCCTGGAACCCTTCTCACCTTGGGAAATGACGTATAAACAAAGAAAGTCCCCAAGATCCAAGTGATACCCTGGGACTTCAGCCAGTAAGCTGAATCCCATTCTTTCTCAATGTTAGTTGGTGAGTTTACTAGACAGTTGACTTCTTTTCCCGAGGCAGCACCTGGGTCTGAGCCTGGGTGAATTTAAAAGAAAGGGAGTTGAGGAACAGGTGTATCAGTGCGCAAATTGTTCTTCCCAAGAAGGAGATTTGGGACATGTCAGTTAAGGGGACGTGGAGCCTTCTCTTCTGGAAAGAAACATAAACATCCCACCCCACCTTTGCCCCCATAATGCACCCATCACAAAGCTGCTATTCAGGAGTGAGAGGGGAATCTCCCAGGGAGAGGAAAACTGAGACACGTGAGTTCTGAGGCCTGAGATGGAAACACCAGCAAGGGAACCCTTGAGTTAATTTCCTAGCAGTAAAAAGCCAGTGCAGTTTTGGCATTTTGTTTTCATACCTTGAAAATGGTGACTTCTGAAAAGTCTGAGCAATGAAAAATCAGAGAAGGAAGAGCTTACTGTGGCTAACATTTATTCGACCCCTGTATCTTAACAAGAAAATAAAATTAGTCTAGTGCCTGAAAGCTCACTAGTCCATGCCTTTTCAGTGATTCTGGCTCTGCAATTAAAACTGTAAAATGGGCATATTCTTATTTGGGGCCCTGCTGTTATAAACTGGCCTAAGCCAATGTGGCCATGCACAACTGTGAGATGGCAGAAAAACCTAAACTTAGAGGGAGAGAAGTCTGTCGATGTCCTCTCCCACACCTTCACAAGGTCAGATCAAAACAAGTGTCAGAACACATCTATCTGCCACAGAGCAAACGTTGATGAGCAAGCCAATCCCCAAACATGAGCTCTGCCACTCTTTCCACTCCAGGATGTCCCAGTTCTCTGTCCTTTGACGCATACTCAAGTATTTTGCATGACACATTCATTCCAGACAGGATGTGATACTATTCTAGAAGCAGGATTCAGTTAGACTTTCAACCAAAATTCAAGTCCTGGATCCTTGAGTGAAATCTGCAGTCTCTTTAAGTGA
This sequence comes from Camelus ferus, assembly GCF_009834535.1. Taxonomy (NCBI): domain Eukaryota; kingdom Metazoa; phylum Chordata; class Mammalia; order Artiodactyla; family Camelidae; genus Camelus; species Camelus ferus. Next base: position 26,125,585 of record NC_045702.1, read on the forward strand.
TGAGATGGAGCACTTAATTGAAGTCCTTTATCCCAGGGATTTCTATCATCTACACCAGGGAGGTTCTTGTATAATATTTCTAGACAGTTCTCAGATCTGAGGCATCATTCATTTCACCAATTTAAACTCCTTCCTGATATTCTTTATGCAATTAAGAAGCCCTCTGCTGAAGACTTGGATATGGAGTATTAAAACTTTTAGAAGCTGCCTCTGGAATTAGAGCAGAGCTTTTCAGATACTAACAAACCGTCCTTGAAGTATGTATATCTGATTAGAATACTAAAAATATTTGCTGACTCATACCCCCTCCCACCCTCAGGGTATATACACAAAGGTAACTTCTATACATCACATTGTTTAAAATATTTTAAATGCAGAGAATTAACATCTAGCCCTCTTGTTCCATTAAGATGGACATTTTTCTTTGAGATATTAAAAACTGCTCCCAAATTTTTATTCACACAAAGGAATAAATAGTAATAGTTTTGAATATGCATATGGGGGAGGAGATAGAAATGGAAACCTTTGATTATTTTGAAATGTTTTTTAAAAATAGAACTGATCCTACTAAATCAGCTCCTTTATGTCACTGAGCACCCTCCCCTGCCACCCTCAGTCAATTAAACAGCTGTTTGAACCAGTATCCTGCTAGCCAAAGAGGGGAGAGAAACAGGTGTCACCTTAGACACCTCTCTTTAAGTTTTATGTTGATGTTTAAAAGCATTAAGTGGTGAAACTGAGACATCGCAAGCAGTGGCCACTGCTGTATCTCACCAGGTAATGCTTACCTTGTTGAACTTACTGAAGACCAGAGACTAATTCTTAGCCTACCAGACTCAGAATTTGAAGTTGTCAGTGTTTTAGAACTGGCTGGATTTGGGGACACCAACTCATGCTAATTAAGCAACCAAGTGACTAATATATAGACTGGAAATGTTTAATTCACAATGAAAACCACAACTGCCAAAGTAGACTTAATACTAACATTAATTTGACTAATATATTCTCTCCCTGTGGGCAAGCTACTGGGGAAATCAAATGATCAAGGTTGCAGTTGAACAAGGAATCAACACAGAGGGGTCGGGTTATGTGATAGAAATATTTGATCCCGTTGGGCTCTGCCAGGCTGATGAATTTCCGTTATAGGTACATACCTGCCAAGGGGACTATTTCCTTATGTTAATTCAACAGATAGCCTTATGCCTCATCCCCATGGAGCTTGGATGGGAACTGAATTTTGTCTCTGGAAATCTCCTTTTTAAAAAATTCTTTCACAGCTAGAAACCTTCCTTTTACCAAACACATCCCCTCTGTAAAGATGAGGGCCTCTTCAGTCTGGTTAAAATAAAGTCTGGTGGTTCTTGGAGCCCAGGGGACTTTGCATACCTGTTTTGAGCTCTTTGTCAATTTTACGGTTCAGCTCACGTGGCAGCTTGATTTCTAACTGAATGAATTATTGTAGGCACCTCTTGTTCCTCCGTGTACCACTTACAGCTAGTGACTTGTTCTAATCAACACAAAAAGAAAAGCACAGAACTCTTGTGTCGTTAGAAATGAAATTTCAGGAGAATAGCATTTAGAATAGTGATTTATAGAGGCATCGGTAAGTATCTGTTGAGTTAATAAGTTAGTGAATGCCACTCATACTCGTTCTGGAAAGAACTTTAAGTGGTGAAATGAAGGCAGGGGTGTCTTCTGATAACCAAGGTAACTTGGCACCACCATCAAAAGCTTGGAGCCCACGCGCTTTGTCCACACTTGCTGTTCTGAGTGAGTTTCCTTGCTGTCAGAGAGGAGGAATCACATCCAACAACTGGATATGAATCAGCCAGTAAGTCATGGGGAACCTAAAACCACATGGAATATTTCCAACATCCTCAGCCCTGTTCTGCAGGAAGAAATGCTTCGCCTCGCCCCTCTTCCCCTGTACCCCAGCACTAAGCTCCCCACTTTTGTTCTCTCTCAACAGGAGTAAATAAAACAGCAATCCAGTGTTAATGAAGGGAAGGCATCATGACAAGAGATAAAAGGGGGAGAAAATGTACTGGAAAGAGCTTTGAAAATTAATTAGGAAAAAGGGTAAATAGTTTTGTTAAATCCCAGAGCTGTAAGTAACCTACTTTTGAAGCTCAAGTGTGAATTTAAAAAACTTCTGTTAAATCAGTTTTATTCGACTGTGCTCTGATTATCTGCTTTTCCTTTGAAATATGATCTCCTTTTTAGAGGTTTTGTCCTACTTGAAAACTTTCCTCTATTTTCAAGATGCATTATGATACCACATTCTGTTTTGTTTTACTTTGTTTCAAGAAAGAACCATAGTGAAAAAGGAACAAATCATTTTTTATCGTCTTGTTTTTGTACGCTGTTTTGTTTGATTTAAAATGCTCTTTCTTCTTTATCAAGATCATACTTGCCCAAGATAAAAGTATTTTTTTCGTAAGAAAGAGTCAGTTATTTTGAGGCTAGCTGGGGTTACCTGGAGTTAAACATTAATAACAATATTTAAAATATAAAAATTAACTCTCCTGCTTTAAATGCTTGGGTGGATACCCAGGTGGTCCTGAATCAAAATCACTTCCCTGTTTGCCTTTCCAGCCTCACCTTTCAGCACTCCTCACTCCTGCTCCCTTGCTGTGCTTAAGCCATACTGAAAACTTGCACCTTCAGGAATGTGCCACTCTTTCTTTCCTCTTCAAGTCCATGTTCCTGTTGTTCCTGTCACTTCTGATGCTGATTCCTCATAGCTCTACCTCCCCATCACCTGGTTGAAACTTCCCTTTCCTTCAACCCTCACAGGACTTTACCAACTGGGGCCCCATCACTGATCACTTAGGACCGAAGTGGCCTGTGGACTATCCTCCCGGAATGTTTGTTGAATGAAGTAATAAAATGAATGAATAAATGAGTACTTCATTAATCCTATTTTTTGATGGAGAGAACTAGAAGTTTCTTCTCACCCCTTCTACTTCACAAAGTTGACTCTTGCTGTCCATGTGTTTGGCACCAGTAATTCCCTTATAAATTTTAAAATGTTGCTACTCTGTAAACATTATTTATATATAATTACAGTCTTAAATTCAAGGGGTCTTAAATTACTTCTTTATAAACAATAACTTTTAAGCATTCATTCAGTTGCTCCTTTGTCAGCTGTTTAATAAAGCTCTCACACAGCCCAATGATTCAGCGGTGGTTTTTTGGAACACTGTTTAGAGAATGTCTTGTCCCCATAGCCCCTGTCTTTTCTTTCCTGTTATTTTTAAATTTTAAGTTGCCCCATAGTGACACTCATCCAATATATTAAAAATATCAGAAAGAGAAAAAAAGTATCTATCAATTTCATTACTTATCTTCTCTGACAAAACATTCTCAGGAGAATCCACTATATCATTCTTGGGAGAGGTCTGGGGGTTGGAGAAAGCATAGGAGAAAGAGAGTCTTTATAGTTCGCATATGTCCACCAGCAGAAAATTGAAATCACGTTGAATGAACTCATTTTTTGACTAGTTACCCTATGTTTTGAAATTCGAATCTTGATCTACATGTTAAAGATATTGTCGAGTTTGTTTGGCTTTTAAAACAAAAATAATAGTGGGCAGCAATTTTCTTTTGATTTTAATTTAAAATAATGCTTTAGGTATATATATATATATATATGTTCATAATACTTTCATTACATAAAGCATACGTGTGTATATATATGTATGTAGTAATCTGTGCCATCTAAAAACTGATTCAAAAGTAAGTCACTGTATTTCTTCAATTCTAAGATCTCATTTTGAATAGAGAGGGAAAAATACTACTTTGTTTAATAAATACGTTGGTCATAAGACATACTGTGAAAGGAAAATCAAAATGGAGTTGGTGTTGCTAAGAGAGTTCTCTGAAATGGAGCTGGGAGGCCGCTAAGGAAGTATGACTTATGCACGTCTCAGCCCAGATGGAAGACACAATGTTCCAGAAACAGCCCATCTATTTATCGGATGCTTTCCTTAAAATAACTTGTGACAGCCTATCCCTTAAGGACAAGTATTTCCTTTCTTGCATCAGGGTCAGTCATAATTCTTGCCAGACAACTTTAACAACCTTGCAGCTTTTGCCTTTATAAGCCCCAGACTCATTCTCTTCCCCGGAACACTCTTCCAGTTTTGCCCAAGTCTGTGTCTCCCAAATTGCAATTCCTAAGACCCCAAATAAACTCTTCTCTTATTTGCAGCCTTCTGCATTTTCCTGGCTGACGATATCCCAGTTTTAGAACATTAAAAGCATAAAAATAAGCGTTTTGAAATCAAAGATCTATTATTTATTTTTTATTCTGCCAGAAATCAAGCTTGATTATGTGATCCTTACTGTATAAGTATATTCTACATTCTTCCATTTAAATGTGTAGCATGGACACCGAATTTCAGCTGGTTTCTAAATATGACTAAATGAAAGGCTTGATTTCCCTACAATGAAGAGCAGCGGCAGCACGTCAGATGCCTCTTGTCGGAGCTGTAGTGGTTTTCTGTCTGCACACGGACAGGTTGCTCTGCCTCTTGGCTGAGTGTTCAGTATCGGCATTTTGCTGCTGCTCCATCATTTGACTGTGTGATAGTTTCTTTTAACTTTCATTTCATCCAGAGGTGTGTCAAAGCCCAAGCATGATTCCAGAACAGGACAAAGGCATTACTTGGGGCTGAGTATTATTATCTAAGCATCATGCTGATCTAAAGCTTGGCTTATTCTCATTTCTGCCATTCACTTTATGTAATCATCAGTTAATCAAATTACGGTTTTGTCATCACCTTAGTCCAGTGGTTTCTCAAAGCGTGGGTTACAGACCAGCACTGAGCCTCCCGGGTGCTGGAAGAAATGGTAATTCCTGGATCCCACCTTTGACCTCCTGTGCTTGCATGTCAGAGGCTGGGCTCTGGAATTTGTACTTCTCACAAGTTCTCCAGGAGACTTTAAATGCACAATGAATTGTGAGATGTTCTGCCTAGTGCAGCATGCACACAGGAGCTAGACTCTCTGGGTTCAGTCCCTGCTAAAAACAGAGTGACCTCAGATAAATGATCTGCACTGTGCCTCAGTTTACTCCTCTGAAAAATAGGATTATCTTAATACCTTCCTCATAGGTATCTTTTGAGGATTAAATGAGTGAATATTTGTACAGCACCTAGAACAGTGTTTAGCATGTAATAAACACCATATAATTGTCAGTCTAAATCTATAGAGACCATGGAAAAATAGTAGATGTTTATTTAATAAATATTTAGCAAACACCCGCTATGGGCACTGGTCCCAGTCTGCAAACTGCTTGCATTCTACTGGAGGGATTTCATGCAAATATTTATGCACTTGGCATGTGTTACATGCTAAGACCTTGAACATCGATCACCTGATTAATCCTTGCAGTCCTAAGAGATAGATAACGTTATTCTCTTCCTTTTGCAAATGGGTAAACTGAGTCACAAAGAAGTTATGTAATCTGGCCAAGTTTGGACGTCTACTAAGTGATGGCATTGGTAGTGAACATGGGCAGCTGGACTCCAGTACATGCTCATTTAACTTTGTTATACTGACAACGGTATGCACACCCTTAAGAGGAATGCTCTGCTGACCAAGCCTGAGTTGACTCTTGGTTGAATGAGAACATTTCTGGAGGTCAGAAAAGAACTGGAATACAGAGGACTCGCTTCCCACAGGTATGGGTGGTACCCCTTCCTTGGGGGTTTGACTCAGCTGCTATTATATTCACAGTAAATAAAGAGTCTCAAAAATTATGTTTTAAATAGACACCAGTTTAATACCAAGTTAAATCTTGTTTAAACTCGACTCACTGAACAATCAAGCCTCCTAATTATTCCAAATAGCTATGTTAACCTTCTTAAGCCTATTATTGGTGTCATCTGGTGGTCAGGTTGATCAGCGGGCTTTTTGGGGTAGGGCTATATTTCATTTTCTTTCCTGTTGAAAGGAGAAAATTATTTAAGGTGTGGTATCCATGAATAGTACCTTATATTTACATGAAATCTCTCTCCAGGTGTTTAAAGGCTTTCATGCCTACTCCCTTTCAGTTCTTGGATGTGTGGTTAGAGGTCATGATTAAGGATCAAGACTAGGAATTATGTACTGGTTAATTATTCAAGTTCTAGGGTGCCATTTGTTTACATGGAGCATGAGTTTCACAATTACAGACAAAAAGAGATTAGGTGAGGTAATTCACCCCTTTGCTTCCAAAGAGAACTCCTTTGCTTCGTAACTACATTTGAAATGGTTTGGTAAGAAGGGAGGAGTGTGTCTTTAGTAAAATTTTTGGTGTATTGTAATTGGAAAGGAAGGTGCTTGAAAACCAAACTGGACAAGGAGACAAGAAGACTAGAATTTCTATTTGCTGATTGATATAGGGGTTAAAGTATATAGTAAGTAATTTTCAAATTTCTTTAAGTATGCATTATACTAAGTTTAAGAACCCGTAAAGTAGACAGTAGTCGTTTGGCCCTACTGCCCACAATCTTTACTGCTCCACTTTATTGCTTCCCCAAGGGTGTTGCTGTGTGGACATACAGACAGAGCAGCAAAGCGTCACCAAATTTCCAAATTTTTAAAGAGATTTCAGAAATCTGGATTTTTATGTGAAATCCTCTGAATTTTAAATTTGCTCTATTTTATTTCAAACATTGGTCGGCAAAAGAAAAGACATATATATGCTGGATGCGGCCCCCCTGATCAACAGTGGTTTCGTCTTCCTATAATTTATTCAAGATGAACACTGTTTGAAAAGCAAATAGTATCTTTACTGCTAAACATGTTCTCCCTTTATAGTCTCTATTTTATTTTTCAAATAAATGAAAATACAGTTAACTCCTCAGTGGCTCCTCAATGCCCACAATCAAATCAAAATGCCTTTAATGAAATTCAAGATCTATTTCCTGCTCCATGTTCCACCACTACCTCTGTATGTGTGACAGTCGTTTCACCAAGTTCCTCTTTCCCTCCCTGTCTCGCTGGTGAACTCCTACTGTTTATCAACACGGGCCGGAATGTCGCCTGCTGGGCAGAACCTTCTAAGTGAATAATATGGTGGTCCTACAATCCACCAGAAGGATGTGCAGGAGGAAGAACCTGAATATAAAACTATTTTTATAATTGATACCTACTGAGCTGGTTTGACTCACTTTCAATACTTTAAAAATCAGTTAGATAAATATGTATTGAGTCCCTCCTATATGCCAGTCACTCTGCAAGGCACTGGCATTATGAGGATGGAAAGAATGGTCCATCCCTGTCTTCAGGTTGCTCACAGCCTAGAAGTGACATGCCAGCAAACAACTGGAATGCAGCATTAAAAATGATTTGCTGGAGTTGGTTAGAAGATGCCAAAGGAGGACAGAAAAAGAAAGGGCCCGGGGAGCCCTCTCCAGAGAAGATAGGTGAGGTGAAGTGGAAGGATGAGAAGAAGCTTTACCTGGGGCAGGAGGGGAGAAGCCATTTCAGGGAGAAGGAAGAAGAATTTCAATCAGAGGGATTAGTATGTTTATATAAGAAAGCCTGGCAAATTCAGAGAATGGCACTGTTTCCTAGAATATGAATTCATAACTATGTTTAGGTGACTACTGGCATTGGGTTATCACTGCTATGCATGGTATAGCTTATATGGAACTTGGCTATGAAATAATTTCCCCAAAACTTCCTGGGATGAGTTATGAGCCTCTTAGTGGAAGCCCTTGATGACTCAATAGATAAATAATACTTCTCAAGTCCCTGGACTGCAACCAAATTAAGGAAGCATCTCCACATACCCAAAGTCTTGTGTTAGAACAAGAATGTATTTTCGTTTATAAATTCTCTTTTGACCAATTCCTTGGCTCAAACTATGGAAATTTCCACACCACCCTCACTGTATTCTACTGGATCAAACCTCAATACCACCTACAGAAATTTTAAATGAACTCACTGGAATTTCATTACAGATAATTTGAGGAATTGGGATCTGTGTTTGACAGTTTGTTTCTTTCACAATATTTCAACTTAAAAATCATTAAATTATTAATGAACCCTGGTCATTTCATCTCTAAGAACCTCACTGTTGTATTATATGGTTTGTGATTAGGCACGTGAAATAGCCTGGGAATCAATAACAGCTCCTATGAACGCGTTTTGTCATCCTTCCTCCTGTTCTCCTTACATAGTAGAATGTCTGAGAATATTGCTGTAAAGTACAAAACTTTTGAATTATAAGATTGTGGGGTTGTGTTGAATTTGAAAAGCAAAAACTGGGACTGGCTTTTAGTAACCAAGATTACAAGCAGCAAAAGCCTTGAATTTGCTTAGTCCTCAAAAGATGTAGTTTTGCCAACAAAGCAAATCACCTTGGGGCACATTGAGTCAGCTCATGAGAAGGCCGTGAGCCATGCTGTTGCCATTCATAGTTTTGTCCCCATTAAATTCCCTTTCAGAGTTAGGTCAAGCATGAGCATAGGCAGAGTGGGTAACAAAATGTCCTAGAAAGACTCTTGGGGTAATAGTTACTGACATGCTCCATGTCTACCTTTGCTTCTCTTCACTTTCTTCCTTTTCAGATAATTTTTTTTTCCTCCACTGAGATACCTTAGGAATGCCAGTAGAACCAGAGGCATTAATTCATTCTGATGGTCAACTTGAATTAACTCTCCCCTGCAGCATAGTATTACAAACCACTGAAGTCAGGGACCACGTTACGGTGCCTGCCTATCTATGTTATCTCTAGTATCTATCAGAGGGGGCCTGTTACACTTAATAACTCAACAAATATATGTTAAATGTGAATGAAATGGAAGGTGGGGGAAATGGGTGAAAGTAGTCAAAAGGTACAAACTTCCAGTTACAACGTAAATGAGTTCTGGGAATGTAACGTACAACATGGTGAATGTGGTTAACCATACAGGATTGTATATTTGAAAGTTACTTAGAGTAGATCTTAAAAGTTCTCACCACAAGAAAAAGAATTGTACCTCTGTGAAGTGATGGGTATTAACTAAACTTATTATGGCAATCATTTCATAATATATACATATTTTAAATCATTAGGTTGTATATCTTTTACTTATACAGTCTTATATGTCAGTTATATCTCAATACAGCTGGAAAAATGTGAATAAAACATGCCTTTGTTATACATTTAACAAATATTTGAGATACTGAAATTGGCTCTGGATGGGCTGTGCTTGTGCTTTTTTTTTTTAAGTAATTATAGTTGGCAATTTATGCATTTGACTCAGTACCAAAATGTGTTTATATCTTAAAATGTTCCATAACTAATTTCAACTCTAATCGGCCTCAATCTGTAGTAAGGGTGGGGTAGGGTAATAGAGACAACTTACTAAATAAAAGAAATTCAGTATTTTCCAGTATGTCACTACTCCTGTTTGTGGAAGGTTTAAATACTCTGTATTTCATAGTTTCTTCCATCTCTTCCTTTTCAAGATGGCCTCCAGATAAAGAAGGGAGTTAAGTGCCTTCTTGCGGTAGAGATGGGACTTCACCTTGGTGAGCAGGCACTTATGCTGGGCTCTCAGGTATTACAGGCTCTGGTGTCCAAGTCCACATTGGCAACACTCCCAGGATGCTTGGCCATCTCCTCTGCGGCCTCTGCCCAACTGTGGCTTTCACCATACCGTGGCTCTCTCTATGGCTTGGGTGAAGTTCTCATTCAGTGCATTCATTTCAGGGATCTCCTCCATCATCCAGCCACCATTTTTATTCCAAGACTGACTCATTTCGGTTTCCTGTGAGAAGTCTTCTAGCCTGAATAAGGAAGTTGGATTAATGCTTTTTCTTATAATCATCTTTCTTTTAAAAAACAAATCACTGCTTTTCCCGTATGTAGTTGAGGATTGAATCTTGGGAGTGCACATGAGGGGAGCAGTTTGGAATTTAGAGAACTGCCTGACCACTTGTCTCACAACCTTTTCCCTTTCCCTCCTCCTCTTCTAGGACCAGAAATGCTTTCTTTTCTTTCTTATAATTATATCTCAAGGACTTCCCCCAATGTCATATCCTCTTCCTTATGGAGGTGGCCTCAGGGGAACTTGATTTATAGAAGAATAAAAGCACATTGATTTAATATTTTCCAAGTACTATATTAATTTTACCCAAGAGAAAGCTAAAGCTCAAAGAGGGCAAAGTAACTTGATTGCAAAGTAGCAGAGCCTAGATTCAAAGCCTGGGTGTAAAGCCTAATGGTGGCATGATGCAATTTGAAGTTTTTGAGTGTTTTAATTCCAAGTTAGCAGCTTCGTATTTCTCTTTGCAAGTTTTATCACCAGATATTGCTTCTTACCAAGTTAAAAACATAATTTGATAGCACATCTCCAACTTCATATAATGTTCAGCACATGAGACCAGAAGCAATTGCTCTAATTAATTAATTTGACAAGACACAGTTTATGTGTGAAAATGAATTAATGATCAGGTGAAATTAAAATCTAAATTAGGGAAGCACATCTTTCACTTTTCACTCATGGTGGGAAGACTTTCTTCAGTTGAGTATTATCCCTGATATGAAAAATAATTGTATAACCATAATTAGCAAAATTCCTCCCATTTGATTCTAAGGAAAAGCAGAGAAACACTTTTCCATTTAAAACCACTGATCTAAGAGAACAATGGACTAGGATCCATATTTTTTAAAAAGCAACAACTTTAGGCTTTTAAACTAGAAGCGTAAGATAAAAAATTTATTTTTACAAACAAGTTTTAAAACATGGCTTTTCAATATGTACTATAGGAAGTAACAATTAGATTGTTGCCCCAGCCTAGTGTAAAAAATAAGATCGCCAAAAGAGGATGTCTCTGGCTCTAGCACCGCCACATCCAAGGGCACGCCAATTCTCTTTAAAGTAATTCTACATATCCAAGTTCACAAGTCCTCCGCAAGCCAGTCATCTTGGTGACTCTACAACACTTGCTATTTTCTTGGCGGTATTTCCAATCAAGGCTACCCATGTCTGCCAAGCTCTGCTGTCCCTCGTGATCTTTGTGAAGACATCCCTCTGCTGGCAGTGCCTATGGATATTTGAGCCAAGACCTGCCAATGCCTGATGTTTCTGAGACTTATGCTAGGTCTCATGAAGCTTGCCATGTCTCTTGAAGCTTGCCATTTGTCAGCACAGCTTACTCAACTGGCATCAGGGGTGCTGACACTCTGATCTCAAGACACCACTGAGCTTTCATTAAAACCACCCTTTTTGGCTATTACATTTTTAATGTAAAGCTCCGGAGAGCTTAGTCAAGAGGTGGGTTGAAAATAGGCATCATACTATGTTAACGACTATCCTTTTTCTGCTATACTTTCTTCATTGTCCATTGTACAAACTCGACCTCATCTCTTTCTTTTCTAGACTGAATATTTTCCTAGGAACTTTTACATTCCCTTATGCAAAAATAGCTGTGGTGAGCACATCATAGGCTCAGATGAAGATCTCTGCAGTCTTTCTTCCTGAACTTCGACTTATGTTTACAACTGCCTACTGGATATTTCTACTAGAGATCCCACATCTCCCTTGAATTCCAAATGTCTGACTTGTTTCCAGTCTCAATAAATAAGATTGCCTTTCACCCAGTTACCTGTGTCAGAAACCTGGGCATTTCCTGCATCTTCTCCTTCAGCCTGGCCACCACCCATATCCACTTCCTCTTAAATCTTATTCTTCTCCTAAATATCTCTTCAATCCATCCACTTGTTTTCATTTCCACCATCTTATGTCAGGGCATCACCTCTTGCTGGGTCCCTGCAGTAGCCTCCTAGTGTCTCTCCCCATACTTTCTCTTTGCCTTCCCATCCCCTATTGTGTACTCTACATTGTGTAGAAGTAATCTTGTGTAGAAGTGACATGGTAACCTATCAAAAATGTAATATGATCAGCGATTCCTTGTTTAAAACTTTGAAATTTCTTCTTATTGTTCTTAGTCCCAGCCTACTCTCTAAGAGGACTTAGAGGTCAACATAATGGCCTCTTTTCCCTCTTGAAACTGCCATGTTCTCTTCCATCTCCAGGCCTTTCCAAATACTGTCCCCCCTGTGTGGAATGACATTATTAAATATTTGCTGATTGAATGATCAAATGAGTAATATTTTCCCAGAACAGAGTACATTAAAGGCCCATCAATAGGCAATTTTCCGTGAATCTGTTGACCTTCAGCTGAACAATTTCACTACATTTTAAAATATGTTTAGTATTTTGCAAACTGAAAGTAGAATTTAAATTGACATTTCAGTATACACCTTGCAGACCTGTTTTGAGGTTCCAGCAGGATTGTTCAACTAATTCTATTGCTTGGATTACAGTATGGCCCTCCTCTATCTGGGAGCATCACCTTCTTTGACTTGGGTGACAAGTGAAGATAAAGCCAATGCCCATGGCAGAATGACAAGTGTATAACAGTGAGGGAATCACTGGACATCTTCCACCTGGCCAAATCCCCCCAATCAAACCTGGCATACATAGAGTGACAGATGTCAGTGTCAGATTGCTCTAATGTCCTTGACATGACCTCCCACCAGATGCTCTAATTTCATTTCAAAAAGCCTGAGTAATCTTTACAAGTTTGGCCAGTGAAAAAGAGGAAATAATTTTATGACTCGGCAAGGCCAATGGCATGCAATCCATCTAGAAACAGACCAACAATCTCATCATTCATAAGAGCATCTGGCTGCCATCTACAGGATGCTGGGCACCTGCCAGCTTTGGTAATTACATTCAACTTGCCCACCTTCCCTCATTACTTCGGCTGGATGACACACATTCAGTTCTGTTCAAAAGAGACTATGCATGGCTCCTAGTAAATTCTACAAGGAAGCCATCTCACTCTAGAAACTGTAGCATTTTACGAGTAAGTGAAGTAAAATAATTGCACAATAAATTCAGAACTGTGGCTTAAAAATGGCAAATTATGAGATAATTAAACTGTTAATTATATCACGCAGGGAAACTTAAATATGTTAACTGGTATTGCCTCTCTACTTTATTAAAGAAGAAAATATTTGTTTTTACCTAATCTGACATCTTAATTTGGTTTTATGGTAATTAGATATGAGATCCCTGTGGTACTAGACACACAGGCAGACACACACAGAAGAGGTTTTGTTTGGTGTGAGCTGGATCTTATATAAAGTTTAAAATATAAAAGTCAAAAAGCAGACAAGTGGAAATTGTATTAGAATATAACAATACTTATGAAACAGCAGATTCCCTTTTTGTTTACATTTCCCTAAGCTGTCTATAGTTACAGGGTCTTGCATAGTGTTAGGTCTGACACTTTATTTGAAATAGATTGTTTCCATACTTCAGATATTTTAAAAAATAGTTATGTCCTTCCACGCTATTCTGAAAATTTTTGAGAATGGAGAAAAGATTCTATAGTCAGCTGTGGTTTCAAAAGAATCTACCATTAAGGGAGGAGGAACTTAGGGAAGTATATTGAATATTAATAATAGCCAACCCCTGTATACACTTCACCACGAGCAGGGAAATGTTCTATGTGATTTGCCTATATTGACCCATTCAGTCCTCATATGAGCTCAGTTAGGTGGGTATTTTTAATATTCCTATTTTACAAATGAAGGAATTGAGGCACAGGTAAGTAAGTTTCCCAGGGTTATGGGCAAGCAGATGGAGGAGCCAGGGTTCAAACCCAGAGAGTTTGGCTCTAGAGTTCATGCTTTTATCCACCCTGCTTGACTGTCTGCCCCTGAAAACACTGCAAGAAGCAATTATTCTTTTTAAAAAGAGTTAAGTATTGCCAGTGAACTGAATTTGATATTAGAATGTTCCTTGAGAAGCGTCATTAATTCCGGAAATGAGATAGAAAGATGGAGTTGACCCACTGAAGGCTCTCTTCCAGCAAACTTCATCTCCAATAAGTTAGAGAAGCACTAACAGATCAGTACAACCTGCCCACCGGAACTAAATATAAAATAACGTGATTTGCATATATAAACATACAGTTTGCTTAGAGAGAAGTCTTGGGAAATTTGGCAGCTCAGTTGAACAAGCAGTCATTTGGAGCTTACTATGAACAAGGTATTATCGTAGGTGCTAGGGGAAATGGATCCAGTCTAATGCCAATCTTTAAGGGCCTCATAGGCTACTGGAGACACAGGAATGTACACGGTTACCTCTAATGAAAGTTATTCTGTGATAAGTATTAAAAGAGAAGCAAAATAAAAATGCAAAGGGAGCACCAAGATGAAACTTAGATGGGAGGTGGCGGATTGGCCATCAAGGAAATTGCAGGAGGTAATAGACTTCTGGGCTAAGGTTATTTGAATGAGACTCCAGACATGCAATATAAAATTATCAAAGTCATGAAGCATGGGAGCGGTGTGAGGGGTTAGAGATGAAATTGGAGTGGTGCTAGATTAAAAGCATCGTGTGTGTGTATTTGGCGCAGAAAACATATGTGTGTACCCAGTGTAGCATCTCAGTGTATGTACTACATATTCACATAGTCTTCACTGAAGACAAATCTTTGTGTCTGTGTATTTAGAAAAATATTGTGCTTAATGTAGTTAGGTCCTCACTCCAGAACAGTGCATTGAAAAGGTTGAAATCCCGGTTCAGACGTGCAATAGCTCTGTGACTTCAGTTTCCTGATCTAGAATATGGAAATAGTGGTATCTACCTCATCAAGCCCCCTGTGAGGCATAATGAAATAATGCATATAAATGAGGCATCCCTTTCAGCGGTCCTAATGAGGCACACTTTTATTCCATGATCTAAATCAGGAACTCAAAGTCACAGAGCTACAGCACGCATGTAATCCAAGCAGTGCAAAGGGTGGACTGTGCTTGTCTCCCTGGATGCTGAGAATACTGTTTGCAAACAACCTTCCGCTATCTGTCCCTTCAGGGACTGCCTCAGCTGTAGAGAGCCACCTTTCCTAAAGCCATGCCCCTTCCCAGTGTAGCTCCTATGCAAGGACTGTTTTAATACAGGGGTATAAAAATATTGCCATCTCGGTCTAACTAAGTATAACCTTTAGCTCCAAAGGCTGCTGTGCTGTCAGCTGAGGTCTGCTTTGGGCTTACGTCATAGCTTGACTTCTGCCTTTGTCCACTGCTACTTTCCCCTCACTCCTTGCACACGTACTTATTTCAAGGACAATTCTTTCAAAAAATCCTGCGTGTTAAACTCAAACCAACTTGGGACATCCTTTGGTGGTGGTGCCCGTGGGGATAATGGTGGAAGTGGTAGTAACGTCTCAGTGTTTGCAAAGTCAGTTTTGTTGTGCAGAAATTGCACTGGTGGGCAGCAGCATCTGCAGCAGTTTTGTGTGGTATTCTGGGCACCAGCACTATTGGTGGCAGTTTTGTCATTAAGCCGATTCTTTGGCAGAATCTTGGCCATTTGCCTAGAAGCTTAACTTCGAGTCTTATTCTCTAGCTCTTTCAACAATTCTGTGAGCCGTTCAATAGCCATAGCTTGTAAGTCAACTTCTGTTTAATCAGCCTGAATCAGGTTCTGTTATATAGTAATTTATCTTAAACAAGTTAATATTAAACAAACTCCCATATATTAGACCCCTAATACCTGATTGATACATTCCCTGGGATAGAATAATGTTATGAGTATTATGGATGTAAATTAAATAATGCTCCCCTGAAGAGGTATTTGGAGCTATATTGGCAATAGTGAAGGGAGACTGACGTTTTGGAGATGGAAAACAAAGATAAGCAAGTTCAGGGATGCATATGAAAAGTGGATTGATGTAACAGAAGGGAAAGGAATGACAAATAAGAATGATGAGACAGGGACTCCAGGCCAATGGAATTTTACTCATATTTTGATAAAGATGAAATAAAGACCAAATCTCTATAGAGACAGGAAATTTTAATTTCATTAAATAGACACGATTTTTTAAAAGTACCCATTTTAGACTGACAAATTTCTAGCTCTGTTCCACGCCTATCAGGGAATGATGCTGCAGTGGGTTTGAAGGGGACCTGCAGATCCAATGATAAAAACTGGCAATAGGTGGTATGTGTGAATAGGTTGAGCAAAGTAGCATCTTTTCTCTTATTCATTAAAATGCCCTAAGAGTAAAAATAAAAGATGCTCTCATATACAACAGAGTTCTGGGTTTAGGTAAATATTGGCTAATAATTGTGCTTTTACATCTGATTAAAATATGATTAGGGTACAAAGATGACAAGCCAGGTCAAGTTAAAAGGAAAACTTTTGTAAGGTAACACTGCACTGTGTTATTTCTGTACTTACTGTTTTTTTCTATGTGTTCTATTTAAATGCCCCCCACAGACTCAGGCATTTTGGGAGGAGGATCTTCTGTGTGTTGACTTGAAATGTTTTCTTTTCCTGGTTCATAGACAAATATTTGATGGCATTCAATAGCAATAAAAGAACAGTGTTTAAAAAAATCCATATGAAATGGTTTCCTAGGGAAATGGCTATGTGCTTGGATGAGTCTGGCACTTTGCCCTGAATGTAAACAGTATTCAAGTTGTGTCAGAGATCTTAGGAGAAAATGTGTTGCAGACATCTAAGGATGTCTTGGCTTCCATTAGTCTGCAGTTCAAACCTGGAGACTGTTAACAGAGGTGCCCCAGCTGTTCTTGCCTGCATGAATGAAATAGAGAAACAGAAGTTGAGTTCTAAAGGAGCCAAGAAGCCAAACCTGCAGGATGTTATATAACAAATTCAGAAGCATGAGTTAAACGCAGAGAAGAACCAATGGCTAGTATCACTAAAGAGTGCAGGTGTCTCGTGTTTGTCTTAGCAGTTACTAGAAACAGCCAGACCCCCAAGGAGTCTTTACATCCCTGGACCCCTTAGGATAGAAAGACCCAAACTCCTGGAAAGGAAATAATACAGAAGGGAAATGGAAATGACATTTACTTTAGTGCCCTTTGTACAGATGTAGCATGAACCATAACAGAGAAGGGAACTGTTATTATTACCAAAAACTGTGATGTGAAACTGGAAGTAGACTCTTTTTTTGGTCATTTTTGTATTGCTCTCCACAGTTTTGAAAATCACAAAACTCAGAGACAGACAGGCAAGTTGTAATGCTCTAATTCTTTCATCATTTGGAATAGATGAGTGAGAGAAAGACTTGCAAGAGAACTGTAGCTACATAAACTGAACATTCTTTCCTCTCCTCCCAAAATAAGCAGAAGAACTAATTACAAAAGTAGAATTTTTCATTCTTAGTGGAGTTAGGAGACAAACTGCAAAAGATTCTTAAGAGTGTCTAAGCCTTCTGACTGAATGTAGAAGCCACAGAAGACTGTGGAGGAAAGCTGGGGAGAGAACCCAGCAGCTACAGGTTTAATAAAGCCCCCAGAAGAATGCATTTCCTGAAGACATAGGGTATACATGCCCTTTACTAGCATAGCAGGTAAGAGAAACGGGATGAGCAGCTTGATGCCAGAAGTCCCTCAGGATCAAGTCACATTCAAAGAAGCGTGGGAGGTCTACTACATGAAAAATCACATTTGTGGGAATAAGTTGTTTTTGTGGCAGCTTAGAAGAAAGCATTTAGCTTCCAAAAAATAAATATCCTGTAATTCTACTCTACCCAGCAGCTAAGAATCTCTTGAAAATAGCTGTGCAATTCATCCAAAAGACAAGTAACAATCATAATTTGCAGAGAACTGGTGCAACTCATTTAAAGACAGATACGAAAAATAATTAGCACAATATCCAGAGAAAGACACTAAAAGGAAAAAAGAGGACAGTATCAGTAAATTTGAAAACAGATGGATGCCCCAGAAAAAAAAATGTTGACATTGAGCAAATGAAAAGTATTGACCAAAATTTTGCCCTGAACTAAAATAAAACAGGCAAACAAGGACAGAATATAATGAAGCAATTGCTTCTATGATGGAAGACCACAAAACAAAAATGCAGAACTCAGGGAAAAGATTGCAGAAGATCAGGAAGAGATGAAATTATGCTCAAAGAACTTAGGTAAAGAAGAAAAATGTAAAGTTAACAAATAAAAATGATATGAGAAGGAATATGCGAACAAATAGACACTGTAGAAACCATAGTAGGAAACAGAGACTAGAAATGAGAAAAATAAAGAAGGTGAGATAAAACTAGTAAAAAAATTAAATAGATGAAAATAAGTTTAAAAAAAGGCAAAAGTGATGCAACGTACACATAATTGGAGTTCCTGAAGAAGAAAACCAAGATAAAATCAAAAAGCAAATATTTAGAGATACAATTCCAGACCATTTTCTTGAAATTTAAAAAAAGGACTGTATATATTAAAAGAACACACCATAGCTGAGAAAAAGTAATGTTAAAAAGTCAGTACTGATACATAATCTAGGTAATATGCCAGATTACAAAGATAAAGATCTTTCTGCATAATTCCAAAAAGATTGTGTTACTTAAAAAGGGGGCAAAACTTAGGTTTCCTCAGCCTTTACAACAACATGTACTATCAGAAGACAGTGATCTAAACAATCCTTTAAAGAAAAAAATGTGAGTCAAGGGTTCTTTATCTGGCCAAACTGTATAAAGATCACAGACAAATAGTTTGCAACATGCAAGAAACTGGAGATTCTTATTCCAGTGAACCCTTCTTGGGGAAACTACAAGAGAGTAAATTTAGCCATCAGGAGGTGATGCACTTTGAATATATTTAACAATAATACTTAAATAATATTAATAAGTGTTTACATGACACATCAGAATGTAAATATTGTATATCCTATAATTTAGAAATGTCACTGACAAGAATTGGAAGGGGAAAGAAGGCAGGAGACATTAAATATACTGATTGACTTCTCTCTAATCACTGCAAGTCAAGAGGGTTTCAAAATTGACAAAGTAATAGAATTATATGCGCATCTTAATAGCATGAAAAACAAAAAAAATGTTGCTGACTAATGTAAGGTTGTATAGAGGAGAGAGAAGATGAATAGGAAGGAAAATATGTGATAAGTTCATTATTTTTTTCTTACTAGGGATCTAATGAAACAGCACAAAAGAAAACAACACATTCAAAGATAAAATGATGATTATGATGATAATTATGATTGAAGGAAACATAAAGGCAACATAATAGATATAAGAGTAAACGTGCATGTTTTGGACCTCTAAATCCACCTATTAAAAGAAAAAAATTCAGATTAGAACATAAAGCAAAACCCAATTCCATTCTGGAAAGGGCTCAAATAGACTTTAGCATGTTGTGCACTGAACAAATCTAAAGATGCTAATAGTCTATGTGAATAAAATCCACGTAGTACACAACTATCATAAATGTAAATGAAGTACATGACCCTATATAGAAGAAGCATGCTTAAAACAAAAATTGAAAATAAAAGGACTGGCAAAGCTGTATTACACAAATGCAAACAAAAAAGCAGGGGTCATAATCTTAATGTCAAACCAGATTGAATGCAGGACAAAAAACATTAAACAAGTGAATAAAAACATGTTATAATGCTAAAGCATGCAAATCAAAATGAAAAGACACATTACAATGCTGGAGCATCCAGCTTAGAACAAAAATAAAGTAGTGAAAATATCTACCAAATAAACAACAGGGCACCATCAGGGCATCATCATTTCATCATTTATCAAACAAAAACTACTGGAATACCTGGGATAAATAGAAACGTATTAATAAGAAGAGACAAATTTACTACTATTTCTCCACAACTGGAATTGGACAGACAAAAAAACCATATATACATATATACATATATATATGTATATCACATGTATATAACATATGTGTGTATATATATGCTAAGTAATATACTTACGTATTATTTGTAATTTATAAATTAGTGTTTCTAATAATGCAAAAACTAGTATATGTCTGCTAAATAATACAATTTATAGGTAAATATCAAACTCTGCATCTTGAAAACAGAGGTTAGGTCCTCTTCCCAAATGCCTATGGGATATTCACCATGACTAAAACAGCAATAGTTTCCAAAAAGTAGCAATCTTGGTGCACTAAAACCAGATATTACTATAAAAAACAAAACACTATGTACAAATGGCTCTTGAATATATAAAATTATATTCTTCACTCATAAGAAGTATATACTTGAAAACTATATTGAGATCTCATATTTTACCCATAAGATTTGCAAAATAATATTTCAAAATCTGGTAACACAGTATTGGTGAGGGTGTAGAAAACAGGTGCTCTCACAGATTAATTGCAGGATGGCAAATTGGTACAATATCTATGAGTGGCACTTTGGCATGTATACCAATATGGCAATGATTTAATTCATCAATCCAGCAATTCTGCTTCCAGGAATTTACCTGAGAGATTTACTTGCATTTATGTAAATGGAATATGTACAGAGATGTATATATGGACCAATACAGCTCTGTTTGTGTGACAAACATTTTTAAACAACCTAATTTTTTTATAAAAGTATGCATTTTTAATTTTGTTTATTTTAATTTATATTTTTAACTAAAGTATAGTTGATTTACAATTTTGTATTAGTTTCAGGTGTATAGCAAAGTGATTCAGTTATGTACGTATACATATATATATTCTTTTTTGGAATCTTTTCCATTGTAAGTTATTACAAACTACTGAATATAATTCCCTGTGCAATACACTAGGTCCTTGTTATTTCTCTGATTTAAATATAGTAGTGTGTATCTGTTAATCACAAACTCCTAATTTATCCTTCCCTTCCCTTCCCCCTTTGGTAATCATAAGTTTGTTTTCTACATCTGTGAGACTGTTTCTGTTTTGCAAATAAGTTCATTTGTATTACTTTTTAGATTCCACAGATAAGTGATATCATATGATATTTATCGTTCTCTGACTCATTTCACTTAGTATAATAATATCTAGGTCCATCCATGTTGCTGCAAATGGCACCATTTCATTCTTTTTTATAGCTGAATAATATTCCCCTGTGTATATATACCACATCTTCTTTATCCATTGATCTGTTGGACATTTAGGTTGCTTCCACATCTTGGTTGTTGTAAATAGTGCTACTATGAACATTGGAGTACATGTATCTTTTTGAACTAGAGTTTTTGTGTTTTCTGGATATATGCCCAGGAGTGGGATTGCTGGGTCATATGGTAACTCTATTTTTAGTTTTTTAAGGAGCCTCCATACTGTTCTCCATAGTGGCTGCACCAGTTTACATTCCTACCAACAATGTAGGAAGATTCCTTTTCCTCCACACCCTCTCTAGCATTTATTGTTCAAACAATCTAATTTTTATCTACACAGAACCAGTTAAATAAAGCTTATTGTATTCATAATGGGATACTATTCAAATATTAAAAACTAATAAGGAAACTGTCATATATTGACATGGAAAGGTCTTTAAGAAGCATTTCATGGAGAGCAAAAACAAGTCCAAAATGTTACAGTACACTACCATCGTGTAGAAATGTATATGTTTTCCTTATTTAAAAAAAGTACCTCAGTTTAAAAAAAAAGATGAACAGTAAGAGTGGTTACCCATAGAAAAAGATGGTAACAGTGCAAATGGTAGACATGGAAGAGAAGATGACTTCTCACTGCTTACTTTTTTATACTTTTTTGATACTTGTTCCATGCTTATTAAACAGTAACAATGTATTAAATAAACAGGTTTTAAAACTGATATAAATATTTACAGTCTACCTCAATATTGCAAACTGGATATTTTAAAAGGAATCTAGTTTTGTTATACATTTATAAACTGAAGTGGCAGAGCGGGCACGCCCTTACAGCTTCATGTGCATTCCTTGGCCCTCTGCAGTCTCCGTTCCAGTGAAATTGCTCTTTGAAAACTCACTAACAGCCTGGCCTCCTAATTCCCAAATCCAATAATCCTCTTCTCTCATTTAAATTCCCTACAGTGGTTGATGCCGCTGTCCACCCCCTTCATTATTGAAACACAGCCTCTTTGTTTGCACTTTAGCAACCACAAGAGCCCTGGACCGCTCAGGTCTCTCCTTCACACAGTTCACTCCCCCGCGGGTCCTGGGAACAGCAGGGTAAGAAAGATTTTTTTTTCAGTTATTTTTCCTGGTTGAATGACCTACCACCCCTGACAATGGCGAGAGACTGTAATGCCAGTTGTCTCAAGCTTTTAATGATCAAAGGACCTTGCCAAAAACTAAAGATCATCTTTGAAGAAGCAAAAAGTAATGGGCAGTTCTATTATTTCATTTCCTTATGGTTGCTCTTCTCTGTTTTAAAGTTGGTATGTGCACTACTTGGAAAGAACAGAATTGGGGCTAAGACTTGAGAGGCAGTAGGGGCACAGCCTCCAGAACCAGATAACCTGGCTTCAAAGTCCAGCTCCGGTCCTCACTAGGATGTGCCCTGGACTGAGGGATTCAGACCGTATCTAGCTGAGTTACTCTAACTACGTGTCTCATTGGCTCCTCCCTGAAAGCGAGGCGTCGTAGTAGTATCTAACTCATTGGGCTTTGGACAGTGTTTATGAGGTAATAGATGTAAAATCACTTTGAACTGTTCCTGGCATCCAAGTTCTTGCATCTATTGCTAACAATGTTCCGTGTAGAAGATTCTACCATATTGAATCCAGAGTCAGAAATCTGAATCCCAGTCCCATTTCTGCTACTCATTGAATCTGTGTTTCTAATAAATTTTGATTTACTATCTATGAAATGGGACATGGAAACATGATCTTTATAATTCTTGGTGATTCCAGCAACACTCAACTGCTTTGAGAAGCAATGCCTTAGGCATGCTTACTTCAAAGCCTGGTAGCTGAAGGGCTGCCTTATGTATAAGCTGGCAAGCTATTCTGAAGGTCAGAATTAGTCGCCTCCCAGTATGAGCAACATACCAGCTTGTTCTATGAAAACATGAAGTGCTTTACTTATTTTTGACACAGTAGCTACTTCTTCTTTTAGGACAGGAAGAGAATCCTACTCTTAAGAGATAAAGTGGCTCTGTAGTTGAATATTTATCTAATAAGCACAGTCTCAGAAAGTTCTGATATTGAGGATTAAAATAAAACTTGTGTGGCTTAGAAATAGGTCATTCAACAAAAAAGCATTTATATTAGAAATAAAGTATTTAGTTTGACATCACTAAATTGTAATTTGACATTAGACTTTATCTTAACATTATTTTTGAAAACAAGTTATCCTTTAAATTCCATATTCTTCCAGTCCCCTTGATTGAAACCATAGGGTTCTATCTTAAACAGTTTATTCTCATTTCCTTTTTATGTCTGTATAGCCCTGAGTCCTGACCTCTCTTTTGCTTCACACTCCATTGCCACTGGGTCCAAATCCTTTTCACATC
The DNA here is from genome assembly GCF_009834535.1 of Camelus ferus. NCBI lineage: Eukaryota > Metazoa > Chordata > Mammalia > Artiodactyla > Camelidae > Camelus > Camelus ferus. The sequence continues at coordinate 26,148,847 of NC_045702.1, forward strand.
TTGATCTGGCAGCAACAGACTGGCTGACTTCAGCCTTTCTATTTTCAAGCTATCACACAGTCCACTGCCAAGTACCTGTTTCTTTGAAGCACTTTCCCCTAATACTCCTATCTGAAAAAAGCACATTGGTTCACAACCATCATGTAGTGAGTTTAACTTTCTCTGCCAGACTTACAGAGCTCTCCAGACGGAGGGCTCCTTTAACTGATCTAGCCAGTTTCCTCTCTTATTTCTCTCTTCCCCTTTGCCCCCTCCCACCATAGACTTCAGTTTCCTCACAGTCTCAGGACACACCTCTCTTATTCCTGATTTTATGCAGGAATTAAGTTCCTCTTCCTGAATAGCTCTTTCTTATTTTCTCCACCCTCCCAACTCACCCATCCATCCCTCCTCTCCACCCTTGGTGACATATCAACTCACAGTTTTAAATGAAGCTTTACATATTTACTGATATCTTTCTATGCACTTACTATCAGTAACACAGTTTTGTGACTCTCAAATTATTTCAGGTTCATACATTATAATAAACTTAAATGGGCGTCATAATGTAGTAGAAAATGCACTGACTTGAATTTACAAATCAGTTCTGCTATTGACCAGCTGTGTTTCCTTTAGCAAGTTATTCTCAGAATCTCACATAGTGAGGCAAGGAGGGAGAAAGGAAGAAAGAAAAAAAGAATTTAGTAATTAAAAAAAATCTAAATTGAGAATTGCTTTCAGAAGTATAAATATAGATTACTTACTAAATTGTTACTTAATTCAGTAAAACTGGCTTAAAGAAAGACTAGGACCTGTGTTAAGGGCATGTCTTAATCATAACCCTCAGATACCCTGGCCATTGAAGGTAGTACCTTCTTTTCCAAATAAACCATGATTAGCCCAAGATTTCTCTACCAAGGAGAAGGCATCATAGTTCAGCCAAATGAAGAAAGTGGAGAGCAAGGCACTGAGCTTTGCAAAATAAAGGACCCACACGTTTGAGTAGGTGTCAGTCCAGTTGGGACTCTTGACCAAAAAATTAGTGTTCGTTGTTTGTAATGTCTGTGGTAGGATTGGATTGGTAGTAATCAGAGGCTAAAAGAGGAATCAGTTAGAAATTCATAAACGTTCTACTTAAACCTAAGTCCCAGAGACGGCTAAGAATGGGCTTGATGACTTCAAAGAAGCTTTAGGTCGAAGAATAGGCAAGTGGCTTCTGAAAAGAAAGACGGCTTTGAATAGCTAGGTCAGAGTTGTACCTTTTAAAGTTTGGACCCTTAGGGAAAAGTGAATTGAGTCTGAGATTGAATCCTGAGGATAAATGCAAAATTTACCAGGGAATTGTTTGTTTTTAATGATGTCCGTCAGTTTTAAAATTATGTTATAATAAATACCTATTTTGAATACTTTCTTAACCCAGATAGTTCATTTAATTAACAAGAATATTCACATTGCTTTAATGTAACTCAATATGATTATATTCCTGGATATAGCCAAAAATATTTCAGGTACAGGAGATAGAATGAGAATTTTTAAGGGATTTTGCACCAATTTCTAGGCTCAAAATGTCCATTTTGAATATACATTTTGATACATTCAAAATGTAAAGTACTAATATTAACAGTATAGTGGAGTAATCTTTTTCAGGTTGATATAACATGATTTACATTTACCACTGATGTAAAATGTAGTCTTTTGAGGAAAAATAAGTTTGCCTCGCCATGAGGAAGTCTCTCACAACTCTGTGTCTGTAAATAAATCTCATAACCGTTTGCCCAGATCGCCACCTAAAAGACTTGCAAGTGTGTCAGAGAAGTCACCCTATTTTAATCAGTATTTGCAACTATGATATTTCAATGCAATCGAAAACATAAAACAGTTCTTTGAAATTAGAAATATGACCAATAGTGAAATACAAATGTATGCTAGATTTGAAAAAATTGACATTTGACTATTTGTTTTTTCTGTGCATAAAAATGATAATGAAGCCATTATAGGCTTTAGGGTTTACAAAATATATTCTTATATTGTGACATTTTCTAATTGATTGTGGGAATTGTGTTCCTACCCAGCTCTATTTTCACTCAGTCATGCCTCATATTTTGTCCAGTGGCCCTTTTCAAAATTAACCATTTTAACTCTGAATATTACCAAGGAGATCTGTTTCTCTTCTAATCTTTCTTAGCATTTGACCAATAATCTACATCGTTTACAACTGTCTCTCAGTATGTCTTTGCAGTGTTACTTTTCAAATTTTAATTATAACATCTGCTTTGACTGTTCCCCCAGTGGTTGTTTGGGATCCTAGCATCCATCACTTACTGCATGTATCAACTGGACAAGGTACAGAAAGCCTTGCTTTGAGGAATTTAATCTGGTGTGGTTCAGTAACCTGGTTGGTTGTTACAACCTCTGGCTTCCGAGTTAGCTTTAACTATGGCTAAGCAAGAATGAAATTACTTCGGCAATGTAATATGGATATAAATTTGGTGGGAAACTATTTTGCTTAGAGTACTTTGAAACATTTCAGAGCAATTTTTAAAGTTTTGCTTGGAAGAATCACTAGGAGGAAAAAGTCTAGATTTAAGACAAATGCAGAAAACAGATTATAAAATATTTAGAACCCAGTGCTTATCTAAGAATTGATTCAAGGTAAATTAACATTAAAAAGTGCTTGAAGAGGGAACTATAAATGATGTATCCGCTCAGGCAGTGAGGGTGATATTTTCACTTATTAGAGGCTGGATAATCAAGGTTTGAACACAAGCATGTGAGTTTTCTTTATTTTCCTTTGTGATCTGGACAGGAGAGGTCAAGGCTGTATGAACGACTTAAAAGAAGCTGTATTTCTTAGATACATAATTAGGACCAGAGAGTGGAAAGTTAATATATTCTAACTAATTAGTCTAAATCGGAGCAAGTAGAAATGATTCAGTGAAACCTGGCCAGGAAGCCCTGCAGCTTCTAAATCAAACTCTAGAAGCATTGAACACACCAGACGAGCTTGTAAAATTACAGATTCCTAGACTCCACTCCAAATCTTGATGCAGTTTTAGTGTGGAAACCTAGAATCTGAATATTTGATTTGAAGACAGATGTTCCATGAAACATGCTTTTTTAAAAAAACACTGCTAAATAGTATGACAAATTTACATTTCCTGTTAACACAAGAAGGGGAACTGGCTTGGAGAATAAAATAAGTGGAAATAATCATGAAATGTGAAACGTAAAATTGCCTTATTTGCCAGGATTGCCAAAGTTCTGCAAGCAAAGCAGCTGTGCGTTGAGAATTTTATAAGCAGATTTTTGCATTTGTTGTACAGTGTGTGCATTCTATTTCTCTAAGCATTAACTTTTAGTTAGAACCATTGAGACAACGTTTATATGTACATAATGACATGTACATGGTTATAGTGTTGAGTGTGGACTCTGATGACAGATTGCCTGGGTTCAAATCCTGGCTCCATCGCACAAAGGACGTACAGACTTCGGCAAGTTCCTTAACCTCATTGTACCTCAGATTTCTTATCTGTAAAGTGGGAATGATGATAATATTTATAGCATGTAGATTATTGGAGAGTAAATTACTTAATACATATAAAACACTTAGGAAAGTTTCTGGAGGCCCTTAATCATTTACTAATTATAGTTATTGCCTAATAGAATATAATCTGCTGAAATAAATTAAATTGATCGACTATGATAACAGATTTGAGATGAACTGAAGGCAGTCATTGTTCAGCCTAAAATGTGAACCCATTAGAAGAGTGAAATAAACAGGATAAAGTTAAGATTAGAGTGAAGCCTGCACCATGATCTTAAGTGTTACGTCTTCCAAGTTTTTTTTCTTTTTTCCCTGCTCACTCATGAAACTTTTTTTTCCTGAAGTACAGTCAGTTACAATGTGTCAGTTTCTGGGATACAGCATAATGTCCCAGTCACGCACGTATATACATATATTCACTTTCATATTATTTTTTTAGTAAAGGTTATTACAAGATATTGAATATAGTTCCCTGTGCTATACAGAAGAAATATGTTTTTTAATCTATTTTTATATATATTCTTCTTTATTGGTGTATTTTCTCTTAGAGGTTAGTTTTTTAAAAGTTCTTAATTATCTATTTTTTAGGAAAAAGAGAATTTACTGGAGATCATTTAGGGATACTAGAGCAAACCTTTTTCTTTTCTTTGAAATTCCTGATTCTCCTGTTCTCTATTCTTCTCCCCAGTGTTGTTTTTCACAAAGCTATGATGAAGCTAGTTTTCAGCTGCATCTTCTTCTCTCCTGTATCCCAAACACTTAGTACAATTTTAAAATAATTTTACACATAGTAAAGGAGAAAAACATAACGTTTACAAAATAATATTTTCTTGTTTAATCCCATGGCCAGAAAGTAGGCAGTTCATGAACCAAAAAGCTAAGAAAAACATTTGTGCCTGAGGAAATTAGCCTGGCCATCCTCACCTCAATCTGGTGGTAGAGTATCCAGTTAGGAACGAATACTGAACTTGCAAGAGAAATGTTGTCCATTAGGAAATCTATTTAACAGCAGCCAAACTTCTGTTTTGGAGCTGGGGTCTGGGACGAAGTTCCATAAGGTGGATGTGATGGGGATTCTGGGGCAGAAGAGCCCTGAGGCATCAGCCAAGATGCAGAATGAGGTAATGGGTTGAAACTTGAGAAGAGATACCAGGCTCTCTTTTAACAACATAAAGCAGCAGAGAGACCAGTATCAAAGACCTACAGAAGTCATCTGTAGATAATGGAATTCCAGATCTAGCAGAGGAACCTGATTATAAGCCCCATTGTATGGGCATCGGCAGCTGTTGATAACTTCCTGCCCTAGTCTGAGTTGGCTCAGGAGGAGAGCAGAACAGAGCCTTCGGGGACCTTCAAACAATAGACGGGTTTAATGAATCTTGTTGAGAGGAACAGAATCAAAGACCGTGTGCCGCACTGCTGTGCCACTTTGTGGTTCAGGGGATAATAAGCGGGTCATGCTGAGTAGACAGCAAATGGACTCTGGAGGGGATATTGTCAGCAAAGAGCAGCAGCTGTAGAGAGAATGCCTCACAAATGAAAGAGTTACGTGCACCTTGACAACGTGTGTTTTATGCTATGTGACGTCAAACGATTTTAAGAACTTCTCTGTTTTGCTCAACAGAATGATGTCTATTTGATTTAATTAACTAGAAAAATGAATTGCTGAGTGAGGTTATAAAGAAAAGGAAATGCATTAAAAACATTCATGAGGAAAGAGATAAATAAAAATCAGAGGGATGGTCAAAAGACTTCTTACTATAAAACTTGTGGTTTAAATAGCCAGTTTCATCTTTATTTTATATCAATTGAGCATTGACCTTTATCCTTTCTGTAGAATATAACAGTCCTGGCATACAAGGAAAAATGTGCATTATATTAACAGTGGAGAATAACTCTAAAATGATACCTTAGATGACGAGATCTTGCCTTGCTTTCTTGTTTTCTTCCTCAGGCTTCAATATTTGTCTGAAAACTTTTCTTTTGCTCTAACTCAGTACCTAGGAATGACTTTTGGCTATAACAATTCAAGGAGAGCACAAACTTTATAATATATTACTGTGGGGCTTGTCGCTTGGCAAGAAGCAGGAATGGTTGGTATTAATGGGAGCATGACGGTTCTGAAAGAAAACCAGCTCATGGCATTATGAATCATAGGGCTCTAAAACATTTATAAATGAATGAAAAGGCTTGGGGATGACATGAATTATGAGTCTCATTACGGCACTGTAATATCTCCAGCAGTGCTTCAGAGGGGCATGACACCTCCCCAAAAGAGTGGTAAGACTTCCATTACATTATTTTTCTGCTGATAATTGGCTATAGTCAAGGTAGGCTATGATCTGTATCCCTGGAGTACACACGGCAACGTACTTCTGCATATAAATGTTTCCATCAGTCAAGATCCTGCAAGACTCCTTTCTTTTAAGTGCCAAGCATTACTGTTGACCTTCAAGAAATAATAACAGGCCCTAGCATGAGGACAGCATTTCCAATCTTTTCATTTCTTAAAATACCATTCAGGTAGGCTATCATGCGCCTATTATGTTCCACATGCCGACACAAACTCAGCTATATTAACAAAGATATTTCCCAGAAGGAAAAAAAAATTTAGTTACTTGCAAGGTTACAGGAGTTGTGAAAAGGAAAAAATGTGGTACGCTCTTTATTAGTGCAAATATAAATGCTCTCAGAATTAGCATATCCTTGATCTTTACCATCTCAATTCAGACTAAGCTAACATAACTTTACTAATTGTGGACTGGGTGAATTGAAGGAGAAGTCTGTCTGAAATAATTAGAAGCCTGCATTCTCAGTCATTCCTAAGGAAAAAATTGTATTATTTTCAAGTAAATAGGCTTATCAAAACATGGCTTTAAAACAGCCAGTGTCTTTGCTTTCAGTTTTCCATTACATTTTTGTATGCACACTAATATTTCTAAAATGCCTGAGAAAAGTTTGTTAGCTTAAGGAGGCAAACATTCTGTTCAGACATTCACTTACGCTGTTCCTGTGTTGAGTCTCTATACACTCACACACATGCTTTTAGTGTGTATGTTTGCCTATCTATCTATCTATCTATCTATCATCTCCTACCTATTGTGATGATGACCAATTAGAATTATGTGATTCCAGTGTGAGGCAGGGGTACTGCTGTATGGTTGCTAAGCTTCTTTTCCCTCCTAGGACAAGATACAGACTTCAGAGTCCAGCCTCCCTTTCAGTGACATAGGATCGTCTTACTGAGCTCTGGTCCATGAATGTGAATGGGGGTGGTATTTGCCATTTCCAGCCTGGCCTATGAGAACGTCCTAGCTGATGCTTTTTGCTTACTCTTTGTCTCACCGGCTGTACAGGATCTGGTAGAGGATTCCAAGGCCTTAGGAAGCTACCAGGTCAAAAGGATCCTAGGTGCCTAAATAATGTCACAACACCTGGCTGACCCACATCTAATATAAGGTAAGAGACAAACATTTATTATGTTAAGTCACTGAGATTTTGCTACAGTTGTTAGCCTATCCTCGTGAATTAACAATGAATGGTTTTTTTAATTATAAATGTGTGAAAATATGAAATCAAAATATTCCTATTTAAGACATACAGCAAAATTGAAGATGTATTTTCCTTCCTTCGCCATGTGTTATAGAATTACCTTCTCAGAGATCCATAGATTTTCATTTGTTAAAAAACTGTGCTTATTAGAGAGAAATTGTTGGGCCAAATTAAGAAATTCTTAGAAAAAAAGTGCATTCAAGAACGTGGTTTGGCAGATACTTAGGGGCACAAGTCCAGTCATTATTTGGATCCCATCCTCCTTGATTTATTTATCCCTGGATCCTTGTTTTCTACTGCTGTCTCAGCCTCTCAGCCTTCCAATCCCATTACTTTTCCTAAGGATCAATATTTGTTGTAGTTCTGAGAAAAATGTCCTGGGTAATCTGAAAGGGATCACATTAAATTGGTAGATTGCTTTGGGGAGTATGGCCATTTTAACAACATTAATCCTTCCAATCCAAATGGAAAGAGATATCTTCCATTTCCTTAAATCATCTTTAATTTCCTTTATCAATATTTTATAGTTCTCAGGGTATAAGTCTTTCACCTCCTTGGTCAGGTTTATTCCTAAGTGTGTTTTTTTTAATGTGGTTTTTAAAGGGATTGCTTTGTTTTAACTTAACTTTTCTGATATTTCATTGTCAGCATAAAGAAATGAAACAGATTTCTGTTTATTAATCTTGTATTCTCCTACCTTGCTGAATTTGTTTATCAGTGCTAGTAGTTTTTGTGTGGAGTCTTTACCATTTTCTATACATAGTATCATGTCACCTGCATATAGTGACAGTTTTACATCTTCCTTTCCAGTCTGGATCCCTTTTATTTCTTTTTCTTGTCTGATTGCTGTAGCTAGGACTTCCAATACCATGTCAGATAAAGTGGTGAAAGTGTCTTGTCTTGTTCCAGATTTTAGCTAGAAGGCTTTCAGCTTTTCACTAGTAAGTATTATGTTGACTGTGGGTTTGTCATCAAAGATGATACAAATGAACTTATTTACAAAATAGAAGCAGACTCACAGACATAGAAAACAAACTTACGGTAACCAAAGGGAAAGGAGGGAGGGATAAATTAGGAGTTTGGGATTAGCATATACAAACTACTAACATAGATAAACAAAAGGTCCTACTGTATAGCATGGGGAACTACATCCAATATCTTGTAATAGCCTCTATTGGAAGAGGATATACATATATATATTTGTATAACTGAATACTATGCTGTACAGCAGAAACAAACCCAACATTGTAAATCAACTATCTTTCAATTTTAAAAAATTCAGTATCTGGCTGCACATCATCAGAAAAGCCATGTCTTCCACTTTCCTTTCCTTTTCTGTTATAAGTAGAAAAGGAGCTTGGTTAGTTTGTGGAACGACAACTACAATTAGTATGTGGAGTTTAGTGTGTTCATTTGGGTTTGCTATACTGATCAGACTAACTTATAGCTTGCAGACGACAAAAGGCTTTTTTGGTAGTGATTAGTATCTACATTTTCTTTTTTCTGAGTGACTCATCAGTACAGAATATCTGAATCACTGTAATAACTACAAAAGATGTTAAATAGAAGAGAAAAATAACATTTTTACTTTGAAAACAACTATAGGATATAAAGCTCATTTTGGTATATCTAAACCACAAGGTATGAATACATAAAGTACATACATACATACATATATAATTAAGAAATTCATCTATAATATTCCTAATGGTTTTATAAAACTAGAGTAGGCTCATTCTCTTAAATTGTGAGTCCTTACACTTTCCTTCAGGAAGAACTCAACTTGTTTCCCAGGAAGCTTTAAATCTCCCTGAAATTCATACGTTGAAGTCTTAATGCCCAGTACTTAAGAAGTGACCTTATTTTGTGAATAGGGTCATTGCAGATGTAAGTGGTTAAGATGGAGTCATACTGGAGTGGGATGGGCCCCTATTCCAGTATGGCTGGTGTCCTGATAAAAAGGGAAAATTTGGAGATGGACACACATTCAGGGACACAAGCCATATGAAGACAGAGATCAGCCACGGGACATCAAAGATTGCCAGAAAACCACCAGAAGTTAGGACAGAGGCACAGAACAGATTCTCCCTCACAGCCCTCAGGAAGAACCAACCTTTGAATGACATCAACAAAATGGTGGAATGGAAGGCCTCCTGCTCACCTCCCCCTACTCAGCAGCAATCAGTTGGCAGCCGCTGTGGGAACTTTGGGATCCAATTAAGAGATGGTGAAACCCTGCTGGAGCCCAAGACCAAAGAGGGCTGCTTTGGAAAGGCAGCCGATGCCCTGGGGGCATACTTGCCAATGGTGCTCCCAGCTACAGACCTGAAAATAGCCCTACACCCCTGTGGACTCAGCAACAGCTCCATGTGGCGTTGATCCTGCCGCAGCACCATCTGCCAAGGGACTACACGGGAGTCATGTCATGGGTGGCAGGCCAGCTGACCATGGTCCTGGCTATGGGCCCTGAAGTGGCATGTGATCCAGTTCCAAGCCCTCTCAGATGCTAGTCCTGCTCACCCAGGGACCACCTGGGAGACTCACCCTTTTGAGCAATTGTGGGTGGACCTGCTGTCCTTGGTCCGATTGCAAATGTTGAAGGAGCCCTGACACCCACCTGCAGGCCCTCACAGCCATAATCCAGCAGCGGTCTTGTCTGCCCAGGGACCTCTTCCGGACTGTGGGGTCTCTTCACATTCCTTGGCTTGTGGCAGCATAATTCCAGTCTCTACCTTTGCCTTCACATAGTCTTCCTCCCTGTGTCTCGAATCCCTCCTCTCTTTTTCTCTTTTAAGGACACTAGTCATTGGATTTAGGAAGGGCCCACCTTAAATCCTAGATGATCATCTTGAGGTTCGTAAATCACATCTACAAAGACCCTATTTCCAAATACAGTCACATTTAAAGGTAGTGGGGATTAGGACTTGAACATATCTTTTTTGGGGGTCCATTATTCACCCCAACTAAAACAGCTTAAAATAGATGATAACTAGTAAGCAATAAACCTTGGGTACTTAGAGAGTGCTGAAAATATGCAATGTAACCGCTAAACAAGGACTTTTGAAATAGAAGATAATTTTTGTAATACTGCGAAGGAAATTATAATAGTCTAGAACTAAAAATACTAGTCTATCTCAGCAAAACTTGGGAGTAGGGGAGAGGAGGGATGTTAAGGGAAATGAAAGTGTTTCAGAACAGCTCACTGGTTGGAGGGAGGATGGAAGCAGTGGGAAAATAGAACATCTTGATGGAGAAATAGTTGGAGGCTTGTTTTCTTATATCAGAGAACTAAGTGCTATATTGTGAGATCCAGAGAAGAGAAGGGAATTTTCTGCTCGTTAATAAAGGAGAAGAAATGAATGACAACTTTATCAACCCCTCCACACTAAAAAAAAGAAAAAAGAGAGGCAACACTGCAAAACAAGTAATAACATAAAAAAGAGGAAAAAATAAAGTATATCAAGTAAATCATTAAAAAAGGCAGTTGTACCAAAATTATTACATAAATTTAATATGATTACAATTAGATTTCAAACAGATTTTTTAAAATTGAATTTCAATAATCTTAGAGTTTATATGGAGGAATAAATATCCTAAAAACTCTAGATAAATGCAGAAATTGAGGGAGGGAGAGAGGGAGAAGAGGCACTCAACTACTCAGCTGAACTGAAGTGACAGTAAAAAGTGAAGACTTTACACTGAAATCAAGTAAATGTAAATCTGCTCTTGGAAAAAAAAAATCAGAGAAACAATGAATCCAGATATAAATCCCAGAATATATGAGAAGTTAACATGCATATAACAAAGTTAGTACTTCAATTTAGTTGGAAAAAGTGGTTTATTTGTGAAATGATCATGTAAAATTGCTTGTCTATCTGAAAGAAATAAAGTTGAACTCTTAATCACATAATGTGCAAAAACTGATTCCAAATTTAAAAATACACAGTTGGGAGAGACTTTGTTAACCATGAGTGTAGAACCCCAACTATGGTAAATTTTCATCTTTGATTATATAGTTTTAATTATATGACAACAATACTCTGAACAAAGGCAGTGGACAAATAACATGGGGCAATTATTTTCAACATAGAGGAAATATAAAGGATAATGTCATACATGATATAAGTAGAACTTCTACACGTTGGCCAGAAAAGCCTACAGCCCAATAGAAAAATAGGAAAATGATGTGAATAACTAATCCCAGTGCTTGTAGGGATGAACTGATAAGAATGTTCTCATATATTCTCATGTAAAGGTGGCATAAATGTGAATTGTTACAATATTCATGGATATCAGTCTGGTACTATTTACTGGGTAATTCCACATGGCCATTGCACTCTCGAAAATCTATCGCATTAAATAAAAGCCATGATACAAGTTCTATGGACTGGATTTGTCCCCCTAAGAGTTCATATTTTGAAGTCCTAATCCCCAATGTGATGGTATTTGGAGATAGAGTCTTTGGGAGGCAATTAGATTTAAATGAGGTCATGAAGGTGGGGCTCTCCTGATGGGGAAGCTGACCTTACGAGAAGGGATACTGGAGAGTGCACCCTCACTCTTGCCCCCGGCTGCCCCATCACTGAAATTTAGTATATTCACGTAATTGAATTCTGTTTAGCAGTGCTTTCTGTCATGCGTGCATGCATCAGTATCACCATAAGGGCTTGTTTAAAACAGATTTCTGGTCCCCATCACCAGAATTTCTGACTCTCCAGATGTTGGTAGACACCTAAAGCTGCATTTCTAACAAGTTTCTAGGATAATGCTAATGCTGATGCTCAAGGGCTGACCCGCTGAGTATCACCTCTGTAAAGTAATGAAAGTGAGCACCTGCAGTTACTTAGAATAATAGTGAGTAGAAAACACACACCACTGAACTACATTTATTATGGAGTCATTCATAGAATATTCAAATATGCATAATTATACTATGTTTAGGAATGCAGGCATAGGTGCTAAAGCATTTTTTTTAAGGCAAGCTGATAATTATCACAAAGTTTAGGGAAATAGTTAACCTCTGGCGGGGACAGAGAAAGGCACAAGGAAAGTGTTGAGTTCTGAAAGTGCCCATTTTCTTTATATGAGTAATTTCTACGTAGGTGTGGACTTTATAATCATCTTTTTATTCTAATTGTTCTTTATTCTATGTATTTTATGTAATCTTCTCTTCTTAGATTGTGTAATAAAAAAATTTAAGATACAAACCAACAATATCTTTTTAAATATATATGTCTGTTGGTCTGCATGTGGTCGTACGAGCAAGGACCAAGGCATAGAAGGGTGTATATGCCAGCCTGTTAACACTGATTTTTAGGGCAGGTAGGGGTAGGAAGGGGAGGAAGAAATGATTATATTTGCCTTAAATATTATTTATTGTGTTGTTTCACTCGTTACAACAAACACTGCCTTTTAATTTTGAAAATGTATCAAGTAAGGAACATGTTGACCAAACAGGAAAATTTGCTGATAAGTTGACCTGTCAGGCACTCTGTGGTCTATTCTCTCCATGCTTTCTCTTCTTTTGTTACCCAGGTTATGTAGCATGTTTTTAAAACTAAATTAACCTCTGCTGTTTTTATTTGCTTGCTTTTTCTTTCTTATTGTTAGAGAAGCAATTATGATTAGAATCAGTGAAATAAAAAATATACATAGTCTGAATACTCACGTATGCTTAACAGCAATAGCTTCGTAGTCAGTACGAGTATTGAGCAGCACGCAAGAGGCTCGCTGTGCTGAGCACTAGAACACGGTCGTGAGCAGTGATGAGCCAGATCCTAACCTCAGAGCACCACAGTCTGGTGGGGGAGACAGGCTGTAATCAAATGACCATCCAGATAAAAGAGGAATTGTCTAATCTAAAACTGTGCCACTTTTGAGAGTGAATAACCAGGAACCTGGCCAGGTGTGTTGGAAAGCACTTTACAAGGAAGTTCTCCAATAATTTTCACATAAACCCTTTGAAGTGGTGGCAGGTATATCCCTTTTGCTGAGATGTAGAGATATTAAAAACCTTACTTTGGGGAGGAGTATAGCTTAAGTGGTAAAGCAAATGCTTAGCATGCATGCGGTCCTGGGTACCTCCATTAAAAGGATGTCCCAGTACCTCCATTAAAAATAAATAAACCTAATCACCTCCCTCTTCCCCCAATAAATAATAAAAAATAGTACAATAATAAATAAATAAAATTTTTTAAAAAACCTTACTCAAATCTATGTAGCTAATAAGTGGTCACAAGGATTTGGAGGTTCATCTGACTCCAGCACCTTAGCCGTTATCCATGACGCACAGTGACATAAACATTTACATTTTACCCGACACTTGATTCAGTCACGTGGTAAGAATCATGGAATTGTGACTGTCAAATAATTCTAAAGTATTTCAAAGTGTATACATTTTTTTCTAAGTAAGAAACTTGCTGTTCTGTTTGCTTATAGCCTCTGGCCTCTCCGGTTCCGTCTTCAAACAGGGGTCAGAGTTGAGTTATCCAAGCAGGGTGAAGATCAGACTGTATATTGGCTTGGGCCCTTATGAACTAAAATATGTAAATAAAATTACATCTAAAAAAATCCTAGAACGAGCGATCAATAAATGTTAATTTCATTTTCTCTCCCTTTTCTAAACCCCGATTTCCTAGAAAATAAAAACCAAGTTCTTTGGATTGATATTCAAGGTATTTAGATACTTTGACCCAACCTGCCTTTCTACATTCAGTTCTTTGGTGTCTGTAATGTTCTCAACCAGATTACAAGGCTCAGTTATTCACAAGCCCATCTAGAACATCTGCTATGCACCAAGCACTCTACTAGATACTGAATTTTAAAATATATCTAAAACATAGCCCTTGACTCTTAAGAAAATCTCAGTCTGGAGGAGGGCAAATTCAGGTCTGTAAATTATTTCAAGATACTGTGATTTATGCTGTACTTGAATTATTTTACATCAGAAGTCATCTATCTTTGACAAGATACCATTCTGTGTATAACCTAATAGGCGCATAGTACTTCTTGATAGACAACTTTGTCTGAGTTCATAAATAATTCTTAAATTGTTACTGTACTACAGATTTAATGAAGATATTTATAGCTATTTAGAAGTAGCCTATTATCTAAACAAACACACCCAGACACTTCACTTGATTTACATGGTGACATAAAAATTAAGAAAGCAAAGGCAATCTTAATGACAGATGGAGTAACAAAAGTTATGTGAGTAGCTCTGAAAAAACAGTCTTCAACTGTTAAAGGATTAATCAATGTTGTAAGAAGGTCTTAACTTTCTCTATTGACTACATTTTCTGTTGAATTATAGTCATTTTCACAGTAAGAATAATACTAAGAAGTAGGTAATTGAATTGAATTTTTTCCCCACTGTATATATACATACTAGATGTAACAATAAATATTAGTTAATGGTGAGAGTGAGTTTTTGGCTTACAGATTGCTAGCAGTGATTAGGACCAGATTTGGAATTTTCACAAAGATTCTAAGGTAACATCTTTCAATTTTAAGAATGGTGTTGGGCCCCTGAATGATACACACTTCTAAAAATATTTATTGTGTTATGAAGGTATTTAATGTCAGTTCTGTATTACTCATTTCAGGGCAGCTAAGTCGTGGGTTTAATTTTTTTGAAGTCACTGCAGATAATCTGAGCATGAAGTGATGTGGACGCACCGCTTCTTCATTCTCATCAGGAATTAGGTCTTGCTTCTTCCTTGTGTGGAGGCATATGTGTATACACTCCCCTCTGCTGGAAGACAGGGATCATAAAGATACAATTCTATCACTGCTAGTGACAAATACTGAGTATGGGAAAAATTAGAATAAATAAATTTCTAACTAACCTGATTTTACTCACTGTAATCTCCAGTCCATGAAAAGTGGGCTTCAGAGTATAGGAAAAAATGGTTGAGAAGCCAGCAAGAGATGTGTTTTGAACTGAGTTTTGGATCATATCACATAGATATTCTAATGTATTCAATATAAATTTAATAATTGAGTATATTCATACTCTCATTAATAATTTTTTTCCTCTGGGAATTTTTTTTCAAAATGAGTTAATTTCCTGGAAACCCACAACTCTTATGTAAATTGAAAAAGATGTGTTCTTGAACAACAAAGCTAGAGTGTACTAACTTTGGCTATGGTGACCCTCGTTGTGCCCAGCTAAAGTACTAAGCGATCTCCACCCACACCTAGACTATATATCAATCTTATAACAAGTGAAAAAAGGAAGAAAAGCATGAAGTAATTTCCTTATATGCCTCTATCACTAACTTCCTTTAATTTGTCTTATTATTTTGTTTGTTTGGGAACTCAAGTGCAGAGAGTTGGAGTAATCATACTCCTTATTCCATAGTGCACTATCAGCTATCACCTTTGGTTCTTGCAGAGCCTGTCAAAACTGCTCTCTCAGTGTAACCTCCCACCAGCAGTGCAGGAGAGTACCCTTTTACCCACACCCTCACCGTCCCTTGGTATTATTTACCTCTCTACATTTGCAAAATCAGAGGAGAGCAATTTTTAATCTGAAACTAAGATTATGGGCCGTGACCCTGAACAGATTTTATGGCACATGGAATTTGAGTGTGATCAGTTACTATGATATAGTTAGTATCAATTAAATAATCCGTTTTATATAACATTAAAAGGATTTTCATGTAATACTCTCCCATTACATACAGAGAAGATACATAAGAAAATAGAATTTGAATATTTGAATGGAGAGAGAATAAATAACAGATTTGGTGCCGAAAATTATTTACTGTGTGACTGTGATTAGCTCTTGAAAACTGTCCAATGACTAGTTCTAAGAGAGTCGGTATTGCAATCTTACTATGTTATTTGACCCAGGACATTAAGTAAAGTTTTTCTGAAACTGTTTCATGGCAGAGACCAAAAAACAACACCCTCAAATTCTTTCTCTCAGATTGCTATAGATTGGTGATGATCTGAAGATTTTTAGGCAGATATGACTAATGTGTAAAAGGTGGAGTTTCCAGCATTGAATTAATGGTGCAGAAAAATGCCAGAGGGAGAATGGGAATAGACTGGGTTTTGTTATGCTAACGTAGCTGTAGGCAAATTTTGTTTCAAACTGAGGACAAAGTGTCAGATCTTTCTGGAGGAATCTTCTAGCTAGGCAGAAAAAGTCACTTTCTACTTTCTTTTGCATAAAATCAACACCAGTGAGCTGGACAGCTGTCCTACACCCAGTAACCATTATAAAATAAGGCAAAGGGGGGATTGTCCCTGGCTCATCATGAGGCGTCAGCCTTTCTTTCTGCTGTGGCTGTCTCAGGTTTTTCTCCACCTTCTCTGACCTCAAACAGGGAAGGAGGAACTAGAGTCTCATTGGAATTGATTCCTTTCCCTCTTATATTAAGAGGGTGGAGAAGATGGCTGTCTGTCACACTCCCCAGTTTGTATCTCAGCCTCAATTCCCAGGCAAGAGTAAAAGTCCCATTTTACATCTTTTTATGAGGGAGATCAGATGGATCTGGGAAGGAAAGCAGCTTGAGCCAAGGAGAACAATCAATGATGCTACGAATGAAGATTTGTGTGGTTTATAACAGAAGTTAGGGGGAAATAAAAAGTCTTAGGGAGATGCATTATCATTCTAAACCTTTACCATATTAATGAGCAACAGGCATAAAACATCTGTTCCTTTCCTAGTAGGAATGTAGGTTAAATCCACTTGTACATTGTTGATAAGAATGGTCTTGTTGTTTGAAATGGCTGACTATGATATACTGCCCTTAGGGATAAGTTTACCCAGAGGAGAGGGGATCATTCAGTGAATCTGAAATGTGAGGTGTTTGGAGTAGAACCACCTAAGCTGTCCCAGTAAAGTGAGCTTAAGAAGCAGCAGTCAAAACCCCAGGGGACAGAGTGGGGTTACTGCCGTCTTCAACGTGCACCATTCATATCTCTCTCCAAGAGGGAACCTGCTGTGAGGAGTGTGGTTATCTGGCAGCATCCAGCTGCTGCACCATCAGGTCTGTTGCAGTACAAATGCTGAGGCCATGCTCTGCCCACATGGTCTCAGACAATGACTGAGTATGGCGGCCCCTTCTGCCCAGTGCAGCACTCCTCTAATGGGCAGTTATTATTCTAGGGCCTGACTGAGACTTTCTGAGAACAGCAGTGCAGTCTGAGCTTCTGACTTAGTGTTGCTTCCTTCCCTTTCTGTTTTCACAAAGGTCAGACATGCAATGTGCCTGAAGACTCTCCTTGCTCCCTCCCCCTCTGCCCAGGCATTTTTTCTCCCCAGAAATCTCTGGCACTTCCAATCCTGTCTTAGGGTCTGCTTCCTGGGGGACTTGAAGTGACACAGGGGATGATCTGACGGTGCTTATTTTGTCAGAGGGAAAGAATAGCAAAAAGCTCTTAATGATTTCAGTGCCCATTCTTAAACCCATGCCTGAAATTTCCAGGTATTTTGATGTGGTAGACTAAATACATCAACCATCTTTTCTGCTAAAAAATAAAGGTGCTGGGTAAAATATTTTAAAATAAATTCTTAATTTCATCAATGACCTGGTGTTCAGTAAGGAAAACCCAGAGACTAAAACCAAAGTTAAAGAGCTGGGTTAGTTCAGATCCACTGAATCATGAGATTGGGTGGCTCCAATAAGTAATTCATTGTAAAATGGAAGTGGTACATAAAAGTTTGGGGAAGAACAGAGCCAGAGGCCACAATAAGCTTCAGATGCAGGTGATTCAACGCTATCAGTCACCACTATTGCTCCATGGAGTAACACATAGTCAATGTTTAATTAATGGTGCAATAAAGGACTTTAATTTGGTACAGCTCTGAAAAGCCATTCTAGTTCGATAGCTCCCATCAACACAGAACAGAAGCCTCAATGGCCCAAAGGGCTTAGATCCAGCCTCAGACTAAAGACACTAACTGAAAAATAAGCCACTCTGACCCAAGAGTAACTTCTGAGAAGTGAGGCTTAACAATGAAATCACAGTCATCCCTAGCACTCTAGAAGAATGTATGCATATCCAAGACTGTGGCCTCTCAGAATGATCAGAAAGGGAAACTCCAGGATACTAGGCACTGGAAGAATGAGTGACAAACACACATAAAATTCTTGAACTGTGATAGCATCTTGCAAGCCACACATACATATCCAATGATAATGGGTAATAATTTAGCTGACTAAGGGTGCTTAAGCCCAGCCTTTAAACAATTAGTGGTTTATCCCAGCACAGAGGCAAACCCTAGCTTACCATAAAAAGATAAAAACAAACAAAAAAATCTCTAAGCAAGAACACTGAAGGTTGCACAGAGCAGGGAAAATAGACTTCACAAAGATAGTTCAACCAAGTCACTATGCAAATAAACAATCAACCAAACAACAAAAAGAACCCTGGGGTTGGGTAGTGGGAATCAGGAGCCAGAGTTGCTAAGATAAATTATCTAAAATGTCCAGTTTTCAACAAAAATTATGAGACATGCAAATAAATGGTAAAATGTGACCTATATACAGAGAAAAAAAAAAAGCAGGCAACAGAAACTGCCCAGATGGTGGATTTAGCAAACAATAATTTCAAATCAACTATTAAAGGTATATTCAAAGAACCAAAAGAAACCATGCTTAAAGAATTGAAGGAAGACTTCACTATCTCATCAAATAGAGAACACCAATAAAGGATAGATGATATTTTATGAAAGAAGGCAAATCAAGCCATTGCCAGGTTAAAAATAAAACTTTAAAGAGGGTTTGTTGATATTAAATCTGTCTTACAGCAAACACTAAAGGAATTTCTTCAGACTTAAAGCAAGTGACATCAGGCAATAATTCAAATACACACGGAAAAAAAAAAGTGCCAATAGAAAGTAAGGAGATGAAAAGCGTTGGTCCTAGCCCTGAGACATGGTAAGCAGGCTCTGAAAAGACATAAAGTTTTTGATCCAGAAGTTCACATCCAGGTATTTATTTTACAGAATTAAGGAAGCTTTCAAAACTTTGGCTACAAGAATATTCATTAACATGTTAAAAACAGTGAAAAACATCCTACCATGAGAAATTGTTTTAATCAAATGTAGAACATCCATATAATGGAGTGCTATGTAGCTATGGGGAAAAATAAAAGATGGTCTAGAACTAGAAACAAGCAGAATCTTGATAATATTGCCCTTGGGTTTTATCTTTCCTGGTTGAAAATTGCAGTCTTTTTCGTCTGCCTTTGTGAGGAACCTGTTCCGTTCACATCGTTCACATGGTCATTTGTGATCCTCTCCACTAGGATTTATGATTCCACCAAATCTGTCCCACTTTTGTGAACAAATTAAATGAGTGATTCTTAACCCTATTAATGGTGACAAATAACCTACTGGTCTCTTGATTGGAGCCACATTTATTAATCTTGATGGAGGGGTCATATTCTTTAGAAGCCTCCAACAACTTCTAAAGTGTGAAGAAAAATCTCAAACATCGGCTTACAAAAGAGTAAAGAAAGTAACCCAGAACAAATAATGTTATGATTATTGACATTTCAATCCTGATTTTGTTTCCTTTGTCTAAAAATATGTTAAATTATTAGTTAAACCAGAACCTTAAAATAGTTTCTAACATTTAGAAACTGGAAATTAAATAACATATTTTAATTAATTTTACTTCAGCCTTTTAAGTTTTTAGGTAAGATAGAGGATGACTTTAAACATATACCAATTTTTAAGCCCAAACAAGGAGGAGTAGAAAAATACTTTCTAAAAAAAGTGAAATTTCACATTTAAGGAAGACAAATCAATTCAAAAGCTTTTAAAGAACAATTATATAACAAGATTTAGCCTCAAATAAAATTTCACATAATTCCTTTTACCCCTCAAAGAAATGACTGCA
This sequence comes from Camelus ferus, assembly GCF_009834535.1. Lineage (NCBI taxonomy): Eukaryota > Metazoa > Chordata > Mammalia > Artiodactyla > Camelidae > Camelus > Camelus ferus. Next base: position 26,168,782 of record NC_045702.1, read on the forward strand.
CATCCATTCACCATTAATTTAAAAAATATGGGGTATTTATGGGGGGAAATGACTTAAGCTCTATTTTAGGGAGGTCTTGATATGATGAGATTGAGTTATACCTAAAGTACTTTTGAAACAATATATATGACACTAACTAGAAAGATGGAACTGATGCTGTGGACTGAACCAAACTTAGAAAATGTTAGGAAGATTGGATTATAGTGATTATAACCTGCCTGATTGTCAAGCCAGCAAATCTATCTTCACAGCTGCTTAGAATGAATCTACTTAAGAGTATTTCTGTGATACTCAGCTCAGCAACAAATTACTCTTATCACAAATTGTACTCCTCCTGCTCTGTCATTCTTTATTAATGAGCCTCTGCCTAATGCCAGTACCTCCAGTTGAAGAACATTCCCAGCGACTGGGTTTCCTAGCCCTGAATCTCTGTTACCCAGTGACTTTGGCACATGTTGTCCAGTCTTCTAGACCATCCACTCTTTCCATCTCCACTTACATCCTTTCACTTGCTGATGGCTCAGCCTTGCCTCACAAGGGTAGATGGTCTGAATCCTCGACTCAGTTTTGCCTTGTGCATCTCTTATCTTTTCCTTCATGGATTGTACCTCAGTTTCATTCTGCTTGCTCTTTCACCACCTGACCTTCACACTTGACTCAAAGCTCTCAGCTTTTGTTCCCATATGTACATTCCAGAGCTATTATGCAAATCTTTAACATCTCCCAGGCTGAGCCCCAGGCATAATGCCTTGATTACCAATTATAAACAATGTCTATTTTTCCTCTTGCCCAGAATCCTTTGTATGCTCCATAATCACGCTGTTGTTGATAAAGTACCTCATCTCCATATATGCTGAAATTTCTATAAAAAAGTATTATTACATTTATCATCATCAGAAAAGAATAAAGCACACGGTTGGTATATGGCACTGTTAGATGCTTTTTAAAAGTAAATTTGACAGCACTGGTTCCTATCCTTCAGGAAGTTTTTTTCTGATTAAAAAGGAGATACAGGCACACATAATTTAAAATAAGATTTGACGTTAGCTAAGGAGAGTAATTTGTTATAGTTATAGTCCAAGGGCTTTCGTAGGACCCACCAGAGATGATGGATGATGATTCAGTATCATCCTATTTCAAGGAGTTTATTAAATGTATCTATCAATGTTTTTATGAGGACTGTGACCCATAGTGCAGTGATGAAATATAACTTTGCAGTGGGTTCCTAAATCTGCCATGCTGCTGATCATCACCCTCACTATGTTCCTCTCCCCTCTTTCTCATGTTTCTGGAAAGTTTATCTTCTCATTTAGTGGTTATAGAATTTTAAATATATGATTAAAAACAATAGTCTTAATTATATAAATGTGGTCCTTAGGTGCAAAAGAAAAGACTCAGCTGATGTTAGAGATGCTTAGAGAATGATATGGCAAGTGCTTACCATTCCCTAGCTAATGTCACTGCTTGGTTAAGCAGGACTATAGGGCAGGGCATTCTTTTTTTTCCCCTTAGGATTATAAGGCAGACTAAAGTACCAGGCTGGATCAGAAAAAAAATCACATCAATTATAGAAAGAGTAAGTCATGGATGGGTTCCATTAAGCAAGAAGAAATAGGTGAGAACTTCTGTGATTGTAGAATAAAGAGGCCAGCCAATCCTCTCTGCAAAATAAAAATAAAACAATAAAGTAAATAATAATAATAATAATAATAATAATAATAATAATAATAATAATAATAATTTAAAAACTGGGGGAACAAAACCTGACAGAAATAGCCAAAGTTCTTGAAATCAACCAAAGGCAGATAAATTGACAAGCATTTATTCTTGAAAACTTTTAGAGCTTCAGATAAGAATCACACAAGATTTCAAAGCAGCCATTATAAATATGTGCAAAGAACTAAGGAAAAATTTATTAAAAAAGTGAAAATCTATACTAGTGACTAAATAAATAGGGAATTTCAATAAAGAAAGAAAATGTATGAAAGAAAACCAGACTGAAATTTAGATTTAAAAGTATACTAACTGAAATGAAAGTTTCCCAAGATGGGCTCAGTAGCAGATTTGAGATAGGAGAAGATAAAAATAAAGAACTGGAAAGTAAGCTGACAGAAATGATCCAGTTTAAAGAACAGTGAAGAAAGGCTGGAGAAAAATAAAAAGTCTCATAAACCTGTTGCATTCCATGAAGCACATAAAAATATCTGTAAAGGCAGCTCCAGGGGGAGCAGAGAGTAAAAAAGGGCAGAATAAATATTTGCAGAAATAATGGCTGAAAGCATCCCTAATTTGATGAAAAATATTAATTTTCACATCCATCAAGCTTCAAGTTAGATAAACACAAAGAGATCCACACTTCATCATAAAACTACTGAAAGCTAAACACAGAAAGAAAAACTTGAAGGCAGCAAAAACAAAATAATTCATCACATGCAAAGAAACAATATAATGAACAGCTGACTTCTCAACAAAAACAACAGAAATCAGAAGGCAGTAAAATGACGTAGGCAGAGTGTTCAGAGAAGACAAATCTGTCACCCAAGACTTCTGTAATCAGCTAAACTTGTCTTCAAACATGAAAGAAAGCTGAATAAATGTATATCAAAGTAAAGACCTGAAACTGTAATTTAAAATATTTCAATTAAAGAAAATTAGTCCAGGCCCAGAAGACTTTACTTGTCAGGAAGAAATAATATTGTTACAAAGACTCTTTCAGAAACAGGAGGAGGGACCACTTACCATTCATTTTATAAAGATGATAATACTCTAATACCAAAGATATCTCAGAAAGGAAAACTACAGGTCAACAACCTTCATGAAAAGATGCTAAAGTCCTTAAGAAAATATTAGTAAACTGAATCCAAGAACATAAAAAAGGATTATAGACTATGAGCAATGGTATTTATCCAAGGAATTCAAGGTCTATTTAACACCCAAAAGTCAATTAATATAATACACAATATTAGTAGATTAATGGACAAAAGCCACATGGTCATCCATCACACAGGTGCAGAAAAAGCATTTGATGGGTCTAATATAATCACAAAGGTTTTTAATAAGAGGGAGGCAGGAGGGTCAGAGTCAGAGAAGATGTGATGGTGGAAGCAGAGGTTCGAATGATGTGAGGCCGGAAGCGAAGGAACACTGGCAGCCTCTAGAAACTAGAAAAGGCAAGGAAACACATTCTTCCTTAGAGCCTACAGAAAAAAGGCAGCTTGCTGACACCTTAGCCCCATAAGTCTCATAAGAACTATAATATATCTTTTAGAAAATAGTGCTTAAAAACAGAAATGGTACTTAAAAAAAAGAGAAAAAAACAGAAATAGTGGTTTAAAAAAACCAGAAATAGCAAGAGAAGAGATAAGAAAATCTGAGGACCAGTTCAGAAAGTCAAGCTTCCAAATTATAGGAGGATGCAAAAGAGAGAACAAGATTGAAAGGAAATAATTATCAATAAAGTAATTCAAAACTTTTTCTAGAAATGCAGCGTATGTAACCTTCCAGACTGTTAGAGCCCACTGCTAGAGCTATAATAGCTAAAATCAGACCCGCACCCAGGCACATGATTTGGAAATTTCAGAGAACTTCAGAGAGAAGAGGTCAGCTTTTGAAGAGGAAAATACATATAAAGGACTGGCAATTGGAATATCATTAAACTTCTCAGCATTAGCATCAGAAGCTAGAAGGCACCAAAGCATGGCCTTCTTTCAGTCAAGTGTGAGGGGAGAACAAAGATGTTTTCAGGAAAGCAAGTTTCATAAAATTCACTTCCCATGCATTCTTCCTCAGGAAGCTACTGAAAGATGTGCTCCCTTAAAGTGAGAGAGTAAACCAGTACCGAGGAAGGAATGAAATGCAGAGGATAGGAGAGCCAACCCACAGAGATGCAGGAGGTCCGGGATAAGGAATTGCAGCGAGCACGGGAGCAACCAGTCTCATTGGAGCATGTCAGAAGATTTCTCACGTGATCCCTTCAGGAAGATGAACTGACAGGATGCTTGATACAGTGGAATGTGTGTAGGGCAGAGTAAGCCACGTGCCAATAAGAGTCCAGTGAGATTGAGACGCACGTAGAAAAACAAGCAAAAAAGTAGCAGCAGCCGAACAGCAACAACAACAACAACAAAACAATAAATACCAGGGAACAAAAGTTGTGTAGGAAAGAAAAAAATAGCACCGTTCACTACATTGCTTTACCATCAATGATATTAGCATAATTATACTAATATAAACACAACCTGTTTGTCTATTCAAAATTGAAATGAAATTATATTGAGGAATAGGCGTGAAAGGGTATTATTAGGCAGTAAGGGTAATGAAAGCAAAGAGAGTTAAAAACCCTTTTTCCCCCCCCACAAAATGAAAGTCAATAAGCATAGCCTAAAACTGAAACACCATGATTTAAGCACAGGGAGATCGATACCAAAACAATTACTAAAATTGGTGAAAGGGAGATGTGTGTATTTGGGGTGGGGGGGTTCTGTTGTTATTTTTATTATAAAATTTGCAAATTATTTGACCCTGAAGCTATGCGTATATATAACTATGACACAAATCATCATTTAACAAAGAACAGACAAGAAGCTTTGCAATATCCATGCTGTTCATTTGCTTGATTCTTGGCTTAACCTATTCTTTCTAATAAGAGAAAATTAATTTTCCTTCATCATTTTCAACTATTTCAAAGAAGTTGTTGAATTTTAGGAACTTAAAACATGATGCTGACTGTAGCAGGTATTTAAAATTCATTTCTTAATAGTTATATATATGCATATATATGTGTCTGTATATATAATTCAATTATATGTATATGTAATTCATATATATATGAATATTTCAGGTGACAGATATTAACAATCCAATAGGCTACAGGAGAAAAGCATACCAAGGCTTTGATGCCCCCAGGAGCTGCTGTAGGTCACAAACCAACTATGTAAATACCTAGTGGTAATAATGCTTTAATGCCAAAACTTCATGTTTTTAAATCTTTTTATTCTGGGTGTTGGGAGAGGAGGGTAACATATGGTAGGAGAAGATAATGAGAGAAGGAATAAGAAGGCCAACTTAAAAAGCCACTAGGACCCCAAAGAAGACCCATAATATAACTTCACTATTTATTGTCACTGATACTTCTTATGAAACATTTGTGCTACAAATAAAAAGTTTTATTTGAATTCAGCATCATTTGTTTAGCTTGAGATCAATTAAGCTGCAAGAAGTCCTCATCTATGATACCAACAAGGGCATGTCACAAACAGTCCATTCACGCCCACGGGGTGCTAATACATTTAGACAAAAGAAAATCAAGGGTGACTTCCAGAATTTTTACAGCAAATTCACTGAGTGCTATGGTTCCCCGAACCCCCAAATTCACATGTTGAACTTCTAACATCCAATGTAATGGTGTTGGGGGGGGGTGTCTCTGAGAGGCGATTAGACCATGAGGTGGAGCCCTCATGAAAGGGATTAGTGCCCTCATGGAAGAGATACCACAGAGCCCCTAGCCCCTTCCGCCGTGTGAGGATGCAATGAGAAGTCTGCTGCCTAAGAGAGGGTCTTCCTCTGACCTTGCTGGCATCTGATCTTGGACTTCCAGCCTCAAGGTATTTTTAAAGGAAACAATTTTTAAAAATATTTTACTGTGATCTAATTTATTTTTTAAAAGATATACATATATGTACACACATGAATTCCAATGCCTAGGATGGGCCCTAGAAGAATACACACTGCCTGTGGGCAGTGATTACCTCTGGGAAGGTTAGATGGAAAGGGTGAGGATTTAGGGAAGCCATATGGACTAGTGATTAAGGGTATAGATTTTGGTGCCAGACCTCCTAAGTTTGAATCCTGGCCACTGACTATATGTGCCTTCTAGGTCTTTCCATCTCCTCATCTATAAAGTGTATGGAGGCATGAGGGTTGCTTACAACAGATAAGGCACATAATCAACATTACATGAGTTAGCAAGCAGGAAGCAAATGTTCATCAGCGTTATTAAGGGAGAACTTCAGTTTTTCTTCTATAACTGCTGTTTTATTTAACTCATACAGTAGATAAATTGCACTATTTTATAATCTAAAATGAAGAAGAGCAAATCCAGAAATGTTGATGTTATTGCTCTAATAATGATGAAATTGTATAAAAATGTCAGGGCATTGAGTTCCAAGACCTGCTGCCCATCCGCTGCTAAATGAACTGAAGTACTCGGAGTAAATAATTACCCCTCTACCATCTCAAGGGCAGGAAATTATTGCTCTTTCCCCTTAATGAATCCCACAGTGCTGTGTACACAGCGGGTGTGCACTAAATGTTTGCTGATAATGATGACGGTGAGGATGCTGACAGCTGGGACACACTGTAAAGCTTAATTTAAAAGCCATCAGGAAAATGTAACACAAAATACAGCCCTTCCGAATTTTGTCTGCTTGAGAAACAAATTCCATTAGGTTATTAATAAAGTAATTCCGTGCACATTGTATTATTGATTGCTTTGGTACCATCTGAGTTTTTGCTCATTAGTATGATCTAATTATTATTTCAGATGATTCAGAGGGCATGGCAAGGTCCATTTCTATTATTTTAGTATTAAAAGTTGGTCTCCTGAAAGCACTTTCTAAATTAAATGCACAAAATGGATGTTATCAACTAAATTATATTTAATCCCTGCAGCAAGGTTTGCAGCGGTGTGACTGTTTTCTGTTTCCCTAAATTACAGTATTACCTTGAAGGAGGTAATTAGGTTTTTTAAATTTATTTTTAATGGAGGTACTGGGGATTGAACCCAGGACCTCATGCATGGGAGCTATACCCTTCCCCTTGCAATGTTACTTTGTTTCTGCAATGACATACTCCTTTTCTATGTGTTTAAGTAGCCCATGCATGGAGAGAATGACTTTATTGGAAAGATGGTGATGCCACTCTGTTCTAGCTCCCTCCCAGTTTTGGGAGGTGGGGCTCCAACTGTTTACTTCTAGATTACCCTGCCTCTCTTCTGAAATCATTGAAGCATTAGCCAAGTAGTATATCAATGACAGTTATCCCTCCTATCAGCAAAATCTGAAATTAATCTTCGGTGATGAACCTCTGTCTCCTGATGTTGTATGGTGGTGACTACAGTGACAGAAGAGACTCCACAGTAGTAATACAGGGAAGACACACTGCAGGGAACCTGAGCCAGGACTGTGGGGTGTAGGTGGCCTTGCTCAATGAGAGATCCTCCTTCCATAGCTATATCCACTGGTATCTTCCCAGGAAAGAAAAACTACACTAGTTATCTGAGCAGGGACATTTTAATATAAAGAATTGCGAGCTAGTGATAGGATATAAACTACTTAGAGGAGCAAGGAGAACTCTAAAGACTGCAGAAACAGCAGATATAGGAAGCAGTTAACATTCTAAGGTAGAGACAGAACACCCAGAAAGGGACAAACTGGGAAAAGGATCCTCCCCATGGCTGAGATTCAGAACTCATTGGAGAGGGTTGCACACGTGGCTCACTAGATGGCAGAAAAGTTTGCTGATGAGGTGTCCCAGGATGGGCCTGGCTGGCTGGCCTGATGAGACTCACTCATCAGCTGTCACTGAAGCATTAATAAAACTCACTGGAAAATTACCTTAGGTGCCAGCAAAGACTGAAATCTACCTGGGAAGCCACTTACTGGGGTGATGGTGAGATTTGCAGAGAAGCCTAGGGTGCCCATGAAGCTGTCCAGTGGGAAAGCCAAGCACTGGGGTGCCTTCCTGACTCAGTGGGCACTGCTGGCTGGAGTGATGGCAAGATTCACTGAGAGGTGAGTATCACTTGTAGCCACACACTGAATGATGCAGGTGGAAAAAAACCCCACTTGATCCTGTACTTGATCTCTGATGGCTGGTCTTCTCCCTGAGGTTCTTAATTCCATCCCCAATTTGTTCAATATTCCTGTTACTCTCTCTATCTGTCCCCTCCCCCTGGCTTTGGGCCCATTTGTTCCTAGCATGCTCCTCAGACCTTGATGGCTACCCCCAAATAAAATATCCAGGACAAGAAGCCCCCTTCCTCCTGCAGTGTCCTTCCAGTGCTCTCTATTTGCAATACTAATAGTGTGCTTGCTGGCAAAGAAATATTCATGAGGTTGAGCTTCTGTATCACAAAGCAAGACAAAGAAGAAGCGCAGAGGCAATAAATTGATAACTGGCACAATAGTCAAGCCTGAGAGACTGGAATTACATTTTATTAAAGAACCTCCTAGAAATGACTCTCCTAATTTCATGACCATTTATTCATTCATTTATTAACTCAGTCAAGAAATATTTATTGATTACCTACCATATGACAGGTACTATACAATGGACCAAGGTTAGAGTCGTAAATGAAAAATATGGTTCCTGTACTTGATCTCTGATGGCTGGTCTTCTCCCTGAGGTTCTTAATTCCATCCCCAATTTGTTCAATATTCCTGTTACTCTCTCGATCTGTCCCCTCCCCCTGGCTTTGGGCCCATTTGTTCCTAGCATGCTCCTCAGACCTTGATGGCTACCCCCAAATAAAATAGATAACATAGTATTAAAAAGTAAAATTGTTTTATTTTTAGTCAAATATGTTACATATAAAGCTAGAAAGATGGTGAGATCCTAAACTAGAGCATTGGCAGTTGGAGACCAGGAATCAAAAAAAGTAGGGAGGATGGTTAGAACAGGCAACTCCTGGCAAACACTTGGATGGAAGAGCTAAGCAGAAAGAATGACAATCGGGTTTTTTATGTGCTGTTAGAAAACTTTCCCCAAGAAAGGGTCTACAGAAAGGAGAGGTGGCTTGGCGTGGGGACTGGATAGGAAACGATTAGGTCAACGTACACCTTTGAAGTCTCAGATGCCTGGACGAAAGGTCCCGCGGGAAGCTGATGTTTGCCTAGAGCAGAAAGTCTAGGAATTGTAATCATAGGTGAGTCTCCCCTGTTCTTGGACGAGTGACTGAATGAGGAAAGAGGAGAAGAGTAAATGTGATGGGATCTGGGGCAGAGGGAAAGGAAAGTTTCTGTATATAATCCACACACGGTCTCCACTGTGGGGCTACTTTTGATCTTCATTCTAAGCTAATGACGGAGAGCAAATTATCTCCATCCCATTTCCTTAGCCCATAACAAGAGAAGGGTGAGAAATAGCAGTGTCAAATCTCCGTCCCTCCCACGCTCATGGCCCTAAGAAAAATCACCGTCACCCAAGAGTGATCCGACGATGACAGATGTGCTGCCTTTCATTTCAGTAGGGTTGATTTGGCTGACCTGCCCCTTCTGCCATCTCACAACTCTCTTAAAGCTCTTGCTCAGTGGAGAAGAATCCTCCTGACCTCTAAAAGAGAAAGAGTTATTCTACAGGAATAAGGGAGTAACTGTTTTCCCCACCAGAATCTCCAAAGAAGCTCCCTGTAAAAAGAGAATACGCTCAGAACGGAGAGAGAAATGAGAGAAAATGAGAGGCGAAATACGAGTAGTTTGGTCAGGAAGAGATCCCTGCTTTTTTGCTCCTTGTTTCCAGAGCCACTGCTGCAAGTTTATCCTTACACTTCCATTTCAGGGCCATATCCATCCCCTATTTTTAAAATTCCTTAATAAGCAGCAATGTAATGCAGGTTAGACTTAGAAAGCACTGAGGATGTTTTTCCTCCCCTTAGTTAGGAAAGTATGATGTGTACTGCAGCCTTAGAGAGTATTTGCCATCTTTCAATTTTGAAGAGTTACAGATCACATTCCTTTGGATTGGAAAACCCCACTAAGAAGTTAACTGTCTAGTGAGATTTAAGGACACAAAAAGTATCACTAAGGTATCTCTTTCTTGTTACAGTAAGCCAACTCTCATTATTAATGTCACATTTTGTTAGTATTGCCTTTAGAAATCCCTGTTCAAAATGTGATTGTGCCATCTTAAATGGATAATATATAACAACGTGTTAACGTGTTGACAAAGACGGAGTTTTTACATTATCTGTATGTCACATAGCCAGATGGCATGAGGTTTTGGATCATAAGATAGATACATTTTTATATGAGGGAAAAACAACAACATGGCTGAAAGATCCTATAAAGAACACTCCAGTGGACATTGAGTCATTCAGGAAGCACTGGGGCACACTGGGTTATGAGGACATCTTCGTATTGGCAGAATTTAAATCAAGTCTAGGTAATATAGTAGTACGTAATTCTGCATACAGGTGTTTTATTTATTTTGATGGCTATATGACATATATTTAGGAGAATAAAGGAAGTAGACACTAAACTACTCAGGGATGGTAGGGCATCAGGTGCTAACTCAAATGGGTTCAGGGAAAAAATAAAAGCTCTCTATACTAGATTTGCAATTATTCCATACATTTGGGACTGGTTCAAAATAAATTTTTTAAAATATTCAAAAATCAACATTGTAAGAAAATATGTTAAAGAAAATCTCAATCTCATCAGTGTTATTTTGACTCATTCATACTTCTCCGGTAATAACTGCTTTCCTTATGTGATACAGTCTGTGCACATTATAACAGAGATTAAGAGGACAGAATCTGCAACTAGATTATATGAATTTGAACTCCAATTCTGTCCTTTACTGTCTGTGGGATATGGACAAATTACCCTCACCTGTCTGTCCTTCAGTGTCCTTATTTACAAAAAGTAGGAATAAAATGAGTTAGCATATAGAAAGAATTAAAGTACTGACTGATACGTATTTGCAGATAAATGTGATAGAGTCAACTTTGTTACCTAAAGGATTTTGAGTTGTTCTAAATATACTCAAAATATAAACAATATACTACTAATAATACAGCGATAGTAATTACAGTAATACTAATAATATATCCTAAATCCATGACTAATGATATATTTTCCACAATAAGACTTGATTTTTATTTTACCTACATTACATACATAGCTATTTCTCTTAGCATTTGTTAACTGGTTTCTCTTTCAGAGTTCTGAGGTGATATACAAGGGATATAGGAATCACAACATTTGTTAGGGGAGAATTTGAAAACTGCTTCACCCTGAGTTAAGGGCTGTGTGCTTTAAATAATAAGACACTTGGGACAGCTCTTCACAGAGGTTATACGAGCCGAGCCGGCTCAGACTGTAAAAGCCGTGCTAGTGGTTGCCTGGCATCATGCTCTTTTCTGGGAAAGCTGTGCTCATGAAGTGCAGTCACAGTTTCTTGGGCTGGTGATTTTTGGTTCATTATCAAAGAAATACAGAAGGTTTCCTGCCCAAAACCCTTATGCCGAGAATTCGATGACCTCCACGAAACAGGCTCAGCAAATTCCCATGATGTCAGTCCACTGGGCGGTTTTCTGAGATAGCAGGTCATGGCTGCGCCTTCTTAGCAATATTCCCACAAAGTGGGGAAAAGGTGGGGGTGGGCAGCAACTCTGCTCTCTCTGTTCACAAAATAAGTAAACGAATCACACTGAGCCTGTCTAGCACTGCCGTAAACTTTTCTCTCGTTAAAGAATCCCTAGATAATATTTTTTCAGTAGAAACAGATTTCTTTGTTTCCTTTCTAGATCAGGCTATTCTGACTAAGTATTTAGATCCCAAAGCATATGTTTAATGAATCAAGTGAGGGGCTCAGAGCATCCTCTCCTGTGAAGGCATGCCTTGTTAGAATGTGGATTAAGCTCAAAAAGAAGTGGTAGGTCCATTTGTTTTGTTTCTTGGAGTCCACGTATAAGTGAAAACATACTATCTGCCTTATTTCACTTAGGATAATACCCTCTAGGTCCATCCATGTCATCACAAATGGCAAGATTTCATTGTTTTTTATGGCTGAGTGATGTTCCATTATATACATGCCACATCTTCTTTATCTAGTCATCAATCAATGAACACTTCCACATATTGCTATTGTAAATAATGCTGCAGTTAGCACTGGGGTACATTTTTTTTTTCTTTTTTGGGGGGAGGGTTAGTTAGGTTTATTTATTTATTTATGTATTTATGTACTTATGTATTTATTTAATGTATTTATGTATTTAATGGTGGTACTGGGGATTGAACCCAGGACCTTGTGCATGCTAAGCAGGCACTCTACCACTTCTACAGTCACCATACAAGACCACTGCACACGTCATCTGAATATTTCAGCCACACTCATTATCCACACACAATAGTGTTCAGTCACGCTGGGTGTGAGGAGGATCTTGACGGCGTGTATGACTACACGCGGTCTTAGCTGTGCTCCAGTCCAGCTGGCTACGCGTGAAGGATGAGCAGTCCTCTGCATGGCCGGCTCCTTCTTTCTGCTCATTTTAATCATCGATGACATAGACTTCTCAGTAGAAAAGCATCTGAGCTTTCTCAGATGATCAGGATGCCCTGATGGGACTATAACTGGTTAAATTCTTTACTATGATTCTGCTTGCACAACAACAACAGTCAAATTTCCTGTTTATGCTTTACCAAGTTGACGATTTGTCCTCATGGGAAGTACGTGAGGCAGGTAAGAGAAATAATATTCTCAGTAGTTTGATGAGGAAAGAAGCTTAGGAAGGTTAAATAATCATACCAAGCTGAACACAGTCAATAAATGATAGAGCTGGAATTTGAAACCAGACCCAGTGATCTAGGAAAATACGAGTCATGTATTAGTTTAACAGGCTTTAGAGTAGTGGTTCTTGCACTTAGTGTACTTAAGAGTGAGTGAGTTGAGACTCTGAATACGTAATGAACTAGTCCAGGCTGCTGGTTGCCTCCTCCCAAAACAACTGTGGTGAAACAACAGTCAGAAATGAAGCAGGAAGGAGAAAGGGAGAGACAAAGACCTGCAAATCTAACAAAAACCTGTGACAAATTTTGGGGAAACCAAGGTGTTTGGGTTGGGAGGGGTGGTGAGGTATAGACATAGTAATGGCAAGATTGGTTGGATAAGAGCTATTAAATTACCTGAATTCAGAGAAAATAATTTTTTAAAATGAAAACAAATAGAAAGCTATGAGATACAGAGAACAGAAACAGAAGTATCAAAATTAAATAGTATTATAGTAAAAAAAAAAATAGACAAGAAGAAGCATTTGAAGAAATAATAAGATAACTTTTGTCTAATTAAAGAAAGATAGAAGGCTTCAGGTTGAAAAATCTTAAAGAGAAACAGAGGGAATAAAAGGAAAGTTTCCACACCCAAACATAGTATTAGGAAATTTCAAAACATGAAAGAAAAACCTAAAAGTTTCTGATAGAGAGGACTGAAAAATTCTTAGAAGGCAATTTGCTGGGTCAAAGAATGTATTATTCATAATATTAATTGACATTGGCGGGGTTATTCCCTATAGGAATTGCACCAGTTTATACTCAGCAAAGTATGAGAGATGCCAGTTTCCCTGCAACCCAGCCAACATGGTGCGTTATCAGACCTGGAATTTTTGACAATTTGATAAATGGCATTTTAGGGTATTTTTAATCTAAAATGACCTCATTAAGAGTAAAGTTTTACATATTTTCACATTTAAAAGCCACTCATATATGCTTTAATGTGAACTGTCTATTCACTTATCTTTCACTCCCTTTGCCGTTGGGTTTTTGTTCTTAATATTATTTTCCATTTTGTCATTTGTCTTTGGACTTCGCTTATAGGCAGAAATTTCTGATTTTTACATGAATAAAAATGCAACTAAATTCTCCTTTATAATTTCTGAATTTTTGATATTGTAAAGAAGGGTCTTCCCACTCCAAGGTTAGAATTCCCAAGAAGTTAAAAAAAAAAAAATTCCTAAGCACCTACTTTGGAACTCCTGGTCCTGTAATTATAGCATAGAGCCCAAACTCTGCCTTAGAAATCTCCTCTCTGGCATAACACACCCTCGTGTTAGATACTCAGCAAGTGACTAATGGCGACAGTAACCCAAATGCCACTTGATATTAAACCACTCACTGAAGGTATAGCTCTGATTCTCAAAAACAATTAACACTCAAAACGTCAAGTTGTGATCACTTTGAGTACTTAAAACATCACGAAAACACAGCGTCGAGAGCTGTGGACTAGGAAGCGGGAGTACGTGAATAAGCCCCCCCCCCCCCACAGCCCCACTGCCAGGGTTCCTGTCACCTCCATTGGCACCACTGCTCCTTCTCGGTATCGGGCCTCTCAGCACAGGTGGGGGAGGGGGAGGAGGGAGCTGATAGTGCAGCTCAGGCCATGCACAGGGAGAACAGAGGCTGGCAGTTCTAGAAAGAAGGGGATTCTTCTTTTGTTGCCCATGTTACTCTGTTCTCTACGCTCAAAATTATCTTCCCTACATCGATTCCACCAATTAAAGACTCACTGATGCATTTAGTATAGCACGCTCCTTTCTCTCTCCCCTCTCCTCCCCCTTTATTCTATTGGGTCTTTAGACATCATTTAGTTCAGTGGTTCTCAACCCCAGCTGTACAATGAAGTCACCTAAGGAGCTTTGTAAAACTCCTCCTGCCTAAACCTCAAGCCAAGCCCGTTAAATCAGAACCTCTGGAGGTGGGGTCCAACATGTTACAAAACCTCCTCAGGTGATTCTACAATACAGCTGGCAGTTCAGTTCCTCCTCTGGTTAATCAGTTAACACTTGATGTGCAGTGAAGAGCAAGCCTAATTTTGATAAACCTTGAGAAGTGCTTTTGAGGATACCATTTCTGTATTGATACCATTGCAGTAAAGAACTTGTTTTCCCCGATAGCAGCATGAAAAACTTGGGGAAGTTTGACATTTTGCTTTTTTCTTCCAGCATGCCCTGGGAATTGTTTTCACTCTCTTCACTTCTCATCTCTCTAAAGGAAAGATGAAAAGTTACAAAGGATATCCCTTTCTTCCTACCTCTCATTACTCCACACTTCACCCTTTCAAATATACACATCCTTTTGTTTCCCATATAGGCTGCTTTCTAGACATTAATGATCAGATATTCAGCAGCACAGAAATTCAGTAGGATTCTTTTTTTCAATCAAAGTGCATTTTTCTAATATTTAAGGACGTTCGTCATGTTGTAGTAATTTCCCTCTCACTTCCTGCATGTTTAAATATAAATGAATAGGCTAATGTGTAACTTGTGCTCTGTCTCTGCACACTGGCAGCTGGTATTAATAGCTAACCTTTCAGACAATAACCGCTGTTCCAAACCTAACAATCCCATTCTGTTTACCGCAGTCTTTTCCACATCCGGTGCATGTGACCTGTAAATAGAATTTCTATGATTCAAGGCATTGCCCCCATTTTCTCCATTTTCTATTTTGCCATTAAGTCTTCCTTTTCTCTGTTCTCCCACAAGGTAATTTTGCTCATATTCCTACTCAGCAATTCCAAATAGTTGAAGTATATCTTTTTGAAACAAATTTTATCTATACAGATTGGCAATATGATTGTGTCCATGACAGCATTACTTTGATTATCACAGAGAAAGGAAATAGGTGGCCCCTATATTTTTGGCAAAGTGTACATTGAATCCGTCATTCTTTAATTCTATTTTCATGGTGTACTGCAATAATTATAGATTCCTATTTAATGTTCATGTAACATATTTTGTTTTGGGGGCTCTGAGTATGATAATTTAAGATAAGAAGCTTACCAAAAAACCAAGCTCTATTGATACTAAAAGTATATACATCTAGATAGGCATGGTATAAAATAACTTGATTCTTTATACCAGAAAAGGTTCATATTTTTAAAAATACAGACAACTAAACTAGAAAATGATATTAAAATAGAACCTGTCAAATTTACCACTTTTTAAAACTTCACTTCACTTATATAAAAGGTGATTGTAAACTCAGTCTGATAAAAAGCTTAAAGAAGTTGAGCTAGCACTGATGAAACAACAAAATGTTTCTTTTACTATTAAAAAATAACTTGAGAATTTGGGGGAATTTTCATTTGCTGGTAACTAGCTATGGAGCGTAATTTCTTCACTAAAAAGCAAGCAATGTTATACAAATTCAGATGACTGAGAGGTTTTAAAATGTCCTCAATATGGAAATAATTTGCTAATATTTTCTCAAGCTTATTAGAATATTTTTCTTCACTTAGGTCCAATATTTAATATGTTTAAAAATAAAGACTTTCTTGAGGCGGAGGGTGTAGCTCAAGTGGTAGAGCGCATGCTTAGCATGCATGAGGTCCTGGGTTCAATCCCCTCCTCTAAAAATAAATAAACCTAATTACCCCCCCCCAAATAAAATAGTTAAATAATATAATAATAATTAAATAAAATATTAAAAAAGACTTTCTGCTCACCACATCCTTTTGCTTATAATAGCAATAGGTGGCAAAAATGTAAATTAGTTATCATGAATCATTTTTCTTGAGTTTTTGTCAGTCCATTTGAATGCCGTTCACCTTCTTGCTTTATGTCCCATTTTCCATGTCACTTTCCAAATGAGAAATGTCAGCTCTGTTTTAGCTTTAACAATGTGTGGCTCTTAGATAGCATTTAGGGTTAATTGGAATTTTCTGACTGGGTACATTCTGAAAATTAAAGAGTCAGTTTATCAATAAGCTTCTGTTATCATCTCAATTTCTGCTGTTCCTTAAATTCAGTATGGGAGTCTGACTTTTATCTGTCATGAGAATGACTGCCGAGCATAAAATTCTTAAATCTGGTGATTTGGGGAGGGACATAAGTTTCCTCTTTTTTAATGAGAAAGCATGGCATCTTTAATTGGTTTATATTGTTTTATGACACTTTTAAAAA
Source organism: Camelus ferus (assembly GCF_009834535.1). Classification (NCBI taxonomy): domain Eukaryota; kingdom Metazoa; phylum Chordata; class Mammalia; order Artiodactyla; family Camelidae; genus Camelus; species Camelus ferus. The sequence goes on from NC_045702.1 coordinate 26,185,454, forward strand.
TAAATCTTATGTGACTATAAAAATTAAATGGAAAAGTTTTCATAATTAAAGAAATTACTGATTAGAAATGTCATCTTCATCTTTGGTGTCATGTCTCTGTCTATGGCAGAGGTAAAGAATCCACTGAGTTAACCAGAATGGAATTTAACAGGAATGCATGTCACATTTTCTGCTTATATTTTTAGAAATATTTAACAAGAACTGCCTAGTACAACTTGTGAAAGAAAAGGCTTAGAAGTTGTGTTAGGCAGGAAGCGTAGTGCAAATCAACAGTAGCTTTGAATAAGTGAATTTGTTATTTTGCTACATTATAATAGAAGAGTGTGTTTAATAATCCACTCTTCTCTTAACTGGTTAGCTTACACCTGAGGTATTCTATTGAATCTAATCACCACAATTTATGTTTAAAAAAAAAAGATACAGTATTTCATGGAATATTTTATTAATAGCTATTGGAGGGAAAGGAGGTTCTATGATCAACCATTGAATTAAACGGATTTCTTTGCTGCAGGACTTCCCGATGCCTTTAATACACAAAGCACAGTTTACTTCTATGTGAGGATATAGTGTGTACATTTTTTTCAAAGTAATTGACAATAGAATTCTCTTTTCATGCAGTATCTATTACCATCTGGAGACATAGCTTGAGGGGTAACTGGGTTCTACAGAATACAGTTGAGAAAGTGCTGATATGTTCAGTTGGAACTTGATCAAAGGAGAAAAACCAACAAAGCATCTCTCCACTCCTCCTTGTCTGACCTCCTCATCTCACTGGTCTCTCTCTTCTGGTCTCTTCTCTGTGACCTAGATGGTGTCTTAGAGTTCAGCTTATATGCACATTAAAAGAAAAATATATTTCTTGCCTTATGAAATATCGGAAGCAGACACAAGAAATTTGCTTATTATGGCTCTAAAAGATTTTTTATTAAAGGTCGAAACTGGGGTATTAGAATGTGTGCAAACTGTTGAAAGGTGACATATTAACATTTCGATGCTTTTATTGGAATTACCGTATGGAGATGGAGTTTGTTATTACCTATCTCACAGCTTCAGATCCTTATGAATGTGAGGGTTTAGTCAAATTTTCTTTGGGAGTATATAGCGCAGCAGAATACCATCATTAGCAATGTACAAGATGTGTCCTGCGCATGCCAGATAATCTTTCAATGAGCAAAATACATATAGGAAGCACAAAAATTATGAAAGTAGATTCCAGAGCTTCAGAGCACCCTAAAAGCCAGTCAGCACAATCATTTATCTGATAATTGACGTCCTTCTACCCATTAAACGGTTTGGTAGCTAGGAAGATGATGAAATATCCTGCAGCGATCGCGTCCAAGAAGAGTTAACTGAATCAAGTGACTTTCATAGTCCTCTCTCTTCTAAAATGTTGTAACTCTGATGTGAAGGATTAGAATTAATCCAAAATAGGAAATATAATACAGTTTTATGTATTGCCTTTAAATCATCTCATGTTGATCTGTGGAAGGCAATTGCTGGCATTATTGCTTCATTTTTAAAAAAAATAAGCTATTTATGAGACTGTTGCTCCATTCACACCAGAGGCAGGAAATGGTTCTGGAAGAAATGGAGACGAGTTCACGCTTGACACATCTCCTAACAAATCAACAGGGATATATTTTACCTTTCATTGTTTCCTAATGTCTGATCGATACCTGGTCTGCTGAGGGCATCTGTGATGCTGAGAGGTTCCTGCCTGAGGTGGACGCCATCTTCAGCTTAGCCAGTAGGCAGATCCTAGGTTACTCCTTCCCTCCCATCTTTCATTTCTCAGGTACTGTCAATAATTTTGGAGAGTACTCAGCATTTCACGTACACAGGAAAATATAAACAAGAGAACCTCCAAAAAGTTTGGGGGACCTAGGGCAGAAAGAACCTGTGCCTTATGCAATAAGATATTAGAATGGTTTCAGTGTTAAGTCTTTCGAATTCTTTATTTTTGTTAGCATTATTGTTTTAGAACTGTTGTTCTTTTTGAATTCAACCAGTCAAAATTCTGTATTCAACCAAGCCCTATCCCAAGTCATGCTAATGCCTTTGCAGCTCCCATGAAAATTATTCCCTTTTTATTCTTATTGGTACCTACAAAATATAGCCAGTTTTCAAATCAAATCTGTATTATGACAGTAGTTTCTGAAGTGATCTCGGACTCCTCCCAATTTATTATGCACACCTCAGATGACTTTTCTTGAAGACGTGCAGTTTTGGAGTTTGACGGCCCCTTGGGGATTCTTACCAATCTTACCAGGGGACATTTCAAAACTCAGAGTGTTAATAGCTTCCGTTACCAATACTGTCATTTCCTGCCTTCAGTCCCACTATTCTCCTATGCTGTCCTAGTCCATTTTCTTACCTTACTTTTTAAGGATAAGGGTAAGTTCTTTTTCCTTGACATATTCTCCTAAAATTACTTAATTGATGTTTTATTGATAAGATGGGAGATTTGCAGTCATAGAAATAATACAAAGGGGTTCCTTGGCAACATTTTGCAAAATTATAATATAGTATCACAACTAGGATACTGACATTTGATACAATCCACCAATCATATTCAGATTTCATAAGTTCACAAGAAGGCTGCCACGCCTCCATTCATGTCATCCACACTGAGAGCAAGAATGATGGGGGAAAGTGACAGACAAAAAGGTGCCAACAAGATTAGGATAACCCATGGTCTAGGAAGCTAGAAGAAGCCTGGTTTCTTAAGCACCTTCACTGGATTTAATCTGAATGCCTCTGTCTCTTAGTTATTGAGTGAAATAAATCACTTACTTGTTTAGGATTCTGTTATATGGGACCAAATTCAATTATGCTTTATAAAGGAGTTGAAATCACCTAAGATAGGTAGCTTCTATGTAAGATTATGTAAGCTACTTGCCAGTTTCCATAAATTTAGTTCCTTAATCACCTAACATAACATGCTCTACTTTCTCAAGTATTATCTTCCCTTATCTCAATCTTTTATTACATCATTGCCCATCCTTTGTTCATATGTCCACCTTACCCCATCACTTAATATATGATCTAATATTTTCCTGGTTATCCTTTCATCTTTCCTCTTTAATTATAGACATCGGTCCACAGGTTTTAGGATAAAGGTCTTCATCAACCAAATACTTATATGCTTCCCCAGAAGACTGCACCCTTTTGTAACCAGTATTGTGATACTCCCCTGTGGCTATAATGAACTATTTCCTGTTCCATAACCACATCACATTCTCCCACACCCACCTCTCCCTGATAAGTTATTCGCGTGGACTGAATACTCACCTGTCTCATATCTGTGTCACTAATTCCTGGTCTTACTTTAAATCTTCAAACAAGCTATCTGCCCCAGTGATAAGTGCTTTTATCCTTTGTGCTCTCACAGAGTTTCATGCACAGCTTTCATTTGGATTGCAGCGTCTTGTTTATGTGGCTCTCTACTAAGCCATGAACACCTGAAGGACAGGAAGAGGGTCTTATTAATACTTGTGCTCTACCCTCCCCACCCAGCACCTACTAAGCACTCAATAAATATTGGTTAAGTGAATATTGACTCTTAGTTATCCACACCTAAAAGAAACCAAAATGCAGATTAAATTTTCATAAAGTAATACCATTCCAAACCCTAAGAGCCAAGAAGTAAATAATTCTGTTTGCCTCCATGAAGTTTTCCGTCTAAGTTCCAAACCTCTTAAGTAATAGTTAACAATAAACTTTCCTTGAGGCATGTATTTATCCATCTTTGATATCTTGTGCATACGTTTTAGCCAGGATGGACATATAGCTGAGAATATATACAAACATGTAACACATAATCCCTCTGGTTCCGGGAGAGAAAAGGGTCTTCCTGATGAGTACCCACATTCCCTAATGTTCTCAGGCGTTCTAAGTATCTTAGTTTGGGTCCCCACAGAAGCAGGCTCTGAAACAAGGATTTAAGTGCGTGTGGTTTAATTTGGAAGTGACCCAGGAAACATCGGAGGGGACTGAGCAGTGAGATGGGGAAGGGAAACAGTCTGATAAAGTTTGCATTATCAGCCAGTTACGCTCTGGGCATCTGAGGCTTGGTCCTGCTGAGCCACTGTGGATGACAGTGTGACACATGACACAGAGTCGAGGCTTAGCTGAGAGAAGCTAAAGTACTTGATTTCCAGCTCCCAAAATCATCACCTAGGGTCGCTCCAGAGATATCGCTGTTCTGGCTTTTCTAGACTTCTCACACCTGGCCTGAGAGAAAGCCTGCAGGTACAAGTTGCAGGTGTTTGCAGAAGGAAACCTTTGGCATGAAGTGTCAAAGTGAGAGCCAAGGGATGCGGGTGCCAGCCTCTGCTTTGTGTGGTACTCTGGAGTATAAATAAAATTGCTTGTTCTCTAGTCTCATTCCAGATGTTCCAAAAGACCAGAAGATATTTTTTACATAGTGTTATTTGGACTCTAGAGCAGTGTTTAAGTAAGGATGTTAAGTACTGGAATAAGGGTATTTAAGTAAAGGATTCTGAGACGGACTATACTAAGAAAACTACTTAACTAAAAAGAATGTCCTTGAAAAAAGAGTTGAAGAAGTCTGGAATGAATAGAAGTCAGTGTAGAGCTGTCATCAAACTCTTGAATGACTGCCATTGTACAGACAGACCTTTGTGGACTCAGAATAGAAAACAGGGACTTAATGTAAATGTAACCAGAGCTTAGCTATGCCAGTTGGGTGCACAGTGCCTCTCACCCTATCCTTCCCACTCACCATTGCCAGATATATCCCATAATATATACAAGCCCTTGATGGGAGAGTCCTTTCCTCTTGATTCTAATGCTTGTAAGAAACAAGTGCCTGGAATAACACCTCCGAGACATGGTACGTACATTCCCAGCTCCCACCTACCTAACCATGTGCAGAGGCCAGCTTCTTCCATCATGGTAAAAAATTTTTCGGAAGATTATTGTCATGTTTTATCCCTGGGGCTTGATCTGAGCCATTTGAATCAACATAAAAAAAATTCCCCTAACTTTGAATCTCAAGAAGAAGCTGTTGGATATCTTAGACTCGTTTCCTTCTCAAAGACCCCTAAACTTACTCTGTACCAAACCGCCCTCCTCAGAACATCCACATCAAGGAAAAAGCAGCTTTTACTCAATCATGGAGTGTGAAATAAATGTGGTGATGGATTTCCCATTACTCTCCTTCTCCTGGGACATTCCTTGAAGCAGTTATTGCCAGCATGATTACTTGCCTTTCCAATTATGCTTCTAACAAAAAGAAATGACGGCTTGTGTTTCTATCACTGGAGGGTTTCAAACCGAGACCAGATAACACTTGTCAGGAATGTTCTAGAAGTGATTTATACATCAAAGAAGTCGAATCAAATGACCAATAATCTCTTCCGCCAATTTGGAGATTGTATCTTTCTCTGAGAAATTTTCCAGCTTGCTAAAAACGTATTTTCTTTGGGGTGGGGAATTGTCTCTGCATTAAATTTTGTAAGAAATAGTTCCATTAGGCCAGCCTAGTACTTTCTCACCACAGCATTTTTGTAAAACTAAGATATCCAAGGGGAAGTGGCGCCTCGTTATCTGGGCTCATTATCTTAGTCCTGGAGTCAGCATTAGCCTCGGAAATACTTGTGTGATTTTGCTGGGGGTTGGCAGATGGGCTGATAGCACGAACGCTCAGCTGCTTGTTGCAATTCTGATGGAGGAGGCTGGCCCTCACATTCACACAGCCGGCTCCCGACAGCAGGGACCACGGGGCAGTGGACAAGGCATCTGCCTTTTCCAACTGCCACGCGCAGCAAACCAGAAAGCGGAATGGAATGTCAATGTCTTAACCAAAAGCCCTGGTGAAATACATCAAATGCATGGAATTAAGTATAGCACACATCCCTAAAAATTAGAGGCAGACATGGGGAGGGAGAAAGAGAGAAAGAGAGGCAGAGACAGCCTAAAAGTCAGTTGTTTTGGAAACAATGGGTTATGGTGGTTTTGCTGAGTTGAATCCATTTTGTTTGGGTCTAAGTGTTCACGTTGTTAATGCCAAGCCTATTCCTGGATCTGAAGAGATAAATTCAAATCATTCTGCGCTTAGGCATGTTAGCACCCACATGTACTATAGATGGCAAGTTTGCTGTCACACTTGCCCTTTAAGAAGAGTGAGACACAGAGGGGCAGCGTCCCTTCCCTGCAGCCTATGGCGGCTTCAGAGAGTTCTTCGATGTCACCAGGCTGTCTCTGGTGATAATGAAAGATAGATTGTTGCATGTCCTCTCTTTTTGCTGACCATTATTTTATGAGTTTTGAAAATCTGCTCCTTCACAGTGTGTGACATTGTGGACTTTATCTCAAGCCTTGTTGCACTACAAGGGACAACCACAAAAAAGACCCACCTGGCTCTAACGTGTCGTTGGTGAAATGGCATACCCTGGACAGGCATCAGGCGTGGGTCTTAACCACTGTCCTCTCCGAATCGCATGCCACGAATGAGTATTGGTCCAGCTGCCTTTTATGCCTGAGCTTGAGCAGAGAAAATTCAAGGACCATGTCAGAGCTGAACTATGTAAATACAGTCAGAACTAAAGGTGTGTGCTCACATCTGCCACCTCTTGGCTAAATAGAGTATCTGCTCTGATGAATTCAATTCAGCCAATGTACATCCCCTGCTTTGCAGTGCAGTGTAGGGTCCTAGGCACTTCAGGGGATTAGAAAATGGGGCCCATTCTTTGTCCATATACAGACTTATATGATCACAGATATATTCTTGCAGCAGTTTGCTTGTTTTATGACTGGAACTTTTTTCACATCAGGAAGACTAATGCCTGGCCTTTTCTAAAAAGATAAACAACACTGTGCCTGGGGTAATAGTACAAACCTGTCAGCTCAGTAACACTCCTCCGGAACCAAATGGGCTTAGCCTGGACACTAATGGCAAGTTTATCTTGGGAGCTGAAACTGAAAGGGGCATCATAGTGCGCTCAGAGATGCTAATCCCGGGAGGGGCCTGAAGTTGAGCATAAGCCAAGTCTCCAGAGAACAGCCCCGAAGGCCAGACTCCTCTCAGTCACTCAGTCTTCAAAACCAAAGGTTTCAGGACCAGAAATGGACGACAAAGCAAAGGTGTCATCGAGACTGACCCTCAGCGGGCCGGTGGCGGCGAGATAGGAAAGAGAGAGAGAAGGAGCAGAGACAGGGAGGCGAGCACAACCACTGCAGACAAAGCGGCTTTCATCTCCCAGAGGACTCGGTGTACGTGAGTCAGACAGAAGTTCAAGGCCAGGGCAGACAGCCGTAAATGAAAAAAATTATTATTCTTGCAGTTATATTGCGTCTGAATTATGAAGCTTTCTTGAGGCCAATTCCAATACTGCTGAAAACACAAAGAAATGCGTTTTGTTTCTTCACCTAGAAGAGTGCAGAAACCACAGCCCAAGCCATTCTTTTTTACTCTCTCAGGTGACATAAATGACAGCTGTAAAGCAAATATCTTTGCTGAATGGCAAGATGAAATAGTTATTTCTGAAGTGGAACATAGACACTAAGATATAACCTTTCCAGTTACGAAATAATAAAGCGATTTTCTGATCGAAGTTTTACAGAGCATGTTCTAACAAAGTGACCTTCTGTGTCTCTGGTCAAAGCCCGTTCACTCATTTTCTCGCCCCTTCCGAGAAATGTTTTGAACTAATGTCAGCTTATTAGCTTCCACTTAGGGCAAAACTCTTCAACCTCCGTTTTAAAAATATGTTTTATGTATTTTATCTGACATTTAGTCTTTCTCTAGGTGTCAATCTTCTAATCTTCTGTTAATATTAAAGTGAAATTTGTAAGTTTGAAAAATGCAATAGCTAAAATTTATGTCAATAACAGCTAAAGAAAAAAAAATCCCAAATTATGAAAGAAAAGAATTATAGTGACATTCATTTTACCTAGTGGCCCCTTGCAAATGTATCCAACAAATATATACTGGCACTTACCCTGTGCCAGGCACTGTTCAAAGCCCAGGAGATCAGCAAGGAGAAAAACGTGGAGGCCGACAGAGTAGAAGAGGGGGGAAATTAACAATACATATATAATAATAGTAAATCGTGTACAATCATGTAAAGTATGTAATATATCTAATAACAAAGTATATAATCATGGCAAATGCAATAAAGGAAAACTAAAGAAAGCTAAAGAGATGGCAAGTGATGGAAATGCCATTTTCGATGCAGGTTTTCTGGGAAGCAAATCTGGCACCAGTATTGTATAAACGTTAAGGGCTAGCGATCTAGAGGCAAACAGACTTGCAGTCTGCAATTTGCGATCCCAACTTGACAATTAATTCATTATGACCCTAGGGTGGTTATTGTGTCTCCTGTTTTACGTCCGTGGGGATAATAGAGGAACCTTCTTCCTAGGGCTGGTGTGAGTGCTAAGCCCAATGCTGGGCACACGCAATGCTCTGTGAATGTTCATTCTTATTATCTGAGATTTGAAGCTGTGATTTGTTTTCTAAAACAACATTCGTGCTGTACGTCCCTGCTGCCATAAGGAAGCTTATTCAGCTGTTACGGCACAAAGATCACATCTATGGCTCTAACACATAGACTTATAAGCAAGCTACCTGGCTCTCATCAGACATTCCTCTGTGTTTTTCCAGTGGTCAGGGGACTCATGTTGTTTCTTATTAACTTATTCTCCTTGGGGTGCTCCTAACTCACTTTTACTAATTGTCTCCAATCTAGCAAAATGAAGTGTACAGTTGTTTAACTGCCAGAGGTTAGTTGCCATTTCATTTTTGTGTAATCACTTCTAATATATGAACATTTCTCCTAATTACCAATTTTCTAATCTATCTTCCAACCGGGTAAGGCTACATCTTACACCCAGTGAGGGTAGTTATAATGAGACATGAGAAGAAATGAACTGGCTGGCATACAAAAAACCAAGTCCACCTATAAAAAGAATTCCCAGCTTGGATTCTTAGCAGCGTTGCCACAGGTGATAGATGTGACCATTCTGAACTGATGAGGCTTTTATTTTTATTTTTTGATGCTTTTAAAGACAAGAAGGATGATAATGATAACGATGGCAGATTATGGCAGACATAGCTCCTGCCCATACTCTGCCTGCCTTCGCCGGCACCCCAGCACCACATCACTTAGGAATGCTACTCAACTTGATCGCATCCTTCTCAAATCCCCTCCCACACAACCGTGAATAATCATTCAGATTACCTGGGGAGGGGGAATCATCCAGGAAACTAATCAGAGTAGTTTATGAGAGAGAGGAAGTGACTTGGGCCAAATCATAATTGATGACAGAACCAGAATTAAAAATCAAGTTCTCCGATTCCTAGGTCTCCATATACATCCGTTTCACACTCAGTTTCCATGCTCTGGGTGAGTATGACCGACTTACCCAACACGATCCACAAGCAGGAATATATTAACAGAGGAGGGATTGACTTTTGCGTAGAGTGTGGCTTTCTCTACAAACCAAGCATAAATGCCATCAACATGGCCATATGTAGCTGCAATATTATTTAAATTTATTCTACTTTCACAAAAAAAAGTGTAATGTTATAAAATAGTAGTCAATGTTTGATCAGTTTAACAGTTAATGGAATCATGTGTGCTGAGCAATAGCACCAAGACTACAACGAGTCCTATCAGAACCAGAGCTCTAGCAAAGAGACTGCAGCGGGTCACTGTGCTTTTGGTAATTGTATGGTTCCAAAATAAATCATTTATGGGGTGAGATTTTACATAGACTGCTTCTGGTGCTTGAATTCATGATGGCCTTTTCTTTTGTATTTACTTACATGCATGTTCAAATTGCTGTCTGTATCTCTCAGGAGAACTCATTATGAATTCCTCACAATCATTTCAATGGGGTAAATGTATACAAGAAGCATCAATTATCACAAATAAAAGCAAACCAATAATCCAACTCTAAGTGCCTACACACACATCCAGTTATTGACAAAATCCATTAAATTAAATAGTGCTTGAAAAATACAGGTTAAAATATTGTCATTTTCCTTCATTTTGAAGTAATGATTTTTTTCATTTCATTTTCTTCATAATGAAATAATAATCCAAAAGCCTACTTAAGATAAGTATTGCCCTTACACCCCAGCAAGAGGAGCTCATCCCTGGGTCCTGTACTTTTGTTGGTCCTACATAACACAAACACAAACAAAAAAATAAATGCCTTAAAGAATAGCTGGGTACCACTGTCACTCAGAATCATCAGTGCTCCAACAGCACAGCCTGTCTTCTAAACACCTGTTCTAGTGATCAACGCCATGCACACCTCTGAGGCACAGTTATTCACGTCTCTGGCTTTGTATTCTAGAAACAAAAGGCAGCTGCTGGTGAGGGCTATGAAGGTCTGTGGTCTGTGCTGCTGCAGAGGCTAGTGATGAGCATTACTTCAGAGAGGAGCACAGAAGTGTTCCAGCAAGAGAAAAGACACATCAGTCTACTGCTTAGATCCTTCCTCTCAAACAGCATGAATGCAATACAGTCTTACATAACAAAGAACAGAGCATCCACTTCCAGGACAACACTGTAAAGCAAAAATTCAGAGTCTGACTTAAAAAAAAAAAAGGTACAAGAATTTTTTGTCAGAGCATTTATTATATATTTTAAAAGGAACAACCTAGATTCTCAACAATAAAAGTATGGTTAAGGATAATTATACACCAATATGATGCAATATTGTGACCAAATTTTTTAAATTATGTTTTTAGGTAATATTTATTGACTTAGGATAATATTCAGGGGGTAAAAAGCAGAATACAAGAACTGTGTGCTTCATATGAGCCTGAATTTTTTAAAGTATTTATATATTGTCAAACAGAAATTCAGAGAGCTTTATTTGAGATGAATGTTTTATTGAGCAAGAAACAGATTGTTTGCAAACAGAGTGACTTCAAACCAAAAGTAGTATGAAGTTCAGAGATGTGACATTTCAGGATGGAATATAAAGTGAAAATGAAGAAGTTTTTAACCTTCACAGTTATTGGTTATTACAGTGGAGCTTTCCAGATGGCAGGGATTGGTTAAAATGAGTTTAGTTTTATTTATTAACAGTTTCAGAAAATGAGGTTAGTTTTATCTGTAAACATCATAGGCATTTCTAATAAATAACCTAAGTTAAGAGTCACTTAAATGATTTTGTCTACTTGGGGGAATCTTTAAGCCTGGTCTCCATCTTATTTTATTTTAACAATATGAAAGAAAAATACATCAAAAATGCTCATAATAGGTATTTGAATGAGTTAGGGTCAATCAATAGTACTCAGTTAATAACTGCTTAAAACAGAAGAATATTTTTTGTTAATTTAACAAAGTCTGGAGGAAGGCTCTAGTAGTATTCTTTCAACAGCTCAACTCTATCATCAATGATCAATGTCTTTTTCTAGTCTTCTATTATATTGCTCTTAGCATATTCATTTTGGCCTTCAAATTGTTGCCTCATGGTTGCAAAATAGCTGCTGCAGCTCCAAGCTTCGTATACTCACAAGTGAAATGGATGTTAGTAAAAGAGGTTTTTCTCTAAAATGCAATCTTCTTTTCAGGGAGCAAAATCTTTCCAGAACCCTAGGAAGACTTGCCCTGCATTTCATAGATCAGAATATGGGTCACATGCTTAAAGATGAAAAGAATAATGGTATTACTCATGTTATTTTTAGATTAATCATGCCCTGAAGGCTGGGCATTTTATCACTTATAATCTGGTTTATTTTAGATGAGAAAAAAATAGAAATGACCATTGAATAGGTAATCAACAGTATCTCGCAATAAGAATTATAACTGAAAGGCAGAATTATAGTTGATTTTTACTTGTTGTCTATGTATTTTGAAATTTTATATAATTAGCATGTATTACTTTATAATAAAAAGGTTATTTTTTCTTAAAGAAAATACTTCAAAACATTGTAAAGCCCCTAGAGAATTTTTCAACCTGATGACAAATATATGAATTAACTGGCCCAAGAGCCCTCAAGGGTCACAAAAACATAATCCAATAAATTTGCAAAAACCTATTATGGCTGCACTGCTATTTATGACCTCAATCAAATTGACCTGTTCAGTATGATTTAGGTTGTAGCTGGGGGAAATGTTTGTCTTGCTAAATTTAAGGAACAATAAAAAGAACAGGATAAATCGGAATCTAAACCTAATCGGGCAAGACCAGTATTTATACCAACAGAGACTCCCAGTTCATGTAAATTACTTCTCACCCAGCTGCTTATTTCCTCTTTCTTTGGTGGCTGATATCTCTAGTTTCCAGATTTCTCAGGCAATAGATCCAATTTTTAAGTTTAATAAATATTGCAAAATAAAGCCTTAAGGAAAAATGAAAAGAGAAAAAGCCCAGCACAGAATTTTATAACAGTTTTAAAGCAGGACTCTGACTCTAGATCCATAATCTTTACTGCTTTGAAATAATGAATTTGCTATTACCAGGGGCAAGGGGAAGCTACAAAGGCAATTAAGAGCTCATTTTTAAAAGATCCACTTAAATTTCTCATTACAATGTCCAATAAAAGCAGAAATATGGTAGTATTTATATTTTTAAATTTAGATACCACAGCATACATAAATATTAGCATGCATGATCCGCCAGAGTTAATATTTCCCTGCTCCTTAAATTCATCTGTCTTGTACTGATGCATGTGAATTTTCAATCATAAATGTGATTGAAAGTCACATAAGGCAGTCTAAAGTTTAGAGAGACTTCTTTGTAAATTTTTTGCTATACTATTTTAAAGTAGACTATTCTTTCAGAAAGATTTTTAAAATGTAAAGATTTTTAAGATTTAAAAATATTTTTGTATTGGCAAATAGATGTATTCAATCCATGATTAACACAAGAAAGTAAATTATATGTATATGTATATATATATATATATACACACACACAACACACACACACACATTTTATTAATTTAAAAATATACCAAGTACTACTTACCAAATTGTTTGCAGTAGTTACCACTGGGAAGGGGCAGGGAGTAAAAAGAAACTTAACTTTTTAATCTCTATATTCTGTATTATGTGAGATTTCACTGTAAGTATATATTCATGTATTACTTATGTAATTGCGAGTGAATAGTATTTTTAAAAGAAAGTGTTGCATTCAATTGTATTTCATTTTCTGCCATTACATATCATGTATCTTATGCCAGGTTTTTCAAGTTGTGGTGCTAGCAGTGTGCCACAGAGCTCTCTGGGGAACAAAATAAGCATGGTGGATTTACTCTCTAGTTAATCATTTAAAGCCTTATTTTTATGGTAAAGTAAATAAAATGCAACTTTTGCTCAAATTATTAATGTAAATCATGAGGGCTCAATCAATGTCATCCTTGTCATGAGCCACTTAGGGCTGTGGTTTGTAGGGAAACTTGAGAAGTACTAAGTTTTGCCTCCTTCCTTTAAGAGCTGAAAGTGAAGTTTGGAGAAGCTTTGCAGCTTGTCTAAGTCATGGCTACTCATTTCCATTGTTAAAGAAAAGTTATTCTGACACTTACTAAAAATGGTAAGGGAGACTTTATGCAAGACTATTGCAATAAGGCGAGAGGTTGATCTCAAGTCTGAATACTGCAGAAACATTGGGATTTATAGTCAGAGCGAGAGCATCAGTAGATAGAAAATTACTAAGAAGAGATTTCAAGGATCTGGGGATTTTTGCTAAACTGGCTTAGCAGGATTTTTGCTAAAGGCAGGCCAAGGTGGAGGCCTAGAGGAAAAGAGGGCTCAGAGGAGCCTGACTAGTTTGGTCAAGGAGGGAGTCTTGATTATTGCAGGCTCTGTTTTTTATTTTGTTTTGCTCTCTTCTTGCAACCAATGATATCTGCCTGCGAGAGTTTGCTCTGGATAATTGACAAAACCAGTCTTTGGTGGGGAGAGTGAAAATGGTTAGATATGGCAGAGTTTTAAATAGTTTCATAGACTTTGGAAGATCTTTTAACACTTAAAACAAAGAAATAAAATATGATCTTTGATTTCTAAAATATTTATAGAGAAACAGAAGCATGCGGCTCATGAAATGGTTAAACAGACTTTTTCTGAAATGTCTGTCCTTACCTGTTTGTAGGGAAATTATATGAATTTTGACTTCAGTCCATCCACTTCCTACTCAAACAGAAAGCATGAAATGATGCTTCTGCTAAAATTGGTAGCACTTTGCTTTAATTCCTCCTTTCTCAACTTTATAAACAAATTCCAAGAGGCCAAAGAAAACATATTATTTTGAAAGTGTAGCTTATTTCTCAAAGATGTTATTATTTCCCCTCATCACACAGTATGAGGTTTCATGTGGTAGCCCATGTAATTTTTACAGCTAAACATATGATCCGAGGACCAAACAGTCATGATCCATGGGAAGCCTAGAGACTCAACATCGTGGCATCCATGGCTTCACTTAAGTGGGTTGATCTTACTTTTCTTACATATCTGGGAAAGTGTATGAAAGAGTCTTCGTGGTTTAAATATTCTGGGGCACTGTTCTTCACAGGAACAAAGTGAAAAGAAATAAGTTCATATAAAGTTTATTATCTTTTAAAAGATATAGTCTTAAAATTCTGATTGCCAATTCATACCATATTTATGTTTCGTTATGGAAGAGTTCAGTTCTGTCTTTATGCACCTTGGCTTCTGGCTGTAGGCGGATACCCATTTTTTTCCCTTGGAAGAGAGGTTGGGATTTGAGGTTGGGCCAAGAAAAGCTAAAGAGGCTAGGAGGCACTTACAGAGGGAGATAATTAGCATATTAAACATAGGCCAGCCAGATTTTTTTTTTTTTTAATCAGGAAGTAGAGGGGTAAATGCTGTCTCTGGCAAGACTATAGAAGCTGTGGATAGAGGAAATGTGATTCAGACTCTGGTATGAGAATGGTATTTTGCTTGAACCAGGTTTCAAAAGACTGGAGCAGGAGTTCCTTTTACTGGAAACCATGGAGTTGGCAGGCTTTGTAGGGGCCTCCCTTGAAATTCTGCTCCAAGGCCACTGTTTTGAATTTCATTTGAATGTCTTAGAATAGGAGACCCTTGGTTTCAGAAGACACAGGATGAACATCGTGACCTCCATTGCTTTCTAATGCATGGTAGCGGAAATGGCATTTTTGATACCACCTCCCATTGAAAGGGGATTAATGAGAAAGGCGGTAGGGTAGGTGGGAACCACAACCCTCGAACAAGACTGCTCAGGCTTCCAGGAGCTATTTTGCCAATCCTAAAGCAGAGGCTTGAGGTTGACCTGGATTTAAGCTCTATCCATGGGGTATACTTAATTGCCAGATAATTCACTGCGGTTTCCTGAAGTTCTGATTCACAGAGTCAGCCCTTCAGATCCTATGTTCCACCCATTCTCTGAAGTTTACTGTTACTCAGAATAGAATAGGAAGTGTCTGTCCTGGAACTGGGCTTCTCGATGGGTGGTGTGGGCACTGATAAATATAGAATTATGCATGTGGGATAGGAGTTTCATAACAATTACTAAAAATGACCAATTTGTCAATTCTAACAATTTTCTGGAAGTGTAGTTAGCCATCTCCTGCTGAGTCTATTTACCATGGATTTTACAAATACAACATCTTAATTACTCTTGTAGTTTTTTTTTTTCCTTACAGATAGTTAAATACTACAAAAAATGTAGAGAGAGATTATGGATTTCCAAGAAAAGCATTAAAAAACAGAAAAAAAATTATTAGTCTGAGGTAGTTTCATTGATGACCAACTTAGAGGGAAGAGTTAGACCAGAAGACTCTTGTCTTTATTTCAGTGGCCCTAGCTCTGTAATTAAATAAGCCATTGCTCCTTTTGTTGTCAAGATTGGGTCTTGGGTTTGCTTCATTAGTGAGCAGAATCAGGGTCGGTGAAAGAGGAAGCAATGCACTGCTTATTTTTAATATGCTTTATTTAATTTTATAAATTATGTATGTGTTTCTAAAATTTCAGGAAATTGAACACTTTAATTAAAAAATGGGAAATAACTAACCGAAAACTACAGATACAATTTTTATTCTGATCCAGTGTCCTCAGTGTGATATACAGTTCTCCTTATTCTATTTCTCATATTAAGGACATAATTCTGGGAATTCTATGAAAATGAGATAATGGGGTGTTGTGGATCAAATGACTTTCTGTCTGGCTCGCTTACTAAGAAGGGTGCAGGGGAACGACTTTAGGATGAAGCTCTGGAGACCTTGCGGTGTCTGTGTAGGGGAAGGCTTGCCCCCCAGCTGCGTGAGTCTGGGCAGGACATCTTGTGATCGTCCTGTAACAGGAGGGGATGGGAATCTGTGAGGAGTGTCTCTGAGACCACCTCCCACTCACCTCCCTAGCTTTCTTGGGAGGCTCATGATGGAGGAAAATTTTCTCTAGACTCTCCTTTTGGGGGCTTGAACAAATAAAATAAAATGATTTTGCCACAAATCTAGTTTTAAAAACACCATAAAAATTCCTATTCTTCCATATGCCTGCTTACCTAAATAGACTTTGAATTGGATCTGTTTTGGACATTAAGAGGAAGCAATCCAAGGGACAGGAGTCTAGTCCTTGCAGGTTGTTGGGTTTTCTTGCTCTGGGTAGTGAGGCAGATGAGAAATAGTCACAAAAGCTGCAAGTCGGTTAACCCAAGACTGTTTCATTCTTGAATAAACTTCTAAAAAGGAGAGGTTTTTTTTAAGCCCTTATTATCATTAATTTAATTTATATTTGTTAAATTTACTATTCTTTCTCCAAAGTAGAACTTAAACCATGAGCTAAGAAAGGCACAACGCCCTTGATTAATGCAGAAAAACATTACAAAGATCCCCCCATCTGTCTGCAGTTTCTGACAGCTGCTCATCAAAGTGATAAAATGTTTGCATCCATCCATCAAGCAAACAACTTCATCCCCCTGCCTTGAGATAGAGCCCATAAAAAAGTAAATGATTTCGTAGGGTTTACAAATCCCACAGACCTATTTTTGCTTCATAAGAAATTCTGTTCTAACACCATCAAGTAAGTAACTGACAGAGTGATTGTAGAAGCCAATTAGCATTCAGACAGGTTGATGAGCTCTGTACTTGCTCGCATTTCAGGGCTGATGTCTATTCTTGAATCCTCTTGCAGTATATGGTCTACCTTCCTCCTTCCATCCACCAAACGCCCCACAGTGAAGGTCCTCAGGGACTAACTCTTTCTTCAGATGCATTTTCCTTCCTCCATCCTTTATGAGGGAGCAAAACATCAATAATATGCCAAGGGATCCTGGTCTCTCTGAAATAAAGAGAAATGTAGAGTCATCCCAGCAGCCAGAGAAATTCTAGGGCGGCATGGGTTTGAGAAAGGACTATCCTGCGGATTCCAGTGTCAGTGGAAGCTTAGAAATGACAGTCCAAAGCAGCTGTCATGTCAAGAAGTATTCTTTTTAAATCTCTCCATGTGCTCATAAGTGAGCCAACAAGACAGAAAGGCACCTGGGAAACGTCAACTGAGGGTATGAAATGAGGAAGCTGTAGCTTTAAGGAACCCTACTGATCTAATGATCTAGTATTCTATAGTCAGTCATGTTCTTTCTTACTGTATAGCTTAAGCATTAAGGTAGATTGGGAGCTCAATCCCATGTGTAGCAGGGACACAGTTTTCAAGGTTATTAAATGCAAGCCATTTAAACTTTTTGTATAGATCATTAAGTGGGAGTCCCTGACCTAGAAAAACCCATGTATATCAAAGTGCCATTGACCTAAAAAGAAAGAAAGAAGGAAAAAGAGAGTGAGAGAGCAAAAAAAGGAAGGAAAGAAGGAAGAGAGAGAAAGAAAAAGAAAGAAAGAAAAAAAGAAAGAACGAAAGAACGAACTAAGAAAAAGAAAGAAAAGAGAAGATGTAAGTAAGGGCCTAGGAATACAAGAGACAGGTAAATTTGGGATTAATGAGCCAAGGTTACAATAATAATAGTTAATACTTAGCAAATGCTTATTTAACGTTAGCATTTGCTAAAAATGTTATGCTTATTATCTCATTTAACAGAAGGGTAAAGTCATCGTACAAATATATGTTACATTTGGAGACAGAAGTTGAAGCTGAAATCTGCCTCCAGGGCCAACGGCCTGGTGTTTCTAACTAAATCTGAACGTGTTTATAACCTGGACCCTTAAAAATCTATCAAATTGATGTCCAGATTTAAATCATTCAAAGGATCCACAGCGATCGCTATTAGGAGCAATTGACTAAGGGTAATTTGTTTTCACAAGTAGCCAGTTAACTCCAAGGAGTCTTGAGGTGACTTGTCACTGGCAGTCCCAGGGCAGCGACCCTGGCTCTCTCGGTGCTCGGGGGGCTGGAGGGCCATGTCCTTGGGCTGCTCCCTCTTGAGGGTCTGTACTTTTTGAAAGGGAAGAAAATGCTGGGGTGGTGATCACTGCCACCGCAGGGACAGCGAGCGAGCAATCAGCTGTGAAGAGCAGATCTGAGGCCAAGGGCAGTGGCCAGGATAATGAAAGAAAACCTGAGAGAATAAAAGAAGGAAAGAGATGATCTGGAAGCCACCGTGACAGGAAAGTGCTTGTGCCCTTGCAAGAAAGAAATCCACCAAAACGAAGTAAAAACTGAAGGGCCTCCGGGAACTAGAAGGAGAAAAGGCTGAAGTCAAGGATTTCTTCTGTTTTCTTCCTCCCGCGTCTCCAGGTCTCTGTTAGCTGGCATGAGCACACCTTATGGGGCGAGGTGGTGAAGCACCAGCCTTATGTATTTAGCAGAGCCAGTTCATCCCCAGCCCCTGGACAAAAATGGAAATGTTTCCTGTTAGTTACTAAACAGTCTCACTTCGGTTAAAATGTTCAGTTTCATGGAGCAATCAAAATTCAGAACGTGGTGCAAAGTTGACACCTCTCCCAGCCCCCGGGGTATGGTCAGCTTCTTCTCTCTTCCTACCTGGAGTTTCTGTTCATCCCACTTTGCTGGTCCAAGGCTGACCCCTGACTCTTTCAGGGATGGAGATGGAGTGAAGAGGAGAGTTAAGAGGAGCAAGAATTCTCTGGGCCTGGGTGTTTCTGTGCCACCTGGGTACGTAGTGCTTGTCTTAGCCCCCGGCATCTAGCAATGCCTCCCTCCAGCTTCTCTCTGCAACCCTGTTAGAAAGGACCTAGGCTGCCTCCAGGCCCAAGTTTTCTCACCAATGGTCCACATCACGCCCACGGAAACACTCACCAGTTATCACCCCTGATGAACTCTAGGAGTGCTAATGGGTCCTACCACAACCACGTTCCTTCAGCGTGGCTGTCACAGATACTCAGCCAGCCTGTCACCCTGGGGATTTCTCAGGGGAGAATCATATATGAGTCCACTGTGTCCTTCAGCCTTGGGGGACACAGAGCAGGTAGTTCAGTTACAGATCTGGCTTCAGGAGAAGGGCTGGCGTCCCTCAGAACTTGCCCTTGTAGAGGGCATGGACTGTCGGCACAGCTTTCTAAAGAAATCCTCCTAAGAAGTCACATTTCAATCTCCCTCTCTACCCTCTAATGTTCTGATAAGGGTGAGGAGTGTTAAGGGTTATCTACTGGCTCTCAGTCTCTTACTTTTTAATCCTGGTCCAACATTTCAACTTGGACTAGGTATCTGTTGTTTTGCAATCAAAACTTTTCACTTCATCGTCCTGTTACAAGGGATTGCATATGGTGTGCATTTGGAATTTTCCGTTTTTAAATATAACCCAAGTTTTCTAGGCCTCACCAGATTGGGAGTATGAAATAAAGCTGCAGGCTATTTTTATGCCCAAATTATGACGGTAAGAATTCCAGCTGGTTTGATGACTAGTCATTAGTGCATCTCCGAGTGTTTCCAAGTTATTTTGGGGAGTTCACCAAAAGGATGCCACATGCATACCCACAAGCCATTCTGTAACTGCATGGTGTCTGCTTTTTCCTTCCTTTCCTACCCTGGCTTATAATTTGCCACATTCTCTGCCTGCAGATTTGAGGAGTGTCAGGTCATTGCTGGTTTCCAAAGGGAGGTGGGGGAAATGGCCTCTCCAATTGTGTGCCACGTTTGGTCCACAGGATTCTAAAATGGCTCTTCTTTCCCAGAAAATAACTTTTGGCCATCTCCTACGTCCCATAAATCTTCTAAATCACTCCTAAAAAAATAGGACCATTATTTTTCTGAATGTCATTTTTTTGACCTTGGGCCTGTAACCCAGTCTAAGGTTATAAAAGTAATCACTCCCATCCTTACCTCCCCACCAGCCACAGACACCAGCACCCCCAAGTTCCTTCCTTCTCTTGCCTCCTGCCCAAGTCCAAAATAGAAGCCTGCGTGCATATTAGGGCCTGGAAGGGGAGGGAAGAGGAGGTGAAGTCTCACCAGTAACTTATGGGCCAATGCTCTTATTGGCTAAGGATGTCCAATGTTATTTTTCTTAGACTCTCAAATTCAAGAACTCTTCAGAAAATGAAACAAAGTAGATGACAACGTATACAGTCTGCTACTTATGGCAGGAAACCTATAAATATGTGCAAGTATAAAAAATATCCTGAGAAAAACTCATAAAACACTAACAACAGTGGTTGCCTCTGGCGTGGGGACTTGATGACTGAGGATCAGAAGAGAAGACTTACTTCTCCCTCTATTTCATCTTGTACCTTTTAAATATTTTACATGTGTACGTCTTCCTTATTCGAAACGAGGTTTTCAAGAATCCTTTGTAAAAATGTTTTCCTTCAGTTTCTAGTAACTTTTAAAATTATGGCTTGAATGTTTTTGACAGCTCTGTTGACAAAGGATTTGAAAATAAAAATAAAAATTAAAATTCTTCCCTTTACTGTGTGTGACCACATTTTTCAAAGCAAAAGCTTTCTTTTCCAAAAAGCACTGCTCTATAGTGTTCCCTTTTTCCCAGTGTTCTAACAAAATGCAATCTCTTTTGGTTTAAGTCTCATGTCACTGAGGAATTTAGACAATGACCAATTGCAAACAGTGGCTGGGTGATCTATTTGTTCTTGGTGTTCTGTGTGATACAGATTCCACATCCCCGGCTGAATCCGGCCAGTGTCCTTTCAAATGAGCAAATATCAAGTCTCAAAGCCGGAAGCAGAGACTTCAGTATTATTATCTCATATATTTTGAATTTAGTGATTCTAAATGTATGTATAGTAAGCCAGAATGTGCTTATACTTCCAATGAATAAATGTGTCACGTTGTTTTTCTGTCAGGCTCTGTCTACATGATAGTACAAAAAGATGTTTCATAAGGAAGAATGGAGACCATGGTTTTTTAATGACAGTCAAATGTTTTCAATGACAATGAAACGTAACCTAGTTTTCCCAGATCCAGTATCAGTTGGAAGGGGGCAGGGGAGGAGGAGAAAAAGACAGAATTAGGAGAACGATGTACACCATCAAAGTGTGTGGATGATAATAGGGCTGAGTAACAAAATCATCTTAATTTCAATAAGGCCCTGAGGGTTGCTAGGTTTTCCTTGAGACCCCTTCCTTCCCACTGGCTCCTTCTCAACTTGGGAATGTGCTTCGAGTCTCTTCCACTTTAAACTGTCTCTACTCACACACACTCTCACACACACACACCACTCCCAGAGAGAGACACACAGACTCACATATGCACCAGATACGCAACTCCCAGAGAGAGACACACAGACTCACATATGCACCAGATACACAGACATGGGTACACACACACACACACACACACACACACAGGCACACTGCCTAGAGTCACCATCTCACACACACATCTGCCATCTCTAGGTGCTCTGTTCCCCCCTGGCTACTGCCTCTTACTCTTTTGCTTCACCACCAAGCTTTTTAAAAAGGGATCTCCACTAGCTTCTCCAATTTCTCATCTCCCTGCTCCTTCTTTCGCTGTGATCTGCCCCTGGCTCCTCCACATCATTAAATGACTCTCTCACAGGTCACCAGTAATTTCCTAACGGCCAGACCCCATGAACGCGTTTCAGTCCTTAGCTTCTCCGACCTCTCTGCTAGTGTTTGACACTGTTTAATAAACCTCTGTTGAAACACACTTGTCAGTTGAGTTTTATAGAATTACTTAGTCCTCATTTTTCTCTTATCTTTCTGACTCCTCATTTATTCAACAATCTTATTATGTTTAAAGTATTATTTGTATTATGCATAGTAGATATCAGGAACTGCAGCATCTTCTCTCACAGAGCTTACTAACAAGTGGAGAGGAAAGAGAGTAAAATCAGCAATTATCATAAAAAGTAATAAATGCCATGACGGTAGGAGTCAGGGAGCTGGAGCAGGATGGAGAGATAGGGTGGGGGCACTAGCCCTTCTGTACTGTTGGGAAAAAATGGCTTCCCAGAAAAGTAATATTAAGTGTAAATCTCAAGACGGAGTAGGAGTTACCCACAGGGAAGAGTGTTCCAGACAAAAGGAACAGAGTATGCAGAGGTCTGGAAGTAAGAGAGAACATTGTTCAGCAGAGAACCTAAAACAACCTCACCACAGCTGGAGCACAGGTAGTAACTATTGTCATTGGCACTACTTGGTGCCAAGCTCTAGATTAAGTGCTTTTACGTAGAACATCTCATTTGATCCCAACAATGCCATGTGATAGTTACAGGTATTCTGCTTTTACAGAAAATAAGAATAATAATAGCTAATATATAAGTATTTATAATCTACTCATTATCATTATAAGTGCTTGACAATGTCTTAATCCACTGAACTTTCATTGCAACCCTATATTACATAGTATAGGTTAATATATATAATATTATGTTATTTATACAATATATAATATACATTGTTATTTATACAATATAAAATATACATTTTTACAATATATTTTAAATCTTACAGATACTACTAATATCCCCATTTTACCAGATCACAAAGCTTGTCAGAGGCAGAGCCAAAGGCCAGCCCAGACAGTCTGTACTTTTGCAGGAGTTAGGAGACCTCATAAGTAGGTGCTAAGAATGACGCTGGAGGAGTGTGTTGGCAGTGGAGCTCCGGGGTCCTGAGGCAGGGGGTAGTGGGAGCTGGGTAAGGAAGAGGAAGGACAAAGAATGGGCAGAGAGAGACCTGGAGAGGAAGGATGTACAGAGGGACTATCACCCCAGGGAAGGATCGAGGGATGCAGTGGACACTGGCTTCACTACATCCCTATTTTCTCCTCTAGGCCGAGTTTTGAATACTTATCACTTTAATTGGTGGCTAAGGCGGATTGAGAAATACCAACCCCCAATTTCTTGAACAATGCTTTATAAAGCATAAGCATGCAAGTAAGTTGTCTCCACTCCTAAGAAACAGAATCCTTGACAGACCCACTAACATGATTGAATTTCTTCATTGGGAAAGCAACCTTTTCCTCTACAACCTAACTTTCAAAATAAGAACAGTACAATTACATGAGCACCCAATACAGAGCAGAGCAGCATGCTCTATCTGCATTATCTCACTTAACTTTCGGTGTAAGTTCTGTATGGTTATCCTCATTCTACAGATGAGGAAACGGAGGTCTACAGGTATTAAGTAGCCTATCAGACAAGTTCAGGAGGTGGAATTAAACCCTACTGTCTGAGTCCAGAGTCCATGCTTGTTCTAGTCCAGCCTGCTCCTTCGAGGAAGAATAAATGAATCTCAGGTGACGTTGGCTGACCTGTTGAACTATCGAATTCACTCCGTTTGGAGAGGTGGGATCACTGCCTTCCTGCTTATACTGCGCAGTAATTTACCACCCCCACTTCTGCTGCAGCCTGGCATATGAGACCCTTGCAGTTTATAAATGGGTCCCAGGGAGCCTTCCCCATTCATCTCTCACCACATCTGATTTTTTTCTCCACCCTTACCTCAGCCCTACCACTATATTCCCAAAGAATATTTAATGTCATGGAAAATTTTTATGACATTGCCTGAATTATTTTTCTTGATGCCAAATAATATGCATATTATCCCAATTTGGGAGATCACACACATGTGCATAAAAAGACTAAAAGGATAGACATAAATATTATCAATAGTGATTTCAGGAAGGTTTTATTATAGATGGTTTTTATTTTCTTGCTTATGCTGTCTGAGTTTTCCTAGTGATCATCAATGAAAATGTATTTTAATAATAAAAATAGAGCCAAATGTTTTACAATAGCTGTTACACCAATGTGCCTTTTTTTTCATAGCAAAGTTATAAAATTCTCTGCAATTTGCTATAAAGTGGAAAATAAAGGAGGTCGTTGCATTCATAGCCATATTGCTGAGTTTGGATGCATTGCATGTATTATGTATATTACTGTTTAAAATAAAAAAATGAAAAGTGGATCCATTTTCATTTAGGTAGCAGCAGCTCCTCTGGCAGGCAGCATATGCAGTTGTGGACTGAGCGGAAATCAGTCATTTCTTTCTACTTGCTCAGTTCTGCAGGGGTGAAAGCACAGGATGTATCTTAATGTTCTGTCTCCCAACAGGGGCTCTGGTAAGTCTGTCTCAGCTGGAAGTAGCTCTTTGCACACATCTTAGAATCATAATGAAAATAGTCTCTCTTCTGAAAAATAAATGCATCTAATGTGGAGGTCATAAGTACAAAGGGAAAAAAATGGTGTCATTAACTGTCTTGACCCCAACCAACTGAATCCCTCTTACCCTCATAACATTTTCTCTTCCTTCTTTCAACCTAATGCCATCATGTTCAAAGATTTGGGGCTATTAGCTCCATTAGAAGTAATCTTCAGAACTGGTAATTTACATGCATCAAGGGTTTTAATGCCAATGAGCTCTATAAAGTATCCTGCAAGAACCCAAATTTCCAAAATGCATTACAAGAGCAATGGTTTTGCTTCTGTTTTTGAATTTAGTTTTAACTATAGTATTTCTTCTGTCTCTCTCTCTCTGTCTCCACCCCCCACCCTCAGATTGTCCTAGACCTAAACCTCAGGGGGCTGTTCCTACGTGCCACTGCCTCAACTGCTTTCACCACCCTCCGCTGCTCTCCCATGAACTCTTTAAAAAGAATCTCAGAATCAAAAAATTTAGAAGGCACCTTAGGATTCTTTGCCTCTTTATTGTAGATGAGGAAACTGCATCCCGCAGATATTAAGTGGTCAGTTCAGGATTATAGATATGGTTAGCAGCAGAGGAGGGTCTCCTGATCCCAAACTGGGTACTCCTTTCCATATACCGTGCATTATCTCCACTGAATCAGTACATTCTAAGGCAAAGACTTCCCAAACAACGTGACAGCATTTGAGCAAAGTCTGCTCTCAAGAAGGCCAAGCCCCTTTTACCAAGACTCTCCAGGGTTCTCCTTGAAACTCAAGGTCTCTATGAGATTAATAACCATTTGTTAAAGGGCTACTGACTGCCAGGTTATTACCTGCATTGTCTCCAACCTTCAAAACAACCTTCAAATTATCTATCAAAATGCCCCATTTTGCTGGTGAAGGGACTGAATCGAGAGCCTTAGCAATTTGCCTAAAACCTAGCTGAACACAGTGGACCTAGGATTTCAACCCAAGTCTTAAAAGCTTTTTGCATGTGCCAGGTTGCTTCTCTTTCCATGATACCAGATCTTAACTGCAAGGACAAAATGATTTATCTATGCCTCTTTTTAAAAAGCTGAAAAATATTTATGGTTTATAATAAAACATACCCATAGTATACTGCTGTTGCTTTCATTCATTCATTCATTCATTCGTTCGTTCAGTAGGTAGGCATTGGAAACAGGCATCAATACAACACTCCAGAAAGAGTCCTAAAGTAAACTTACCATGGTATTCAATAGCGCAATCTTTGAATCACAGACTTTGACCACTTACTTAATAGGTTGTTCTGGGCTGTACACTTGAGAAGAAAAAGCAGCTTAGAAAGGAATCTGAAGGTAGCAAAATAATTAACTGTTTGGAAAACAAAGAACTACACAAAGAAGGGAATTATTTTGCCAGCTGAAGAGAAAGCAGCGTGGTAATTATTTTCCAGTGTATGAAAGGTTGTTATCCTGATAATTATGACAGACCATTCTCCATTTCCAAATAGAATGAGACAAGAAGAAATATAATAAAACATAGAGGGTTTGGCTAAATGTATTCAAGAATTTGCTGGGCCTGATTTTAAAGTTTGGCTTAATTTATGGGGAAAAAAAAAGATCATTGAGCTTCAAGAATGGTGGACTCTAATCACACAAGGCTTTATAAATTAGTGGTTTACACATGATTAAGCTATGATTTTCTCTAAGTAAGGTACATGTGAGGAGAAGAATGGAACAAAATTAACATTAAAGTACCTGACATTGCCGAAATTCTACAGAATAAGGCATTTATATATCACTATCTTATGAAATGTCTAATCTTACCACTTCCCACCTAGAATTACCCTCTGTGTATTCCTGCAGAAGGGCTAGCCAGTATTTCCATGGCCACTTATATTTTGGTGTCCACAGCCCTGGCTCTCTTCTCCCTCTTACCTGCTTGTGATTTGGAGCAGGTGGTGAGTGAAGAACCCCCTTCCCCAATCTTCCCTGAGGCAGGAACCCTAAAGCTTTGTAAATATAAAGACCACCTGGGTAATCACTGGTACTGACTCACAATCCTGGGGCCCAGAGAAGACTAAGGAGAGGAAGTGAGGAGGGAAAAAGAGAGGACCGTATCACATTTGGAAGGGGGTTCCAGGGATGACACTTGAGCAGGCTTTATACCTTTTTTATTTATTATTTTTATTGAAGTATAGTTGGTGTACAATATCATATAATTTACAGGTGTGCAATATAGTGACTCACAATTCTTAAAGGTGATACTCCATTTATAGCTATTAAAAATATTGGCTCTATCCCCATGTTGTATAATATATCCTTACAATGATAAGCTACAGTTCATTTTATACATAATAGTTGGCAGGCTTTATATCCTTTAAACTATTGTGCAGAGTCAGTTGCTGTACTGATTAGTCCCTGTTCATAGTGGTGTGACCATAAGTGAGTACATTATATACTATATATAATGCTTACAATAATGTCTGGCATAGAATAAGGAAATATTAACTATCATTACAATTATAATCATGACGGTCATGATACTTGTCCTAGGCTGGGTTTCCTAGAAGCAGCCTCTAAAACAAGGATTCCTGGACTAATGATTTATTGAGGATGTGCTCCCAGAGAAACCAATTAGGGAGGGAGGAGGGAGGGAGGCAGAGCAAGGCAGCCGAAGAAGCCAAGTTCTAGTAGACTTCAGGCAAAGTCCCAGTTCCAGCCTGGCCCTGTGAGAAGCTCTGGAGCATAACATGAGATCTCAGCCTTTGTTCTGCCTTGAGGCAAGAGAGTCGTCTTTCATGCCCCCACACCACAGTCATCAGCTGCCGGCTTAGCTGGACACGTCTTGCCGTCTGTGCACACTAGCAAAGCAGCTGCAGGAGCCCAAGGGCAGTCTCTGAAGGAGGTCACAGGGCCAAGCAGTTAGAAGCAGAGCACACAGAAACTAGGGCTGGACGCACAGAACGGGTGAAGGGGACTCGGGGGATCTGGATGGAGCGCTGAGTGTCCTCTCCGGTACTCCAGGGATACTGCAGTCTCGCCAGCACCCAGTGAGCCATTGTTACTATTGGATTTATACTCTGTCATCCAGGTAGTGGTCACGCAGTACGTGTGTGCTTACTCAGGCATCCCTTGCTTCCCTGGCTCTGTTCCCTGACACAGGGAAGTCAACTGGCACTTTCTACCAAAAGCATTGTTATTACGTTAAGTGTAGCTTTAAATACGACTCAATAGCAAAGAAACAAATAACCTGATTTAAAAATGGGCAAAGGACCTGAATAGAGATTTCTCGAAAGAAGACATACAGATGGTCAAAAGGGATATAAAAAGGTGCCCCAACATCACTAACCATCAGGGAAATGCAAATCAAAACCACATTGAAGCAGGGAGGATATAGCTCAAGTGGTAGAGTGCATTCCTAGCATGCACAAGGTCCTGGGTTCAATCCCCAGTATCTCCTCTAAAATAAATAAATAAATGAACCTAATTACCCCCCTCCAAAAAAAAAATTTTAGAAAAATAAATTAAATAAAAAATAAAAAAACACATTGAGATATCACTTCACACCTTGTAGAATGGCTATTATCAACAAACACAGAAGATAACACGTGCTGGCAAGGTTGTGGAGAAGAAGGAACCCTTGTGCACTCCGGTGGGATTGTAAATTGGTGCAGTCATTATGACAAACAGTATGGAGATTCCTCAAAATTTTAAAAACAGGACTACCATAGGATTCAGCAAACTGCTTTCTGGGTATACAGCCAAAGAATTAAAATCAGGATCAAGAAGAGATCTCTGCACTCCCATGTTCATTGCAGCATTATTCACCATAGCCAAGATGTGGAAGCAAGCAACCCAGATGTCTATCAACAGATGAATGGACAAAGAAGATGTGTACATACATACAGTGCAATATTATTCGTCCTTTAAAAAGAAGGAAATCTTGCCATTCACAACAACATGGATGAACCTATGCTAAGTGAAATAAGCCAGACAGAGAAAGACAAATTCTACATATCACTTATAAGAGGAATCTAAGATGGCCAAACGCATCAAAGCAGAGAGTCAAATGGTGGTTGCCAGACATGAGGGGAAGGAGGACATGGGGAGGTATTAGAGAGTACAAAGTTTTGGTCATGCAAGATGAATTCAGTCCTGGAGATCCATTATACAGCATCTAATCTATAGTTACTAATACTGAATTGTATACTTAGAATTTGCTAAGAAGGTAAATCTACATTGTTTTCCCATCACCCAAAAATGATAACCATTAAGAGGGCGGGAGGAAATGCTTGGAGGTGACAGATACGTTAATAGCATTGATTGTGTTGATTGTTCCAGTGATACATACTCATCTCCAAACTCAAGTTGTGCACATTGTATAAGTGCAGCATGTCACTCATACATTAATAAAGTGATTTTTGAAAAATACCAGTTACTCCTTTGGATAATCTCAGTTGTTGGAATCTCGGGACAAGAATTAGAGAAGGAAAGGCAGGGCAACTAGCTGAGGTGTAGCTGTGACAGAAGGTAATAACAAATCTCCGTGTGCTCACAGCTTTCTGAGAGATATGGAAGGGGATGGGGCACTGGGTCTTGAGGAACATTCTTACCACCTCTCTACTTTGGTGTCCTTTCTGACATGATAGTTTGCACAAAGGGAGCACTTGGAGCCCAGGTATCCTGAGATATGGAAGCCGCAGCAAAGCACACGTGAGAAGTGGTATCACTGCACAGCCCCAGAGCGGATTGCTTCCTACACAGGAAAGAAGAGAACTGATTGATTAAACTATTTATAACAAAGCTAATTTTTCAGATTCCAGATGCTAGACGCCTTCCAACTCTTGGTCTACCACTCATTTATTTCACTGGTTTTACTTAGGATAAAATTTTGTTTCCCTTGAATAATTATATTCCGGAGAATGTTTGACTTTTCAAAATCAATTCTTAAGTTAACTATCCCCAGAGCACCTGAAAAATTGTCTATCTGATGAAAAAAGCATTTTCATTTTTATGCTCCAATAACTCAAAATTGACTACAGTGAAATTTTTTATCAAACATTTTGAAAGAGAGGAAAAAAAAATCAGGTCTGGATTGAAAGTAAGAATAAGAAACTTAGGGCCCGTGGGGGACAAGAAACTTAGAATGAAGGTGCTTTCTCAACCAGAGCACTCCTGTTGAGACATGATAATAAAATGTTCACAGTGATGGAGACAAAATCCTACCTGGCACAATCTGAACAAAAGAAAAAAAAAAAAAAACCTTTATATTTCTGGAAGCATATCTGTTTGTCCAGGCATTTAGGTCTTTCTTTAGGCAAACACTTGTCACTTTTTATTGCTCACCAAATATTGAGTCGGTTGGATTAAACCTTTGGGTTTGATCTTGTTTTACAAAACAGAAGGCCATTTTCCTACAGTTGAGGAAGCCCGTGGATGGATGGCATGTATAAATTGTTATTACAATCATGTTTCAGCGTAGCTGAGCTAACTGACATGCACTCTCTGATCCATTTCCCCAGTGTTTAAACTTTAAAAAGAAAAAAAAAAATTTGAAACGCTTTAAAGCCATCTGCAAGCCTAATTAGCATGAACTCTAAGGCATTGTCTCAATTCTATTGTTATACTAGAATGCTGCGATAGTAGGTATTGTTTGAAATAAGTGGGCCATGGCTAGGGCTGAAAAGCAGTTTTTGGTATTTGGAAAGTCTCATTGCTCTAGTAGAATCTGACTTGCAATAAAAATACAATTTAGCACGAAGTTTGCTGTTTTCATGGTTCCAAGAAACCATTTATTAAACGGCTACTATATTCAACTTACAATGGCAGGTTAATATACCATAATCATAGTATATTCAGTGTTTTAAGGACTAAATAGCATTTGCTGGACAATTTTCCACTTATTTAAAAGAATTTTTCTGAAGAGGGGAGGGAAAATTTAGGCTATAGTTGAAAAGCTAAAACACATACATAGAATATGATGTAGGTGAAAAAAATATATATATGCCAATATTTTATAGCTGTATGTGATAAATGTCAACTAGATGGCCACACAATTTTTTTAAAAGCTCAGAAGAAGAGATCTGGTCACATTTAGTGGGAACAACGCCATCTCTCCTCTAGGAAATTGTTACCTAAAGAGGTGGAATTGACTGGGACCATTTTAAATTGACTGGGATCATTTTAAAACATGAGCGCCCAGAACTGTAGAGAGACTGCTCAGACTCCAGATAAATTTAGTAATCCCAAAGCAGAGAAAAAGTGTGTTTTGTTTCCCAGGGTAAAACCCTGTAAGAGTGAGTGCATGGTGTCAGAAGAGCGGTCTCTAGGGATGATGAGTGTGGCACCCAAGGAAAGGCTTATGGAGTCTGCGTAACCTAGGGTTGAGCAGGGAGGACAGTCAAAGATTTCTTGGCTCCTACAAAAAGCACAAAAGATGCCAGAAGCAAGCCACAGACTTAAATGAGTCTAATTGGGGGATGAAGAGAATGCAGGGTCGTTCACACAGACCCAAAGGGGAGCTTCCACTGGGATTGCATTTGTCTCAGCATGTCAGGTATCAAGGCCAATGTCAGGAGACCGGGATCAATTACAACTCAGTGGTGGCCAACAGATGCTGTGAGGTGGCTGAAGTTCTGAAGGTCCTTCACCTGGATGACACTTATGCCTCCCATTACTCAGATCATTACAAGGTTTTAGGGGAGAAAGAGAAGCAGAAATCAAGTTATTTCCTTGCACAATGAGTTTTGTGGTTATAAAATCTATGTTGTCTGGACACAATTACCCAGTGATCCATTCAGGCATTCAGTGGCATTTATTGAACTAGAATTTTGAAACACTGATACCATCTGATGATAGCCACTATGTAAGTTCTAAGAAGCATAAGCATTAATGAGAAAATGACCAACCCTGTCCTCAAGCTGGTTACAGTGAATAAAATAGAAAAAGCATATAAAGAAACAGTTCTGTTATAAAGTAACATGGGCTTTAATGGTACATAAACAGCCCAATGAGAATATAAAGGAAGACATAAACATAGCTACTCAGTGGGGTATATAAGAAAGCCTTATGATGGAGGCCATGTGGAGTGGTTTTTTATTTTAGGAGTTGAAAAAGCGATGAACATTTTACCAGATGTTTTAACAACAAAGAGTAAAAGCATGCATATTTATCAAAACAGAGTTAAAAAACAATATATGGTTGACTTTCGAACAACACATATTTGAATGGCATGAGTCCACTTATATGCGAATTTTTTTCCAACAAATATAGTGGAAAATTTTCTTGGAGATTTGTGACAGTTTAGAAAAACTCACAGATAAACCTGGCAGCCTAGAAACACACACACACACGCACACACAAATTAAGACAAAGGTACGTCATGAATGCATAATATGTATGTAGATACTAGTCACTGTTTACATAGGCATAAGTGAGTGATAGTTCATATAAAATTAATAATGTGTTAGTTTTCTTCCTGTTTTATATCTGTTCTTTCAAAGAATGACATGCCCCCACAGTATGCCTCTCTCTCCCATAAGTAGCCTATCGTCACAGGTAAGTGGTATTTTTTTAAAAAAGTAACAATGTTGCCTATATAGTATTATGAATATGGCTGCAATACTGTATGCCATAAAAATTTGATAAAAATTCATTTATTAGTATATAGGTTAGGCTCCCCAGAAGCAATCATATCGAATACACTAGGCTATCATAAAGCAGTCACATTACGGCTGCTTTGTTATCAATGTATGAATTTTGCACCTGTAAAGAAATATGAATTTCTTTTTCACAATTTTTTCATTTTTCATTTGTGATATCTGGTGTTACTAATACATATAACATCCATGGTGTTTTGTATCATATATGACAGTATTGATGTAGGTACTGACGGACAGACAATTCATCTTGCAAACAGACGTCGTAAACTTATAGTATGGATAAACACAGTGCAGTTCTGTAAATGCATTTTCCCTTCCTTATGATTTTCTTAATAGCATTTTCTTTTCTCTAGCTTACCTTATTGTAAGAATACATCATGTAATACATATATATACAAAATGCATGTTAATAGACTGTTTATGTTATCAGTAAGGCACTGGTCAACAGGAGGCTATTTTTAAGTTAAGTTTGGGGGGAGTAAAAAGTCATACACAGATTTTCAACTGCTCACAGGTCAGCACCCCAACACTCACGTTGTTTGAGGGTCAACTGTAAATGGTTTAGAATGGATGGGGTGAAGACTCCTGTTGTGGAAAATAACATCAGAGAAGTAGGTGCAGACTGAGATTATGAAATTTCTTATGCATCTGGAGTTCATCTGGAGTAGCAAGACAGTGAGGTGCCTCTTGGTTCTGGTGAGAGGATGTGATTAGTTTGTATGAATACTTCTGATGCAGGAAAAACGGATGTGGGGCGTGAGGAAGGCCGTGTCCCAGGTTTCAGCTGAGCCCCTGGAACGTGCCCCACCAAGTGTGGGTCCTTGGCGTCAGATAGGAACGAATTCAAGAGTGAGCCACAGTTGAGTAAAGGTAGATTTATTCAGAGAGATACATTGAAAGGCAAGAGAAAGGCCATGCAGGCCATCTCCGAAGAAGGAGAGAGAGAGAGAGAGAGAGAGAGAGAGAGAGAGAGAGAGAGAGAGAGAGGGAGAGAGAGGGAGGGAGGGTGGGAGAGCAGCGTTTTTATGGGCTTAGTGGCTTCATATGCTAATAAGTGGAAGGACCGGTCTAACTAGTCTGGGGAAGGGGCTGGGATTCCCAGGAAGTTGGCCATTTCCCACTCTTTGACCTTTTGTGGCTAGCCTTGGGACTGCCATGGCGCCTGTGGGCGTGTTATGCACCATGCTAATATATTACAATGAGCGTATAATGAAGCTCAAGATCTGCTAGAAGTCAAATCTCCCACCATCTTGAGCCTCAAGGCCTACTGGGGGTTGAATCTTTCGCCATTTTAATGTTAACTGCTGTAGCATTCCTTGAATGGCTGTGCCCTGCCCTCTTCCTGTCGCACTTCCATGCAAGGCTAGAGACTGAATCCCTGCTTGGAGACAAGTAAGAAGGGAACCTGGTCCTCTTGATAAGGAGGATGCTTGATTAGGGGATGCTAGTCACAGGAGAGAGTGGGGAGGGGAACGGGCAGTTAGGCCATTCGAAGTCCTCCTGGTTCCATCAGATGTTAAGACAGCACAACATATTGGACCTTAATTTTAGATCTCCTACCACAGGACTGTATTTAACTAAATAAAACTTAATAATTGGTTAAAATTAAACTTACATCAGATAGTGCTGCTTTTGGATGGAATGTTCTAAAATTCTAGTGTATTATTTAGAAAGAAACGCAGTACATAGTATGTACTCAATAAATGTTCCCTTCCCTTGCTATCTTTTCCTCCTGATCTCCCCCACGGAATTGTTTCTGTCTCTTTGAAATTGCATAACACTCTGC
The DNA here is from genome assembly GCF_009834535.1 of Camelus ferus. Classification (NCBI taxonomy): domain Eukaryota; kingdom Metazoa; phylum Chordata; class Mammalia; order Artiodactyla; family Camelidae; genus Camelus; species Camelus ferus. The sequence continues at coordinate 26,219,368 of NC_045702.1, forward strand.
AACTCCATTTTTTTTGGATGTATGCAAAAAGGATGTATGCCTTTTTTTGCATTTGTCCATCTCTAGATGAGGTAGCTAACATTGCATATATCTCAAGATTCCCTATACTACTGGGAAAGTGCCATGTACATAGTAGCTACTTGATACATTTATCTAATTGAACTCCAAAGCAGTCAAGCAATTTGACCAAAACAAGAAATAGCAGAGCCAAATCTCTTGATACCAATCACATCTTTTTTCAACTCTGCGAACAGTAGACTGCTTGTATTGGAGATTTGAATACTTGCTGTAGAATGGAGGAAGTTATTTTATTTGAGGAGATCACATTGCCTCTAGCAAAATAGTCCACAATTATGTATTAATCACTTGAACATGCTTCTCTAGTAGAACATAAGAGAAAATAAACATGGACAAAATTAAACACTGAATGACAATAGAATATTTTTAACCTGAAAATATTAGAACTTGACTAGTTCTTATATAGCCTCAAAACATTAGTCCTTCCTCCACACTGTAAAAAACATTGCCATTTACTACCTCTTCTGTCTTAGATATTCCTTAATATATCTCTGCAGTTGTCCAATATAAGACTGTTTCAGTGGGAAACAGGTGGGCCCATCCCCAGAACCTGATTTTGTTGGTCTAGGGTAGGGTCCAGGCGCACATCTGTACCTCTGGGATAGGCATCACTGGGATTCACAGCCGTATAGCCAGATACCCCCTGGACATTCCAACCTTCTGTCCTACAGGCACCTGTAATAACACAAGACATTTCAAATTCTTTTTTTTTTTTTGTTTTGTTATTTGAGTACTTTATTTTTATTTTTTTACAAACTTGGAACTTGATTTTTTTTAAATTTACAGCAACATGGATTGATCTTTATATGGCGTGAAAATATAAAAAAAGAGAATTAAGTCTGTTACAATGTCATTAATGTAAATTTTTAAAAAGACAAATACATACTTAAATACTACATATTTATCAGGATTCAAGCCTATTTAAGGTTATATATCAAATACATGTAGAGAAGGGAAATGAGAGGAACAGGATGAAGAGAGTACCAGTAAGCCAAGAGGAACCTGGCCTGGTTTTATGAAATAAACTGAGCGGTACATATTTAAATGAATTCTTTGCACATGAGCTTTAGAAAAAAAATATGTGTAATTCTGAGTTCTGCCCTAGTGCCAGGCTTTTAACAGAATCCTCTTAAACATTTTGAAAGCTTTATTTAATCAGGGACAATTATATGGTGCTGTTTCAAAGGTTGATCAGTGGATTCATTAATTAACACATATAAAAGAAATTAAGGTGTTGACTCACTTTCTAATTCTTTTAAGTTTAAAATATATAATTCAAAATGGTACGAATGATTTTAGTACTGAAAATTAACAAATGTTGTTACAGTACTAGAATTAGAGTTACCAGATTTTTTACCAAACTGGGATACTTTTGTGAATAAAAGACAGAAAAATCATTTTAAAAAGTGTATAATATTTGCAATGTTTATTTATTGACTGATCACTCATTATATTGGTGGACAGAAGTGATGACTCTATTCTCAAAACATTTTTAAGGATTCCTGCTTCCAGACTCAGTAAGTAACGGTAACTAAGTTCATTCTCTCACCTTTAAAGAGATAACACAATGAACAAAATGCATGAAGCAAAAGATTTCAGACTCTGGACAACAGGCAGTCAGGAGAGGGATCCCTGAGGGGTGGGGAACAAGTGAGGTAAGCCCATGATTACCCCAACTGACTGCCTACTAAGAGTTTCCAGGAACAGGAATCTAAACCAGAGGCCAGCAGATCGCTTAGTTGAAAAGATAGAGCTGAGAACTGGGGAAGGCCGAGAGACTGGAATTGGCAGCACTTCATCCATCAAATAATTCAATTAAACATTTCCAGTTGATTTTAACCAGAATGCAAAAAAAAATTTTAGAGAACTCATTTTTTTAAAGTTCAATACCATTGGAAAATATAAAGGAGATTTATAAGGTCAACATTTCAAAAATCTAGTTAATAGTAGGCAGCACAGAAGAAAGCATGCATTGCTATGGTAACATTTTTTTTTTATTCAACATTAACCTAGTCACAAAAAGTGTATACTTCACTCACTTGTGTATATATAAAAATCTGAGTAAATTTTTGCAACTATAGTTTTGATTAATACAACAGAGATGCTTACTTAAATGCAGCTGTGAGTTGAGTGTGCATGGTAATTAATTCCAAGCATTTCTGCTTTATAAAGTTTTTAATTTAATGATAGCATGGTTTTTCCTATGACCCTGTCCTCCACAAATATTCTGTGTATATTATAATGTCAAAACATATAATTTGTTCTTCAATGTTGAACTTTTGATTTAATTTATGGTACCATTAACAATAGTCAGAAGTTTCACTCTCAACTTAGTGAAATTTCAAAAGCATTTCATTGGTTCTGTTAGTTGAATTTAAAAATTGAACCATTGGTGTTAATTCACCTGACTTTCTACTTGGAGCATCTGAGGTCAATGATATAAAACAGGCCTTATTTAAGTGTTTGACAGGTTCTGACGGGGCCAACACATTCATTGCAGTTGCTTCACTTTTTGTACATTTAAAAAAAAAAAATGGAAATCAGAAATGAGTGCAATTAATTCAAAGACTCATTTGATTTTAATGAAAAGTGGTGCAGAGTCTCCCTAAAATAACTACCCACTACACATTTCTGAAGTAGATGCTAATGCCTCTTAAGCTTATTTTTTATTTGTCAGTGATATTATTTACTACAGCTTCCATAATTGGATGGTAAACATCTTCAGCTTTTTTTTAGTTCATTGCTGTCAAAAGGGTTTATTGCAAAATAAAAGAAACTAACTCCAAAATGAAATACCATATTTATTATAGTATACATAGGATATATTATAATATGATAAATAAGTCCTATTATACCCTACTTAATAAATGACTAGCCCACGGTAGCAAGAGCATTCAGACGACTTTCACACGCTCTGCAGAGTAGCTGCTGCCTCCATTTGTCCAGCGTACTTTTGTGCTGAAGGTGTGGGAAGTACTTTCAGTCATTCTCTCACGTACTGCTGACTAAATGGCACATCTGGTTCACTGTAGAATTGAGAAACAATTGAGATTTTTACCCAGCTCAACACCAAAGCCTGTGTTCTTAGTGGTAATTATGTTTCATTCAGGGGTTATACACTATATATTCTGTAAAGCCTTGCCTGAAATTCTCGCATTCTGATTATACATTGCTGCGTAATGAACCACCACAAACTTAGTGGCATGAGACAACCACAATTGTAATATGTCCATGGATTCTGAGTCCAAAGTTTCTTTATTTAATATATTTCATTTTTCTGAACAAATTTTATTGTGGTAAGAACATTTAACGGGAGCTCTACCCTTTTAACAACATTTTAAGTGTAAGATACATTATTGTTGACCGTACGTGCAATGTTGTGCAACAGGTCTCTAAAGCTTATTCACCTTGATAACTGAAACTTTACATCTGCTGATTAGTAACTCCCAATTTTCCCCTGGCCCCAGTCCTTGGCAGCCACCGTTCCACTCTTTGATTCTATGAATTTTACCGTATTAGATGCTGCATATAAGTGTTTGTCCTTCAGTGCCTGGCTTATTATACTTTGCCTAATGTCGTCAAGGTCCATCTATGTTGTCACATATTGCAGAATATTTCTGGCAAGGTGCAACACAGATGGCTTGTTTCTACTCCATGAAGACTGAGGCCTCTCCTAAGAGACTCAAGTGGTTCAGGCTGGACCATCTGAAGGCGCCTTCACTCACGCGTCCTGTGATGGGGCTGAATGAGCCTGAGGCTGGGTTCAGTGGGAACCAGAAGAGTCTGCTCGTGGCCTCTCCAGGTGGTTTGGGCTTCGCACTGTGTAGCGGTCAGGTTCTGAGACGCAGTGTAACTAAAAGGAGTGTCTGGAAACATTTCACAAGAAACAGGCGGATGTTTCTTGGCTTTTTAAGACCAGTCTCAGAAGTCACATAGCTTCATTGCCACCATATCCTGTTGGTCAAAATAGGCACAAATCTACCCAGATTCAAGGGCAGAGAACATAGACCACCACCTCTTAAAAGAAGCAATATCAAAGAATTTAAGGCCATGCATTCAATGACCAAATACTCCTCTCTCTCTCCCTCTCTCTCTCTCCCTCTCTCTCTCTCCCTCTCTCTCTCTCTCTCACACACACACACACACAGATAGATTTGATTACTTCTTTGTGTTCTCATGGTCCTTTGTACAGGCAACTGTCTGATCACCTCTGACCTGTTACACACTTATTTGTTTACACACATGCCTTCTCTACTAGACTGTAAGTTTCTTAAGGAGCAGGTTTCTTTTATCCCCAGATCTCAGCATAATGCATGGCACGTACTAGCTGCTCAGGCAGTGAGTGTTGAATAGTCGATTGATGAATAGATGGATTTTTTTTTTAAAGCAACAACAAAAAACACCTACTTCCTCCAGTTACCAATATAGGTTTTGTGCATTAAAACATCAATTGCCCAGATCTTTCTTTCCTCCATTCCAAATGGATGCCATGAAACCTCTCTTTAGTGAAGAGCATATGAACAAATAGTCTACCTTCTTTCCTGAAGGTGGAAATCACGCGGGAGGCAGGGCATAGGCTTCCAAGAGGAGGTACTGGCATCTCCAGGTGACCTGGATATTTGACCCTGGAAGATGGGGCTCTTTACTTGGCCATACTTGGTCCTGTGGCTCCCCTAGGAAAGTTTGCTAAACAAACCTTCCTGCCTTCTTGTCCTCCCCTTAGCTCTGAGCACTGTTCAGAGATCTGAAATCTGTTCAGAATTTCCTGTGTTATGCTGAATTTTAAGAGCTGGTGATTCTATAAGCCTTGTATGAAGGAAAATACAAACTTACATTATTGAAATGACAGCCTTTTATCCCATATTTTCCATCTTGACATTTTTTCTGATTTATGACATGTATTTGTTTTCCAATACCTTGGTATTTCAGATTTTCTTTCTTGTTGTTTAAAAAAAAGGCAGTGTTGAAAATGTAATTGAATGTTTTCCTGGATGAAAATTATATACTTGTTTGCTGCCATTCAGCCACTCAACAAGTTGAATTTTCTGCATCAACAGAATATGCCTAAATTTAATTTTATTGTTGTTTGGTTGAGTATCTTGTAATAGTTTTAAAATATAAAACAGATTGTTCAGCGAGATTCCGGCTGCCAGAGAAAACATTACTAAGTGGTTCCTGTAGATAAGTTTGGCTGAAGGGTGACACTGGGGAGTGGCCTTCCTTAGCTCTAAAGTACCTTCAACCTCACTGATTCACTTCTCTCTGTAAAGGGTCGCCATGAAGGCTATAATGGGCCTGGGGGGAGATGGCTCTCCCAATGTGGTCCCGTGGTTGTCCGTAGAACCTGCCAAAGTGAAATACTTTACTTGCGGTTTACATCTACTAGAACTATCTCTCTTCACTCTGATCCCCTCTCTCTACCACACTCTTTTCCTGCTCAAGATGCTGGAGTAACTGTGGCATTTTTGGGGATCCAGATAAGCAGAGTTAGGAATATGCCATTTCAACTACAATTTGAAAATGCGTTTGGGGATGTTTCAGTAGAACAAGATGTAAAGGACAGATTCCCAGTTTTCTCATATCATGGGTAACTTCCTTATACATCTTTAAATTTATTCATTAAATCAATGGGAAATTTTTTTAAATTAATGAAATAGAAAAAAAACAGGCCATAAAGGTGAGCAGTGAAATCAAGAGGAATTAATCTGTCTTTGGCAAATTATACCCCAAGCAATAATTCATTAAGAAAAAGAGATGTATTTATAAGAAAAGTAATGAATAGACTCTTGGATTATTTGACAATCCAAATAATAAAGAGGAGCAAATCATATGATCATGTTGGGGAGATATTTAAAATTCTTCCTCACTGGACGTGAACTGTTGAGGTCAGTGAATGCACATATATGTAAAATCACTTGCAGGGCTTGTTAAAGCCAAGATCACTGTGTTTTTGTTTCACCCCAGAGTCTAAATCAGTAGCTCTGGGTGGGTGGCGGGGGGAGGGTATTGAGAATTTATTTGTATTTCTAATTAGTCCCTTGGTGATACTGGTGGTGCTGATTAAGGGTCCCACTTACAGAACCACTGAATTTTTTTTAAGATAATTTTCTTGCATCTCTTCTTCCTTTTGCTCTTTTTAGTAAACTTAGTCGCCTGTTCCATTCTTTACAAAACAATTGGCTATAAATAAATATTGTCATACATTAATTAGTAGTGACCCTGTTCTGATTGTTTCTGCTGATTTACTCTTTGGTTTCTTGTATAGAAATCCTTCTCTTTAGAATAAGCTCACTGCCATATGTTGTCCTATATCAATTAATTTCTGACCTTAATAGGTGCATATTTAGATTCTGAAGAATTCAGATGGAAAAGTATGCCCTTGTTTGACATTTTCAAGAACTGGTATAAAACCATTTAATTCTTTATTTTGTTCAAAAGATTAAAAAAAAAAAAAGCTGAAGGTCACCGCATAACAAAATAGCTTGTTATTTTCAAAATGGTCAAAATGATCATATGACTGAGTGTGACTATTACGCTTACCAGGAGGGTAGTTATATTTTATGAAATTGAGGTTTTGGTTAACTGTTCCAGAGAACACTTGGGAGTAAGTGAATTTAGGGCATTCAAGTCATTTTTACTTGGTTGACAAGGTGATCATTGATTGTAGATTACTTGGCACATAGGACTGTCCCTGGCAAGTTTCTGAGTTCTACCAGATGTTGGACACGGCTTTTAGGATGTTCAAGGACAGCTTCTCATGAGCGGCGTGTCACTCCACTGCTGCGGGGAAACAAAACTTCGTGTTTCATTTCATCACAATGTGATTCCTTAGGTATCCCTGTCTCACATAATGCAGTTCTTACTCTCTGATGGAGACAGAAAATTCATTGATCTTCACAGTGGTTGTATTTCTTTGATTTAAACCCCAAACTATGTTGATGTCTCAAAGTTAGATGCTCAAAAAAAAAAAAAAAAAAAATCCAAGCCCAAAACTATAATTTAAGCAGATTTAAGTGAAAACTCACCTCCTTCCATGGCAGATTAATCTCCTATTTTTCATCTTTAAAGATTACACGTGAACTGTAACAAAGAGGTCCTCATATGCTCTATTTTAAAAAAGTGAAATATTTAGTGACTCTTTCGTGTAAAAAAGTAGTCCCACTTACAACAGAGTACCTGCCTTTATAGTATTGAGTTTGATTATTGCTTTAAAAAAGGACTTTTAAGAAAGCAAGTAAGGGACTTCCCCTTCTGAGAAGGTGACATCCAGAAGGTAACGTTTCCTATTCCTCCTGCTTAATACAGCTAAGACCCCTGGACATTGTATCAAAACAAACAAAAGAAAACTGTGGAAGGCTGGGAGAAGGCAGACCCGATGGGCACCTCAGTACCCAAAGAACGACATGGTGATGTGTTCCCTGGGGGTTCTCCTTTTTTCTATTTTTTTTTTTTTTGGATTTTTGCCTCATGCATCTCCAGACTTGGAGCTAAGGAAGCTGGTTACCTGGAGATGCAAATGAATGCAGACAAAACAAACAGACCAAAAACAAACAAACCAAAAAACTCAGAAGCCTGTCCTCTCTAGCCAGAAGACCAGGAAAGGGACATCCTAGAAAGATTAAAAAAAAAAAAAAATTTTGTACTGCGCAGATCCTTAGGGAGACTTTGGGCTGCCTTGTTGCTGGCCTTTCCCCCGGGACCTGAAGAAGCACTGTAAGCCCAGGTCTGATGACATGATATCAACCTTGAAGGGCTCACCCCCCCACAGCAGACCACGCATGGGCCGATTTCTCCCGGGACAAGTCACTGTCTGTACGTGTGACCTGTGCGGTCACAGGGTCCCAGCCCTCAGGAGGGCTCTGCACTTGGTTTAATACCCTGTTGTTGCCATCTTGAAATTCTTAATGATTTTTGGACAAGGGGGCCTGCAATTTCTTTTTGCCATTGAGCACCTCAAACCAAGTAGCTGGTCCTGACTGTGAATCTGGTAGTGCTGTTTGCACTAAGCACTGTTTAGTTGATCAATAACGTTACTCTGTCAGAAAAGTGAGAGGAAGTGTTTATCACATAAAGGCTTGTCATATTTCTTGAATCCCCACTTTTTAGGTCTGCAATGCAAATTACATTTATACTGTCATTGCTGTAATGTTAGAAACAGAAATATGAATATGACTGTAGCCAACTGTGCATTATGAAGCACCCCAGTCAAAGGGCACAAATCCAGTTCCCTCACTTTAATTCTTAAATGGTATGAGCATAGAGAAGGCTGTCAGGTCATGTTTATCCTGAATCCTCCACCTTCTCTTTCTTCCCACCGTATCGTCTTGTGCTTTCCATCATGAATGCAGTCCCTCCTGTTTCAAATCTGTTCTCATGATCATTTTATATATCATTTTCACCTTACAATAAAATTTCACCAATTAGCAGATAACCCTCGAATATTTTTAATTTTGTTAATTCATTTCTAATTCTGGACTGCAACATTCTCCTCAGTAAAGAAATTATAAACATCAGCTTTGAAAATGACAAAGACATTTTGCTAAGGTCTCCTAAATTTTGCTAATAGGTAAGGTCTAGACCTCCTTAAATAAATAGAAAAATTATTCTGCTTTCCAAACGTCTAGATTTTTTGTTTTTTTCTTTGAAAGTTTGACTTGTTTATTTTTTGTTTATTTTTATAAACCATGAGTATTGCAATGGTTTAGACTGAGATGAACAGATGGATTATAAATCTCTGCCTCTAATGGGTTGCTTTATCCAGTTCACAAAGATTTGCTTTACTCCATTCACAGGCACCTCTAAAAAACAGGGAAGGAAATGTCTAAATTGACAATAGAGCTGTTGTCATAATGCCCCTATCTGATCAAATTTTAACCAGAAAAAAAAATTCTGTCTCTGTGCTAAAATTGGAAACCATCAGTAAATGCCTAAATGCACGTCCTCATACTTCCCTCAGCAACCTACTCAGAGAGGTAGAACAAATGGAGGTTCTCTGATGCCCAGACGATTCTCTGCTGTTCTAACAGCTCAGGGTCACTCATATGTTGACCCTGGTTTATGGCAGATAGAGCTTATCTAGGAAGGAACTGAAGGTATTTTATACTTTTAAATATTTTCGTCTTAGGTAAATGTATATATTGCCTTTCAATAGCTCTTTTAGAAAAGGGGTTTGTGATACTACAAATCAAAACATTAAGTATTTTTCCATTCATCACCTCCTCTGACCCTCATGTTTTTCAACCTTTTCAAAGCCAGCTTTATCTTCCTTCTTAATGCATCTGTGCTCAAATACACTTACACATATCAAGGGTCTGTTTCCTAAAAGAAAACATCCTGTCTTTTTTTTTTTCCCCTAAGAAAATATTGCGATTATGATAATCCTAAAGAGTTAAATAAAATAATTGCTTCCTAATTTCCATGTTACAACATGCATTTAAGTTCAGTTTTTATCTCAAAGATGTATTTTAGCCTTCCATTAACTTCAGTGGAATAGGTATGCAAAATGTATTTGAAGAGAAAATTGTACCAGAAGTTGGTAAGTATTTCAAGGATAAAGGTACAATTGAAATGTTCAGTGAGATCTACATCTCTACTATTCAAATGATGTTAAATGCACATCAAAGTTATACAATGACTTTTCCTGGTATCTCAGATACTTGCTAGTGTAAGTAAAGGTTGCACTATTTTCTGCGGAGTTAAGGTCTGCATGTACAAAGCACATGGGTCAGTTATTGGTGTTATTACTCATGTATTTCACTAGATGGCGCCAGGAGCATCTGAAATAGCGCAGGGCCACACACCAGCCTCCTGAAATTTCTTTATTTCAGCATTTCCTTATATTGTATAATATTCCATTTCCGAAAAAAAAAAAAAATGTAATTACTTATGAACAGTTTATATACCCATGTATACCTACACACATGCTTTACTATCAGTGTTTTTTTAAAAAATCACAAAATTCCGTTGGAAATTGTACATTTTTTAACCTATTTTAGGATAGCCATTTAGTTTTTCCTCTTTGCTTATGAACCATTTATGATGATAACTCAACTTAGTAACATTCTGCCAAACTGCTATACTGTAGTACCCTAACCCAGTTTATTTTTTCAAAATGTATAAATGTCTACAAGAATATTAGAAATAGTGGCTGCAGGAAGAGCTTTATCATCTAAAGTCAGATGAACAAGCTAATGGCCACAGGGACCCAACTTCCAGCCTACATAATGAGGAATAATTAAATTACAGTTTCTCTGACTCTAAGACTTTTTGCATGCAGCAAGCAGTGAAGTAGGTTAGAAAATTATGGTCTCAAACAAATAGAGCAGAATCCTTCATTTTGCTGATGTTGGAAAAGAGTTTCTAATTTCCAGACTGCTGACCCTCCCTGAAACAGTTGAAGTTTGTTGGTATGTAATGTCCGCTAGTATATAGGAGAGATTTTTTTTTTTCTGCTCATTTATTACTTAAGTATCACTGTTATGGAGAAAGTGAGTAAGAAGGACTTAATAGTCACAGAACTGGTGTGGGCTCTGCTGGGCACAGGTGGAAGGGTAGCCTGAGAAGTGGGGACAGGAGGTGGGAACACAGAGACAGACCTGTACAATCACGCCCAGTAGGGTGTTCAAGACAGTAAAACACGTATCACTTGAAGGTGGCAATTAGACCATAGCATCTCCCATAGTTGGCCCCAGGGTCTTTGTAATGCCTTAAAGCCAAATTGTTTAGACACAATCAGGCTTTTATTTTTTAGCATCTACTGCTGTTTTATACAGAGCTGTCCTGGAAGGAGATGCTTTCAGATCATGTAGATCAAATAATTAAAACCTTATTTTGATTTTCAATAAAGTATTTTTGTTTTGATTTAACTGCTCATTTATTTCTATTTTCTTAATAATTTGAGTGCTGGTTTGTAACAAAGAATATTCAAAGTAGTGAAAACTGATTTTTTTAAAATAGGTTTTACGCATTGAGTTCGACTTCTGGAAAAGATCTGCCATTTTGAAACAAAAAGATAAATAAGTGGACACCCTTTGTACAATTTAATAGATCTCAACAACATATACTATATAGGTAGAAAGCATATATGTGTGTTTGTCTTAAGGAGTGAGTTTTATAAATTGTTTACCAATTTCTGAAGAATTAACTCTAAAGTCATAAGATTCGAGAAAGTATGAAACTCTATGCATTACTACACGTGTGATCCTAGGTGGGGTATTAACATCTCTGAGCTTCAGTTCCTTGCCTTTAAGATGGGGATAATACTGACCTTACTCAGGTTGTTAAAAGGATTAAATGAATTTAGATGTCTAGCCCAGGCCAGCACTTAACTGGGTGCTCAGCCAATATGGTGTTCTCCCTTCTCCCAACTCCCCTACTCAGAGTGATGGAATATTATTTAAAATGGGCAGGCAAGCACTAAGTCGATGGTATTTTAAAACAATGTGACAGTCTTTATTTTGTCAGTGGGTAGATTCACTGTAACTGAGAATTATAAATCTCTTTAAAAACTTACAATTGCCTGCTTTCCATATCTCTAAGGTAGAAATTATGCAAAGAGTGCCAGTGCCCTCCTAGTCTTATCTGATGGTTCTATGTGCTGATAGCTTTTTGCTTCCATTTCTTTCACTTGTCTGGAAAGTGACAAGGGTAGAGAATGCAACCCCACCGGTGCCACTACCCCAGGCCACACAGGGAGGTCCCCGTGGTACTGTGTGCAGGACAAAATGAACCTGACAATTAAGGAGATTTTGTCTCCCGTGTCCAGCTAGTTTCAGGAGGACCAAGAGTTCTGATCTTAGCTATTTGCTCATTAAACAAAGAACAGGATGTTGGTTAGAGGTAAAAGGGAAGGAGGTTGTGTCTGGTTTTGTCATCAGTTTCAGGCAAAAGGGGAAAGGTCTGTGTTTGGCTTTGTCATCACAAAGGAATCATCTGCGAATCTAATAGGAGTCTAACAGGAACAGCAAGTCTCATCTAAGTCAGACGCCGGAGGGTGGCTCTTTTTGGTAATCTTTTCAGAACATAAAATGGTGAGGGATTTCTGAAGACAAAAATTTGGAAAGACTTGTCAACCATCATTATTTTCTAGAAGCACAAGTCTCAGGTAAAGTTCAACATTGTTGATCCGCTCTCTCTTTTCATTCAAGACAAGTGGATTTCATTCATTGCTGAACAACTCAGAGGTGACGGTGAATCACCTGAGCGAGGTGAACCAGGGTCTAAGAAAGACTCTTACAGGGACTCTTGTTGAAGCTGTACCTGTACAAGTAATTGAATCATCTACTGAGAGGCAGTGGCACAGGTCAGTTGTTTTAAAGTTCTGGAGATCAGTCATCTGAAAAGAGAAATGCTGCAGATGAAAATAGAAATATTACTATAAAAGTCTAGGTTAAAGTGGGGAGCCAGGAGTTGAACCCCAAGAATGTTCCGTCTAGTGGGTTCCAGGGGTTGGTGGATGGAAACCTTTCCATTATGCAGCCCTGCTCATAAGGTAAGACGTCAGTGCTCTTGGTGGTATTGTCCAGTCCTGGTTACATCTCGTGTAAGGACATGCATGACCCAAGCATTTCATAGACCTTCCTTAGTGGCCCAGACAGTGACTTGTCCAGGGAGGAATCCTGGTCCACTGTGGTGGCGAGCCCTTCGAGGCTGAGATCACGTCCTCAGGCTTTAGCTCCGAATGCTTCTTCAGATCCTGGGGGAAAGGCCAGCGACAAGGCAACCTAGAGTCTCAGTAAGGATCTGTGCCATCAGGTTTTTGTTCTCAGCAATGCCAAGTCAGGAAGGAGGGAGAGGATTTGGAAACCTTAGTTGGAGGACAGTAGCCAGATAGTGAAGGAAACAGGAAGAATTTCAAGTTTGGTATGGGCTGACAATTTGTGCAAGGTTAACAGTGTCCAGTCCAACTTGCAGGCAGGCAATAGAACTAGTTTTTCCAGAGTCGGGAAGGAAGTGAATTAAGTTTTAACCAAACAAGACAGAAATTGCACCTCCGTCAGTTACCTGCAATTTATAAAGAGGTCAAACTCGTTCAAAGACAATGAACATATCGCTGTGACATGACCTCCATCCATCTTAATCAAGCCTTCCCCATTGGAAGACCCGCCTTAAACCAAACTCCAGATTTTCAGTTAATATCAGACCTGGACTTTGCCTTTGGAGACACGGACAAAGCTCCTCCTTCCCTGCCCCAGTGAGCAATAAACTCAGCTTTGTCTTGTCAACAGGTTATATTAGTGATATATTTGGAGAGATGACATTTGACAGTTGAGTGTTGGGTTGGGGAGTTGGCTGGCTTTTGGGGACCAACAACGAAAAGAAGCCAGAAGATGAGACAGAGTCAAGTGCTCAGCTGAAACTTCTTCCAGGTTAATTAGTCTTAGAATTAACAAATTGGAGGCAACTCTCAGCCTGAGAAATAGATTAGATTTGACATTTGTATAACAAACAAAATTTACTGAAGACCTTTAAGTAGCTGATTCAGTTTAGTTAAGTTTGTTTCATGCAGCGTCATCCTCTATTAAACATGCTTACTAAAACTTTTCTATCATGATTTTGAAAAGGAAATCCCCAGGCTGGGACTAATCACAATGTCTGAACAAATAAAATGCTGATTTTAAATTTAGTAGCCATTTGTGTTACATTTAATTGTGTTCAGAATTAAAAAAAACTTCTTATTAATATTATTTATCACTACCACTACCACAAAAATTCAGGAGAGTAGCCTCTAAATAAAATTAAAAAAAAATAAATGTTTTCTGACTCTTTGAGGTTACAGAAGGCTCTTTAAAAATTGGAATGTGTAAAAATAAATGTGCTCTGATTTCTGCATCTAGTAATTGTTTTAAGTAAGATTTTTATTCCAAATTTTGTATGAAAGGAGTTTAGTTGTTTAAAGGGACTTTTTATAGCTCATGTGAATAGACCTGTGAGAATATATATGTTGAATAGACAGGGGCATGGGTGAGTCTCCAGCACATGGTCATTGGATCTCTGGGTTTCTTGGGTTCCTGTGTAGGAAATGATTCTATCTTTACATCATTTTTTTCTCTACAGCTTCTTTTGTTGAAGTGCAGTTGATTTACAATATTGTGTTAATTTCTGCTTTACAACATAGTGATTCATGTATACATATATATATATATATATATTCCCTTTCATACTCTTTTTTGTTATAGACCATTACAAAGTATTGAATATAATTCCCTGTGCTGTACAGTAGGACCTTGTTGTTTTATCTTTACATTATAATTGGTCATTTCACCCCAGGTCAGAGTTGATCTCTTTACAGCTTTCATACTTTTTTATTAGCTTCCTCTAATAGCTTCAGTCAAAACTCAGTTTGCATAGAAAATATGTGTGACACAGAGGGAGGAAGAAGTCACTTTAAACGGAAGTAAAAGGGGATAATAAATTAGACATATCATCATGTTGCTCTGAAACCAAGGTATTTTCCAAAAGTATTATAAATGAGAACTAAAATTGCTCCTTCCTTGGTATAACAGCAAGCTAAGAAAATCTTTTTTTCTTTAAAAAATTTTTTTATTGTTACTTTTTTATTAGTATAGTCAGTTTACAATGTGTCAATTTCTGGTGTTAGGAAAATCTTTAGCCATTTAATGATCTGTTTGGTTCCCAATGTCTTGTCAATATTGTAAAATACACATGCAGCACTAAAACAATTTTTCAAAATACTGGGACAACCCAGAGGGGTTGGGGGAAGCCTCAAAAAACACACCCAGAAACTAAAACCTGTTTTCTGTGATGTTTGGACAGCTATAAACAGGAGTGCGTTACAAGGAGATCCTTTCCCTCCCCCGTCAGGCTTTCATTTTTGAACTTGTGAAGTTATCTGAGCAGATGGATTAACAATTCACTTTGGCCTTAAAGTCACTGGCAAGGCACGTGTGACTGAGCTAATAGGAATTACTGGTTCACATTTACGAGACTCAGCTTAGCATTGTGCAAGTCTGTAAATGACAGACAAGTTCCTCGTTAGGATTTCAGGAGTGCAATCAATACCACCAAAGGAAGTTAAACAAATATGGTTGGTAGTTGCTTAAAAACGTACTTCAGAGGTACTTGAGATTAGAACTGGCAACATTTCTGGGAAATAACCTTTGGAACCGACTTCAAGTAAGTCATTCCACTGTGGCGCCTTGCTTATTCCAGCTGTACCGTGAGGTACATTTTCTTTCTTTCTAACTCTTATCTCCCTCTTTTATTTACCTGCATATAATTTATACCTATATGCCTACACACAGCCGTTCATTGAGAAAATATTTTTTGAGTGCCTCTGAAGCTGCTGATGATCTGCTGGGTGCTGGGGACTTAGAGTTAACCGTAGAGGTGCTCCTGCCCTCTTGGAAGCTTCTAGTCTCAGGAAGGACACAATTACAATACACTGTAGTGAAATGTGATAAAACGGGGGAAGTTCAGTGTGATTTGGGAGCTGCTGGGAGGGGCACCAAACAACTTTGGGCGTGGGGAAGGGAGTCAGAAACGACTCCTGGAAAATGTAGTGAATAAGGTGAAAAGATAAGTAGAAATAAACCTTGTGGAGGTGTGAAGAAAGGACGGTCACCAGCAGAGATGTCCATGTGCCCTGTATATTCGGAGGCTGTGTGATACTGACCAGTACTAGATTGTAAGCACTTTCAGAGCAACAGCTCTGCCTTTCATTTACGCTGTCTAGTTCATGGATTGTATTTGATACATGCACCATAAATGTTTGATCAAAGAAGTAAAGGGAAAGATGCAGAGAGTTATAGAGTGTCCAGGAAGTAGGCACAAATCCGCTAGAGGATGAGGTTTCCCAATACCTCGTCCAGGACTCCTGGCAGGTGAAGTAAGGCACTGAAAGTTAATTTTATCAGGTCAAAGATACCCACAAAACAGACAAAGAAACTCTCCAGAGCCCTGCCTTCCCTTTGGAGAGGTGTGAATCATGACTAGGTGAGAACTATTTCTTATATTAAGAGGGACATAGGACAAGAGCAGATCAAGGTAAGAGTTGAGGTAAGGGTGTGAATCAAAAAAAGTGTGGACAAGATGGAAGGAAGGCATGGGAGCAGGAAAGAGTAAGAAACAATAGGTTTAAAAAGGTGCAAAAGGAAAATACAAAAGTCTTTGAGTGAGAGGTTAAAGGGAGACTGGGAATAAAAGGATAAACAAGCGAAGGAAAAACAAAATACAAAGCAACAGGAAATAAGGTTTAAATATCCATTCCAAGTCAAACTCATGAGAATGACGACAAAAAGAAGTACCTCCCTGACTTTTGGGGCTATTTTATCAAGAACCTAAAATCAGTTGACTAGAAAAAAATATATTTCTTTTATTATGACAGGAACCAAGAGTCTGTATGATATTATTGAATCAAATGTTTGTCAGACAAATAGATGTTGATAATTTTGGGAAACGATTGCCCTACTTTTTCTCCTTCAAAAAGAATTTTTTTTCTAACATATATTTATGGCATTTGTTTAACCACAAGGGAACAGTCAAATTATTTTGTTTATAACCTCAAACCCAAAAGCTTGTTCAGAACAGAAATATGAACCAGAAAAAAATTACATGGTAAATCAAACCCTCATTTTGGGGCTGGGACGCTATGCAAAGTGGTTTACAATTTGTTCTTTGCAGTGTAAATGAAAACCCCAAGATATTGGCAGAAGAGGACACTTTTTTTTTTTCTTTTAAAACTATGTTTTAGTACACGTGAGAGGCAGACTTCCCAAATAGAAATTTCCCCATTTTATAAAAGTTTGAAAGAAAAAAATGACCCTGGAGAAAGTGGTAATTTTAATAGAAAAATATATTATTTAAGAGAAATGCAAATTAAAACTGCGCCAAGACACTACTTCTCACCCATCAGATGGGGCAAAGTCCAAAGTTGGAAAACCCACTCCATTCGTGAAGCTACAAGGAAATGCCCCCCCCCCCCAAGCTGGTGGAACTGCAGAATGTCATAAGTGGATGGAGGGAAATTCGACAATATCGGATAAAAATACACATGCATTTATGTTTTTATACAATGACTCCAATTCCAGGAAACTGCTCCAGAGACACACTCTGAAACATGAAAATACATATGCATCAAAGATTCAATGTCATTTTACTATAATACTAAAGAAAGGGAATAACCCAGATGTCTGCTTATGAGACTGGTTGACTAAACTATGGTGCATCCACACAGTAGAGCATTATGTAGCTATAAAAATAAGAATTAAAAATATGTGAAAAATGGGATTTTTCTAAATAGTATGGGGTTATGTCTAAGATTTATTGAATTAAAATAGTAAAATAAAGAAAAAAGTACATGGTGTTCTATGTAGCTTATGAGGGGGATATGAGAATTTTTCTATATATTCTTGTATTTTAGACAATGGAAAGATAATCTATATATATATATTTATGTATCTATAAAGAAAGAAAGGAAAGAAGATGGAAAATATAGGAATAGAAACTTCATTCCTTGGTATAGATGACATTTTATGGAAACTACCTTTCTTAGTAGAATAATACCATATTCTTTGTATTATTTGACTTTGAAACCATTTAAATATTTTATTTAGTTACAGACCTTTTTTTAATCTGTAAATATTTAAGCAAAGTGAAACAAATGAAACTGTGGATCTGTTGGTGGCATCATCACACCAAGTGACTTTAAAACACGGTAATTTACCTGTACATCTGTAGCGGTACGTGCCCTAAAAATAAAAAAGGCCTGCGAGAGAATATTAAACTGTGTTTAGGAAACATCCGATTGGCAGAGTGGCAGTTGCGTTGTAACTCTGAGACTAGTATGTGTATTGTGGGACAAAATAAATACTTTAATTAGCAGAGATTTTCACTGTAAGAGAGAGGAGATACATATGTAAGACCATGAGAGTTAGGTAAGAAGGTGTCTAGTCCTGAATTTTATTGAAAGTATCAAGAGTCAGTATAAGCCATAACGCGTTTTTTTATATAAAGGTTCATGAGATTCATGTCACGTTTAGAGAAACTATACAAAGTGAACCATAAAGGGGGGGAAAAAAAAGGCTGAAAATATAAAGAGACTAATTGACCTCTGGGAAAAGATAAAGCAGTCCAACATCAAATATATGTCTATTTGAAGTCCGAGGAAGAGAAGTGAAACTATAGCAGGAAAAAAAAATTACATAAAGGCAAACATTTTTCCAAATTCAACTTTTAAAAATCCAACCAGGCATCCAAAAGTTCATCAAGTCCCACATCAAGAGAACCACAGCGAGGCATTTCACAGTCAAATTGCTGAGCCCTAAAGAAAAATAAAACCTCTTAAAAGCGGACAGAGAAAAATACACACTGCTTTTGTCAGACAATAATCGGAATAATCACAGCCTTCTCATCAGAAATAATGCAGGCTAGCAGATAATGAAACTACATTTTTAAAGTGCATTAAGGAGAAAAAAAGAAGGTATTGTCAAAGAAAATATCCTTCAAAACTGAAGGCAAAATGAAGATGTGCACAGACAACAAAAGCTGAGAGAATTTACCACGACAGACAAGATAAGTTAAAGGAAATCCTTGAAGGCTGAAGAAGCATAATCCCAGATGGAAACGTGGGTCTAAATGAAGGAATGACGAGTACAGGAGGTGGTACAGACACAGGTACCTGTAACAGACTTTATTCTTTCTGGCTTCTTGATTTTTGCAAAAGATAATTGACTGCTTAATGCAAATATATAATAACTTCATATTTGGAGGATTATGACATACTTAGAAATAAACTGCATAATAACAATATGAGGAAAGGAGTAAATGGAAGCATACCGTTGGAAGGATCTTAGATACGAAGCAGTGCAATATTAAGTCAAGGTGAACTGGAATAAGTTAAAAGTGTCCATTATAAAAGCTAGTAAAACCAAATTTTAAAAGTTTTGGCTGAAATACCATTAGAGGAGATAATAATACTCAGTGATTCAAATCAAGAAAAGAAAGGAGGAGAAGGAATAGTAAAAGATGAGATAAATTGAAGACAAATAGGAGATAGCAGACCTAAGCCCAAATACATTAATAATTATCTTAAATATAAATAAACTACACCTCCATTAAAATATAGAGATTGTCAGATTGGATAAAAAAGCAAGACCAAACAAACTATGTAGTATTTATGAAAGATAACCTTTAGATATGAAAAATAAACAAGTCCATTATTACTTCAACATGTCTCAGTTAAGTGATACCATAAGTGAGAAACAAATCAATGGAGATATGGAAAATTTAATCAGCGCTGTCAACCACCTTGACCTAATTGATGTTTATAGATCACTATCCCCTCAGTTAGCAGAATATGCATGCTTTTTAAGTGCTTACAGGGGAAAGTGTATATTAAAGACTCATATGAATAAAGAAGAACGAATCATGTAAACTTCTATCTAAAGAAAATAGAAAAAGAAAAATTAAAGCCAAACTAAGCAGAAGTAAGGAACTAAAAAATGCAGAGGAGAAATCAATGGGATAGAAAACAATAGAGAAAATCATGAAAACTGAAAACTGTTTCTTTGAAAATATCAGTATAATAGATAAACCACGAGTGAAAAATGGACAAAAAGAGAGGGAGAGGGAGAGAGAAAAGATTAACATCAAGAAGGAAGGAAAGAGGAGGCATTCTATAGGTTGTACAGAAATTTTGAAAAAAATTAAGTGGGATGCTACAAATATCTTTATGTCAATCAGTTTTACAACTTAGATGAAATGAACAAATTCTTTGAAAAACTATTTTTAAAGAAATAAATTCATAATTATTACCCTCCAAGACCAACTGACTTTATCAGTGAATTATATCAAACATTTAGGAAGAAATAATACCAAGTTTACAGAGACTCTTAACACGGTAGAGGAGGAAAAAATGCTTTCCAATTCATATTACAGCATATAAAGCATAACCTTGATACTAAAATTATATGAGAACCTTACCAAAAAAAGTAAATTAAAGATCAATATTGCTCATAAATGTAGACATATTTTTAAAATATATTTCTAAATCAAATTTATTAATTTATAAAAAGGATAATACATTGTGACCAGGGTATAAAGCAAGATTGGCTTGATATTCAAAATCAACTAACAGCTCAACAAATTAAAGGAGAAAAATCATATGTTTATTTCAGTAGATGCACAAAAAGGTATTCAACGATTTTAATATCAATTAATGATTTTTTAAAACTCCCCACAAACTATAGAGAGGAAGGTTCTCAACCTATTCAAAGACATCTTTAAACGAAAGAGGGAAGAAACTCATTATGTAATAATGTGTAATGATCTCCAAGGTACAATGCTAAGTGAAAAGGCAACGCAAAGATGTGTGTTTTAAGAGGAGATGAGACAGATCATAGACAGACAGATAGATATGCATTTACTTGTATATGCATAGCATATTTCTGTAAGGATACCTACAGAAAATGTTCAATATTAGTTAATCACAGAGAGGGAAACTTGTTAGCAGGAAAACGATAATGGGAAGGAAACTTTTACTATAATTGCCTTCTCTTCCTTTTGAATGTTGAACCATCTTAATGAAGTAGTTAAATCCAAAACTTAAATCAAATTTAAATTTAAAAAAATAAAGAAAAAACACACTCGAATGAATCACAGTTAATATGTAATTCTTTACCTAGCACGTGAGGTGTCCTTTGCTGTTATGCATAAGACAGGTTGAGATGCGATAACAGAATCAGAATCTAGATGAAGAGATATGATAGTACAGAGAAATACCATGAGAATGAAATGTTGTGTGCCGAGTTCCGTGACATTGTACAGGCAATTTGCAATATGGCGTGAAAGTCTTTTACAGGAAAGGCTGTGCCAAGTAGGCACTCAGGATTCTCCTACAACTCTCACTCTTTCCCCAGTTGCCACTCCAGTGCCATCCTCTAGCTCAGTACTAATGCCACGTAAACACAGCCGTCTCTCACTCCTCCCCCACCTGACCTCATTTTATCTGATACTTTAAAATCCCACTCCAAGCAGTCAAAGCTAGCAAAGGAGATAAAGTAGGATTTGGAGGGAGATGATTAATAGAAGGGAGAGGAGGAAGAGAATTCCTATGATCAAATCTGGGAATCTAACCATCAAATTATAACCTAATTTACATGAGAAAATGTATTTATATTCCCTACACAACCAGCATTTATATAAAACACTTTGCTTGGCCATTTTTTTTTATTTGATACCAAAGGCAAAAGCAACAAAAACAAAATAAACAAATGAGACTGCATCAAACTAAAAAGCTTCTGCATAGCGAAGGAAACCATCAACAAAATGAAAAGGCATCCTTTGGAATGGGAGAGAATACTTGTAAATACACATATCCCATAAAGGGTTAGTATGAAAAATATGTAAGGAATTCATACAACTCCGTAGCAGTATGGAAAACAATATGGAGCTTCCACAAGAAATTAAAAACAGAACTACCGTATGATCCAGCAGCCCCACTCTGGGTATGTATCCAAAGGAAAGGAAATCGCTGTCTTGAAGAGATATCTGTACTCCCGTGTGTTCACTGCAGCATTATTCACAGTAGCCAAGGCAGAGAAACAACCCAAATGTCTGTCAGCAGATAAATGGATGGAGAAAATATAAAATAGAATACGACTCAGCCTTTAAAAAGAAGGAAATACTGCCATTTGCGGCACAGGGATAAACCTAGAGGGTATTATGCTAAGTGAAATAAGCCAGACAGAGAAAGACAGATACTGCATGATATCACTTATACGTAGAATCTGAAAAAATAAACAGAGAGTAGAATGGTGGTTGCCAGGACATGGAGGGGGCAGGGGTGGGGGAAATGGGGACAGGTTGGTAAAATGGTACAAACCTTCAGTTATAAAATGAATGAATTCTGAGGATCTAATGTATAGCATGGTGATTTTAGTTGATAATATTTGTATCATTGAAATTTCCTGAGAGAGTGTATCTTAAGCATTGTCACCAAAAAAGGGGGGGGGAGGTAACTATGTGGGGTGATGGGTGTGTTAGTTAAGTTGGTTTGATTATGGGAATTCTTTCACAATACGTACATATACCAAATCATCACATTGTACACTTTAAATCTATTATAATTTTATTTGTTAATTATACCTCAATAATGTGTGTTGGGGGGGGTGGGGGGACACTTTGAAAGACAACCGATTTGTAAACTAAGGAACTTCTACATTTATACTCCCAAAAGGAGATAAAAAGACTAAAGGTCAGAACAGCAAATGGAAGGAAAGAGCAAGTATCACCAAGACTGATATTTAGACCCTTAGTAAGGATGTATTTTTTTCCTGGAAAGTAAATCTTATATTGAATCTCATTTACACACAGATAATGCTGTTCAGTTTATGGAGATTGTGGCAGAAGCAATAGATACGTTAGCACAGGCTTCAAGGGACAGCAGACAATCCTGAAGAGCTTCAAGTTGGCAACTTTCAGTAACTTTTTTCCCTCATATATCACTGACACTAAGAATATGTAAACCAGATGGTACCGCTTGGCTATTTATAGTTTGTGTTGAAACTTGTTAAAGACAGTTTGGATCATGATTAAGAAATTTTATCACTTCGTAAATGAAACGTACCGCAGGGTTTTTCTTAGAAGGTGTTAGAAAGGCAGCTGGTGATTATAGTCAATGTTTCTTCTTTCTACAGATAATAAATCTAAAATCACCAATGGCCTTCTGGATGTAAGCAAATACACACAGAAAATCAAAGAGGAAATTGGGAGATAGCCATGTCCATTGAATAAGCAGGTGTTCCTTGGTCCCTGACACATGATAAATAATGGATAGATAGATGGATATGGTTAGATGGTTAGATATGGTTATATGGTTAGATAAGTACATATTTTTCTTCAGTGTATCTTTTTCCTTGAATGAGGTGTAGCTGCCCTCAGAGCTGTTCAACGACTGTTTCCCGCTCCTGCCCTTCTGGGCACCTTGTAGATTTAACACCTCTTTGCTTCTTTGTGTTTGGGTGAGGCTGTGTGACTACTTCTAGCCAGTGAGCTGTGAACAGCTGTGCAACGTGGTATCTCTAGACTAGCACACTTAAGTGACAGTGTCAGACTTCGGGAAAAAATGTTTTTCCTCTCGTTGCGCTAACCAGCAGCCACCGAGGCAGTGGCTCCTGTTGCAGCTTTGGGCTTTGAGTGACTGCAGTAGACAAAGCCCCACGACCAACCTGTGACAGACGTGGAAGAGCACCTAACAAAGCTGTGCTGTTTCAGCTTCCAGTATTTTTCAGGGTGTTTATTATGAAAGTATCATCCAGCCTGTCCTGACTGATAACAGGTCTCGCTGAAGTCAGTAAATAATAGAGCAGCAGCTGATGACTTATTCATGGACATGGAGTGAAAGAAAAGGTCTATTCCTAGAGAAGGCATTTCTTTCCCTACATAAAGCAGGACAGAAAACAAAAAACAACAGCAAGAAACCAAAGAGGGACTTCCGGCATATACTTCTGGGGCATAGTGGACAAACCTGCAAAGCCACAGCTGCCCTGTAGGAATAACTCTCGTAGTTAAGTTCTTTAGGGGGCCAAGATGGGGAAGCTCCTAGAACTCATTTGAGTATTGAGGTTTACGGAATCATCAGAGTTTCATAAATGGAGGAAACTTCCAGGAGGTAAAGAAAAAAAAAAAAGAAATAGACATTAGTGAAACAAATATAAGAAAATCAGAGAATCAGTTCAGGAGATCAATTTAAGATTTCCACCAGAAAGGAAAATAAGGATATTAAATTAGAAATGAAATCTTTCAGAATAAGTTTCTAGAAATGGAAGAAATAAACTTTCAGACTGAAAAAAAAAAAAATCCACTGAGTTCTCTGCATAAAGACTGAAAACCTACCAAGTCATGCTATACTGAAATTTCAGAGGACTGGGAATCCTGAGAAAGTTCTGAGAGGAAACAAAGGATAGAGAGAAAAAGAGGGTGGAGGAAGGGAGAGAGGGACGAAGGGAGGAGGGCAGGTAGATTTCTGACATAGCGTCAAGAATCAGAATGTATTCTGTGTTAAGATGACACAGGTGCTGTGCAAAACAGACCCCAAATGTTAAATGCCTCCAAGAGACTAGGTTATTTCCTACTTAGGTGAAAGTCTAAAAAGTTTCCAGGTAACAGGCAGTTCCTCCACACTGAGTAATTCAGGGACTGTCTCATATTGGGGGTTTCTGTTCTCTAGAACGTCATTTTCATCTGCCCCCAGCTGGCAAAACAGAAAAGAAAGCATGAAGGAAGCACACCCTTCTCTTAAAAGCCTTGACCAGAGAAGGAAGCACATCACTTGGACTGACATTGAATTAGTACCAGGATCAGCATAACTACAAGAAAGGCTGAAACATGTAGTGTAGCTGTGTGACAAGGGAAAGAGTGGGAGACTTTTGGCGACTAGCTAGCAGTGTGGAAAGAGATTAATAGGGCCCAGTGATGCCACTAGCAGGAAAGAAGTCTGGTTCCCTTCAGGATCTAAGGAAGCGGGACGATGCTTCCATGCAGCCGTGCAATAGAAAAGAGCGTTAAATAATAAAAACTCGAGATGCCTGCTTGGAGCTGAGTCATTTTAGATAATTGATCACATGTGGAAACATCTTCAGGGAAACTGGGACAGTAACCATCAGGCTGATCCTGGAATCAAGATTTTTAGGATGACATAGCTACCATTAATCTTTGTCTTAAATGATTATATGGAGAAAAAAAAATCACCCTCCTGAACTAAACAACCTCCCAGGACTATTAAGAGAAAAATGAATCGTATTTAGCCACCAGTATTTTGTGGTGTATTTGTTACAGCAACCTATCCTAATTAATATACCAAATGAGCCTACGATCCTGACCGCAGTTTCCATATCTGTAAAATAAGAGAGTTGGACTAGATTACTTCTAAGATTGCTTTTTGCAGTAATGTGCTATGGTCCTTAACCTTAGGTTAGGAGAGGCATTCTGTAAGTGTTAATTTGTCCCAAATTGTAGAGAGCTACACATTAAATAGAACAGTTTACAGTCCAAGTATTAGAGGAAAGTAGACAATAAGCATAATAATAATAATAATAAAAGAATTGGTGAATCCAAGGGACCAAGAGGAAGAGGCTTTGGCAGGAGGTAAAGGAGGGGAGAATGAGACCGCACAGAGTGTCTAGAATAACCAGAACGCTGTTTGGCCTGATGTCTGAGGACTGTGCTTCTCCAAGCAAACAGAGCCTTCTACCCACAAAGAACAAGAGTGTGTAATGTGATAGCTCGACTGAGGAGCGAAGCAGGGGAAAAAAAGACTTGAGGAAAGTCAGACAAGTAAAACCCATGTTCAGGAAGATTGAAATTAGAAACGCAGTTAGAACCACTGGAACCTAAGAATGGCCGCTCTGAGTCAGATCAAGGGATCCGGCAGCCCATTTTTTTTTTTGCCATCACTGACCTCAAACATGTGCATGTTTTGCCTTCTCTGGTTTTATTGCACTTTTTAAAATGTGCAACAATGAAATGTGGAGAAAAAAAAAGTAGAAAACCAAAATCTGTAAGATCATAAACAGTGCTTTTAAAGAAGATGGTATAATGGTTTCAGTTTGTTTCCAAAAGCATTCGTTTTATCTCAGTTGGACTGAGAAGGGGAGAGAGGATGTAAACCAAATGCAGATGACGGAGCAGCAATGACAGGAACTCTCAGAGAGAGAGAGCTAAAACCAGAGGGTCTTCCAAGGCGTCAAAGGACCAAGGTCGAGAACCAGTCATTTGAAATGCAATAAACGGATTACTTTTTTGAGTGCTGCTATATGCTAGGCACTATATTGAGGACTTTTCATGTACTGTATCATATCATCTCCCCAAATAACTTTATCCCCACTTTGCAGACTTGAAAACTAAACTACGGAACAGCCAGGGCAATAAGTGGCATGTGAGCTCGAGCACAGCCTGTCTCCCTCCAGCGTCTGCTTGGATTGGCTGCATGAGATTGGTAAGCAAAACAGGTGCTGAAGGGTAAACAGCAAACAACGTCTTCATGAGAATCACAAAGATTCAAAGACCAAATTGACCACTTAATCATCCATTACATTTTCTTTCTCAACAATTTGAACTAAGAGACAAAAACTGTCATTAGTTGAAAATAAGTATTTGAGCTGAAAAAAATCCCATGGCATATGGGCAACCTTCATGCCTTACAGACAAGATGAGCAGCTCAAAGACACATATAGGAAATATGTTCCTGAAATAGAAGAAGAATGGAAAAAAGGAGAATGAGAAGGGAAGAAAGAGAGAAAAGAGAATTCAGTGGCCCTGAGAGTCAGAATGTGCCCTCAGATCTCGACGTTCCAGTTTCTACCTCCTGTGTTGACTCAGCTCAGCCTTCTTCTGCCTTTGGAAGTTCTGGGAATCCCCGGGTCCAGAAACCAGCTGTTGAATAAACGGAGGTAGAGGCGTAGTTCAGTATTGGAAGACTCAGTAGTGTAAAGATTTCGGTTCATCCCAAATTGATTTATAGATTTAATATAATCCCAATCAACAGCTCAGCAGGTTTTTGCTCATTTGTTTGTTGTTTATGAAAAAGGACAAGATGTTTCTAAAATGTGTATGGAAATCTAAAGACCTGGAATATCTTTATAATACGAAAAAAGTTGGAGGACTAATACTAACAGCTATCAGTACTTAACAGAAAGTAACAGTAATTTTAAAAGAGTGGTATTGGCATAAGGAAAGAATAATAAATCAGAGGAACAGAATAGAGGCTCTAGAAATGTCCTGACACAGAAACAGACATTAATGTATAATAAAGGCCAGCACATAGAGTTGCTATGTACTGTTTGTGTCCCCTCCAAAATTCACATGTTAAAACCTAACCCTGATGCCATGGTGTTAAGAAGAACAGCCTTAGGGAGGTAGGTGTTAGGTCATGAGGGTAGAACCCTCGCGAATGGGGTTGGTGCTCTTATAAGAGCGGCCCCAGAGAGCTCCCTGACCCCTTCCTCCACATGAGGATGCAGCGAGAAAACAGCTGCCTGTGAACCAGGAGGCAGGGCCTCACCAGACACCAAATCTGCTGGCACCGTGATCTTGAACTTCCCAGACTCCAGAACTGGGAGAAATAAATGTTGTTTATAAGCCACCCAGCTTATGGTATTGTGTTATAGCAGCTCCAATGGACTAGGGTAAGAGTAGAGCAAGAAAGGACAGTCTTTTCAATAAACGTTGCTGAGTTAACCCACAATAGCGTGCATATGGACAAAAAAAAAAAAAAAAAAAAAAAGAATCTTGACCCTATCTCACATTATACATGAAAATTAATTGTAAGTGTATTGCTTACAAAAATCACCTAGGAATACCTGGGAGAATATCCTTCTGTTCTCAGGGTAGGCAAAAATATCTCAAACAGGTCTCAGAAAGCACCAGAAATAGAAGGATAATATTCAAAAATTATAAACTGAATTAGTTAAGAATAAATAAAGAAATCTTTTAAAGTAATAAGAAAAAACACATCTCAGTAGAAAATCAGTTGGATACTTCCACAGGTTCTTTACGAAAGAGGAAATCTAAATACCCCAAAACATGGGATGGTGCTAGACATCATTCTCTGTCAGGGAAAAGCAAATGAAAATCACAATGAAATGCTACTAAACAACAACCAGAACTAAAAATTAAAACACACACAAACACAAAGGATAACTCGAAGTGTTGGGAAAGCCATGGAAAAACTGATACTCTCAATTATTCCTGGGAGAAGAGAAAGTTTGTTCAGCTGCTTTAATGTTTTGCAGTTGCTACTGAAGTTATACATATGCTTGATACAGCAATTCTGCTTTGGGACCTGGCCATCTTGTGGTATATCCAACAAAAATACACCAAAAGAAAAAGTCTGAGTAGCATTATTTGCAATAAATAAAAACTGGACTCAGTCCAAATGAAAGAACCATGTGATTTATCAAATTTTCTCCCGTGCTGGACAAGACTCTGGAAAAGTCAACGTCATCATAATTGTAATAGTGGTGCCGTGGTGGAACAGAGTTAGGGTATGCTGATTCTCTGAGACACTTCCAGGCACCCAATCCTACCTTCTTATCGTAAGATGGTCCCAGGCACCTAGTTTGAAGTGCATTGTGAGTTCAAAGGTTTTGTGTACAGACAGGCTGGGACATAAAGGTGGTCTGTTTTACTCCTTCAGAGCCGTGAACCGAGGGCCATTATGAGAACAAAGTGGATGAGTGGGTGGCTTCTGCTAAGCCATAATTTCAGTAGTACCTCTTGCATTGCTTTGAAAGCATGGAGCACTTCCAAATGAAATCCAGCAGCAGCTCACTATGTAAGTTGTTATGCCAGAAGGAAAAAAAAATTGCAGGCTGGAAAATGGGGCTGGGATCAGCTCAGCGAGGAGTCTGGCCGCGTCTGACCGCAGTATGGCCACCAGCACAAGTACGCTGCTGCCGAGGGTACCCTGCTCCATGAGGGCATTCTCCCTGGCATCCATCTCAAGGGTTACCCTAAAGAAGAGTGAAAAATGGAAACTTCTCCAGAACTCTGCCCTCTTCTGAGCCTCAGATTTAAACCTCCAGCTGCTTGCTTGACACTTCGATTTGCATGACAAAATCAGATTCACACTGTCTTCTCTCCAAAACAAATTTCCTTTGATGTTGCCAGTGATCTGGCCCTAAGATAGTCTCTTCTGACTCCCAGTGCCTACCATTCTGTTTTCCTTCTACTCAGACCATGCTCTGTTTCTGCCTCTCTAGCTTTGCACACATAACTAAAACTCCCCAGCATCCATTTCTCCCCATTTTCTTCCTGTAAAAAACCCCATCAATCCTTCAAAGCCTAACTAATGTCACTTTCTCCATGAATTACTTCAGAATTTCCCAGTCTAAATTAAACTCTCACATAAAGGAAGGGTTTATGTTCTAACTAGATTTTTATAGCTTTTAACATAGACTGTCCCATATTTTAGAGTTTTGTACATTTTTATTGGGGGTATAATTGACATACCCAGTTACATTACTTTCAGGTGTACAACATAATGGTTCCATGTTTGTATATGCTAGACGTGATCACCACAATAATTCTAGTTAACCTCTGTCATCATGTATAATTACAGACACTTTTTTCTTGTGATAACAATTTTAAGATTTACTCTCAGCAGCTTTCAAATATGCAGTAAAGTATTATTAGCTATAGTCAACATGCTATACATCACGTTCCCATGACTTACTTATTTTAAAACTGGAAGTTTGTACCTTTTGACTCCCTTCACCCATTTCACCCACCCCACCCCACCCCGCCCCTGCCCTCTGGCAACCACCAATCTGTTCTCTTTCTCTGTGAGCCTGGTACACATATTAAAATTACTCACTACTTGTATGTCACACTTGCCATATGCCTATTATATGTCTAGAATTTTACACGTGTTAACGTGTTAATGCAGTCAGCCATCCAACTAACATTTATTAAATCCCTAATTGCAGACTGCTTAACATTAAGTATCTTAGGGGTATAATGAACAAAATGGATATGATTCCTGCTCTGTGGATTCTAAAGGAGGTGGTAATTTTATATACATGTAAGTCCTCTGAGGAGAATTCAACAGGATAATATTGTCTAGGGTAGTCTCTGGGGGCTGTTTTGAGGCAGTGGTTAGAGGAGGCGCACGTGAGGAGACAGTGACATCACTGACGGGAGAGAGCCAGCCAGATGTGACTTTGCATGGAAAGACTCTAAGAGTTAGCTGTGCATGATCCAGAAAAAAAACAACCATAAATACAGCTAAAAGATATGATGAACTTAAGCAGAAGATTAAGTAATAGGATATGAGAGAGAGAGGAAGGAGCTGGATCATATGGGCTCTTGAAGGCCATGGTAAAGAGATTAGAGTTCATTTTTTTTAATTGAAGTGAAGTGGGAGAAGAGAGCAGGGCACAACCATCGAAGGAATGACACAGCAATTGAGGACAGGACAAACTGGTTAGAACCAAGATGGCGGAAGACTCAACTTCCATGATCTTGAGCCTCATGGCACACCCACAGGCACCATGACTATTCCTAGACTGACTATAAAAGGTTGAAAAGTGGGCTGGGGGGCTTTTCCTGGAAATCCTTGCCCCTTCCCCAAAGTAGTCAGAATAATCCTCTTACCCATTAGCATATGAAATTACCAAGCACATAAAACCTAACAACTCCACACCTGGTGGTTGCTTTCTCTCTTGCCTTCTGAGATGGCCTGCACTCTGTCTATGGAGTATGTGTCTGCTTTTAAACTAAGCACCCCACACCTCTGGGCTTCTCTCCCTCTCACCTTTCTGAGATGGCCCACATTCTGCCTATGGAGTGTGTATCTCTCTAAATAAACTTGCTTTCATTTTACCATGCCTTACTCTTGAATTCTTTCCTGCATAAGGCAAGAACCTATTCTCCTCCAACAGAAGTATAGTTGATTTACAATGTTGTGTTAGTTTCTGATGTACAGCATCGTGATTCAGTGATTCCTTCTCATATTCTTTTTCATTATTTGTTATTACAAGATATTGAATGTAGGTCCCTGTGCTATATAGTAGGACCTTGTTTATCTATTTTATATATTGTAGTTTGTATCTGCTAACCAAAACTCCTAATTCATCCCTCCCTGCCTTTCCCCTTTGATAACCTAAGTTTGTTTTCTATGTCTTCGAGTTTGTTTCTGTTTTGTAAATAAGTTCATTCATAGAATATTTTTTTAGACTCCACATATAAGTTATATCATATGATATTTATCTTTCCCTATCTGAGTTAATTCACTTAGTATGATAATCTCTAGTTCCATCCTTGTTGCTGCAAATGGCATTATGTCATCCTTTTTATGGCTGCATAGTATTCCATTACACACACACACACACACACACACACACACACACACACACACACACACACACACATATATATATATATATATATATATATCTCACAACTTGTTTATCCAGTCATCTGCTGATGGACATTTAGGTTGCTTCTATGTCTTGTCTATTGTAAGTAGTGCTGCTATGAACATTGGGGTGCATGTAACTTTTTGAATTAGAGTAGAGTTCATTTTGATTGAGTTGAGACGCCAATAGAGGATTTTGAGCAAGGAGATCACATGATCTATTATTATATACATTTAGAAAAATCACTCTAGCTGCAGTGTTAAGAATAAAGTGTGGGAAAGGGTACAGACAGAAAACCTTGAGATACTATTGAGTAGTCCTGGAGAAAGAGGATGGGACATGGTAAGAACAGGTCAGATATGAAACTCATTTTGAAGTGAGCATTCTTAAGACTTGCTAATGTATTCAATGTAGACATTAGGGAAAGAAAATAATCAAGTACAAGTCCTCCATTTCTGAGTTGAGACATTGGTTAGAAGGTAGTGCTATTTAATAAGTTAGGGAAGGCAAGGGGGAAAATTTTTTTCATTGCAAAAGGAAGTGACTAGCTCTGTGTTTGATATACTAAGTTTTGAACATATTAGATATTTTTAATCCTCACAAAAGTCTTACAAAATAGATATCATCATCCTATTTTACAAGCAAGAAAGCTGGATATTTAGGAATATATTGTTTCATCATCCTAAGAAGTGTAACTAGAATTCCCTCTCAGGTCTTTTCTAATGTCATAGAAACTGAACAGTCTCAGAAGTGCCCCTCTGCTTCTCTATGAGCATCCAGTAGACGTCAGGATACTGAAAGCAGAAACGACTCAATCTGGTGCCCCATTGCTTCTCTGTGAGCATCCAATAGATGTCAGGATATTTGAAGGAAGAAATGACTCAGTCTGGGTCCTCCGCATCGCTTAGCATCAGCCATATAAAAGGTGTTTCTGTAAAATCAATCTCTTTTGAATTTTTACAGGTTTAAACTTATATATAGTCATTGTTTAAGGTGAAATCACTTTCCTCTGCCTGTGAAACCTATTCTTCCTGGGAAGCATCTTTCAATAGCCTTGACAGAAGAGGGGAACTTGAATGCTGGGAGGAGTGCCTCTAACCTTGATATGTAAATATTTGAGAACTGCTTTATTGTTTTACCTTCTGCTTCCAAGCAAAAGCTAAACTGCTATGTTGGTGAGCCAGAATAAAAGAACTAAAATAGGCAGGCAGACTTTGCAAACATATAAATCACAAAATTAAAAGCCTGCTTAATTATCTCTACATCATCTTTTCAAATTTATTTTTACTGTGCCCAACTTAAAAGCTGTGGTTTTATTAACAATTTGAGTGATTGTGATAAAAGGTAGGGCTTAAGTAAATGTCACACTTTTTAAAAACATACATTCGTGTTTTACTAAAAGCCTTTATTTCTCAGATAATCACCTTCCTGATTTTTAAGAGCTAAAATCTCCCTATTCATTAGTCCCATGAAACATTCATAATGATCTATACCTAAAGCCTGGTTTTCCATTGTACTCACAGAGCTTTCGTGTATATTAATCTCTGTGTGTGTGTGTAACCAGAATAACCCTACAGTTATTTTAAACTTTCTAATAGCTGATATTTTGTTCCAGAGAAATAACCATGTTTCTGTGGGTACACTTAGTATTTCAGTTGATCCAATCTACCTTCTCTTTTAAAACTATTGAACTGAAATATAGAGCTTTGATCTTCAGGATTGTGCTTGAGTAAACCTCACACAAAGCAAAATGATTCTTGCATAACAACCACCTTGGGAAGATAAAGTGCATATGGTAAAATTCCCACTTAATGGTCTCTTCTGCTCTGAGACATCTTTTCTTCTACAACTGGGCCCTGAGGTTCAGTCCAGTATAGTGATTAAGACAATGATAAGGAGTTAAGGCCACCTAGGTCCCACCACCTAGGTTCAAATGCCAGACCTACCAGTTACCAGCTCTCTGAGTCTGGTCGTCAGCTGCAAAGCAAGGATAATAATACCCCTTACTATTGTACAGTATCCTACGCAGTCCATGGATTGCTTGAATATTTAACTAGCAAATATGCTTAAAACAATTCCTAGCTCATATGTAAGATTAAGTTATGCTTTAATTAAAAAAAAAAAAGACTAAGTTAGCTTTGCTTTTCTCTTCATTTGTTTCTGCAGTTTGACCACAAATAGGTGGCATGCACTTAATTTCTACTTTACTAAGTAGTCTTTTTCTCCTTAAAGCAGTTGCCATCCATGTATGGAAAAAAACAAAAAATCAGAGTTCGTGGCCTAGTTGTAGAAATGAATAAATTCAAGTTAAGGCTGATTAAAACCTATGCATCAACAATATATCTCAAAAAACTAGAAAAATATACAGACTGAAACTGAAGATGTTTTTAAAGATAATCAGTGTGAGAGTTATTACCCATGGAATGTTTGATGTACAATAAAGATAGCATTTGGGTAGTAGAAACTATAGAATCTCACCTGAATGAGCCCTGCATAATTATGTACTGGGAAACCAAGTAGAATTTGAATCAATATGTTTTTCAAGAAATTGTAAGGCAGAAAATGAATCGATGCACTATTACACTGGTCTGGAAGTACAGTCATTTAGGGCTTATCATATGGCTATTCTATATGCTCCTAAATGTAGCCACAGCCTTAAAACTGTTGTCCAGACTTCACCAAGACCTGGCTCCTGAGCTGCCGAGAAAACATTTTGTAGAATCAACAATATAAGAGAGAATAATAATGCACTCAGTATTTCTTTCACCAGGAGTTCTCATCTTCAAGATACCCACATTTCTATGTTCAACATCATCTTGTGAATAATCTCTCAAGGACCACACTACAGGAAAATAGGATAGCATCCCCCTGCCCTGAACTCTCGATCCAATCTTTCACCTTCACTTTTCTTCATAGCTCTTGTAATCACTAGATATATTTTAAATTTATTTATAAGCGTCAAGACTTTGTTTTGTTCACTGCCCAGTGATTGGCAAATAGTTGGTGCTAAAAAAAATAAACACCCATTAAGTAAATGAATAAATCTTTCTACACATTTAAAAATTCTATGTATATGTTATATGATGTATATGGCAATCTTTGCTTTGCTCAGTAGTGAGAATCATGGAAATGATTGTGCACACTGAAACCGTGAGAAGCGATCTTAATACTCGATGGGACAAAATTATAATTTTTCTGTGATCTTTTAAAATTTTTGTTAAAACATTAAAAATTATCTTACTGTCTAAATGTATAGGTACGTATAAAGTAATGGTAAAAACAATATTTACTTAACACACTGCAATTTAAAACATTAGACACGTTGAAATGAAAGTGCTTTATTTCTTTGTAAAAAATTTATCAAGAATAGTTTGTGTGTAGAACTGATTTCTGTATATTAATTTTGTGACCTGTAACTTTACCAAATTCACTGATGAGCTCTAGTTTTCTGGTAGGCTCTTTAGGATTTTCTATGTATAGTATCGTGTCATCTGCAAACAGTGACAGTTTTACTTCTTTTCCAATTTGGATTCCTTTTATTTTTTCTTCCCTGATTGGTGTGGCTAGGACTTCCATAACTATGTTGAATAAAGTGGCTAGAGTAGGCATCTTTATCTTGTTCTTGATCCTAGAGGAAATGCTTTCAGCTTAAAAAAAAAAAGTTTGAACAGTGCTTACCTTCCCATCTGATAATTCATACCTTGATTACACTTTGGTGAACTGTCGTACGCCTTTCTCAGTTTGGATCAACTTAAACAACACTCTGTCCTTTGTGAAACACCTCTGAGAACTCCTTTAATGTGAAGTCCTTTTGCCAGTGTCACTTCTGGGACCTCGTCGTCCTTTTCATTCATTACAAGCCCTTTCTCATTGGTACTGATGGGATCACCTGCACTGAGTTCTGGCTGCACATCTTGAGCCTCTAGAACTGCAGCGGTTTCAACATCCCCACTGGCATCTGTTTTAGCTCCATTTACATCTGATTTGAATCCCACAGAGTATTTGTACCACGTGGTAACAGTTTGTCATACTGCACAGATACTACCTGCATTTCTTCCTGCCAGAGTGCTTTAGACACTTCCAGTTGCATGTAGGGAACAGAGTGACAGTAGAAGTGCTTTAAACTTGTTTCTTTGTAAGTGGTATTCAAACAACTTTGCTTATCTCATATCTTTACTGCTGGGAAACCAGGAGGCAACACAACTACATGAGCTGAATAATGAGTGTGTAGTGACCTATCACCCACGGCCTTTGGAAGGTGGTGCGGGGGTTGCTGATCTTGATCGGCATGTTATTTATGTAGTGATTTGTGAGCCAGCAGCTCACAAGTTTGTACTTTGTGCAATTACTCAGTAAGTAGACTGTGGAAACTGAAATTTGAACAAGTGTGTTGTTGCGGGACTGGTGTCATTAACTAAGGTAACTGAAATTCATGTGCATTGCAACGGCACAAAGTGAGGACTCCGTATGGATGTATATGTGAAAGTACCTGTTTCCAGAGTCCAAATTTGTATTTCTGAAACTGATAAGAGAGAAAAGCAGCTTGATAAAGTGTAGGTGCGGGAAATATGTCTAGCCAAATGATGAAAGGGTAAAACAGCCAGAAAGATGAGATGGAAGAAATGAGGGTAAAGAAGAAATTCACGTTGTGTCTCAGCAAAGAACTGGAATCTGCTTAGACTGCATTCTTCAGCTAATTCGAGGAATTTATGGACACAGGGACCGGGAAGGATAGAGTGAGTCATCAGGAGACTGCCTGGAAGGACAGTTTTAGCCTAAATCTGAAGGTTCTGCATGATTTCAATTCATATGGACTTCGTCTATGGAGATATGTTCATTTAAACATCCAGAAGGCAGAGGAGTGAAGCCAGGTGGCCTTTAAGCCCCAGAGATCCTGCTGCCCAGGACAGTAATCCGTATACCTGCCAGGCCCTGGTCCTGTGACCTGGGAAATCCACACTTGCACTGGGAGCAGAAGCAGGGCCCTGAGCAGGCTAACGACTTTTATCCGGAAAAGGAGCAACATATCTTGATTTGCCTACAAAGGCCACCGAGCTCACTCACCCCCAGCCGGACACCCCCGTCCCACTCCATGGGGTCTTGCTCTATCAGCACGGCTTGTAAACACAGCTTTCCAGGCTCTTACCAAGCAGGGGGTTTCTCAAACTCTTACCTTTGCTACATTCACATCTGCCAACACGAAGCCTTGGGCCCCTGCACTAAGCCAGATAGCTTTGCCTTCCTCGTTGGTGAAAGAGAGTTTTACCCTCCAGTCACTTCCTAGATCCAGCCCTAGACTGGTCTGATCTAATGTACTGAATATTTCCAGTTATATAAAGAAAACAATAGTTTCCCCAATGAAGTCTTTCTCATAAGGAAGAAAGCACACGTAGCCTGTGTATACACAGTAAAGCCAAGTGTGAGGCTCCACCTACGAGCAGAACGTTCTATTGACGGTTTTGTTGGGCTCCTGCCTTCATCCATGGGGCGAAGTTCTCCTGAGCAGAGGGCAAAGGACTGTCTTCCTTCCACTTCCACGTAAGAAGTGGGAGTGAGAACCTCATTGAACTTTCAGTTTGCCTTTTATTTCTCTGCCTAAACACTTGAAATTTTCAATATCTGCCTCCTTTTAATGTCATTTTGAATTATGATTTCAATGATCAGGTTTCATCTGTAAGAGTACTTAGATTTCACTCCTAGAGAAGATAGTACAATAGCTGTTTACTTTGTAGCATCACTACAAAGGATAGAAAACTGGAGTTGGAAGAAACAAAAGTGAGAATAAAATGAGCAATTATATGTATTATAATTTAGACATGTCAGCAAATATTACCTTTACCTTCCTGGTGATGGATCTAAGTGATCCCATGTAGCCAGAATCGAGGATATGTATGCATATACGTGTGTACATATACATGCAGGTACACGTACCGTAGTCAGACACACATGCATGCATTCATACATACACAGGAACTGGTCACTGAGACTTGATCTTACTCAGCTGGTTAAGCTGTCTTTGGAAGGCTGTTCTCTTCATGTCTGAAGCTGGAGCTTGAGGAACATAGGGCAGGCAGTCAGGAAGGAGAGATGGATGTAAAGTTAGGGGGAAGCAAGGACAGTCTGGAACCCAAATGCGTGAGCCAGAACCTGCAAGGACAGACTGACACCTGAGTCAGTTCACACTTTGCCTTTGATCTTGGCAAAGCAGACGTCCTGCAGGCACCAGGTTCTTCTTCACAGAACTGAACACACACACCCAGCCCAGGTGACAGAGAAGATGAAGAGGGATCCAGGAGAAGGCAGAACAGTTAGAAGCCCAGCTTCCAGCCTCCAGATCTCCCACAAGAATTTCTCTTGTGGCCCATTGTAACCAGAAACACAGGAAGGGGAATTCTGGTAAATGTAGTGTACCTCAGCCAATGGATCAATGTAAGTGATACATTATTAAGCTAGAAAAAAATACTGTGTTTTGAATATTACTGAAAGGTTCATCATCAACTGACACATTTGATTTCTTTTTCTTCTCTCCCATTACAAGTAATTCTTTTTTAAGACTGGCTAGATATCTTCAGCCCTATTTTCCTATTTGTCATTTTAAAATTTATTTCCATGCTTTATGCTAGTTTGTATTTTCGTGTCTGTGAAGTATATGGGGCATAGTTTTCTCAACTACAAAGCATCTTGCCAAATATAGTCACATACATTTTAATGTTTTCATAGATTTTTTTTAATGCTAGTGACTCTCGTTACTTAAATTAGTTCTTGGATGTAAATTAGGCAATTTAAGGTGACAAATGACTTTCCAATTATATCTGGTATTTTTTAGTTACTGAGAATCTTTTACCAAAGATTTACTAATCTTTATAACTAGAAAGTAGCATCTCTGAACCTTAGGTTCATGGTTGGATTTCCAAATTCCAGCCTCTTTCCCTGCTTGGTGAATTGACCTAGCAATTAAAAAGGAAGTGAAAAGGAATTCCTCACACTGACCGTCTTCTCTCCCCTGAGTCCTGAGCCCCTTTTTCCTTGCCTGGCCCTAGCCTCTTCTTTACAATTCACTGCAGCCTAATTTGCCTCTGAATCAAGATGTCTCTTCCCTCAAAACCACACAGACTCCCAAAGTGCTTTTCCCCCTCACCAAAAAAAATCACCCTCTTTTCCTAGTCCTGAGCAAAAATGTACTAGTATTCTAGCATTTGAGTCATAGTATCTCTTTGTCCTGTCTTCAAACGCTGCCTCCACCCTGCTGCTGATGGAGTTTGTACCGGAGCTGCCAGGGGGGAATGCTGTTTGCCCTCTCCAGCACTTTCCTGTTTACTTCTTAAACCATTATTCAGCTGAATGCTATTCCCTAAGCAACTTATTAACTCCTTACAGGACTTACAAAGCTGGGAGTTCTTGAAACGATCCACCGAATCCTTCTTGAAGTTTCTAGGTAAATAGGGTAGGGTGGGCTCCCTTTATATTTTTAGTAGATCATTAAAAAAAAAACATATTTTTAAAATGTGACCACTTAATATGGGTTTATCTTAAGATATATTCTGACATAGCACTTTATTCAAGTTGCTTTAATACCCATTACATTGTGGTTTACATACTTATATGACTCTTTTTTTTCTACAAGTCATATTTCCCTGCACTCTTATTTTCAGAGTGTAGCAAAGGGCCTGGCACACAGTAATCATTCAATAAGGGATGGTTGAATAAATATGGTCTTAAATGACCAAAGTCTTCCATTAGAATTTTTTTAACATTTTTTATTGATTTATAATCATTTTACAATGTTGTGTCAAATTCCAGTGTAGAGCACAGTTTTTCAGTTACACATGAACATATATATATTCATTCTCATATTTTTTTCTCTGTGAGCTACCATAAGATCTTGTATATATTTCCCTGTGCTATACAGTATAATCCCACTTATCTGTTCTACAATTTTGAAATCCCAGTCTATCTCTTCCCACCCCCTGCCCCCTTGGCAACCACAAGTTTATATTCTATGTCTGTGAGTCTATTTCTGCCTTGTATTTATGCTTTGTTTGTTTGTTTGTTTTAGATTCCACATATGAGCCATCTCACATGGTACTTTTCCCTCTGGCTAGAATTTATCTAATATCCATCCCCTTCTCATCCTGAAGTGCTAGTCTGAATTAAGAGGGTTGCAGACCTCTTCCCAGTAATTTACATGTAACTGTAGTGTCCTGACACCCCAGTGAGAAATAAATGCTGAAACAATCCTCAGGCAAAAGCATTCGCTTTGAAAATGCCATCTGGAGGTCCTCGTGAGATTCCCCACCCTATTATGAAATGTTTGTCAGGGTTCCTGTTTGCAATCAACAGATGATGACTCTGACTGATTAAGCAAAAAGGCAGTTTATTCAAAGCATATTCAAAAATCTTGAAATTGCCCGGAAGGCTAGCGAACCAGACTTCAGGCTTAATTCTCAGGAATAAAGCCCAAAACCTCACTACAAAATTGGCCTGATGAAAAAACCTGCTGTCGTTACTGCTTTCCTTCCCACTGAGTACTGGAGGAAACTTGGCAGCCGCCACCTGGTCGATGATACCTCTGTGCCAAGAACTTCGCCTTGGACCCTTTGGGAAACGGCTCCTACCACTGCCAAGGCTGAAAGTTTAATGCATCTGTTGCCACACTCCAGAGCCAAAATGGAAGTTCTTCTCAAGGCCAATACTCTCCTGTTGGTTCTGATAGACATAGTCCAGGCCCAGAGCCTGCATTTTATCTGCTAGCAGGTCTGGGAATTTGAGTTATGACACAATGAAGAAGCAGGGAATTCACCCAAATATTTAAGAGTATTTCAAAGGAGACGGTTAACTTTTAAAATAACAATTATGTTTTGAGACACCAGCTCATGCTTGCTCTGGTGATTTATTAATCTCCATTTTCCTTTCAACACTCAGCTTTGAAATCTTGGTTTACCTAACTCTAGGTGAGATCCTTACTCCAACACCCAGAAGGATGCTCACTGGCCAAAACAGCCCAGCTGAACTTTTTCTTCTGTAAGATCAAGAGATGAGATTAAGACAGGATCTGGGACCCTATGCCCCTACTGTTAACCAGTTCCAGATGACCTGTCTGTGGCTTCTGTTCATGAACCATGTGGTTGAAATCAATTAGATGCAGCGTAAAAGAGCTGTTCAAGGAAGTAGATGCTGGTAATCTTAGGGAAATATTATTTGTAGTTTTAAATTGAAGATGATTGAGCATATACATTATAATTTCCTGTTATTATTATTTTTAATTAAAGTATAGTTGACTTACAATATTATATGTTTCAGGTATACAAAACAGTGATTTGATATTTTCATAGAGTATATTCCATGTAAAGTTGTTACAAAATATTATGTTACACTTATTATTAATGGAATAATAGAATGTGTTTTGGCGTTATTAATTTAGATGTGCCAGATTGAAAAAAAAATCTTTTCAGAAGTGTAAAGTAGACAGGTTTATCCTGATGAGAAATAGCCAGCTAACAGCCATTTTTCAGCACCTTGTCTCCTTTAGCTTTCTTTCATAACTTCAGCAACTATCGATGACAATTTTGAGACCTTTAGTGTCACATTTTTTGCTTTAACCTTCAATGAATTTTGCCTCCATTTCAGCCAATGGCCAAACCCTAACTCATCATCTTCCTTCAAAAGTATTCCACTTCCAAGTCCAGAAATTCTTTCTCTGACCATGTCATTCTTTCCCTTTTCCTCTTCTTCTGTTATATCTACTGAACCCATTTTCCCATCTCACTGTAACATCCGGACCCTGTATGTTTTCTGATTATCCTATGACATCATCTTTTTCTGACTCTACTTGTCCTCCAATTGGGTTAGAATCTCATAATCACACCACACATCTCCACCATTAAGTAACCCTCACTTAACCCCTTTCCCAGTTTCCACACCAAAGCTGCCAAACTTCGTTGGAGAAAGTAAGAAAATCTGCCGATGAGATTGCTAAACGCGCGCTGTCTAACTTTGGGTGTCTACTCTGCTCCCCCTAATTTATGTTTGTCACTTCATGCTGATGTCCTAAATCTCAAAAATTGTTTGAAGAAACATGTTCTCCCCTTAAACTCTCTCTAACTCTTACCTTTGGCCAATGATTCATGTTTCACTCAGTTGAGCGATCACCAGCACCAGACCCATGCTGCCTGCCCAGAGGAAAAAACGCTGCGAAGTATGATTATGTAAGATTTTAATATGCTGTTCCCACGGCTACAACTCTGGTTCAGGCTCATATTCAAAGGCAAAGATGTACCGTGAAGCAAATCAGTTAAGCTTTGGCCCTACCAGTCTCAAGACCTTTGAAGAGACTCGTATTCATTTTCTATTGCTCTGGAATAAATGACTTCACAATATATCAGCTTAAAACAACACACATTTTATCTCGTAGCTTTTTTGGTGCAGGAATCAAGGCATGGTTTATCTGGGTTCTCTGATTCAGAGTTTCTCATAGGGCTTCAATGAAGGAATTGGCCAGAGCTGAGATCTCATCTAAAGACTCAACTGGAAAAGAATTGATATCCAAACTCATGTGGTTGTTGACAGATTTTCAGTTCCTCAAATGTGGTTGTACTGACAACTTCCTGTGTTTGTTTCTAACTAGCTATTGACTGGATACCACCCTCAGTTTCTTGCCACATGGGCCTCCCCTACCTGCTAACTTGCTTTACAAAAGCCAGCACGGGAGACAGTTTGCTAGCAAGATGGACATGACTATCTTATATAACTTATTCCCATTACCTTATGTCAGTGTGTTAGAGGCAAATCACTAGGACAAATTACACTCAAGAGGAGGAGATTACACAGGATTATAAATTCCAGGAGATGGGGATCATTGGCACCATCTTAAAGTATGTCTGCCACAAGGCCCTAACAATATGTCCAGTGGGTCATACATTTTCATACAGTTTGTAAAAATAAGATATGTTCATTGCAGTTGGTTAAGAAAACTGTCTTTCTTCACTTCAACAAACCTTCCATCACAAGTCCCCCAGCAGCACCCACCCTCCTCTGTGAAGTGGCTTTAGAATGATCACTTGCTTACAGAAATACTGTCATTCTGATAAGAGGAAGTTAAGTTGGAGATATATTTAGGGTGAATTTAGTGTGGTCTGTTAAGTGGTTTATGATCATTTCCTCGTGTGGGTAATTTTTTGCTATTTGCTCAGGTATAGGGATGGTTTTCAGGAACCCAGCCGCTGCCTACTGTGCAGACCCAGCCGACCTTGTGACACAAAGCAGAGGTTATATCTTGATAAGAACATGTTCTCTGGCTTTCAGCATTGGCAGAATTAGGGGATCTGAAAGGTATGGAGCCTGAAGCTAGCGTGGGGGAAATTCAGTCATGAGATGTGCAGAGTTAGAAGTGGAGGATTCAGGTCCCATCAAGGTCTAGTCAAAACAAGTTCTGTCTGGTCAGCAGTATATCCAATAATACACCTTTTTTTTTTTTTTTTTTTGGTCTTTCTTGATGGCTAATTTGTGAAGTAGAATTATTAGATTTCCTGTGTATAAAACAATAGCATGTATATCTCTGGACAAAATTGTATATGTTGTATGTTTCATCATATCAGAATCCATCTTAGTGTGACATTCCCAATAGGAAGTTTTTAAATTAGAAGAAAATATCTAAATTATCAACATTCTTTCAAACTGTGATTAATATACCACAGAAAAAATGAAACCATCTGATCCCTCTACAAAAAGAATTATGTTATAATATTGTCATCATAAGAAGAGGCCATAAGTATAATAATATATAATTATATATATATAATTATATAATATATATAATTATATAATAATTATATAATAATATATAATAATAATATATAAGCAGCCAAAAAGTATAAAAGTTATAAAATGTTATGAATGTGTCTCAGATAATTTTTATGAGGGGGAGACAGCAAAGATTTTTCAGCAGGGCAGTGATGTGATTAGTGTTTCATACAAGTTATCTAAACTCTTCAGTCTGGCAAATGGGGGGTCTCAGTCTAATCTTTAGTTTTACCGTCACATCTCCTTGTTTTTGCTTTTGTTTTGTTTTTCCAGCCAATATAGTTACTTGCTATTATGAAAACATCACTTTTGGTCCCTTCTCTCCCTATCCTCCCTTTACTGTCAGTTTTATTTGTCAAAGTCCTGCTCATCCATCCAAACCTACCTCAGATGTTCCCTTCGTGATCTTCCTCTGCTCTCTCCAACTGTGATAGACTCTCCCACCTTCCATGTCTCTAGCGTTTTCACTCCACTCTCATTGTTCGTTGCGTTTTATCACTGCATATTGTATTTGTATCAGCTGATTTTTTAAAAAATTTGGTTCTATTTGTGCATCTTAAACTCTTTGAGAAAAAATGTTACTTATTCTTCATCACTGTAACCTCTGTAGCACCTCTGAAGCTCTGCTTGTGGAACAATAAATATTATTAGTTATGAAGGACTGGATGACTGCATTTGACCAAATAACAAATGAATCTATTCAAATGCTACCATTCATTCATTCATAATAAACAAGTATTTACTGAGGTCGTACTATCTGCCAACACCTGCAGTCATTCCTGAGAATCTAAGAACACAGCAAAACAATAATAAATGCCATCCTTGCCCATGGGGAGGCAACATTTTAGATGGGCAGGCAAATATTAATTCAAGAATCCCTCAAATTAATATGAGGTTTAGGTGACCAGGGCTGTAAGAGTGTACTGTGTATAGGATTTCAGTGTGTTGAGACAATTTTGTGCGCATTTCC
Organism: Camelus ferus; assembly: GCF_009834535.1. Classification (NCBI taxonomy): domain Eukaryota; kingdom Metazoa; phylum Chordata; class Mammalia; order Artiodactyla; family Camelidae; genus Camelus; species Camelus ferus. The sequence goes on from NC_045702.1 coordinate 26,263,090, forward strand.
CATGATAAACCAGAAGATACAGCTCCATTTTTTTCCTTCTTAATTCTTTTTCTGTAAGAAAATAACTAAATTAGATGTGATTTCATTTAACCACTTTCATAATGTTTCATTCCTTAACTAATAATTAATTTGATCTTCACATTGTGCAAGACCGGAGCATGGTCTGTCCTTTGTTTCTGAAAATCTGCAGGAACTCTTCTGCTGTTCTAAGGGCATGAGGGAGACTGAGAAGCCCCCAGGGAAGGCTCAGTTCTTTCTCCAGGAACAATCCTCCCTTTATCTGGGGTTGTGGCTATTGGTAGCTGAGTTTATCCTGTCCTGGTGGCTCTTTATTAGTTTGTCAGCCTCTGGCCAGTGCCCTTGCTTGCATGAGTTGCGAATGGTCTGCTGGGCTTTCCCGGGTTAGAGTGATAGGGATTGAATTCATCCCCTCAAAAGAGAAATGTTGGAGTCCTAACCTGCAGTACTTCAGAGTGTAGCTTGATTTAAAGACAGAGCCTTTGCAGAGGTAGTTAATTCAAAATGAGGTCATTAGGGTAGGTGCTTATCCAGTATGACTGGTGTTCTCATAAAAAGGGGAAATTTGGACACAGAGACAGACAAGCACAAAGGGAAGACAAGTGAAGACACAGAGAGAACACCATCTATAAGCAAAGAGTACCTGAGGCTGTTGGAAGCTGGGAGGGAGGCCCTCAGAAGGAATCAACCTTGAACTTCTGGCCTCTGACACTTCCTATCATATAAGCCTCTTGAGTTTACAGCACTTTGTTAAAGCAGCCTAACAAATGAATGGAGGTATGTATCTGCAGAAAAATTTATATCAAACTAATGTCTCCTGGATGTTTATCTGATAGAATTTTTAAAATCTCTTTAGAATTATTTACATTTAAGCCTAAATGCAAATTCAGAAACAGCCCCTGGAGTCTAAATGGTATATGGCTGTTAAAAAGAGTAACAATGGCCAAAAGCTCTCTTGGTATGAACATTTCTTTTCTGGAACTGCCCTAACTTCACCAGGCCATTTTGGCAGGGGCTTCCTCTGTGTGCTGCTACCTCTGACAGCATTAAGAGGGAGTGTATTCAATATAGTAACTTATAATGAAAAAGAATATGAAAATGAATTTATGTATGTTCATATATGATTGAAGTATTATGCTCTACACCAGAAATTGACACAACATTGTAAATTGACTATTTTTCAATTAAAAAAAAAAAAGATCCATATGGTCAGGAGTTAGCAGTGGAGTGGAATAATTGGGAAAAAAAAAAAAAAAAAAAAAGAGGGAGTGTAGCTGTCACATATACCCTTAGGGAAGAGTGATTGAAGCCAACAAGTGTTCTTGAGCAGGGAATCAAAGAGCAATGTGCCAGCAGCACAATGTAGTTTTATACTGAAGTCTCTTAATGCTTGGGTTACTACCATATTTACTTTAGGAGTTGAAGAGATCATTGTACATCCTGGCTCAGTGTGAAAGGCATTTTAAAATTCATCCAAATATTCCCGGTGAAGGAGTGCCTGCAGACTAACTTCTGTTCTTTCCACAATGGGACAGCCATAGGGTGCTTTCATCCATCTGGGTTTTAAAATGAAGAAGAAGAGGCACAAAATATATCCACACAAATAACTGCATGTGTGGATATTAGTGGGAAAATTGGTGAAATCTAAAGGTCTCTAGTTTAATTAATAGATTGTATCAAGGATCATTCCCCAGTTTCAATCATTGTAATATAGTTACGTAAGATGTTGGCATCAGGAGAAGCTGGTTGAAGGATATATGGGAATATTATACTATTTTTGCAACTTTTGTCTAACTGTAAAATAATTTTAAAGGTAATTTTTTTAAGTAGGCTTTGAGAGTTCTTTTTGATGGCTCAGAAGTGGACCTGTTTCTTATTCAGCAAGCCTAAAGTTGTATAATTTGCTGGGGAAGAGAATGGATGAATGAATGGAACTAGCAGTATTGTGTGTAATGAACCAAAGAATTAATTCCATTGTTTAGTGATGGTGTCTTGAGATATATATATAATATAAACTAATACATATATATTTAAATTTTTTTCTCCTCTCTTTTAGGTTTAACCAACCATTTGTGAGAATGAATGTTTGCTTTAGATGGGAAAATTAATGTTTGTGTACACATTTGCACTTGTGCTTGCTTATATGTATATGTGTATTGGAAAGACAGAACACATGGCAGGGGTGTTGTCAGAGAGAGAGGAGAACTTTAATAATGACCTACTATATTCATTTCCTGTGGCTGCTGGAATAAAATTCCACAAACCTGGTGGCTTAAAACAACAGAAATTTATTCTCTGACAGTTCTGAAGGCCAGAAGTACAAAATCAGTTTCAATGGGCCAAAGTCGATGTGTCAGCATAGTCTTGCTCCCTCAGAAAATGCCAGCATTCCTTGGCTTGTGGCTGCATCATTCTAATCTCTGCCCCTGTTGTCACGTTGCCTTCTGTTCAGTCTCTCTGTGTGTACAGTCTCTCTCTGCCTCCCTTCTATTAGGTTGCTTGTGATGGCATTTAGGGCCCACCTGGATAATGAAGGATAGCTTCCCAATCTCATGACTCTTAATTTAATCCCCCTGCAAAGTCTTGGCCATTTGTAATGAGTTGAATATCCCATTTCCTGGATCCCACATCCCTTTTTATCTTTTTCTTTTTTTCTTTTACTCTCTGTTGGAAAAGCTGATATTTCTATAACATTTTAAGAAAGGGAGCAGAAAAAATGAATTGAAGGTGACCTTTAATTTCATGAAAATGCCTTTATTCTAACTTTGCACTTGATCGATAGTTGGTCTAGCTAAAAATTTCTAAGTTGAATATTTCTCTCAGAATTTAAAGGCATTGTCCCACTGTCATCTAGCTTTCAGAGGCTACGATGTCATTCTATTTCACAATCTTTTGTATGCAGCCTATTTCCCCCCTCTTTGGAAGCTTTCCACGAACGCACTTTGCCCAAGTGTGCTGAAATTTTGCATCATTTCTTTATTGTGGTTCTTTTCAAGTTTATCATGCAAGGCTTTCAATGGGCCCTTTCAACATGAAAAAACATGTATTTTATTTCAAATAGTCTTGTACATTTTTATCGACAGTTTGTTCATCTCAGTTTTCCCCCTTCTCACATCCTTTGACTTCCATTAGTCAGATACTCTGTCTTTTGCATTGTTTCCTTCATTTTCTTTCAGTCAATATTTTGTTTCAAATTTCTACATTATTTTCTAAAATTTACCCTTCCGCTTTCAATTCTAAGTGAAGTTTTTTTATTCTGTTACCTTGATTTGAATGTCTCATTGCTCTTTCGTGTCTCTGATGACCCGTGTTTTTGCCTTCTTATTCTTATTCCACCTAGAATATCACATCTGACATCTCTGAGGCCGTAAAGTATATTTTTTGAAGTTGTCTTCTGTATTCTACATGGTTTCTGCTTTTCCTACTTCCTTATTTTTTTTTCTTATTTTCTGGGCTTGGTCTCTTTTATGCTGGAGACCTCTTAAATGTCTAATCCTTGGTTATCCATCCTTACTAAATTTAAGGCAGTTAAGATGTTTGACTGAAAATTCTGTGTATGAGGGCAAAGCTGGTTAATCAGTGGTCTTGCCTGAGACATAACCAGCACTGACTGGGAGTTTTCGCTGGGTGACCCGCACTGAGGGTAACTGAAGGTATTACTCCTCAGGACGTCAGTAGGTCCACTCCTCTCCTGCCTGGGAGAGGTCCACCTGGCTCCAGGGATTCCGGGAGGAAGGTTAGAGGAGCCAGGGGCTTTCAATTCCATTTGCTGACTCCCACTGTATTCCCTGTGTTTTGGATTCTCTGTCTGAATGATTAAATAGCCTTTCAGTTTCAGTGTCTCCTGAGAACAAACCTACTTCCTTCTCCTTCAGGGAGGGAGGGTGAGAAAAGTGTAGTTATCTGGACCTGCGAAGTGCAGGATGGGCCCCACAGGTGTCCCCAGCTCTAACCCAGTCCCTCTGCTCCAGCTCCTCCTCCCCCCAGCCCCACATCAATGCCTGGTGCCCCAAGTCCTGAAATCTGGGTTGGGGGGTGTGCTTGCTTCCTGTTGACACTTTCCCTTTGTGGCCTGAAATAACAACTTTCTTTTATCGTCTGTATCAGCAACCTCTCCTCTCTCTTCCTTCTACGTCATTTTCCTGTCATTTTAGAAGAGATTTAGCAAGGAGGAAGATTAGCAACAGGAAGTTGACTAAAAAAACTATGTATCTGATGCTGACTGGCTTGAATTCTGCAGTGTTTAGAAATCGCACATGTCATTTAAGGTCATGGTAGGAAGGCATTCTCCGCTGCATAATAAAACCACAAGAGTTTTCTTTCAGGCATCAGTTTACTCCTATAGGCAATCAAGTGTGTCATACTGGAAAACTCTAGTATGTCTCAATTTCCTAGCCAAATTTTTCATATCTTTAAAGGAAAAAAATGAAGAAACTAGTTCTTATCAACTGCTTATTGTGTGCCCATCGCTCTAATTTAGCTCTCACAGAAATCTTTTGAGATCAGTATTATTAAGACTATTTTTATAGATGAGAAACCCAAAATCAGACGTTAAAGAAACTTTCTTAGTGTCATACACAGCTAGAGAAGAGTAAAGTAGGGTTTCTTCCAGGACTGACTTCAAAGTTCACATTCTCCTACTACTGAATTCACGTGACCCACCGCTGCTGCCAAGGCACCAGGTTGATACTTTATGCCAAAATTGATGGGTTTCATTAAGATTCAAGTGATACAATATGACAGTTACGATCTCTTCCAAAGTTGTTCTGTAAATCGTGGCTTACAAATGCTTTTCTATATGTCATATCTATCTCTAAAATTACACATTTACATCGGAAAGTCAAGACCACATTTCATTTCAAAAACCACACTGGTCAGTTAAGTGCATTTTTCTTATTTGTATTTGACTGTTTACAGTAGTTTTGGATCAAAGCTAAGGGCATTTCCTTTTTTAAAAAATATGTATTTATTTTTACTTAGATCCCCATCTGTCAAAACTCTACCTAAATACACTACCTGGCATGTGTGGAACACAATGGTATTTACCAACTTTGAGCAAAGAGGTCTTTTTAATTTATTTCATCTTTGGTTTTGTTTGTTTCATAGTTACTTTTTAAAATAAAAATAGTAAAAAGAGCTTTGGCACTTTGGGATCAGACAGTCCTGAGTTTGATTTTTCAGCTCTGATGCTCAGTTACTGTAAAGGTGCATGTGAATGAAAGTTCACAGAAAAGTTATCAGGAATGAGGGCAACTTTCAAAATGGGCTTTGCCTGCTTTCCCTTATGTGGTGTACGGGCTCCATCTACAACGCCCTCTGCTCCTCTCTGGACCTGCCTCCTTCTCCTCTCTCTGCTAATCTGCTTCCTCTGCTTACTTGTAGTTCTCTTCCTTATAACTTCTGCTTGTGTGCGGTTCCGACGTACCACGCTACCAGCTCCTCTTTGTGGTTACCTTTCAGTTCCCCCTTTTTCTCCTGCCTCTGCAGATAAGTGGCAGATGACTTCATTCACTTTTCAGTTCAGGCTGTTAAGAGCAATTCTCTGACTGATCCGGTTTATCTTTTCAGTTATTGTCCTCGATTGTAGCCGGTAACTAGATGATACGAGGTAACTAGATTACATAGGTAGCTAGAAAAAGGAAAGAGAGTGAGATGGTCTTCCCACAAAATGCCACTTACCCTTCTGCAAAAACTAAGTGTGGCAGTCTCCTTAGACGTCATATGAGTTGAGCAGATGACTCTTAAAAGCTCTAGAACAGCGATCTGTACCCTACAAGTTTTAGTTTCTTTTCCCCTTTGATGTCATGGGCCGTGAATGACAAAAATACAGTGCAGATTCATTGTCTGTCCCCTAATCTCATTTTTTATTTTCTTTCTTAGAAGATTGAGTGATGTTGTCAGAAACAGGAAACAATAATTTACCAGTATCCCCTATAGTCAATTTACCATTTATTCTGGATCTCCCAGAGTTAGAGCAGCTGGCTGGTGGGATTAAAAATTTACTAAATTTTTGATGAGATTTTGTATGAGCTCAGCACAGTTCTGGGCATCAAGATAGCTATAAGAATCAGGCCCTATCTTTAAAGTACTCGATCTTGCTCGTTTGTAAGGGGTAAGTCAAGAAACTGTCTAGAACAATTAATAGGAAGACAGTGAGCAGGAAAGATAACGGAATTACAGACTAGCTCTCGCTCTAGTTCTTACTCTACTGTTAACTAGGCAGCTTGCTTTCTGGGCCTCAACTAACTTAAGGTGAAGAAATTATGCTAGGTTATTTCTAAAATCCATTTCAAACCAATAATCCATGTTTCCATTCCTTTCCTTTAAAACAACAACAAAAAAGTTTTCTTTCTTATGTTTCTTCCCTTTGCCTTCCATCCACTGAATTTAGATTTCGTTCAGTAGGATTTCTTTCACTGATGGAAGTGAAATGGGAACATGGCCCTCATTCTTTGATACCTTCTAATACACTTCCTCTGAAGGACATGATTTTGGTTATGAATACTCACGCACTCTTGTAAAGTATATAAAACCACTTTACCTCGTTGTGAGCATTATGAAATCTTAGAATCTACAGGGATGTTGGTAGTGATGTAATTCTTATGAGTTGAATTGTTTCCCAAAAAGGCATTTGAAATCTTAACCCCTAGTACCTATGAATGTGACCTCATTTGGAAATAGGATCTTTGCAAATATAATCAATTAATGATGAGGTCATAATGAATTAGGGTGGACCCGAATCCAGTATGTCTGATGTCCTTGTAAGAAGAGATGAGACAGAAACACAGACACATGGGGAGATTGTCCTGTGACAACAGAGGCAGAGACTGGAGCCGCGCACCTGCAAGCCAAGGAATGCCAAGGGTTGACAGCCATCACCAGAAACTGGGAAGAAGCAGGGAAGGGTTCTTTGCAGAGTCTTGGAAGGAGTGTGGCCCTGCTGACACCTTCACTGCAAACTTCGGTCTTCAGAACTGAGAGAAAAAATCCCCGCTGCTTCAAGCCACCAAGTTTGAGTGTTTTGTTACAGCAGCTCTAGGAAACTAATGAAATAACGCAGGCCTTACTTGATGTCTTCAGCATCTCAGACTGTGCTCGAATAACTTCTGAAATGGGAGACTTACTACCTCCAATGTGGCTGTCCCCCATAATAGTAAAACCCAACGTGCTGGAACGTCCCGGGAGGACTTCCCATTTACTTCCTGGGCCTTTTGCTTATTACTCTCAAACCGAACACCATGACGTGTCTAAGTCCCATCGTTCCAACAGTGCTTAATGACAGTTAACATGAGCATCTTTCTACACGACGTGACTGAGGATTGAAAAACAGTCTTCAAGTTTCAAGCATCTGGGGCTTAGCAGATAGTTTCCCTGGACTGACGAGAGAGACTGGTATTATTTCAGTACCACCTGACTGACTGACTGAGGGTTTATGCCATAATCACATCTTTACAGAAAGGGGAAAATTACGTGACTTTCTTCCTCCTACCTGTGCCTAATTCCATGAGAGGAAAGGTTTGCCAGTTTTCTGTTTCCCCAGTTGCTCTGGTGCTCAACTGGGTGGAAGACAAGAATAGGTATCAATAAGCCCTAATACCACATTAAAGGAACTGAAAGTCAAAGCAGCTAAGATGCCAAGGAATATTACGGGGCGAGGGAAAGCACAGGCCGCCGGTGAAGTGATTGAGCGTCCCTTGGCTATCAAACCAGAGGGGAGAGCCTCACCCAAGTTTAGGATTACCATCCCTCAAGAAAGTGCAACAAAAGATCTGTGTGTTTTTTTTCACTCTCAAATGGCCCATGAAGTTGATGCAAGTTGTAATTCGAGGATCATTTCACTTTTTCTGTTAGCAAAGCTTCAGAGAAAACTGAAAACCAGCACCAGGAAGGTAAATGAATACTTCAGACAGCCGCCAACAAAGGAAAATAAATGTTATCTCTACTAGAAGCGAGTGTCAACAAAGGTAGAAGTAGATATGGGATGCTCAGATAACCACATACGATGTTAATCAATGGGGGCACTGGAACTGTTTGTAAATGAAAAGACCGCATAGTATTACTGTCTTCTCTCCTTTGCTTCTCCACCCTCACCATCTCCCGCAGGCCCACCACAACACGTCTGCCCTAGGTCCAGGGAACTGGAAAAGGTTTACCAGTACTACGTTATTTCCTCCTCTATCTTCCTTGAATTTGGCCATCCACCTCTTTCACTGTGCCTGCTTGTCTCTCTCTCTGGTTTGTGTCTCCTCTTCCTCCTTATCATCTGGTAATCCCCCCAGTCATCCTGCTGGAAACAAGGCCTTCTGGTTCACCCGCATTGAATGGGAACACACGTTACTCAGGTTACACCTTCACGCAGCTCTCTTCCAAAGTGCACTTGCTTTTTAACCGACCTTCTGGACATGAGACCAAATCTGCAGATCTAGAGATGGCTTATCCTACTGTTCCATGTTCATGCTCAATACTCTGCAGGCCTGGAAGCAAGTGGGATGGTGACAGCCCGCCCCCCAGGGAGGCTGTGGCACAGAGAGAATGCTAAAATAAGAATAAAAGCAGCTAGAAATCGGTCTGCTTTATATTATTGTCACACACCAAGACCTCTACACAATGATAGCATGGGGGTGGGGGCTGCCACCTCCAGCCCTGCCCTTGCTAAGCCTCTCCTCTTGGGTCCTGACCCAAGGTCCCTGGGAGAGAATGGCATTTTCTTTGATGCTTCCCCAGAACGTCTTTGTGGTGCCCGCCACGGCGCTCAGTCCCCAGGCCTTCTGGGGGCCTCTTTGGAGGCCTCTGGGCCTCTGTACCTTCTGTTCAGACATTTTTCTCTGTCTTATTAATCTCATCAAGAGTTGAGGTTCAAACTGGCTCAGCATTTAGCTTCTTGCTCTTTGTTCCAAGTGAGTCTGGGACCCACTTTTACCATAAGTAGGTGGCTTCAAGTGTGGATTTTGTGTAAAAGAAACCCCCCTCATATTTGACTAACCCCCTCCTAGCATGCCAAATGCCCCACTGCCTCACCCTCTTTGCAACCTATTCTTTTAAAATTTCCAACTAAAAATCCTATTTTGGTCTCTATTTCCTCCATAGGAATTATCTCTGATTGTTTAAAAATACCTAAACAAGAGTTTCTCAAATCTTAGCCATTCACATACCACCTTCACAAATATTCCGGTATCTAATTTCCATTTAAATAATTATTCACTTGGCAACTATCAGAATCATGGTGCTTTCTACCAATAGCACATATACCACACTTTGGGAAACCTCATCTTAAATCTACAGTATCAATGACAGACATCTTTCTGCCAAGGAAGGGGAAAACTGTTCCTTCAAAGTACAATAGTATTTGAAGGATAAATCATTTTTCTAGAGGAAAAAATTATATGTGTGTAAATTTTGTCATTACTAATATATCCTTGCTATTGTTGTTCATTGAGGCCTTTCTAGCAATTGATAGCAAAGTTGGTGAATTAAGGAATATGTCGTAAAGAACAGGATACTAAGTCAGCAATTTGTCTCAGCATGAAGTGCTTCTGATTTCTCTCCCTTTCCTCAATACAAAATTTCTAGGAGACGCAGGCCTCTGAGTCACCTAATCACTTGATTAAATTATTGACCAAACTCTCTGCATGACTGAAGGGGTTTTTTAAACAGATCCTTTCACTTTTTGTTGGTGTGGTTTTGAGTAAACGCTCAATGAGCCAAAGATAAAGTTGAATAATCTGTCAGAGGATCACTGAGTATTATGTAGAGAATAACTATACAGACTCTTCCATTTGGCTGAGTCTCATTTAAAATCTAACATGCTTATTTGTGTTGTAGGCTTTCAAAGTGGCTCTCTCCAGGAGCTCTAAAAGTCAAAAATAATCTTCTGTCATCTGTGTTTATATATATATATATATATATATATATATATATATATAAAACCTTTGAATCATGGGCATGATTGTGGGATATTATCAGGAAGCCATAGATTTCAATAGGTATTTCAAACAGTAGGAAACTGAGTTTTTCAGGTGTTATCACCTGAGCAATGATCAAACGCTGAAATGTCCCATTCTAGTTATTTTGCTCTTCAGAATCCATGTAATGTCTTTCAGAGACCCTGGAGAGTTGAACAGCTTTTGAGACAAAATGACTAGATTCCCCAAACTGTATTAGGTTTCTCATCGCTCTCGTGAGAAAGGGTAATATAGAGCCTTGGCAACGAAGCAAAAGAGGGAACAAACAATGTCCTGAATGTCTTTTCATCTGAGTAGGGAGATAATACAGCGGAACTCCTGGGTTAATATGGGTTTCTCAAGCGATAGCCTCTCATCTTTGAGAAAGCAACTTTACTGCACTATTTTTATCACTCAGTTGTGCCCTCATTACCTGAGCATTGACAAGGTTAGATCCAAAATCTGTTACATTTCATGGGAGGCACAAAATCCCATTACATGGAATGTGGTTCTAATCTGGTTGTAAAGAAGTGAGAGATACTTGTGTGCAGTGAGTAAAATGGTCATTTGCCATTATTAAATCATAATGGTTAGAAAAATGTAGTGATGTTATACAAAGACAGAGCTGAATAGAGAATTAAGTTACGCTGAATAAATTGGACACTAGCAAAGATTTGTAATATGTAAGCATAAAACATTTTAATATTGTAGCTTTGTGAATTGAATTGGAAAATGCCTGCTCAAATGATGTGATAAATTCCAATTTTTAACCCTGATGAAAATTGTAGATTTCTGAGGTCGACTGAACCATGACTCTAGTAGAAAGACCTGGAATAGAAGGTGCCTTATTCCTAAGGCAACCTGGAGTTCTAAGGATGTCAAGGCTGTGTTCTAAAGGGTTGGGTGGACTAAAAGATGGGCTCCGTACATAGGAGTCATTCTCTGATACATGTTGCATCCCTGTGCCAGGGTTAGAGGTGAAAGTTTACCTTTAATTTGTCATATGCTAATTTAAAATATTTATTTTTGATGTATAAAATATATGTTAATTAAAAAAATAACCAAAATAGGTGTAAATGAAATGAGACCCCCTAACTATAAAAATTAAGTTAGAAATCTTGGAAAGGAAAACAATAACATTATGGAAATGGCACCCTTGAGAGCTGGGCAAAACTCTCGAATGGAGCGAAACCAGTGAATTAGAAGATGGCATTGGGGAATTCACTCATAACACAGAGCACAGAGACAAAGACAAGAAAAATCATAAAAGAGATGAATTAGAAGTTAAGAAGCTCTAAAATTTGTCTGATAGGTGTAATGGCAGAACAGAAGGAAGTAGCAGAGAAGTAATATGGAAAAGCATGACTCATTAAAAGAACTCTCTGAGTTTCAAAGAAGTACCAATAAAAATAAATCTATGCCTAGACATTTTCTAATATAACTGCAGATTAGCCAAGGGTAAAGAAAAAAATCTGAAAAGTTACCAGAGAGAAAGATGACTACAAAGGAACACTAATTAGGCTGGCAGAAGACTCTTGAATATGGCAATAGAGGCCAGCGAAAATTATATGAAAATAAAAGGCAAAGCCCACCAAAAAGTTTACGACAGTATTACACAGCACATTCTTAAAGTATAACTTTCAAATATATAAAACAAGAACTGAGGTGAAACACAAACAGTGAGAAATTCACTATCACAGTGGAATATTCATTATAGCACTTGTGGTTTTACAAACTTGGAACCAAAGAGAAGGTACATCCTTAGGGTTGTGATCCAAAACAGTATGTTACACCACAGAATATTATTCAGTCATTAAAAAGACTGAATTAGAAGCATGTCAGTTTCTGTTATGTTCCCACCTAAATGAGAATGTCACAATGCAGAGAGGTAGACATAAAATGATATCAGTGTTTGAAACTAAAATGATCCCAGTGTAAAAACAAACCCCACTCTAAACATATGTACATATTTGTGTATGATTTTGTGAGCATGAAGAAAGATATGGAAAAATACATACAAGATTAATTAGTTAATAGTTGAAGAGGGTGATGGGCACAGAAACACTGGAAACATCGAAAATTCACTGAACTTCAATTATTACAGAAAAAAATAACTTTGATCACGAGTTCTCATCTAAAATTCCTCCATAAGGGGACCTTAATTCGAAAAGATACATTCACCCCAATGTTCATAGGGGCCTATATACAATAGCCAAGACACGTAAACAACTTAAATGTACATCGACAGATGACTGGATAAAGAAGCTGTGGTACATTTATACAATGGAATGCTACTCAGTTATTAAAAAAAAGAATAAAATAATGTCATTTGCAGCAATATGGATGAACCTGGAGATCATCATTCTAAGTGAAGTAAGCCAGAATGAGAAAGAAAAATACCATATATCACTCATGTGTGGAATCTAAAAAAAAAGAAAGAAAGAAAAGAAGTTCACACTAATGAACTTATCTACAAAAGAGAAACAGACTCACAGACATAGTAAACAAACTTATGGTTCCTGGGGGGAAAGGGGGTGGGAAGGGATAAATTGGGAGTTCAAGATTTGGAAATGTTAACTACTATATATAAAATAGGATAAAAACCAAATTTTTTTCTGTATAGCACAGGGAACTATATTCAATATCTTGTAGTAACCTATAATGAAAAAGAATATGAAAATGAATATATGTATGTATATGTATGATTGAAACATGCTGTACACCAGATTTGACACATTGTAACTGAAATAAAAAAATAAATAAAATAAAATTCCTCCATAAAGGCTCTAAAGCAAAAAGAACATAAAGTAGCAAGAGAAACCCAGCGAGGGGCACAGAGAATAGGGTCTTTAGTTGTATTCACATTAAGGGAACAGAAGGGTCTACCTGGCCCCTTGAGAGACAGACAGACATAATTCACCTAATGTGTTGGATGGCCAAACTTTGCCATACCTTCCTAGTAGAATGCTTATTTTTCATTTCCTCCAATTATTATACCTTTGTCTTTAATACACTTTTCTGATTAGAAACAAATATTTCCTGTTATAAGTTGATTAAGAAACAGGAAGAAAGTCATTATATGGTTCCTGTATATTTCGTACTGTTTTGTTTTTGAACAAAGAATGCAAAAAAGTAAAAAACACACATTTTTCCAAATAAAAAGTTCATTCTCATACAGATGAGAATAGAAGGTGAGATAACGGTAGAGTCATTGAGTATTGAGGACTCTTCTGTGGATCTTTGCTGTAAAACAAACAGAAAGAGGAGTCAGTAGCTGGAGACGTTGGAATTAAGAAGGTTTGCTGTGATTGCTGTTTGAATACCAGTGATATCAAAGCAAGTGTATGATGGAAATGGGAAAAAAATCCAATGGAGAAGGCAAATTGGATGGATCATGATTATGACAATTTCGGGAGCAACAGAGACAGGTCCTGGTGCGTATGTGAGGACTTGACCTTAGCTTGAAGCACGGACAGACTCTCGGTCATAAACGGAGGGGGTGCAGAGCGTGGTGGGTAGAAACTCAAGTGATTAAGTAGAGCTGATGTCAGAAGGAAGAGAGGTAGAAGCTTTTCTAACAGTTTCTCCTTTCTCAGTGATATCACAAACAAGATTATGAGCTAAAATTGAAGAGAGGGAAAAGGAGTGTTGGAAATTTAAGGTTACTTCAAGGAAAAAAGCAGACCTGTGAGAAAAAATAGTTCAGAGGAAGAAAACCGTCATAAAGTCAACAATCTTGAGTCATCATAAAAGCCAAAATTTCTATAAACTTAGAAACGAGGAGATTTTACTTTTAAAAGGAAATAAACCTGTACTTGTTTATGATTGTCAGAGATTCAGAAGGAGGTTGAGGGGGGAGGCTGCTAAAGCCAAAGCTCTCTGCAGATTGACCACTGGGGGAGTTTACATCTGGAAGAAGGGAAGAGTGACTCCATTCACTTCCTTGCCAGCCTACTAACTGCTTCTGGTTTTCAAGATGCTTTAAAAGCTAAACTCAGCAAAAAATGCTGCCCAAAGATGTGGCAGAAGTTGAACTGAACTGGTCAAGTTTCATGTTATGCATATCCTTTAATATAACCTTTTTATGCCAATAAATGCATCACGCGTAAATGAAATGTTATGCCATCTGAGGGCTTAGCCGACTTGGTCTGGGTCTCAGATGGGTGGTTAGAACTCAGCCTCTCTGATCCTTTGGCTCCTTTGCCAAAACGTGCTTATTCCCATCTAGGTACCCCGTGGGTTTGTTGCTGTGCTGATGTAAATTTATTTGAGAACACAGCTATTGTCCAAGGCAAAGCGCTAAGTATCTAGTAATCTGTTCCTGAAGAAGATGATTAATTAGCCACACAGTGCTAGCACTCCTCAGGAAAAAGATATTAAGTCTAATAACGCTGAGATGCATAAAAAGGAACATGATGAGAAAACACTGGGGTTCTGCTAAGTGCTTCTCACCCATCCAAATTCTTCCTAAACTATGAGGATCCACCAAACTGCCTTATGCTTTTGTCTCAGAAACCAGTTCAGCTTAAACCCAGACTTGGGGATGGTCCAGAGCTTATGCTACTAGCCACAGGTAACGATCCAATTTTGAATTTAAATAAAGTTAAATAAAAGTAAAAATGCTGTGCCTCAGTTGCACTGGACACATGAGAGTGAGCAGCACAGATATAAAACATTTCATCACCAGAGAAAGTTCTATTGGACAGCGCTCATCCAGACCGTGGAAAGCCTCTGTGATTGTCAACCTCAAGATTGTTTCTGGTCCAAGGGAAGCATAAAAAAATTAATGAAATTTTGATGCAGTCTCAGAACCACCTTGGACTTCACACAGACCCCAAACTAGAACTCGGAGCTTTCCCAGTCTGGACCTGACTCAGTGTAGACCCACATCAACCGTCAGAGTTTGGGAGGAGGATTCAGTGAACTTATACCTCAAATGACATAATAATGCCTGAGAAGGTCTTTTTAAAGCTACGAAGTGCTATGCAAACATAAAATATCCTTTCTCTTTCCCTAAGCAATCGCCTTTACTTTGTTGTGGGGATCTCCCTTGATTGTTATATTCAGTGTTGGACTCTCCAGCTCAAGGCAAATGCAGAAAATCTGGAGGTAGTTCAAAGGAGACCCACAAAGATGATGAAAGGTTTGGAAAATAAAATATTGTGGTTAAAGACAGAAGTCATTCATCCTGGGAGAAAATTTTACAATTACCTTCAAGCATAAGCATGTGTATTATTTGGGGAATTACGGCCAGCTACGTTAAGAGATATTGTGGCCAGAATAGAAGAATTAGATGAAATTAATAGCACAAAGGGAAATTTCCTGGCAATGGTGGCCGAGCTGGAGCAAGCTAGTAAGGAAGTTGAAGGAAAATATTTAAAGGCAGAAAAGGCTCCATGTACAATGTTTTTTGGTCACTGACTCCTTCTGGGGAAGTAGTCAGATACAGTTCATTATGCATATATTTCCATGTTTTGTACCATGTGCCATGTTTTGTTTTCACGTGTTTTGTACCCAGTGACTGAGTCTGGCCCATATCAAGCTACCTATAGCCAGTGACTGCCGTGACAGCCCCATCCCACAGGGGTACTTTATACTGGAAGTGATATAGAGGATAAGGTTATTGCCTCCCCAGGACCCACGTCTCCTTTTCCTATAACACAATGCAGTATTTTTTATTGTGGAATCATTCCTGACCCACCTCATAGAACCAGGGTCTGGTTAATCAGATCGTTAACTACCCACCCCCCACCCTGGCCACAGTGATTGGTTCAGAAATAACAAGTAACCCGAGTAAATGCAATGAGACTCAATTCCAGAGTTATTTTCCCCAAACTGTTGGGAGCAGAGAACCGCCCTTGTGACATGTTTGGTGGCCTGCAGTGGTAAGCCCCATTCTAGGGAGCTCGGTGGGTTGCCACTGCACAGCAAGCAGAGCTGTAGCTCTTACATGCACGTTCTTTCTGTTTCTCCAGAGCAGAAGCATCGGAGCACCTGCCAGGGAGCAAGCAGCCGGAGGTACTGAGCAAACCGCTACCTGTGGAGCCAGGGAAGGAGGAAGAAGGAAGAGGTGAGCCGCTTTTCAGTACACACACTTTCCATCTATCCCCCTCTTTTCAGCCACACACGCTCCCACCATCAGCGGTCCTTGGCCTCACCACAGCTCTTTGGGACGAACAATCAATCTTCTCCTTAACAGTTTCCTCTGCCCCTTGATCCAGTCACCACTACACCAGGCTTTCCTTCTGCCAAGCACTTAACTGACATTTCCCAACCATGGATGTCCTCTCTTCTGTCTTTTGAGTATTTTTTGGTCCTTTACCATATTTTTTTGAGTATTTTTATCCTTTACCATCATTTCAGTGTGGTCTTAGGGAGGAGACAAATGTGTTTGGTTAACCCATCATCTTTAAAGTAGTGTTATGGTGACAGCAAACCAAAATACCTAAGAAGAAGCAAAAAGAATGAGGATGAAAAAAAGAGAATTAAAGTAAGACAATGTTTGCTAGTTGCAGTCACGAACAAAATGGCAGGGGCTAGGACGGTCTTACTGAAGAGTCTCTGGAAACCCATTGTGTCCCCACATAACCTCAGAATAACAGCTAACAGACACTTCAGGGAGGTTGGAGACAAAATCCTGCTGGATCCTGGCAGAGAGCTGATCTGTAGATGTTTGCAAACTGCAATTCTCCACTGGCCCAGTGAGAGTGATATATAAGATAATCTGGTTGTTTGGGTTTTATTTTCCCTACTTTTGGATTGACTTCAAGTCATTTCTCTTAGGCAATTTTGTGTTTATTTAACAAATATTTAATACCCAACTAATAGGCTCAAAGTATTAAGTTATGTCCTAAAGAATAATGATGAAGACTTGACTCTTGCTTCAAACATTTGTTCACTCTTTTAGAGAAAAGCAATCTGTATATTGCAAAATACAAAAAGAGAAGAATTTCTGAAAGAGAGCAGGGCATGGAAGGGGTTGGAGATGAGGTGGGTGAGGTGGTTACAGGCAACAGGAGGAAATATTTGAAAGCAGTCAGTTCTTTGGTGCCAAATTGGAACACTGGTGTTTCCAGATGCCTCTTTAAAAATCCCATGTCAGTAGCAGGATTAATATTGGAGAGACTTACCCTAATATAAGGGTGAGGGGATTTGTCTGGTGAAAGTACGATTGCTAAAATACACACTTTCACTCTGTTTTTCAGCTATAATCTGTGCCCTTTCATGGCTCTTAGTTTCCTTATTTAAATGTTTCAAGGTTGTTTCCAGTTCTAAAATTTTAGTATTTGAACCCAAATTCTGGCTTCTGGACAATCTTCCAATAGGCTTCTTGTTTTTGCCACATCCTGTTCCTCAAACCATCAAATTCTTTTACTTTAACCCTGATTTGGAATTCTATGTTACTTATTTCGGTCCCCACCCTAAACATATTTCTTTTTCCCAGTTTCTTTGTAAGGTTGAAGGAAAGTTCAAGGGAAACCTAGCAACAGACAAACACAGAGAAAAGAAAGAGAATGGAATTTCTTTTTTGGTATAGAAGACATTATTTACAGCTAGAAGCACACCAAATTGCTCCCAAATCCATGAGTGGAATTATATTAAGTATATTTTTTCAAGGATATCCTGAAGTGGGATTTTTCTGACCTAAATGAATCATCCTACTGTTACGATAATAACAGCCCTCCCAAGCTGAGAAAGCCCAGGTTTTTTGATACTATAATATACGGCAGCGTATTCCCTCTATCGTATAATTTGGACAACAAACTTTAATTTTGTTTTCCTTCCTAATTAAAAAGACTGTCTTAAAATTGGATGACTTTTTGAAATGGTAAATATTTCTTCATTTTTGCTTTTGAATATCAGAATCATCCAAGTTCGTACCCAGAGAAACTTTGATTATAATGATGTAAAATTCACTGAAAAGAAAAACAGCACAGTGCAAGCAGTACTTTGGCCTTGTTCACGTTATGACACACGTGAAACATGCTAATGTTATCAGGGCATGCAGAGATTAGCTGCCAAGGCTGCTGTCAGCCCTAGGCAACAAACCCAAGCCCAGCAGAGGTAGGAGTCCTGCGGGCCGATGGGACCAGGATTTCAGCACTCGGGTTCCACACCAATGCACCCCAAGAGGGAAGCCTGGGCGGCAACGTGGATTTTGGTGCAGGAGTTACCTAAAACTCCTTCCAGGCTTCTTCCAAATCGGCACATCTATCCTTCTACCCCGCCTCACACTCCCCAAAACTTGCATTTTTGCTCAACATTACCATCAACAAGTTAGTCACCGAACGGCCTCTCCACTTGTTTCACGTACTCCAGCGTAGTGTAAGTGAAACACTTATTTGAGAAACTTCTTTTTGCTGTCTTTTGTAGAAAGTAGGATTTGAAGAGGATCTCATGAATAATCCACGCCGATGCCCGCATCGTACAGCTGAGGGGAATGAGGCTCCAGGTTGCTGCCTTATTCTCCCATCAAAGCAGCAGCCCTCAGGGCCTCCTGCTCCAGTTTACATTATCTTGGGGAAATAGCCTGGTGTGGGCACAGCGCCAAGAAGGGAGTGTCAGGAGACTTGGCTGTGGCAGTCTGTCTGGGGAGGGGTGAACGGTTCTGACACTCACCGTGTTTTGCTCGCCTGGGCACGTGATGCATCCCACCTGATATGACCTGAATGTAGAAATTTTTTTTTTTAATGTTAAAAAGTTTGTCTCTCAGAACTTTCTTTCTCAGAACAGGCTGTGCTACAGATTTTTGCCTCTTCTATGGCAATGCGGCAAATCTTCCTAGCCTAGAGCTTTCAGGGGAGATGACAAGGAGTCTGAAGCCCCTGCTTGGTGAGCCCCTTGCAGATCTTGAGGTCTTAGGAGGATGGGCTCCTTCCTTGGCCTTAGTTCCTGCAGATCTGGGGTACCACTGAGACCTGGATGATTTGTGACCACAGAGCTGTTGTGGTCCCTGGATCTTGTTTGCTCCGCGTCCCTCACAGAAAACTAGGGGGCAGAGAGAGGAAGGGAAGAGGGAGTCCGGTCCTGGGATGGGGTCCTAGGGTTCTCACCCCTGATCCTCCCACGCAGTCCTACTGTTGCGTACCAATCCCCACACTGGTCTCCAAACTTTAATAGCTTTTTTAAAGCTATATTTATTCTCTTACGGGGATCTGTAGAGAGGAGGGGGAAAGGAGCGTTAATCAAACAAAACTAACATTTCCCCTTGAATTACCAGAAAAAGAACAGAATTAATTACTTTATAGAAGTAAAACCTGACCATGTCTTAATATGACCAAATACAATTTATCCTAGCCAGCTAGTCTTACTAATGGACTTACTTCATTACACTGTTAGAAATGCTTCATTTATTCCTCATGGTAAATATTGTAGAATGAGACCACACCATTAGAGAGTATATAATTGCTCTAATGTGGTCTAAAATAAAAGTCAGCAGTTTTGAAAGTCAAATCACAGATTTTGTTTGTATTGAGACTATGACAAACTTTTGTCCTCTTTTCTACGTGTTGTCACAATCAACATGCCTCTTCCAAAATATATCTACTATCATTGATTTATTTGCATACATTTTATATTGGCTCCACCCAAATGTGCTAGTTAAGAGGCTAGAATCAGGTAGATTCTCTTTTCTGTGTCTGTTTTTAAGCATTTCTAAAACTATATATGTAAACTATTAATTCCCATATCTGCCCCCAATGCACAAATATAAATCTTATCCATCTCAAGCTGAAAAGAACCCCATAATCTCTTATTCTCCATTCCCAGGCCTCTAGGAAAATGCCCATCACCCCCAAAATCTTCTGAAATTTTATATCCATTCATCTCAAACCCCATCCTTCCTCATGCCAAAACCTTCCTACTGTTAACTCCCTTTGGCTGCGGTACATTTGTAACAGGAATGAAACTTTGGTATTGAAAAAGATGACTCAAACTTGCTTCTATAACGTAAGACAACTGCATAAATTCTGGCTTTTTTTGTTCGGACTCATTTTTTATATGAAGATAAGCTCTAGAGTTCAGTTAGAATTGGAATAATTGGGACAATGAAGATATAAAATTCTTTACATAATTAAGAGTTAAAAAGAATTTTTTGTCTTTGGAAGTGAGGGGAGAAAAAGAGTTGGGAGTCCTGGAACTAGAAAAGAAGCCTTAGAAAAAAAATATTTAAAGAGAAGATGAGAAAGGACTAGTGGGGAAAAAAGAGCAAGT
Organism: Camelus ferus; assembly: GCF_009834535.1. Lineage (NCBI taxonomy): Eukaryota > Metazoa > Chordata > Mammalia > Artiodactyla > Camelidae > Camelus > Camelus ferus. The sequence continues at coordinate 26,283,261 of NC_045702.1, forward strand.
AAGGATATCCTTGTGATGGGATGTCTGTGGACCATGAAGAAAAGTGACATGTGTGGTAGAGTGGGGCTTGGGGAACTACCTTTATCTGATCAGAGACCAGAGAGCCTCCTTTTTATCTGGGCAGAGAATCTCCTTTTTTTTTTTTTGGCACCGTTTTAAATGAAATATACAAAATTCAAAGCTATCTGTATTAGTTATAACACAGAAAGTTCATCTCTGTAAATTACTAAGATAATTCAAAGAAAGGACATTAACTAAAAATATTAATCAAGAGTTGGGAACTGAGAGAGTTCCAGAGAAAAGAGCTGTCATAGTACTAAGTAAAAACCATCCAGCAGCGTAGGGAGGCTTTTCAATAGGTAAGGAGGAAAGAACCTTCATTCCGGAGGAAGGTTCCCGCTGGTACTGCTTGGGTAACTTTGTAAGTCAGACCACATCTATTTGAGGAGATGAAGCCTGGAACAGACTGCCCCAAGGTAGAGCACCTCCACAGACTCTTCCCTTTTCAGAATTCTGTGAGGGGTGCCTTCCTTCTGCACTCATCACTGAGGAGGACAGGAGGGCTGTCCAGTCACGTTAGCAATCTCCATCATGGGACCTTTCCCTCCTCCCTCTGTTTTTCCTTCTTTCATTCTTTAGAGAAATACAGAACTGGGGGAAAGAATAAGAAACCCTTTAAATAAACCAAGCCCAGTTTCCCCCCTAAATTCTTAGACAGCGTTGAAACTACTCCTTTAACAAAGGAAGTGAATTGCAACCTTACTATGGCTTTTAAAATTACTTGTTGTCTGGGTCTCAAATAAAACATAAGCAACATGAAGACAGGGGTTTTTTATCTTCATTATTCATTGCTTTATGCTCAGCACCTAGAAAAATATCCAGATGATAGATGATGCTAAAATCTATGTGCTAAATGGAATAAATGAATGTTCATATGGCCCTATTATCCTCAAACCCTATGTAGATATCTGTTACGTAAAACAGCCTGGTGGTGGCAGTGCTCGGGAGAATGTAGGAGGAAGGGCAGTGGCCGTAGCAGCGTGACAGCTGCAGGAGTCAAGAACATAAGCAAGGATTAAGAATTGAGAGGAAGCAGAAATGTTGAGTAATAGGAGATCAAGAAAACTTGAGAAGGAGAAGGGGGCTTTCGTGCCCACAGAACCTAGGATGGTGGCCCAAGGCAATTACTTGGATTGCAGGGAAAGGTGGTCCAGAAATGGATGAGAATTTAGGAACAGTTGAATGAATAAATTGTGAAACCATTCTTTCACTTGGACAAACTCCCCATCAGTCTAGACCGTTATCTCAGCCTGAGATTTGGAACCAGGGACCTAAACATCAATCACTTCTTATCAAATGAAGGACCGAGAGTAAATTTCACCCTGCCCCATTATCAGTTCTTAACACTGGACCTACACACCTACACACCAGGAGTCAATGAAAATGAGCTGAAGCTTTACCAAGTCTCTTTCTCCACTAACCCTCGTCCCTCTTTTCCTGAATTGCTCTCTAACCCTGGTCTAGGCTCTGTCCAGCTCTTGACTCAGCAGAACTAATTTCAATCCTACCTTTGACCTTTGGATTTGACACTGAAAGCCAAAGCAAGAAATGTAAGAATAAATAAGGGTGCCCTATCAAACTAAAACACTTCTGTATACCAAAGAAAATCATCACCAAAATGAAAAGGTAGCCTATGGAATGTGAGAAAATGTTTGCAAATCACATATCCGAAAAGGAGTTAATATATAAAAATATGCAAGGAACTTATACAACTCAATAACAAAACAAGTAATCCAATTAACAAACGGGCAAAGGATATGAATAAACATTTTTCAAAAAAAAACCACTTTCAAATGGCCTATGGGTACACAAAAAGGTATTCAACATCACTAATCATCAGGGAAATGCAAATTAAATCCACATGGAGATACCATCTCACAACTGTTAGGAAGTCTATTATCAAAAAGACAAGAGACAGTAAATGCTGGCAAGAAGGTGAAGAAAAGGGAAACTTGCTGGTAGGAATGTTAACTGGTATAGCCATTATGCAAATAGTATAGAGGTTCCTCAAGAAATTAAAAATAGAGCTATTATATGAGCCAGCAATCCCACCTCTGGGTATATATCCAAAGGAAACAAAATCACTATCTCAAAATGTCTGCACTCCCATATTCATTGCAACATTATTCACACTAGCCAATGCATGGAAACAACATATTGTCTATCAATGAAGGAAAGAATAAAGAAAATGTGGAATATATACACAATGGCATATTATTCAGCCTTAAAAAAAGAAGGAAAAGCTGACATTTTCAACAACATGGATGAAACTGAAGGGCATTATGCTAAGCGAAATAAGCCAGACAAAGACAAATACTACATGCTACCACTTACATGTGGAATCTTAAAAAAGAAAAAGAAAAGAAAGTTGAACTCTTAGAGACAGAGAGTGAAAAAGTGATTGCCAGGAGCTGACGGGTGGGGGAAATAGAGAAAGGTTCATAAAATGGTACCAACTTTCAGTTATAAGATGAATAATGTCTGAGATTCAACTATATAACATAGTAACTATCAATAACACTACTTTACAGTTGAATTTTTCTAAGAGAGTAGATCTTAAATGTTCTCATTAGAAAAGGTAAATTATGTATGTGTAAGGTGATGGATGTATTAACTAACTTGATGGAGGAGTCCTTTTATAAGGTATATATATATCAAATCACCTCTTTGTACACTTTAAGTATCTTACAATTTTATGTGTCAATTATACCTCAATAAAGCTGGGGAAAAAGGGTATGTGCAAGGTTATAATACATATAAATTAATAAATAGGTACATATTCCATATTCCTATGGGGGGAAACAGCTGTTGTCCTAATTGCCATTAACACAGTTCAGTACTCCAGGTTGGGGACTTTTATTTCCATGTGGTAGTTCTTAATGCTATTCCTGTATTTCCAGCTTTCTGCTCTCCAGTCACGTGCTAGACTACACTTCCGCACACTCCCTTTTAAACTCTTTTTTTTTTACTGTGACAAAATACACGTAACATAAAGTTACCATCTTAACCATTTTTAACTGTACAGTTCTGTGATATTAAGTATGTTTATATTGTTCAACCATCACCTCCATCCATCTCCAGAACTCTTTTCATCTTGGGAAACTGAATTATACCCATTAATTACTAATTACTCCCACATTCCCCCTTCCTACTCACCCAGGGAAACCACCATTCTACTCTATGATTTTGACTATTTAAGTACTTCACATAAGTAGAATCATACAATATTTGTCTTTTTGTGATTAGCTTTTTCTCAAACTTAGCATTATGTTTCCAAGGTTCATCTATGTGTAACATATATCAGAATTTCCTTCTTTTCCAAGACTGAATAATACTCTCTTGTATGCACATACCACATGTTGCATATCTATTCATCTGTCAGTGGAACTTAGGCTGCTTCCACATTTTAGTTTTTGTGAATAATACTGCTATGAAAATGGATATACAAATATCTCTTGGAGATCCTGCTTTCAATTTTTTTTTGATTATATACCCAGAAATGAAATTGCTTAATCATATGATGAGCTATACTTGATTTTTTTGAAAACTATCATACTCTTTTCCACAGCAGCCTTACCATTTTGTACTCCCATTAACAATGCACAAGGGCTTTAATTTCTCCAAATCCTTGCCAATACGTGTTATTTTCTGGTTTTTGTTTTTTGAGTTTGCTTTTTGGTTTCTGAGTTTTTTGTTTTGGTTGTTTTTGTTTTGGGTTCTTTTTTTGTTTTGTTTTGTTTTTGGATAGTAGCCAGCCATCCTAATGGATGTGAAGTGGTATCTCATTGTAGTTTTGTCTTTTTTGGTGGGGGGTAATTATGTTTTTATTTTTTTATTTTTAGTGGAAGTACTGGGGATTGAACCCAGGACTTTATGCATGCTAGGCACACACTCTACCACTGAGCTATACCCTCCCCATAATCGCAGTGTTGATTTGCATTTCTTTAATGACTAGTGATGTTAAGCATCATTTAATGTAACAATTGACCATTTGTATAACTTCTATGGAAAAATGTCTATTCAGATTCTTTGCCCATTTCAAATCGGATTGTTTGCTTCTTACTGTTGAGTTTCAAAGGGTTTTATATATTCTGGATATTAATTCTTTATCAGGTATGTAATTTGCAAGTATTTTCTTCTGTTTTGTGGGTTGCTTTTTTTCTCTGTTGTTAGTACCTTTTGATGAAAAAAATTTCAAACTTTTCATGAAGTCCATTTTTTTCTGTTTTTTATTTTGTTCCTTTGCCTTTGATATTATATCCTAGAAATCATTGCCAAATCCAATGTCATAAAACTTTTCCTTACGCCTTCTTCTAAAGTTTTATGGCTTTAGGACTTCATGTATTTTGAGTTAATGTTTTAATCTGGTATTAGATAAGAGGAAAACTTTATTCTCTTGCGTATGGATATCTGGTTCTCCCAGTACCATTTGTTGAAAGGACATATTTCACAGTTGGCCTTGGCACTCTTGGCAAAACTCATTTGACTATATATGCAGGATTTACTTCAGGGCTTTCTATTGTTCTCCATTGTTTATATGTCTGTCTTTATGCCAGCACCACACTGTTTTGATTACAAATCTACAAGCTTTGTATTAAGCTTTGAAATCAGGAAATGTTCTAGCTTTGCCCTTTTTAAAGAGTGTTTGGGGTCCCTTGCAATTCCATGTGAATCTTCACGTCAGCTTATCAATTTCTCCAAAAGAATGTGCTTGCTATTATAGTTAAATGTGAAAGCAATCCAATTTAGAATTAGAATGTCCTTTAGAGGTCATTCAGCCCAATATTCTACTCTATAGATGAAGAAATACCCAGAGAAGCTGGATGACTTTCAAAAGTCATGAAATGAGCTGATAGAAAACCCAAGACCAGAGTCCAGGCCCCCACTGCCCGATCCAGCATTCCTCCTGCTATACCATGCTGCTTTCCTGAGAGAGGCCTGTAGCACTTCACAACAGGAATTAAAAAAAAAAATCTTGTTGACAGCATTCTGCAGTTAGAACTGCTTAGCTGACTTTTTCCCATCCTCAGCACCAAAAAATGTTTCTGTAATAATAAAAATTATTTTTACACAGTTACTAAACTAATGTGCCTAAGCAGTTTGTATTCTGTATTATGGGTTCTTTGATTACAAGCAATAGACAATGGCATGGCCAGCTTAAGCAAGAATGCTGTGCAGCTAACAATCAAAGGAATCAAAGTAAAGACTGAACATTTGGGTTTTAGAAAGGACAGGAAACAGAATGCCTCCCAGGGTCTAAGTAGCAACAATTCTCCTAGAAGGCATCCTTCTCAATGTGTCTCCATTCATGATTCAGATTTCTGGAAAGGGACTCTGGTTACCCTAGCCTTGACCATGTGCCCTCACTTGGCATTACGGGTTGGGGGTCTTATGATTGACAGTCCTCTAGAATCACATGTAGTAGTGGAGAAGCAGACCCTCAAAGATGAGATGCTGCATGACCAAAAGCAAGAATTCCCCATTGTAAATACACTGCCTCATTTAATCCTGACATTACTAAGGAGGAAGTTGAGGGGAAATTAATAACTTGCCCAAGTTCACACTGCTAGAAAGTATCTCACTCACGTGTCCACTATTGCTCCTGGCTCAAACCGGAGCCTGTCTCTTCTCTGAGCACTATTTCTCCTACATCTTTGTTCCCTGCCCTAGGTGGTATTCCCTACCCTGTTTCTGTGTTAGGGAATTAGGGTAAGTCATAATAGGCTCCCTTTGGTAGGAAAAGTCACTCCTTGATTGAATTCTGGGATGAAAATGGGATGCATGACTCTGATGCTCCACATCCAAAACAACAGAGTCTTCCTTTGCCCGAGGTTGATTATTTAACCCCTTCACGCCCGCCCAGTGTGGGCGTGGTGATGCACAATTCATTTCCACTTCACACAGCTCCTTCCTGTCACTGGATGTGTTCTCACCTATCACTTCAACAGAAGGTGGTAAACTTTGATAGAGATAAAAATCTGTACTTTTATACATGCAGAGTGATTGTTAACAGCTCCCATGGGACAAAAATAAAAAGAGCGTAGGTTGGGGGAAAATATAGGCCTATTCACAGTTTTGTAAGAATTTTTTTTACTGCTTCTTCCCAAACGATGATAATAACCAGCACAGAATTGATTAGATTTAGTAGATTAGAAATTTTATCTAGCAAAAGAATGATTTCCTATAGGGAGTTTTGTGCTTCATATTTTAATGGCTTAGCCTTTTAACTGTTTACTTTGAATTATGTAAAAACTGGAGAAGTAGATATGGTCCTTAAATGTATACTGAGTATTTTTTTAATCTTCTTTTATTATTACACCAGTCTGGTATTTTTCATTTAGCATAAATTTTCCCAATTGTTTAAGGCAAAGCTTACTGAAATTCAGGATCCTGCTGTGGCACTTGCTGTCAGGGTGGGAATAGACAGGAGCAGGTAAGGCATCCCACCTGACAGGGGCCTGCAGTCAGGGCCGTTGTGGATGGCGGACTGGTGGATGGTGGATGTGGATGTGGATGTGGATGTGGATGTTGAATGGATTGGAGAACGGAGATGGCTGAAGGCCTGTGATGGTCACAGTGCTGGGGTCTGGTGCTTGTGTGGGAGGAGGTGACCCCAGGTGGACAGCCCGTGCCCACCAGAGATGGCCACCTGTTTTCTATGGTGGCTGCACCAATTTAAATTCCCACCAGCAGTGTAGAAGATTTCCCTTATCTCAACACCCTCTCCAGCATTTGTTATTTGTATACTTTTTAGTGATGGCCATTCTGACTGTGGGAGCTGGTACCTCACTGTAGTTTTGATTTGCATTTCTCTGATAATTAGCAACGTTGAGCATCTTTTCAGGGGCCTGTTGGCCATCTGTATGTCTTTTTTTTTGGAGAAATGTCTCTGTAGGTCCTCTGCCCATTTTTTGATTGGGTTTTTGGGTTTTTTTTTTTTTTTTTGAGTTATTTTGTTGTAGGAGCTATTTGTATATTTTGGAAAGTAAGCACTTGCCAGTCACATTATTTGCAAATATTTTCTCCCAGTCTGTAGGTTGTCTTTTTGTTTTGTTTATGGTTTCCTTTGCTGTGCAAAAATTTATAATTTTGATTAGGCCCCATTTGTTTATTTTTGCTTTTATTTCTATTGCCTCGAAAGACTGACCTAAGGAAAGATTGGTACAGTTTATATCAGACACTGTTTTGCCTATGTTCTCTTTTAGGTCTATGGTGTCATGTCTTATATTTAAGACGTTAAGCCATCTTGGATTTATTTTTGTGTAAGATGTGAGCGTGTGTTCTAACTACTGATTTACATGTGGCTGTCCAGGTTTCCCAACACCACTTGCTGAAATGACCGTCTTTTCTCCATTGTATATTCTTACCTTCTTTGTCAAAGATTAATTAACCATAGGTGTGTGGGTTTATTTCTAGGCTCTCTATTCTGTTCCATGGATCCATATGTCTGTTTTTGTGCCAGTACCATGCTGTTTTGATTACTGTAGTTCTGTAGTTTTGTTTAAAGTCTGGGAGGGTCATACTTCCAGCTTTATTCTTTTTCCTCAGTATTACTTTAGCAATTATGGGTCTTTTATGGTTCTATATAAATTTTAGGATTATTTGTTCTAGTTCTGTGAAAAATATCCTTGGTAATTTGATAGAGATCACATTAAATCTGTAGATTGCTTTGGGTAGTATGGCCATTTTAACAATATTAATTTTCCAATCCAAGAGCATGGGCTATCTTTCCATTTTTTTGAATCATCTTCAATTTCCTTTATCAATGTTATATAGTGTTCAGCATATAAGTCTTTTACCTCCTTGGTCAGATTTATTCCTAAGTATTTTTAAATGCAATTTTAAAAGGGTTTTTTTTTTTTTTTACTTTCTATTTCTAATATTTCATTGTTAGTGTAAAGTAATGCAACAGATTCTGTATGTTAATCTTGTATCCTGCTACCTTGTTGAATTTGTTCTTCAGTTCTAGTAGTTTTTGTGTGGAGTCTTTACAGTTTTCTATACATATAGTATCATGTCATCTGCATCTAATGACAATTTTACCTCTTCTCTTCCAATTTGGATACCTTTTATTTCTTTTTCTTGTCTGATTGCTATCGCTAGGACTTCCAATGGTATGTTGAATAGAAGTAGTGAGAGTGGGCATCCTTGTCTTGTTCCAGATTTTAGCAGGAAGACTTTTTTAGCAGGGAGACTTTCAGAATTCAGCCTTATTTGGAAAAAAAGATTTTTTGCAGAAGTAATTAAGTTAAGGTGGAGACACACAGAAAAGACAGACACAGAGGAGGTGATGTGAAGATGGAGGCAGTGGTTGGAGTAATGTGGCCAGAAGCAAAGGAATGCCAGATGCTGGAAGAGGCATGGTTCCTTTAGAGCCTCCAGATATAGTGCTGTCCTGCCAACACATTGATTTTGGACTTCTGGCCTTCAAAACTGTGAGAGAATAAATTTATATTCTTCTAACTCATCAGGTTTGTGGTGATTTGTTAGGATTAGCCACTGGAAATTATAAAGTGGCTACTGGAAAGTTTATTAATTTCCAGTGGATACCCTAACAAAGATTATATATGATAAATAAGATATATATCAAGAAATAAGTATCAAGAGTGGAAAGACAATACACACACATACATACATATTTGGGATGGGCAGTGGGGAAGCAGGCTTTAAGCATGACTGTGACAATCCTTCAGACTCTGAAGGTATATATTGACATCACCCCTAGTCTCCTTTTCAATTGACCAGCTTCTGCGATTTTTCATTTTAGGCAAAAACATAGACATAGTTATTGACATATAGATAATAGATATAAGCAGATTCACATCAGCATACAATACATTTACAATGGTTGATTCTTAATATTTTCTGAGATATCTAGTTCAAACACTCCACCACCACCACCCTGTTTCTCTCCATCTATCTCTATATGGATTTGCTCTTTTTTAAAGATAAGACTAAAATGAATCTGATAAATCACTAACATTGTAGTGATGCTATTTTTCAGAAGGGATTTGAATTTTATTAAGGGACTATTGAAAAAGGAAAAAAAAAACTTTTTAATTGTTTCTGGGGTCTTTTGTTTACTTGTCTTTTTTATTATTAGTATTTCAGCCTTGAAAGGGCAGAAATTCAGGTCATCAGGGACAGATCCATCCTCAGGTTACAGTCAAAGGGAGAGTATTGTTCCAATTTTCCCACTGCTGCAGTTGGTGTTTTAAAAAAGACCTGAGGTTCACGCATGTAAACACAGTTTGTGATTCTTCTCTTAGCGTCAAGTCAAAACAACTGAAAAATGCATGGTTATGGTTATTCCTGCTCTGGGCTCCAAGCATCACATACCCATTCAGTCTATATCCCCTTCTTTTTTTCCTGTTTTTCTCTGCAAAATTAAAGTTTGTCTTTGGTGTCGATGCTTTCTTGACCATATTTCCCATATACAGACATCAGTGTGTGGTTGGATGAGAACACTTATTGACAGTGGTGTTGCTTCCATACTTTTAGAGAAGATCCAAGTGGAAAAGTCTGCTTGTGCACTGGGTTCATCAGATAAACTCTCCGAGGTCGCTACCTGGTCATCACGCACACTCTGGGTTCCTATGGGTTGTGCAAGCTATGGTAGGTAAACATAAAACTGTGGCAAGGAAAGAGAATTGTTTTACTGTCTTAAGTAAATGCTGAGAACCTCCCTAAGTAAATGCTTTTTTGGAAAGAGATCCAACATTATACAACTATAGTGATAAATCTAGTAAATAGAAAAAAATACACAACGCTATGAAAATCAATTAGTTTTCAAGACAAAGGATGAAAGTTTACCCACACTCATTTCTGTCAAACTTCTAAAAAATTAAACTTTACATGCATAATTGACAACAAAAATTGTCCAAACGTAAGAAATATTATCAAGAATATAAACATATATCTACTCTCTTCAAAAATCTAAATAATATAAGTATGGTTGTTAACCTTGTAAAGATTTTATAAGAGGAGAATTAGACCAAATGTATCTATTTTCTAAATCTTATTTGCAAAGCTGAATTCAGCCCACTTACTTCCCTATGAATTACAGGATCAGGAGTTAAACATGCCTATTGAAATATTTTGATAGTGAATTGAAAGACATTTATAATTAAAAGGAAGATGCAGATGTTATTAACTTCAGCTTCTCCTCCTCTTTTTTAAAATTTCCTCCACATGGAAATAGAAAACAAAGAAACTATAACTTTAAGCAATTATAATATATTAGCATAGCTCATGATTAGAGTAGGTCTTCTGATTGAGTAAATGCTTTGAACGTAATTTCATCTTTTTTATGAGTCCACACATGCTGTGAGATAACAATCTTTGTTTCTGAGATCTATTATTTTTTGATATTGTGTAATCCCTCTTAAATTTATCCATGATGATTAGGAGGATACACAGAATCCATTCAACCTGTCACCTTTTAAAATATTGTTAACTGTGAGAACCAAGAGTAGACTTGGAGTGCAGAGGTTGATACAAACTCATATTTACTCCTTCCTTAGGATACATTTCCGTTAATACCAAGTTCACCTCCCTTGAGCATCCAGGTCTTCTCCCTCCCTGAGCTACCCTTTCTCCTTCATTTTCTATTAGATTTCTTTCAGGTATTGGCCTTGAACTCTGCTCTTGAGCTTGCAAAGTTGATCAAAGTTTCCTGCCCTGGAATCTGCCTTCTCAATTCCCCTCTTACCTCAAATCTTCCTGCATCATGTTGTAAGCGCTCTGAGGACGTGGACTTTACATATTCCTCTCCACATCCCAGGTTCCTACAGCTGTGTTTGACATACAACAGATACTCAGTAAATACTCGTTCAGTGAATACATACACGCAGGCATTATTAGAGTAACTAAAAGAACTTTCTCCTGCTAATATTGATCACTTTGCTTAAAGACCACAGAAAACCTGAATGGCAAACAGGAAGAAGTGAAGAACACAGAAACTCATCCTACTATAATAATAAACATCTTCTGGACAGGAAGCCATCAGCCAGCATCAGGGAAGACAGATTGGGTGTTTACTGGGTATGGGCATATTCACTGATTACATCTACACCACAAACAAGCTAAGATGAAGTTACATATCTGACAGCTGAAACCAGACCTCGGTGGAGAATGTGTAAGGGTCTGAGCATTTGGGAAAGAAAATTGACAGACAAAAGATGAACAGTCTTTCAAAAAGATGGCACCAACCATCAGAGGCCATGTGGCTGCCACAGAGATTAGGTCAAGATATTATCCTAAGCAAGTAGGAAAGAATCCACATCACTTAAAGGTGAGATCCTTTTCCTAAATAAGAGTTCCTTCTCTTCCTAGGCTCTGAATTAGTTGCAAATTGGAAAAATAATTTGGTAGTGGGAGGGAGAAATCACTAGAACAAGGTTGAAAAATTAAATTACAGTTATAAGAAAGAAGAAGAGAAAACAAAAACAAAACAAAACAGGGCAGCCTAAAGATATGTAGTATTAGCTTTCTAACCAGATGGGCACAGAGCTCTTAAGAAAGTAAAGGTTGCGCAAAATTAGAGACCAGCCCAGGACCAGGTGACAGACAAGATTATTAACTCAAAAAGAAAACTAAAATGTAGGCTCTGGGAGGGACAGAGATCCCCACTGAACCACCCACCTTCTCTAGCTGTGGGGACAACACAGAGACACCAGAGGTGAGCTCTGTAGCTTGTTTGCTTGCAGACTTGATTGTTTGTCCTGAGAGCTTTTTCCAGCCAAGTCCGTGTGAGCTTGGCCTTGTTTACTTTGAAGTATGCCGTTTTGCTCTATGATACCCTTTCTTCTTGTGTTTCTCTGTTACTTTTGTCTATTTCAATTTTTCCTCTTAGCCGCTTAAGGAATTGATTTTTGTCAAATTATACCTTGCTCAGAAGTCACCAAGATGAAAGGATATTTTTCTTCTCCTAATATGTGTGGAATCCACAGACAGGAATGATGGGTGGGACCTATGGAGGAAGCAGTGGTAAAATGAGCCTCAGGGACTAAACCTTAAAGGCCATGAGGTGGGGGAGTCAGGTGATTGTGTCTTTATGTATGTATTTACCTATATTTTTTCTATTTTTCCATTATCATTTATTACAAGATACTGAATATAGTTCCCTGTGCCATACAGTAGGACCTTGTTTATCTATGTTATATATACTAGTTTGTATCTGCTAATCCCAAACTCCTAATTCATCTGTCCCCAACCCTTTCCCCTTTTGGTAACCTTAAATTTGTTCTCTATGTCTGTGAGTCTGTGTTTTGTAAATAAGTTCGTTTGTATAATTTTTTTTTAAGATTTCACATATATCATATGACATTTTCTTTCTCTTTCTGGCTTACTTAGTATGACAATCTCCAGGTCCATCCATGTTGCTGCAAATGGCATTATTTCATTCTTTTTGATGACTGAGTAGTATTCTACTGTATAAATAAACCACCTCTTCTTTATCCATTTCTCTGTTGATGGATACTTCTGTTGCTTCCGTGTCTTGGCTATTGTAAATAGTGCTGCTATGAACATTGGGGTGCATGTATCTTTTTGAATTATAGCTTTTGTCTTTTCCCAGTACACACCAAGGAGTCAGATTGCTGGATTATATGGTAATCCTATTTTTAGTTTTTTTAAGGAAACTCCATACTGTTTTCTATGGTCACTGCACCAATTTACATTCCCACCAGTGTAATATGGAAGGGTTCTTTCTATCTGCATTCTTCCCTTTTTACATATAAGACACATTAAAAGCAATAGAAAATTGTAGTATTATGCATTAAATGTAATTCAAACAAATTACATTAATGAACTAGATGTAATTAAAAAATTTAAGGTGACTGAACCTTGACAGTGAAAAGTGACTATGAAAAAAGAACAAAGGTGTTAAGGGAAGACTTTTCAAAGTCTTAAAGTTTATATAAATGATTAAACCCAAACTAAACATATCAGGTATGCTTAATAATATTTTTTTCAGTGTAGATGTTCAAATGTGTGTAAATAGCCAACCACTTAGCCATTGCTGTATGGCCTTTATGAAAGATCTCTATAAAATGAAATTCTGAACACAATGTCTTTTGCCTTATTTGTTGTGGAGAAGTATTTGAACAGTGTTATACAAGAAATAGTCTTTCTTGCAGTCCACTAAATTCATTTTGCCTCAAGGATGCTAATTGGTACTTGTAAAGGAAACATTATATATAGTAGTGATTCTGGTCAATGGGGTGATTTGCTTAGCAGCCTATTGGCAACTGAAAGGGCAGTTCAGAGGATTGCAATCTGATATTGATGGGTGGACGTCAGAAGGCTCCCATACTTTCTGAAATGATAAGCATATCAAAGAGGGAAAAATGTTATTTTGAACCATAACTCCCTTCTAAGGAGTTTGAATCTAGTCAAAGGAAACCACGAGGTCTCAGAAAATGCTGGTGCTGTTTATGGAGCAGGTGGCCCCTTTGTAGGGTTAAGCACCTAGATTCTTCCTTCCAACATTTTTTCTGGGAAAAGAATCCCATGGTTTTCATCAGTTACTCATCTGTACATAGGGGCCAAAGGAATTGAGAAGGAAAGGAACTAGTAGAGAGGGAAAAAATTAGTATTTTATTTTGCATATTTCTGGACTCCTTGGTATTTTTTAGGAAAAAATCTCCACAGTGTCTCTCTTCTTTACAAAGACACATCAATATCTCCAGGAAATTGACTCTCTTTGGCATTTCCTCTTCTTCTTCTTTCTAGATATCTGTACTTTGACATCACTGCAAAGAAGCCAAGATGACTCATTCCTTTCCTTGCATTTCTCTTTCAGTTTTCAAAGACAAATTCTCAGCCTTTTCTTTTGGAAACTCACCTCATAAATTTCCATAAGGCTCTGGACTCGTAAGACAGCTCAGTGGAAAACATCTGCCCCTTCAGTATTGGCATGTGGCTGGTGTGTGAATTTATGAAGGATTTAAACCTGTCCTAAGTCAATTCGCTTGTTTCGAGTTTTAGATTATTCATTATAGTTCATGGTAGCTGCCAATACAGGTAGTTGAGAGTTAATACCTACAAACTTGCTAATAGTTTATAACAAAAGTGAGCCTTAGACCAAAATCTGCCATATACACGTTTATTGAACAAATGTTTATTAGCAAGTGGGCACAGAACAGGATAAAACCATTTACACAAACTCTTCCACAGACACTTTGAAATCCCAGTTCTTTGTACCCTGAAGAGATTTGAACAACTAGGAGGTTTGCTTGATGATGACACAGTATTCTGGAGGCAGAAACATTTGAGAGGCAATACATTTAAGGGCTATCTTTGAGGGTACAAGCCTACTAGAGTATTATACATTGTTTATACAATGAGAAGAGAATGTTCTAAAATATTTTTTCTGATATATATAGATATATATATATATATATATATATCAGATATATATATATGTATATATATCACAAAACCACTCATTTCATCAATGAACGAATACAATTTCTAACCGTTGTTGCACTGACGAACAGTCTTTGGCGTTGATGGAGATAAAGACCTCCAAGGCCCTTGTAGTATAACTGCTTACGGGTGCAGCCTTTCTTCAGTGTGAACAGACAACCCCAAAACTGTGCAGTTCTGATTCAGGCACTAACTACCCTAGAGTTGAGCTCAAAGTAAAACAAACATACTATCACGCTGGCAAGGCTGAAGCGCTTTACAATAACATACAGATGTCACGGGAGCCCCTTAAGCTATTCTCTTTGTCTTTTTTTTTTTAACTGAAATATAGTCAGTTTACAATGTGGTACATTTCTGGTGTATAGCATAATGTTTCAGTCATTTGTATACATACATATATTTCTTTTCAGTCTTTCTCATTATAGGTTACTACAAGATATTGAATATAGTTCCCTGTGCTATACAGTATAAACTTATTATTTATCTATTTTATATGTATTTGTTAGTATCTGCAAATCTCAAAATTCCCAATTTATCCCTTCCCACTCCCTTATGCCCCTGAAAACCATAAATTTGTTTTCTGTGTCTGTGAGTCCGTTTCTGTTTAAGCTGTTCTTATTCGTGATGTGTCCACACATGGCCTCTCCCAAGCTAAATCAGCTTCTTTGTGCCTCATGCAAAGAGCAGCTTTGGGAAAGCTGGGAGATTAGAAGGCTTAGTAGAAGGAGGGCTGCCCAGGGTTAAGGTCACAGCACCACAGCTTGAGAGCCAAGAGTGGGGAGCCTGTGGGATCCACTCAGCAAGCAGGGCCCCGAGTGTTAGTCCTAGCAGTGTAAGGTACACACGTGTTCCCACTGTAACACCCTTAATGTCGCCGGTCACCTTCCTCAGAGGTTAGCTCCCTTTCTGACTGGCCATTGCTAGCAACAGAGCTTTCCATGTTCTGTGTCACCTAAAATCATAGTCTCAATACATTTTGTCTCTGCAATTTTTGCATCCATTCAATCACAGAGCCTGTCTAGTCTTCCTTTATGGTCTCTCCCAGTTTGTGACATCATTTGTGCAAAATTAAAATGCAGAAGCCCTGCTCAAAAAGCAGAGAAAAGACACCGTTAAAGGAACAGAACGGTTTCTCCAGGATCTTTCTCTCTCAGTCTGTCCTGGTGCTTTTCCATGTGTGATTCAGTGTGGCCCTCCCTCAGACGGGGGTCACTCAGGCCTCGCCCCATGACTACTGGTCGCCAGGTTCCCTCTCCCATTAGCTGCTGGATCACATTCAGGGCCCCAGTTGGGACCAGAGAAGCCCTTTGTCTAACTCCCCAGTGGACAGTGACCCTTAAGCTTACACCCTCTGTGCCAGGGTCTGCATAGTGCCCGGGTAGAGGAGGGACAAGAGCTTGCTCTCACAGAGTCGCCCTGAGCCCCGCTGTGAGATGCGGCAGAGCCTGCATGCCCATCTCCATCCTCTCTATGCCAGCACCAGGCCCCCTGGGGCAGCGTGTGGCCGTGGTCACTAGGTGGGGGCAGGGAGAGGAAGGGGGTGATGGCTTAGGACACCAGGGGTGGGGGTGAGGCTGGTGGTAGAAAACCCACCCTGGGGAGCTGAGGGGGCTTAGGGAGGTGGGTAGGGTTACAGGTGAACCATGGCTCCAAACATCCAAATCATGCTTCGTGGCCCCATCAGGTCTCACAAAACACATATTCAAAAATAAAACTGTTAAGAACTTTAAGACAGCAACTACACAGCATTAAACCCCAAGGAGGGTCCTAGTGACTTTGGGGCCCTGTGGTGTTACAGTTTTAAATGTGTCAACTTGACTGCGTCAGAGGGTGCCCAAATATTTGGTCAAACGTTGTTCTGGATGTTGCTGTGAGAGTGGTTTTGGATGAAATTACTATTTAAATGTGTAGACTGAGTAAAGCAGATGGCTCTCCCTAACGTAAGTGGGCTTTATCCAGTAGGTTGAAGTTTGAATAGAACAAAAGGGCTGACCCTCCTCTGAGTAAAAGAGGATTCCTCCTGCCTGACTGCCTTCAAACAGGACATGAGCTTTTTCCCGGCTTCAGCAGGACTTCAACCTACTGGTCTTGGGACTGGAACTACACTGGGGCTGGCTCTTCTGGGTCTCCAGCCTGCCAGTTCACCCTGTAGATCATGGGATTTGTCGGCCTCTGTAATAGCAGGAACCAATTACTACTATTATCCCTTTGGTTCTGTTTCTATGCAGAGCCCTGACTAATGCCGGCCCTATGTGACTGAGCGCTCCCCCGTGAAGCCTGCCTTGGGTGTCTCCCATGCCCTTCAGTTTCTTTCAGTTCTCACCACGTGAGCTCAGAACTTCCCCTCTTCTTGTGAGCTCTATGCCAGAGCCCGGAGCTGATCTCCCATTTGGGGCACTTCCCTGTCTGAGTCTTACAAATAAAACCAGTTAGTGCCACCCTCTTTGAAGGAATATTCCATGGCTCTCATTTATCGTGAACTTCCTTAATTACATTCACAGCCTTTGTGGACCTAGTCTCAATGTAAAATTTCCCTCAATAATCAGGCTTTTGGTGGCATTGATTTTATTTCCTACATACTTACATTTGGTTGGAGTGGTCATTTCCACCACAATACCTTTGCCCGCATTATTCCTCAAGACTGAAATGAAACCTATCACCCCTTAAGGCCCATCTCAAGCTATATTTCCCTTCATATAACCCATGAGAAATCTACCTATTACCAATTTACAATGGATCAGCCTCCCTGGATCTCCTGTACTTGACCCCTGCCCTGACTTGCATTTACACATTCCTTGTATCTACTGTCTTTAAGCTTTGGCATGGTATTTTCCCCCACAATGTGATTTCAAGTTATCCATAGATGTCATAGTGCATGGATCATCTTTCCTAGGATGGTATTATGTTCCTATTAGGAGCTTAAGGGATACTCTTGAAAGAAAAAATGGATGAATTAATTATTGCTCTTTGTAGTATGTTGAATGGTGTCTTCTTAAAGTTATATCCACATCTTAATCCCTTGTGAAGATGACCTTATTTGGAAAGAGTTTCTTTGTAAATGTAATCATAGTAAGGATCTTGAGATAAGATCATACTGAAAAAAAATTCATTTTAAGGGCAGGTAGGGTATAGCTCAGTGGTAGAGCATGTGCTTAGCATGCATGAGGTCCTGGGTTCAATCCTCAATACCTCCATTAAAAAAATTTTTTTAAAATGCCAGAAATTAACACAACATTGTAAACCAACAAAACTTCAATTAATTTTTTTTAAATTAAAAGAAATCATACTGGATTATCCAGTGGGCCCTAAATATAAAGACAAGTGTCTTTACAAGACATAGAAGAGGAGATGACACAGAAAGAAAAGGAGAAGGCCAGGTGAAGACAGACACATTGATTGGAGTGACACATTCACAAACCAAGGAATGGTTGGAGCCACTAGAAGCTGGAGAAAAAAGGAAGAATTGCCCCCTTGATCCTCCAGAGGGACAGGCTCCACCCTGTCAACCCCTTGATTTCAGAATTCTAGCCTCCAGAACTGTGAAAGAAGGAATTTCTGCTGTTTAAGCCACGCAGGTTTTGGTAATTTGTTATGGGCAGCCCTAGGAAACTAATATATCCATCATCCCCTTGAGCTGTTTGCAGAATCAGTCTCCATCATGTCTGTGTGTAATAGTAGAACCATTTTTATCTTAGCAGCTAGAGAGACAGTTGCCCCAGGCTCCTTGTGTAATATGTGCTATTTAAAAATCTTTAAAATGACAGGTGCAAAATTCCTCAAGCTCTTTTAAAAACTGACATTCAAATTACATGATTTTCAAGAATGCTGTCTTACTCTAACAGCCAAAAATGCCTCATGTGTATTCTAAAACCTTTTATTTTGAGATCATTATAGGTTCACATGTAGTAGTAAGAAATAGAAGGGATCTGGTATACCCTCTACTTGGTTGGTAAAATCAAATGGTAGCATCTTATGTAATTACAGTGCAATGTCACAACCAGAATATTGACATGGATACAATCCAAGAATCTTATTCAGATTTCCCCAATTTTAATTGTACTCACTTGTGTGTGTCTATTTAATTTATGTAATTTAATCACCTGTTTTGGTTCAGGTGGCCACCACCACAGTCAAGAAACAAAACTATTCTACTGCCACAGGGATCCCTCACTGCCCTTTTATAACCACACCCACCTTCTTATGTCTGTAACCTATCCCTGAGAAAAACAAATTGGTGAATCTCAAGGGAATTATGCTGAGTGAAAAAAGTGAACCTCAAAAGGTTACATACCATATCATTCCGTTTATATAACATTCTTGAAATGATAAATTACAGAGATGGCTAACAGGTTAGTGGTTGCCAGGGGGTGTGTATTCTCTTGAAAGTAAAGTTTATTTAAAAATTTTCAGGAGACTCAAAGTTGTCCTATACAGCGAATTAATTTTTTCATTCAGTTAACATTTTGTGAACTCTTTTGTGTGCCCTAATGGGAATACTCAATCCCTGCCTCAGGAAATGCACTAAAATGCCAAATCAGAAGCCTCTAAAATGGAATTACATGTTAAGCTCTTTGGTGGGGAGAATGACCCACCATATATGAGAGGCTCCAAGAGAAACAGTATATAACGGAACAACAACAAAAACAAACAGACAGACAGTCAATGGAAATAGTCAATAAATCCTCTAAAATAGGAATAGAAAAGAATTGTATCTGAGCCAAACTGAGGGTTATAGCCTGGAAGACACAGATTTAAGAAGCATTTGAATTGTGTTCTGCCAGACTACAAAATGGGAGAGGCTTATAAAGGCAAAAACCACAAGGTGGCAATTAGTTACATGAGTTGTTTGTCAGGAATTATAATCAGACCTGGCAAGAAGTCAGGGTGTTTATTAAATAAGGATCAGTTGGGGTCTGAGATGGCAGGGTAGTTGCAAAGGGAGACCTTGAGACCATAGGGTTACAGCTGGCACCTGCAAGCAGATATTATTTTGAGAATAGCTGGTGGTGTCCTTGAGTTTGATACAGTTCAGAAGATCCAAGTTCTCAGTAATGTAGGAAAATGTCTGAAACTACACCCACGTGGGCACCTAGCTCCATTTCAAATGCCTAAATTGCAGTTACTCCATTTTGATTTTTAAATGCATTCTTTCCTTTAATGGTTAAAGCAGATGTACAATACATGTTTCACAGACCTGTAAGACAGTCTGTTCTAGTTAGCATAAAGTTCAAGCCAAATCATGTGTAAACCAGAATGACTTCCCCATACCTTCATATGTGAAAATTTCTTCCATCAAAACAAAAAATAGAAAAGGATAGGATTGATGGAGAGATACAATGGTGATTCCATAAGAAATAAGTTAAAGTTCTGTCTCCAATAAGGAGCTGTGAGAAACTGTGAAAGAATTTGGCACATGAGTTAAGGATTTGAGAAAGTAAGCAGTTTAGGTTAAAACACAGGTATAGACAGTTAATTAAAAGCCATGGGGTCTCTGGATTCCTGGAAGAGGGTAAATGGACCAGTGGCAAGCCTGATCACCTAGCAGGTCTGCTGTTGGTGATGCAGAGATGACAGCTTTGCTGGGCTGGTGATAGCAAGGGGACGAGGAGCCATGAGATGTCAGCTCCTATGAATCAGACCATGCTGTCTGCCGAAGTGTAGTACAGAATAGCAGAACATGAGATCCCTAGAAAGATGATTCCTAGGGTTTCAGAGAGAACCAGAGTAAGGGCATGCAAAGTTCCAGGACAACCAGTAGCCTGAACTGGTAAGCAGATATCTCACCAAAGTTTTATGTGCAGATCAGGGGAACAGTGGGTAAAGGCACTGAAAAATTCTCTGAGACCATGTATGGCAAATGAGTTTCATCTCTTTTGCTAAAAACTATACTAAATGTTTTCCATTACTAAAGAAAATAATCCCCCAAACTTTGTCAGGGAATTGTTATTGTTTTCATTTATGGGTGGAAACTGGCTTGAACAGAGGAAGCAACTTGCCTGAAGTCACTCAGCAGCTAGTAATAGATAGAGCCAGGATCTAAATTCACCTGTCTGACTCCAAATCCAACCCAACTGTCCCATCTCAGGCCTCTCAATGTGTTAAACAATGATGGGTTCAGGGAAGGGTGTCCCAGAGTCACAGAAGAGAAGGGGAATTTGGGAAGGTGACACTGTTTTGGAAAATATAGAAACTGAAGGTTAAATTTCCTACTCCTGGCTTTTTAAAGTGAAGTGAGCAATTTCCCTAACTTTTGCTTCATGAATAGAGATGGAAAATTTGACTATTGGATAGAACTCTACAAAATACCAGATGCTATATTTGAGCAGAACTTCTCTGGGTAAATAAATTACACTTAAAAATATGTACCAAACCTCAGTGAGGCCACAGTAGTCCTACAAGAAACATTTCGAAATAAAAGTGCAAAAAAAAAAAAAAAAAAAGAATGGCTTAGGGACTCATAAATATCCTTTCATACTTAATCAGGACACAAGTTCAGAATAGCTCAGATGTGGTACCGTTAGGGGGTAGGGAGTGAAGAAACTACAATAGAAATTGATGTAAAGTTAAATGCAAAATGCAGTTAATGAAACAAATTTGGGTATGTAAGCTGATTCCAGTTCCCCATCTAGGTCACAAGTATATCAAGGAAAGGCATTTTGCACATTCAGCTTTGCACAAATCATGCCTGTGGATGTGAAAGTCATCTGGGATTCCAATATTTCCATCTAATTCTTTGGACAGGCGATACTGAAATTAGTAACATTAGGAAAAAGGTTCAACAAATCTAAGAGAATATATAAAACTACAAGAAAAGAACACTCCAAGAGGGCAACAATGCATGGAGTAGGTGTTGTTTGGCTTTGTTGTTTGTTTGTTTTGCCACTTGTGTATTTCTTAGACCTGCTGTAATCATACAGGATTTTGGCCTCCTGAAGTGTTGCTGAATTATCTTTAGTGACCGCTAAATCCGCTAGAGAACAGGTCTTAATGCAATACTAACCAGTGGATGATATTTTGTTACCCATATTCCTGTGGCTTTGCTTTTCAAAGCAAACAGTGCATTTCAATTTAATGTAACTAGAGATCTTAATGTTTAATAAAAAATACCACCGTCACAGTGAATCCTTTTGTGCTTAGTCTAAAAGGTTCCCATATTCAGTTCTGAACCAAAGACTGAAGTTACAGACTGAAGCAATTATGTTTTAGGAAAACACAAAAGTTTGTTCAGTTGCTTCTTCTCAGAGGATTTTCTTGTGGACTTTTTTTTTTTTTTAATGAGATGTGGAAAGAAGTGTTTTTAGATGACTTAATGTGAGGCTTATTCATCCATTTACTTAGAATTATATGAATGTCAGGGGTGTAGTCACATCTTGCCACTTGCTCTGCAGCAGTAAAAAAAATGTTTTCTCCTAAGGACTGATAAATATACATTTAAAAATATCTCATAGATTATATGTGTATTATATATATATGCAAGATGTGCATGTGCGTGTGTGCGTGTGTGTCTGTGCATTTAAGCTGATCTCTGGCTTCTGTATCCTTGCTTGGCCTTACAAATAGGTCCCATTGCCATTCAAGACTTCAAAAAAGTATTTTTTTAGATTGTGATGCTGAATCAGAAATTTTTCTAGCCAGTAATAGTTTATAAGACAGAATAATAAAACTATTCTTCTGAAAAAACCACTAGTTATCTTAATAATTGTTTATAATACATACTTGTACACACTTTCAGGGAAAGGGAAGTTAATTTGCAGTCTTGATTCCAATACATATTTTAGATGTGGGTTACCATATTCAGTACGTTATTTAATATGACTTACAACCAACACGAAAGTGCCAAATTTTCCCACACTGAAAGATCTATTAAAAGATCTAATCCAAAGCAGAATTTCCTAGGGAGTAGAATAAGAAAGACATCACTTAAAATTCCGAATTTTTATAATATCTATAATTTTCATGTATGTTGCTAGAAAAGTAGCAATAGATGGAAAACTAGAGTCCTTATTTATGCAGAAATACATTTGTTATAATATGATTTCATTGTAGCTTATGTATGTTTCATAATAAATAAACACTTATTTTGTACAGACTGTGTTACCTATGTATCACATACGGTGTCATGAAATCTGTGGGCATGCTGTTTTTAAACAATATTAATTTGCATATATAAGGTAGCTAAGGTAGTCACCCTCATAGAAACAGAATGTAGAATGGGTGTTGCAATGAACTGGAGGGACAGGAGAATGAGGAGTTACTGTTTTTTGCTTGTTTCTGTTGAAGTATAGTCAGTTTACAATGTTGCATCAGTTTCTGGTGTACAGCATAGTGTTTTAGTCATACATATACATACATATTCCTTTTCATGTTCTTTTTCATTATAGGTTACTACAAGATATGGAATATAGTTCCCTGTGCTATACATAAGAAACGTTGTTTATTTATTTTATATATAGCAGTTAGTATCTGCAAATCTCAAAGTCCCAATTTATCTCTTCCCATTCCCTTTCCCCCAGGAGTTATCATTTAATGGGTACAGTCTCAGTTTTTCCAAGATAAATTCCCCCAGGAGTTATCATTTAATGGGTACAGTCTCAGTTTTTCCAAGATAAAAAAGGGTTCCACAGGTGAAAGTTAGTGCTGATTGCACAACAATGTGAATGTACTTAATAACACCGGACTGGACACTTTAAACAGTTAAAATGGCAAAATTTATGCTAAAATGGTAAATTTATCAAAGGAAAGGAAAGGAGAGGAATTCAGGGTGAGGCATTTAGGCAGAAGTCCACCTGGCTCAGGAGGCCAACACAGGCTGTGAAGAAGAGAAGCCGGGAAATTTGGAGCCTTTATAGAGACACCTAGGCTTACCCTTGGCCCAGCTGACCAGGCTGGCTTGGCAGAGGAGTTGGTGGGATGAGAGGCGTACTACTCGTGTCCCATGGCTTGTACCAACAGGCTGGAGGGAGTGTGAGAGCTCTGAATGCACATTTTTCTGAAAATTCTGAGCACCACTTTTTAAGCCATGCCCAAATGTGTTATCTAACCCAGTGTAGGTATTAACATTTGACAGTTTTACTCGTTTTTATTATTCTACTTCCATTTTTTTCCCTTCGATATTCTTTAAAAGCTAGGAGAGTTTCTGGCTGTCTGTCTCCAAGTTTGACTGTATACTCCAATATAAGCATGCTTTCATATTTTAATGTAACTCTACTCCTGGGGCTGGTCGGCTTGCATTTATTTATGAATGAATGAATGAATGAGTTTGTTTGTTTATTTATTTTTTACAAACCTTTTCCTCCATGTTTCATTAAACTATTGCCACATAAAAAAACTACCACAAAACTTAGCAAGTGTAAACAGTAGCAAACAACGATTTCTCAAGATTCTGTGGGCTGGCTGGTCTGGACTGGGTGGTTCCCACATAGCATTGTCTGGGGTCACTGGTCTGGTACACTCAAGCGGAACTCAGCTGGGGCTGGAACACGCAGACGAACTCACTCACACGTCTACTGACTCAGCCCACAGAGCTGGATGGTTTGGGCCTAACTAGGCCTCTCTTTCTCTCTCCATGTTGTTTCTTTGCATTCAGTAGATTTGTCTGAGTTTCTTTAATGTGGTGACTAGATCCCAAGACAGTGAAAATGGAAGCTTCAAGGTCCAGAAGTTACACAACCTCCCTTCAGCTGCATTCTGTGCATCAAAACAAGCCCCAGGGTCAGCCTAGGTTCCAGAGTGAGGCGGGAAGCCCCATAAAAAGACCCGCAGGACCCCCAAACAGGGCCACTACTCTCCTGCCAGCACCATCCAGTTCCCTGGCCCAGAGGCTCTATCTCACTTTTTGCCTCTGAAACAGCTTGCTTACTCCTAAAATTGTATTGGTTCCCTGAGCTCACTTCTGATTGGTTATTTCCTTCACTCCTGATTGGTTATTACTCTCACTTCTGATTGGTCCACTTCCCTAACTTCTGATTGGTCCATTTGTAGTACTTCATTTGCATGGAGCTCACTCCTGATTGGTTATTTCTCTCATTCCTGATTGGTCTATTTCTACAAAGCTTGTTCCTGGTTGGTCAACTTCTGTTATACTTTATTTGCATATGATGTTGCAATGTGTAAAACTGGCAGCCTATCAAGGCCTGTGTAAACCTACAGACACTATCCAGAGCTTGGAGTGTTAACTCCTCTGGGCCTGGTGGCGTAATAAACCTGAGTTCTCCAACTCTCCCAGTGCTGCTCGTTCTCTCGCTTGGATCCAGGTTGTTGTCACAACTGAGCTGTAACACCGAGCTGTGACACATTTTTCCGCAACAAGAGGAGGAACTATAGATTCTACTAATTGATGGTAAAGGTGACATGAATTTCCAGGAACAGGAGGAATTGATGGTGGCTGTATTTGCAGGTCCTACTCCATTTACAGATAACTGATGCCAAGTGAAATATTCTGCTTGAGAATGGGTCCAATTAATATTCTGAAGCTTTTCATCCAGTTTTACCTTTACCAATATTATGTAATCCTTATGTGGGAAATACTATAGTATAAGTTATAGTTTTATGTAAAACCCTACACCCACTGAAGAGAGAATGAATTTTTGTTTCAACTATAGACAGGGGTGAGCTTTGAATTTGGGGCATGTGGTTTTGAACTTGGCTCTGCCATGTACTAGCAGAATCTTGGGCACCTTTCCTTTTCTGTCATGCAATTTTCTCCTCTGTATTTATAGGATTATTGTGAGGATTACATGAGTAAATATATGCAAAGCTCTTAGGAAAGAGCCTGGCACACAGCAAATGTAAAATAAATATTGGCTTAAAAATGTAAATTATCATTATCTATTATTATGTAACATAGCAACATTAGTTTAGTTTAAGCCTATCCGAGCAGCAAAGTTTTCTGTAGTCTTTTTAAACTTTAATCATTAATACTGACTACTTCTCCAGCCTCCCTACCTCTTGCCAAGTAAAAAAGTAGGTGAAAAAACTGGTTGATTAACAAATGTTCTAAAGAACTGATTTACCGACTTTTAAACGCTGCAATCCATATTAAGAAATATAATTTACGTGGTAGCCCAGAACACTGTGTTCCAGACGCTCAACCATACCTAATACTGTACAAATGTTTTATGAAACAACACTTATCCTTAGTTTGTGCTATGAACCCTGATGTTTTTGTTCTAATCTCTTTCAGTGAATCAACAGCAAAATGTTGGTTGTGACCCACTATTATCAATGTAATTACTTACTGAAGGATCCTAAGCTGTATATTATGGTCATTGGATACCAAACACACTTGCAGTTCAGAAATTGTTTCAAGTGTGGTGCTAAAAAAATATGGCACATGTCATTTCTGTACAGGCCAATTTGGTTATGGAGCAAAAAGCTTTTTCACAAATATGGCCTGACCTCCCTACTCTAGAGGCTTCTAAATTCTTTAGTGAGACATGGGGCAGTAGGGAAGGCATGGTGACAGGACATGTGCTTTAGGACCATAAGAAACAAAGTGCCGTGTGTGTTTGCTGCTAGATGGACTAGGCTGGAATTCCAACTTCACAACTTACTGCCTTTTTTTGAACAACTTATTTAAACTCAGCTTTGAAATCCTGGTTTTTTTGTTTTTGTTGTTTTGTTTTGTTTGTTTATTTGATTTGTTAAAGCAAAACCCAGATAATATCTACTGTGGTTGAGATTGTGAGCATTAAATAAGAACACATTCCCAAAGGCCCAGCAAGGCCCAAGCACGAAGGCTCTCAGAATGCATTTATTGTTTCTCCTATCACCATGGAACACAAACTCCCAAATTCATAGCTATTACTTAAGTTCTGGGTTTTATATTTTTGGAGGAAAGTTAAAACTCAGAATACTTACTATGGTCAATGCAATTTAGTTTCTCCAACCATGTATTTTTCCAATATTCTACCTAATATTTAATAATGAGAGTTATAGTTATTAATTATTCTGAAATACGGATCTGAATAACGAAACAATTTGTGTTCTTAAGTTTTGTATAGTGGGACTCGGACTGACTTCCCAGTTACCAACACAATAGTGAAAAAAGTGTGTACAGGAGGAAAACGTTTCTAACTTCTGTATTCCTAAATAAATTGCATAAACGTGAGGTGCATAATCCAAGCTCTACTTTTCTCCTTGAGTCAAACATTTAAGGTCAACAACGTTCTAGTGCTCCGGATAGGTAGCATTTCACCATAGGTTAGCTAGCTTTTAAGAAGTCAAAAGGAAATTGCCTACGACCTTAGGTTGATATGACCATCTCCTCCTATGTCCCAGCTGGTAGATCTCTGGAACGGGAGTGATTATTTTACAATTTCTGCCTTAACGGTGGGAATTATGGAAGTGCGTGTTAGGCGGGGGAATGAGGGCAGGAGACCGTTGCCCCGTTGCCCCTCTCCAGGGGGGGCTGCTGGGCGCAGCCGCCGCTCTGCGGCTCCCACGTGGCAAGTCCAGGAGGCGCAGCGTGGCCGGGGGCGGGGCCGCAGACCCCTCCCTCCGTTCCCCGGCCCTTCCCTCCGGGCTGCCGGGCGCCGGCTCAGTCCTCCACCGCCAGGGGGCGGGCGCGGCTTCCCGGTGGCGGGGGCCCATTGGTCGCAGCGGGGAAGAGGGGGAGGAGGCCCAGCGGCGAGCTGGCTTCCTCCTGGCCACTCGCGGGGGTGAGGGGAAGCCAGAGGAACCAGGGAGGAAGCGGAGGAGCGAGCGGGAGGTGGCGGCGGCGGCGGCTCCCGTTGGCCTCCGGCAGGACTAACCGCAGGGAGGCCGGAAAGCGGGCACGCGCGGCAGAGAGGCGGGCGGGAGGCCGGTGAGACGGACGGGGATGCGGACGGAACCGTAGCCGAGGACGGGGAGGATGGAGGGAGGCTGCGTGGAGCCGGGCACCCACCTTCACCTTCCGCTCTCCCCACGACCGCTGGCCTGGGGCGTGCCCGGTCGTGGCCGGTCGTCGTGGCCGGTCCCGCGGGGGGCAGGGCGCGGCAGGACTGGGGCATCAGAGCGCAGTTGGCCGCGGCTCCGGGCCGCCGCCCCCGCGCGGTCGTCCCCAGCCCGGCGACAGTCCCGGGGCTCCGCGGAGGGCGGGGCGGCGCCTGCACCTGGCGCTCCGGCTTGGGGCTGGTACCTGGGTTGCGGGTCCGGCGCGGGGGCTCCGGCTTGGATCGGAAATGGGGGCTGAGTGCTCTAAAGAGGCGGGGATGGAGTCGAATGTTGCGTTTGAACTCAGTGGAGGGCGGTCTTGGCTCACTTGTAAAGTTTTAGCGTCTCTTTAGCTGGAGGTACTTCTTTTTAAAACCTATCCAGCCCATTGGTGTTCCGTGTCATTGATGAATGTGCTTTTAGTTTAGGTTTTTTCCCTCCATTTGTATGCTGTTAACGTCACAGTCCCTACCATGTGTGACGATTTGTGATCCTAGATCTAAACAATGAGTGATGGACTGATGATTTGAGATTAAGATCTCCAGCTTTGATTTTTTTGTGTTTTCATCATCCTCGACTTTTTGCTTTTAAAAAAAAAAAAAAAAACGTCGTATGATAGTAAACTACTGTCTAATTGACAGAACCGTTTCATTTCTTTTTATTTGATCAAAAAGAATATGGATACAATGATACTAGATAATATTAGATTGCTTACTAGGGCACTGTGTCAAGTGCTTTTCATACGCACATTTATTTCTTACAACCCGTAGAGTAGGTCTGTTTGTATATGTTTCCCAATTTTACAAAGAAAATACGAACTCCCCTAGAGGTTACCTAAAGGTTAATACTGACAGTAGATCCCAGATCCCTTGAAGTCTGGACCACCTTGCGGAACTAGTGGTATACGGTCGCATTTTATAAGTTTTGGGAGATTTTAATGTAATTCATACAGTGCATTATTGAGTACAGAGGGCTCTCTTGAAGTTCCTCTCCTTAGAAAATACAAGTTTTCAGCTTATGCCATTCAACAGGAGATTGGCAGAATCAGCACCCTGTTTTAGTCCTATCATTAACTGTACCCCTTTCTAAAGGCTGCCAGTCTCTTGAGTTAATCTGGCAGTTTACTAATTAAGTCACAGTTTTTTCCAATTTTATACAGGTGTGGGACACCTTGTTTCACTAATTCTGCCTAGTTTCCTCAGCTCATTAAAAACTAGCATTTCTTGATAGTAAGAAATAAAGAGTTTGATGCAGTGATTCTCAATCACCCACAAGTGGGGCTTTTTTAAAAGGACACAGACCAGTTTCCCCCAAACCCCCAATGTAGGGGGTGGGAGTGTCAGTAAGACTGAACACCACGGGTTAAAGTGACTTTTTAAATACACTTAATATATGTTACATTTTTAAAAAGCATTGCTAACTAATCTTTTCATAATTAAAGATGCATTAAAAAGGGAAAGGTAATTGGAGAGAGGGTCAGAGGACCAAGAGGGTGTTGAATGGTGAAAATTAGTCCCATTTTTTTGTGGAGGAACAGAAGAGGTTTTTTTTTAACCACAAATCTTAGGTCTTACATGGCCAGTCTCAGTATTCAAAAACTTATATATTCATTTAGACATATGAGAGGGTCTCCACATGCCAGGAGTTATAGGTATCATGGATGCTATGAATAAGACAGCCTGGGGCCTCACAGAGCTAATTTATCTTTGAGACAGTGAGTCCACTTTTATACCCATTTCTTAAAACTGAAAAATCCATGACCTAAGAAGTAAAAAAACTTGGTCTTAAGTCTCACAGAAATCCATCTAGCTGAGAGTTTGGTACAATAGCAAACATTTGTCTTGCATTTAGTTCAGAAGGATTCCTGAGTTTAGGATCAGAATATCTGATTTTAAGCAGTAGTTTTGCATTTAGTTCATAAATGACATTGACCAAATTACTTAATATCATATATTACCTAATTTCCTTACTCTGATTGGGAAGGTGGAGCATGGTTCCCAAGCTCTTTAAACTTTAAAAGATTTTCTGATTTTTATTCTCCTAAAATAGAGTCAACTGACTTTCTCTCACAGGAGGAAGTGTTCCACTACCTCTGAGTTCCCACAGTTTACCCCATCAGTATTCTTTCACTGTCATCTTCATTGGCCTGTACATTTGATTCAAGCTGTTTTATTACTTACGTCTCCCTTACTTCTAATTAATTTTCATCTGTTCATTATTTTTCTAGGTTCACTCTGGTGAGTTTTTCAATTTCCTTTAAAATTTAAATTTAATCCACATAACAAAATTTACCATTTTTAAGTGTACAATTCATTGACATTGAATGCATTCATAGCATTGTGCAGTCATCACCTTTGTTTAGTTCTACAACATTTCATCACCCTGGAAGGAAACCTCATATTCCTTAAGCAGTTACTCCGCATTCCATCCCTCTCTCCAACCTCTGGCAACCACTAGTCTGCTCTCTCTCTCTACATATTTACCTATTCTGGGTATTCCATGAAAATGGAGTCATACAATATGTGATCTTTTGTGTGTTGCTTCTTTCACTTAGCATTATGTTTTAGAGTTTGCTTCATGTTATAGCCTGTATCAGTACTTCATTCCTTTTCATGGCTAAGTAATATTCCAATATTCCAAGATACTTAATGCATTTTGTTTAGTCATTCATCCATTGATGGGCCCTGGTTTTTGTGTGCTAGTGAGAAAAGATTATGTGGACATCTGTATCTATGAGTCTGAATTGATTTTCGTCATAAATTCTGCAAAGCTTGTCTGGGTAGTATCTTGGTTATCTGGTGTACTACAATACCATTTAGCATATGCAGTTAAGTGATCATTAAATGCGTATGGAAGGACATGTGGTCAACAAAAATGAATTTTTTAATTGGTTCAGAAAATTTTACACTAGAAGCTTCTTCCTGATCTTTGCAAATGGCTGCTAACTTGCATTCTTTTTGTGCGAGAAATGGTGTGCTCTCCAGGGTCCTTGGGCACATAGAGCCACTCTGCTCCTCCATTTCTTCACGTGAAAAGTTCGGCTGACAAATGACATCTGCCCTGGTGCAGTTAAGTTCTGCAGACTACTTAAAGACAGTAGAAATGGAGTGGATATGTAGGGAAATTCTAAAACATTCATTCAGAATAGAATTCTGTAACTGCTCATCTGATATAATGTAAAATGCTCTACTTACATGAGATGAAGATAGTTATACTGTATGTAAATTTGGGCCTCTCTAGTCTCTTTGTAGCAATTGTTGATCTGGACACTTCTTTATCCTACTTGTGTTCAACTTCTTATAGTTAAACTGTGTTTAGTTTTATTTTTGCCATTGTTAAGTAGTATCTGTTTCTTCCTCCCTTTCTTTCCATCTATCCACCCATCCATCTTTGTCCCCCTGGATGGTGTAGTGTAGAAGTAAGGTAGTTACATTACAGCTGTTTAATCAACAGTTGTGGCGCTCTGAGGGAGCAGGCAGAATGAAGTGTCATTTTGTCTTGTTTTGTGTTTTTGGTGTGTTTGTACTCTGTTACAGAAATCTGATCCCCATTTCATTTCTTCAACTGGATTCTGACTTTTAAAGCAAAATTCTGCTTTGGTAGAGGGGCAGACTGCAAGAAAACATTTGGACGATTTTAAGTTTTACACTCTGTTGTAACCACTGCAGACAGCTCTCTCGCTCTGTTGTTCAACACATTATTTCCAGATTTATTCACTGCCCACCTCTCCCTCTGCACCCCCACAGGAGACCTGGCCCAGAGTCAGGCTAATTTCCTTTCACTGTGAAGGAAAGAATGAAGATTCTTGTCTTGCGAGGTTTACCTTTGGGCTTTTTTGGCCTAGATCTGACTCACTCCCTGCCCCTTACCCAAACTACTCTGTGTGTTTGGATCGGTGTACAGTTGAGCTGAAGTTCTGAGTCAGAATAAGGGTCGCCTGGTGAGCTTGTTAACCATGCAGGGGTTTTTATCCTTTCTGGGAGGAATTCTGGACTCAGGAATTTGCATTGTAAAAAACCCACCAGTAATTGTGCCCATGGTGTGGGTCATTTTATAGTCAGGGCTTCTAAGAACCAGATACGATGTTTCATTGAATCTAAGATATCTGCAAAGTACACCATGACTTTGTCACTACTAAGAGGGGGAAAATGTGGTTGTAAGGCACATCCTGATTTAAGATGTTAAAATAAGGGAAGTAGTGTGCACCTTAGACTCAATAAAATAGTGTTGGGTACCTGAGAAAGCACAAGCTCTCTTGTTATGGTAAAGAGTTACTATGAAGCTATGAGATGAAAGGCTTACAATGCAACATTCCTTTAGACCTTTTACTTTGTAAAGTTTGTTGATGACAGAGTTTAACATAAGATGTCCACACTTGATACATGTCTGTAGTGAAGATTATACTGATGACTCTGTTTTAAAATGCAAAGTAGCTGTATCACAAGGTGTAACGCACTCCCGTTTGGCACCATAGTATTTTCATCCCACCCATTTCCAGTCTTTTATGTGTTGGTAGTCCAATTCAGGAGTCTTATTTTTCAGCTTCTTTGTACTTTGGTGATTTCCATTTTGTAATCACAGTCCATTAGAATATTGACTTAATGTCACATTGAGATTGGTGTGGCTTGATCATTTGATTTCTGTCTTTTTTCCCCTTTTTTTTCTGTTAGAAAGTTCACAGCCCTTATTAATGCCAGCTCGCAGGTTACACGCATACACACCAGCCACCTACTGTCCCCTGTTGAGTGGTTTTAGGATATTGCGGTGATCATCGGTGTCCACACCAAGTCTGGGTCAGAGTGGACCTGAACTCTGGCTGCCAGCTTAAAAAGAAACACCATGGTGACACATTGGGCCTTGAGTGAGAGAATATCTGCAGGTTAGAGTTCTCACCTCACCAGTGAGAGTTCAGCGAAGAGCATCTCCACCCGCTTATGGTGCTTCCTTCAGTGGTGTCATTTTAGCAAATAAAATATCTTTATCAGGAAAAAGCTGCTTAACTCTGTTGGATTTGAGAGGTGGGCGGGGAGCAGAATACCTGTCCCTTTCATTTCTAATCACCTGAAGTATTTACAGGAAACATGGTTAAATGCTTGTTGATCAGCGGAAGTATTTCAGAAATCTAACATCTCAAATTTGTGAAGAGGTAGGAACCAGAGGCCCCTCTAGCTAACTCACACTGGTGGAAGGAGTTGTCCTACGGAATTCTCAGTGTGGTGCGGACAGTGTTGAAATACTTTTGCTCTGACAGGGTGGTGTGCCTGTGGTCTGTCAGGCCTGGGGACTTCTCCCTCCCTGGTCACTGGGGCCAAGTCGGGACAGGCAGGATGCTTGCATGCTTAGCAGGGCTCCTTGCTAACCGGTTCTTAACTGGAGGGACAAGTGAGTATGACAGTTACAGTGTGTCACGTCTCATTCTTCTAAGAATTTTACACAGCTGCTGCAGATCAGATAGAAGTTTTCTCAAGTGTTTCTCCATGCACAGCCAGGAGAACCAAATAAAAATAAAGGATAGCAACTTATGATGTGTTGACTATGGAGGAGAGCTCAGTGCACCCAGGACACATGGCGGGAGTGGGGGGCGCCTTCCGGTGCATTTGTGCTTTTGCATAGTATGCTTGTAATTCTGTTTCTGTGTCTGAGGCCCAGTTAGCTATTAGTCCTCTTTTTAATGTAATTTCAAGATGCTGCTAGTAAGAAAGTAAGTAAAGCCATGTGGTTCTAGTTCAGACAGCTTACAAACCCAGGATTAGGTCATCCATATCCCTCTCAAGATTTTTAATAGAGCATTAAAAAAATTTTTTTTTGTAAAAGACTTAACCTATTTCTTGATTCTTTTGAGCCATTGTTTAAAATTTTTGGTTTATTGCTTGCAGTCTCACCTTTTTGAAGGCCACTTTGCAGAAGAGTGGATATACTTACATTTTCCTCAGGGATCTTTGGAGAAAGTGAATATATTCTTGGCATTATAGAATTATACAGATCTCCCTCCCTCCCTTCCCAAATACTTTGTTTTCTGCTCCTTTTTTTTTTTTTTTCACCTTCTAGTCAAAATATAAGATTAGTTTGGTCATTTAAAACCTGGAATACTTTTCTAATTGTTGGGTAGACATCTAAAAAATTTCTCTTTAATCCTTATCAAGTCATATGCTTAAAAGGTATCTGCCACATGTGTGTGTTAAAATGGTAGATTTTTAAAAACCATTCTGTAGGATTCTATATCAGAATTTCCTACTAGAACTAAAATACTTTCAAGGTAGTAATTATAGTTTTTTTTCTGTTTAGCATTTAGTGTGAATAATACATTCTGTTAAATTCACAATATTTATAGCACGGTGATAGCAGCTCCCATATCATACTGAGTGTCTGAATGTTAAGATCCTTTTAAATGAATGCAGCCTTCTCACCGTCTTCATTTTGTTATTTCAGAAGCATGTCGCTCCTGGTGAAGATGTATACATAGTGGCATCTGGGTGAAATGGGTACTTGATAGCAGTCTGCACCTACTATGACAGCTTTCTATTACAGGAAAGATTTTTTAAAACTAAATATTTGGAATTTTAAAAGTTCAAATATCAGATGCACAGTTACCCATCCTCCCATGGCCTTTAAGCCCATCACAAAAATAATCACTTTTAAACACTTACAAAAAGAAAATAGTTATGTCATGATCTCCTCACCATCATATTACAGTTAATGAAATAGGAAGTAATAAGATTTTCCTCCATTTTTTAATGTCTCCTGGGATCACTTTGGAAGACATTCCAGAGTCTAGATGTGTTCCCATCTTTGCTGCAGGCGGACAGCTTCATCTGTAGGAAGGGAAGGACTCTTCCTTCCTGTTGAAGAGGATCCATTAGGTTGGTTATCCTGGAATACATGCTTCTTCCTTGGAGAGCAGTTGATTATGAAAACATATGATGAATACGTATGAACACAGGGTTTGGGGCTGTTTGAACTGTCCTACTTCTGTGCTGGGACTTCTGAGAGGATCAGTAGAAGCCTTGTAGAAATTGTATATCCTGCAAATAGCCCAGCAAGAAATGCCGGAATAGTAGAGCACATTCAGGAAAGATTTTTATTCGTCTATTTTAGAATTGTCTTAAATGTAAATTTCATTTTTTATTCCTTCACCTCGGGTTGACTTATTATGACTTGTGGGTCCATATGGTTCATGAGCCAAGATTGGCTTTTATATATTTAAGTGGTTGGAAAGAAAAAAAAAATCAAAAGAAGAATGTTTTGTAGCATGAAATTTTTATGAAATTCTAATTTCAGTGTCCATAAGTAAAGCTTCATTATAACACAGCTGGGCCCATTTGTTCTCATATTGTTTGTGGCTGCTTTCCAGTTACAGCTGCAGAGCAGAGTGGTTGAGATAAACTGTGTGGGTCACAGAGCCAAAATCATCTACCATCCGGCCCTTGAAGGAAAGCTGGCAGCACTTGCTCTATTTTTACATAAATGCAGTTATTTTTTTGCAAATCGTTTTCTTTAAATACCATACTTTTGTTTGTAAATATTAGAATAACGTGTACTTGTGATTTTTTAGCTGCAGCATCCTTTTGATTACAGTATTATGTTATTTTCCTCTTTCTTTTAATGCTCTGGGACTGAAAATTTGGTCTCTTGCATTCTGATCCTGAGGGGGCCGTGTATTAGTCTGGGTTCTCCAGAGAAACTGAACCCATCGGAGATAAGTGTCTCAGTGAGATAAATGTCACAAAGCATTGGCTGCTGTGACCCTGGAGGATAAGTCCCAGGGTCTGCAGTCAGGAGCCCCAGGAGAGCCAATGGTCCAGTTCCAGTCCAAGTCTGCAGGCCTGAGAACCTGGTGAAGTCCATGGTGTACATTTCAGTCCAGGTCTGAAGGCAGGTGAAGACCGATGTCCCAGCTTAACGACAGTGGGCAGAAAGAGCCATTGCTGCCTGACTCAGCCTTTTTGTTCTGCTCAGGCCTCCCAACACAGTGGACAAGACATACTCACTTGGGGAGGGCAAACTGCTCTACTCAAATGTGACTCTCATCCAGAAAGACTCACAGACGCGCCCAGAATGTGTAACCAAGTCTCTGGGCACTCTGGCCCAGCAGAATTGACATGTATAAATTAACCATCACTGGGCCTAAATATACTTTAGATCCATTTGCTTGCACTTTGATCTTTTTTCCTTAGTCCTCTTGAAAAACCCCAGTTCACATGAATATTAGAATCATCTGTACTTCACTAAGTTGGTTCATTTAAAATTGCTGTCCGGGAGGAGGAAATTTTCCTCTGCCCTTCTGGGTTCTTCTGACTGGTCTAAAATTAAATTAACATGAAACAGATGAACAGAAAATCAAACAAAAGTTCAATAACATGTATACACGGGGGAGACCCAGGAAAACTGAGAAGCTTGCCAAAATGACCAAAACTTTCACCTTAAACGCTGTCTTGAGCTAAAGACAAAAGAGGGCGGATGTTGGGGTGGTGGTTTGGGACTTCAAAGGGGAGGAAAGCAATTCACATGGAGTTGGAAAAGCAGATGTTTGGTAAATGTTTGCTGGGTCATGCAGTGACAATGGGACAGTAGGGGAATTCTAACTGCTAGATTCCTCCCTGTCTGCACACCTACTTTATACATAGTTGTCTACAGTGATAGCCCCTTCCTGTCATAGGCCTTTTGTCTAAATTCTGTAGGCAGCGAAGAGGGGAGGTCAGAGAGTCTTCTGGGCCTTGATCGTTACCAACTCGAAATAATCAACATGCCAAAGAGACATTTTGGGGTGGCATATTTTGTTCCCCTGCACCACCGTTTCGCCAGCACTGAGTTAAAGCTGGATTGAATTGGTGATAGTTTCTTTATATTTGTGGAGTATAATTTGCAATGTTTAATTCAGCAATTGTTGTTTGTTAATATTAAATATATCAGTGAGTGTATCTGTACACTTCACTTTGCTGTATCGTTTCTGTCTCGGACGAGTGTTCTAGTACACATGCTTAGTCATTCTGACAAACCATCAGAGCCCTAGAGTGGCTAGTTGGCAGGAGAGATTAGCGATTTCCAGAGCAATTTGCAAAAGCCAAATTGATTGGCATGGAATTTTGTCAACAGACTTCTGGGAGCATGTCAGTGAGCTGCTGGGGTGAAAGGGAAGTGGATTTGTTTATAGTATCATCTTCTTACCCTTCATATGACCTTGGACAAATCCCTTGACCTCATCCATAATGTCATAGGGCTGTTGGGAAGATTACATAAAATAAGAATGTATGACTTGCTCTGCAGTTTGCATTATTACCTAGCTTTTGTTGACTGACAAAACCTTTCCCTCCTGGTTGAAAAAAAATGTTTTTATAGCTTATTTTGTTGATACAGAATGGTGTTCTTGTAATTCACCTGAAATCACTCGGGTCCACTTCTGAAGGAAAGAATGAAAGTATCACTTGGCCAGTGTTTTTATCTGTTGTCCTGCAGGTGACTGATACTAGGACATGCCTGTTTGTTCAGGCCTGATTTTAATAAAACTTCACTGAATTAGACCAAAGTAGACAGTTGGGCTAAAGGAAATGTTTAAATTACAAGAAAGTCACAGAAATCTGGTATGTCCATCAGAGAGCCTAACTTAGGCACTGTTCTTCAGGCCGGGTCACTGGCTTGGCATTCACCCAGAACGCTGTCTCACGGGGGTGTCAGGGTGGCCCTCCTTGCACTAGACTCTCAGGTGACTGTGCCCTTGACACATGAGCAACCTGATCTGCTTCAGTCATTTATCTAAAACACTGGGACTTGTTGTTTTGACCTATACTACATTTGGGGGGGGGGGACAGATGTATTTCGTAGATATACTGTCAGTTTATTTTATTTTTTAAATCTTTCATGGAAACACTCTCCTCCCACCACCTGAATTTTTGTTTTGGTAAATGGCTCTAGTTTCTGTGCGTCTACTTTTTAATGAACAAACATAAACTCTTTTCACCTGTTGCCTCTGGGCTAACGAGCTCTGAATCTCCAGTCGAGGCCCCTTTTCCTGCTTTCATTGTTGTGTTCGTTTTTTCTGGACCCGTTCTATCACAGCTTGATTGTCAGAGGTTCATTAAGGTTCATATCAGATGCCATTAAGGTTTATCCCCCGCCCACCCCCACCCCCCCAGGATGATTCTGTCTAAAGATTTTTTTCTTTGTGTTTAGTCTCCTCCTAAGAAGACAAGTTTGGGAATGATTTGGAATTAGCACATAGTAAATAGATGCCCCCCCCCTTTAAATATATTTTTATTGAAGTATAGTCAGTTTACAATGTGTCAGTTTCTGGTGTTCAGTCATGTAGGAACATGCATATGTTCATTTTCATATTCTTTTAAACCATAAGTTACAAGGTATTGAATGCAGTTCCCTGTGCTATACAGTATGAACTTGTTCAGATGCTCCTTGATTTGCTCTCAAAATGTATTCAGTACTCTTTCCTTAAGCTGATTTACACTCTTGCATCATTCATTTGCTTCTTAAGCATAGTAATTAAAAGTGTGACGTGGCTGAGATTTTACTAAAATGTTATTCTCTGAGAAACTGAATGGAAAACCCGAATTCAGCTCGACCACTGTAGGTGCTTGTATGGGGGGTCTCACGAGTGGTGGGTTTAGAAGCAGGCTTACTAAGCGGTCCAGACAGGGCCGCACGGTGAGGCAGTGTCTGTAACTGCACAGGCGTGGCCTCCTTGGCAGGTCATGGAAACAGTGAACTAGAGCAGCAGGTGTCTGCCCAGCTGCCCCTCACACTTCCAAAGAAATCATCCTGGGAGATTAGCCGGGAGGAAAGGCGTGTGTGTGTGTGTTGTGAACGTAGTGTTCAGTCTTGCAGAAAGGCAAAAAAGTATTTATAACCAGCTGGGGTTTCATTAGAAAAGCTGAGGGATTTGCTTTGTTTTGTTTTGTTTGTTTGTTTGTTTGTTTATCTGTTTTTTCTGCTTTTATGTGGTGGCTTCAGTAACTCTTGTTTCCTTTTAGTGTTTTCCTAGCCTGTGGCTAAGTTGTTAGTTTAAATAGATACGTGGCATTGACTTTTCATATGGGAAAGTGTTCAGATAACTAACAAAGGAAAGGAAATCAATAATGCTCAGTTCAGTGTTAGTTTAAATGTTGGTATTTTCTTCAGGGTGGATTGGGCAGAAGGAAGGGAGTTTGCATAAGAGCATTGATTCTTCAGAGGCTCACCACCCCCACCCCTGCTAATTCCTTGTTGGTGAATAAGAAAACTGGACTTCTCATTTCTCTCAGTGTCCTTCAGAGGTGTGGCGTTGTTTTTATTTGAAGCATTCAATGAATCTAGCATACTAGATTAGACATCAGCATTGAAACGTCAGTATTAAAATGCAGTCTAAAAGAAATATATTTTTTGATTGATGTGATTCATTAATCAAAAATTTCTTTTGCATTCCTTTCTTGTACAATAGATTGAATAGACCATGGAAGCTGTCTGGCTGAACCTGAGCATGAATTTCCTACCTAACTCATATGGTTGCTTTTCCATTTTCTTTTTTAAAATTTCACCTATCTTGAGTTATTTCTTAGGGACGAAACACGCAAACATGTATACAGATTTTTTTTTCCAGCATCTATTTCTTGTTAGAATAATATCAAAATATGGTTTCTTGATTTGATGGATAGCATACACTGTCAATAATGATCATTGCTGGAATATTTAAAATTGCAGTTCTGTGCCTCTGAATATGTTCTTTCACAAACTTAAGTGGAAAACATGAAGAGGATGAAGACCCTGATATTAAGATGAGATGCCTTTCCTGTGAGCGATTATCACAGTGACCCCTGAATCCTAACCCGTGCTGAAGCCGCTGTGGCATCCAGACCCTGGAGTGAGCCCTGGAGGCGGCCGACTGAGGTGTCCGTCCCCGTCCCCCCCCAGGTTCCTACAAGTCATCTGTTCTCTGACTAGATAAGCGGCTTAACCTCTTTAGAGCCCCGCCGAAAACTGAAGGTTTGAAACTAAATACCAGAAGTCTCTTACGGATGCATAATCACCAGGAAGAGTTATCTTCTGTTCACATGCTTTGAGGGCAGGTTTTCCCTCGGTAGTTCCCTCACTTAGGGAGCTCGGGGACAGGGCAGGTTCAGACACACCCTCCTCTCAGGAGCTTTTGTGGTCCGGGCGAGGAGATGGGCCCGATGCTAAAGGCGGCTTCCTTAAATGTTAATATTGGTGGAATACTTAGAAACGTCATGACAGTTACTTAGTTAATGTAATATGTACTCTCCAAACCAGACTCAATCTAGGGAGGAGTGCTCATTCTAGACCTAATAAGTTTGCCTTTCTTTTCATTTTAGGAGCTTATTTAATGAAAAGTGCCACAGACTGAAAAACCAAACATGAGGGTAGCAGGTAAGATACTTAAGTCAGTAGAAATAATTTTGCTTTTTGTGTAACCTGTTTGTTTAGTAATGACTGAATGAGAGAATGAATAATCATTTTCTGTATTGAGCGTGAGCTGAATATGACAGAGTAAATCATTATTTAGTCTTTTTGCTTTTTAATGTAGTTGGACACAAATTGGACACTTAGTGAGTTTTGCATAGGTTTTTTTGGACACTTGTTGAAATTATTTATGCTAAATATTTTGAGTTATGGTTTTTAATGTTTATGTCCTTATACATAATTTATACATTAAGCTTGTTTGCCTAACAATAGATACGTCCATATAAAGAACAATTTGGACAATTTAGAGAGACTGATTTTTGTTTATGCTGAGTTCTAGCTTGTTGAGAAAAATAAGTTTTGAAGTTTAAAAGCCTAAATCTTTCCTATGTGTGCACTCAAATTAAAACTAGTGTATGTAAAGGATTCCGTAAAATGAGTTTTGCTTAAATGACTCTTGTATTTGCTAGTTCAAGTTCAGTTTGTACAAGTGAGGTTACACAAGGACATCTGTTCCTTAGGCAAAAGGCAGATCTTGATCAAAAGGCAGATCCATCAATAACCAGAGAGGCTGAGACCTCTTTCTGTCTATAGTGAAAATAAACGTGGGCCCTCCGTCCACCCCTCCTGCAGCATGGCCATGGCCTAAGAAGAAATGTACACTTTCATGTAGAAATTTCTACTAAGTGTTGTGTGTCTGTCATAGGAGATAACTTGTCATTGCTCAAAATCAAGATAGTCTTTTCTTTTAATTACCATGTTCTCACCAGCAAACAAAATATTCCTAGGGGAACATCTCTAAAAGTATGGTTCTAAAAGGTAAATTAATTAAGCGTGGTGATTTGAAATAATCAAAGCCAAGTTCTTCTTTCTACTACAATTCTACATTTATTCTAGTTGACATTAACTTTGTCATCTAGTCCATTTCTCTGATTCTGACAATTAATTTCAAGGTTAATTGATGGGTAATTATTCACTGAGTGAGCGCTTCTTTTGTATTTGGCACTTTCCTAGTATAGGTCTCAAGGGAACTGCATTTAGTGAAGAAACTGGGAAGACTGGCTATTAGTTTACTGCTTTTGGACTAATGAATCTCTTCTAATTAAAAAAAAAAAGATCCTGCTTGCTCTGGATATCCTTATAGCCATTATTCTCATGGTGAGACATCAGGTATCTAGTGTTTGTGCTTATTGGTTTGTGAAAAATGGGGACATACTCAGATTAGTGCAGTCCATGGACGGAGTGGGAACTGTGGTGTGCCGTGGTCAGGCCCCTCCAGTCCGGAAGTGGATGGTGACGGTTCAGGGGAGCCCCTGAAACAGAACTTCCAGAACCCCACCTTATGGAGGCTCTGCCTGCCCCTCTCAGGGACCCTCTGCTTGTCCTGTTACCAATTACTTTCTCCACCTCTAACTTCTCTCTCTCTCTGAGCTTTTATTTCCTCCTCGTTTTGTTTTTGTTTTTGTTTTTGTTTTTGTTTTTTTGATGGTTTCCTAACATTGAATAGGTCTTGGTATAAGACTAAGTTCTGCCACTACCTAGTTTTGTGACCTTAGCCAAGTGATCCAAATTTTTGACTGTGTTCTCCTTATTTGTAAAATGAAAATAGTATCTTGAAAGGCTGGACAAATGAGATTATGCTTATGAAGCAGTTAGCTCCTTAGTAGGCACTGAGTAAACGGTGTGTGTGTGTTTTTATGTTTATGTATGTATTTGTATACATGGTGTATATAGATAGTGTAGTGTAGCCTGAGGTTTAGCTTGCTGTTGAATCTCGTCTACAACTGTTATGTATTATAAACTTGGCATTTTAATCATTTTAATATTTCAGTCTTGAACAACAAAGGTTTCATACGTCTGCTTTAAGGGACAGGGAAAGATGATCACTATTTGCACATGCCCATGATTGCTAGAAAATGAGATTTTTAAGACTATCATGTGATAAATAATCTTCCAACCCTTGATCTTAAATGATCAAGAAGGAATATGCCACCTGTTAACCATTCATCTGTTTAGCAAATACTTGTTAAGAGTATTACTATGTACAGGGCACCCTGCTGGATCCTGTAGGGGAAGAGTTCAAAGCCTAATGGAATTTTACTCTCATGCACTAAAAATGCAGATGACCTGTAGTCATTCTTGAAAACAGGAAGCAGTTTCTGGAGGGTGAGAAGGTAAGACACAGGAAGTGGGGGTGGGGACTGTTTAGTTCATTGTTCAGGCCTCCTCATTGCCATCCCATTTCTACATTCAGAGACTGCTTCTGAGTAGAAATGAGTAGCTGTCAGCATCCTCCACCTCTCTGAGCACCATCAGTTCATTCACTTCCCTCCCTGTAGGATGCAGTCCTGGTCTCTTTAGGTTTATGAATTAGGATGAACACAGTGCATTTTTTTACTCTTTCTTACCGAGTAAGTTGAGTTTTGGCAGTTTCTTCAGAGACAGTGGTAATTTGGTGTTAGCGGAATACTGTGCAAAGCCTGGGCTGTGTCGGGAATGGCGGTCATCCAGACGAATATTAACAGTGTTCCTGAGTGAAAAGTGAGATGGCTCTGAAATTCTAAGAGTAGGAAGATGATGTTTCTTTCCTGCCGTTTTTCATTTCCTTTCCGATCTTGTATTTTTTTTCTTTCTTTGATTTCCTTAGCTGTAGAGAAAAAAGACACGTGGTGATAGATGTTATAATTTGTTACTAGCAGTGCTGTTTCTAAGGCCCTCAGAAACGGTTAAAGATATAACGCATGGAATGCTAAGAGTCTGTCTTCACAGAGCTTACCATGCAACCAGTTACAAGGCATACGTACGTGATGGATACCAGTTAAGTCCTCCAGGAGTGGAGAAGGCCTGTCTTAAACACAGGTATTAAGTATAAGGGGAGATTCTTTGTGGTTCACCACACCAGGAGCACCTCTGTGCTCCAAGAGATACGTTGATTGGTGAGGACAGTAAACCTGTTACATTGCGCTTGAGAATTCCTTGCTGAGTGGACATCCTGGTCTGTTGCCTTACTGTCTGCAGAAGGTCGAGTGTTTGTGTATCATCTCTGTGTCGTATTGCCCTTCATGTTTGAAAAGGATCGGGAACGCATTATCCCATACACTTGGTGGTGGTGTTCCATTAGCTTACACTCCTGTAGTCAGCCAGCAGTTGATAGCAAGTCCCTTTTTTTCAGATGTGATAACTATAGGCAGGTGATTCACGCACTCCTGTGTCTAGGTTGCTAGCCCATCTGATAATTCACTGATCAGGAAAATCCTTTATCTTGATGGATTGTTGATACAGTTTTTGTTGTAACACAAGTAAAATTAAGATCCCCTAAATAAGAAGTAGAAATTTATTAGTCTTAATAGTTTTTTAAATAAACTTACATTTTTCATGGAAGTGTATAGTTAAAGTTCTGTGGGCTCATAAGCTCATACTGAACTCTTTCTGCCCTTTAGGTGCTGCAAAGTTGGTGGTAGCTGTGGCAGTATTTTTACTGACATTCTATGTTATATCGCAAGTATTTGAAATAAAAATGGATGCAAGTTTAGGAAATCTATTTGGTAAGTTTCATTTTTTTTCCCTTTCTTAAATTTTATTTTTGGTGAGATGGTCTTTGAATTTTTAATAGTTATCAACATTGAGTCACGCTGTTTAGTCTATCTAGAAAAGAAAATTTAATTATATTGGTAAGTATGACTCATTAGAATATTCTAAAATAAACAATAGAAAACCTTACAGTTAATTCATTATAAAGCATGAATCTTATATTCAGCATTGAGTATATTTAATGGTGCCTATTTTGTGCATGTGTAGGGACACTAATCATGGCATTCTAAATGCACATTGCAGAGGATGTCACACCCTATTTGAGTTGGCTGCTTGAACACTTGGAATCAAATCTAACTCTCAATTAGCAAGTGGTCAGGAGTTATGACAGTGCATTTTAAGTACCAGTCATAGAAATCCATCTTGCTTTCCTACCCTTATTTTCCTTCTGCAACTCTTTTTTTTCACCACTTTATTTAATGCTATGTTGTAAATATACCATTGTAAGCTGCCTTAACTCAGTTTTAAACAAAATTAAGTTTTTAAGTTAATAAAATAAGTCAATGTTTGAAATATTTGAATAGGCTTTGGCTGAGCATTGATTAAAGTACTAAAAAAATTACTCATTGAAAGGTGAGTAACCTAGAAATAGTATTTTGATGCAGGAGGTAGGAATCAGATGAAACAGCTTGGAGATCTCTGGAACAGTGAGTTTTGCTTTCCATAAATTAATATTTGGAAGGGATCCCCAAGACCTAATACACTCCCTCTCGCATCTAGTTTTAAGACTCCCTTCACCAGTGCTTCTCAGTCTCTAAGGTGAAAGGAACCTCCAGGGAATCATGGTAAATGCAGATTCTGAGTTGGTGTCCCTGACGGGGCCTGGGAATCTGCACTCCTAACAGGCCCCCAGGTGGGAAGCTGAGTGTCCTATCTGCTCCATATACTGAGCATCAAGGCTGGAGACGGTTTCGGCGTGTAGCTGTCAATTTCTAAATTTTCATTTCTGTGCATTTCAGGTGACTTTTCTTACAGTGACTACTTACAAGTACTTGTGTCGCACTGAATTCTGTCTTTTATACTCCCAAGTAATTTCAGTCCACTGATCCTGCTTCTACCTGCTGGGGCTTCTTCCACATTAATGATCTCTCAAGTAGTTCAGGAGCTGTCGTACATACTCCCTCAGGGCATCTTTTTATACGTTTTCATCTTACCCAGTTATGAAATCCTCCCTTTGAACCATTCCTCCTAACATACTCGTTATTCTCCTCCTGAGCTATTTTTTGGCACCCAACTTAGAATGAAGAATCCAAGAGAGAGCATAGAGCAGTTACTGCGAAGCGCTGTGAGGCTTCTCTTGACTTCTTCTGGGCTGCATACTTCCGTTACTACAGAGGGGCCAGCCTGGGGTCCTTGGAGAGCACAGCTGGTTTCAGTGGAATGATGGCGCAGAAAAACCAGGAAAGCATTGAGGACTTGTTCAGTGCTGCTG
The DNA here is from genome assembly GCF_009834535.1 of Camelus ferus. Taxonomy (NCBI): domain Eukaryota; kingdom Metazoa; phylum Chordata; class Mammalia; order Artiodactyla; family Camelidae; genus Camelus; species Camelus ferus. Next base: position 26,328,091 of record NC_045702.1, read on the forward strand.
TGGAAACATCGTGTTGTGACTCTTCTAAGAAAGGTTGATGGTAAGGGAAGAAGGTTATGGGATGTTAGCTTGAGACAGAAGCAAGTGGAACATTTTTTTCTTTTTTGAAGTAATGGCGAAGACTTTCACTTGTCTGTAGGCCTTGGGCAAAGAGTCAGTGAATTACAGATCAGTGGGAGGAGAGTGAACAGACAAGAACCAGAGGCTTCTTGAGAGAAGGGAGGCAACAGGACTGTCAGTGCAAACAGGAAAACAACTTTGGAGGAAGGCCCGCTGTTTTCCGAGAGAAGTGGCCGGATGAGGCCACGGGGTTCCCCTGGTTTGGATCATCATCTCTAGGCTGGATTGTTTATTCGGACATCACAGGGATGTGCCTGCGTCTGTATGTCACCTTTGACACCTGCCTGTCTCACCACTCTCAAGAGAGATTCTCTGAAAACTCTTGAACCTTTAGCATTTCTAATCACTGGAGAGTAAAATCTAAACTCTCTGCTTGGGATGGCACTCAAAGCCCCCCGCCTGTCTCTGCCTTTCCACCTGTTCTCCGCCCCCCAGCCCACCTCCCTGTGGGTGCACTCGCTCTGCTCGGGTGCACACGGACTACAGACACAAACCCTGTCCTGTCCTTTCATACCTCAGCCTCGACTCCTGCTGATTGCTCTCCCAGCCGAGTCCTGTAGACAGTGAATGCTGACTGAATGGAAAAATGAATGTAGATAATTGAGGACTAGGATTTTTACACGGGGAGGAAGAGTATTTTCAAAGCTTTCATTTAAAGCTGTATTAGTTGACAAGCCATTGGTCTTCAGCAATGAACAAACTCTAAACTACCTTAACTAGGATTGTTGTCTCTTAAATTTCATTCTGATTTTTCCTGATGTTAGGACCCTGCCAGTTTTTATTGTGTGTGTTTTAGCTGTTTAATGTAGGCATCCTTAGGGCAGATGGTTTACTTTGTTGTCATAACTGAAGTCATACTCTATCTGCAAGACCTCATTGGATTCCAGTTTATTGAATTGGTGAAAATTTAATTTGTGTGATTGCTTTTAATTGTTATTTCAGAATAATTGAGCCAAGATGGAGACATGGTTGTCTTTGCCGTTTGTTTAGCATCTAATTTAATTTACCAAAGGGTAACAAGTTTAACTCAACTGATTAACTCTATAATCAGTGTCTTAAGGAGACCCATGAGATTAACTATGGTTCTTTTGGTGATGAATTTTTCCATTTCTTCATCTTTACTTGATAATTTCTGTAAATTTGAATTTGAGTTGATTACATAGTACTGTTTTAGAAAAATAAGACAAACATTTCTAGAAAGGAAGAATGAAAAATTTTGCCTGCAGTTAATAATTGAAATTACCAAACTAGATTGGGATTTTTTAAACAATTTTTAACAAAACATTTTATTTCAAGATAATTGTAGATTCACATGCATTTGTAACAAAAAAATGATAATAATTTGGAGAGATCCTGCATAACCTTTTCTCAGTTTCTCATATAAGACCATATGCAGTGTCACACCAGTGTATCAGGGATGGGTACCAGTCTTAGCTATGACTGTGGTTTAACATTTTGTTAGTTTTCAACATCAATACTTAACAACTGGCAAATGTACTGAAAACAGTCAAATTATTTTTTGCATATATTGTAAGTACTTGATGTTTCCTTTAGTTAATTTTTTTACCTTTCAGATTTAAACCATTGAAATAGTATGTGCATAAATTACTTGAGATAGTATTAAAAACTAAAGTACAAGGTAGTTTACCGATTTCTTTAGCCTGACTTATTGAAAGACATTCATTGATGAAATCAAATCAGAAATGTTTATTATTGTTCCTTGAAGTGAAAAGCTGTATTTTTTGAAAGACATTAAAAACTAAAGCTACCAAGGTATTTTCAGGATGGACGTTACAGAAAAGGAGAGGGTTTTGTGCTTATATATTGTGCCTGTGCTCCACATGTGGAAAACATCCTGTTTTATTTATGAAAATGTATCTGTTTGGCCTCCAGGTGTTAACATTCTCAGAATTGCAGGCCAAATGGAGGGATTTTGCTTTTGAGGAATATTGGATAAAATTAGTTTTAACCTGAAAAGTTTTCCACAAGATGTTTCTTGTTTTCTTTAAGCATCTTTTCCTCTTACTCTTAGACAAATTAAATGGAGGTGATGTTATTTACTTAAAATTAAAAGCCTGATGACTAAGAAAGTTCACCCAGATGATATCCTAATGAAGGTTTTTGAGTAGCATTTGTTATGTATTAATATATCTTAAGTTTTACAAACAACCCATTTTGACCGTTTCAGAAGGCTCGTCCCTGGCTTTCCTTCTGCCTCCTTTTCCTCAGCCACACCCTCCTCTGAGCAGTACTGATGACTGGTGTCTCAGGTTTCTCTCCCCAGCCCTCTCTTCACTTTAAATCCTCCCTTTGCACGGCCTCTTCGCTTGCCAGTTTTCCAGTCTACATCCTCATCCCGGATCTCACTTACAGCTGGCTTCTAGGTTGTCCACCCAGATCTTCTCCAAGTATCTTAAAATGAACAGGTCCAGCAGAGAACTCATCACTCATCCCACACCTCGTCTCCTCCCTAGATGACAAACCCGTTGAGTGCGGAGACAGTGTTTTTGTCGTCTGTCTCGTGTGAATGGATAAATGAACGCTTCCAAAAGCAAATGTCTGAGAGGTAAACTTGATTCCTCCCTTTCCATCACCCCTCCATCTAGTCCATTCCCACGTCCCGCCGGCGTTGCTTCCTTGGTGGTTCTGAGCCTGTCTGCTTCTTTCAGATGCACAGTCATATCTTTGTTCAGGCTACTGCTCTTTTTTAGCAGGATCACTTCTGCAGCATCCTTGCCCTTGTGGCCGTCTTGTCTCGAGTCTTGAACCCTCTGCAGTCTGTTCTCCACTCTGCAGTCAGCAGGGTGGTCCTAAGAGCTCGCTACGCTGGCTTCCTGCTTCTAGCAGGGCTAGTGGTTGTTATACCTGTGATCATGAGACCTCAGACGTTCCCGTTTTGAGGGTGGTGCATCATGAGTTTCGGTGCTAGAATTAGATGTGGCTTTGAGAACTAGCTCTGCCAGTGGCTGATTATGCATAGAACAAGTCCAGTCAGCAAACCTGTCTGTTCTCAGTTTCTTTCTCTTTAAAACAGAGGTGATGAGCAAATCAACCATATATGCAAAAGTACTTTGAGAGTGCCCAGCATATGTGAATGAGCTGTTAACTTACCCCATTCTGATCTCGCTGTCTTCCCCGCGTTTGCCTAGCGTTTGCCTACCGTAAGTTAGGTATACCAGAATTCCTGATTTGAACGCTGTTCTTCTGTAAGCATCTTAACACCGGAGCCTGATGATACGTGTTTATTTATGTCTAAGCGGTACTGAGACTTTCTAATCTTCATGCTGCTAATCACTGGTTGCTGATCACTCTCCGAACTTTAATTTTCTCATTTAGAAAAGTGAGAGCGTTGGGCCAGATGATCCCTGGAATTATTCTTCCCTTGTATGACATAATTAAGGAAATTGAAAGAATGAGCCCCAGTAATCCCAGCACCCTGATTCACTAACTGATCATTTTTTGTTTCCTTCAGGCTTTTGTCTTTACCCATGAATATTTTTTATTACTCACAAAAAGTGTGTTTTCTGTATTATTTCATGCGTTAAACTTTTCCCATGTTACTACATTGCCTTTATGACTTCAATGGTTCGTAATATTCTGAGTGTTCTGTAGAGTTAATAACCTTTATTTACTTAGTGATTTCCCTCTTTTTAAACACGTGCATGTTATTTTCAGCTTTAACATTCTGTTCTCTAGTTTGAGTACTGGTTTTACAGGAAATTCGCAGTTATCTAAAATAGTACAGAACGAAAAGCTAAGTGACTATTTATAGTCAAACAGCTGGCAAACACTTATGACACCACATACTTATTAGCCAAATCAGGAACTGGCTGTCCGCAGTACTATTGATGATCTGAATTGCAATCTCTTGGGCTGGGATCCAATGTTAGAGCTTTTAAATAAGGCTCTAAGAGTAGATGGCCAGGTTGAGATCTACTGCATTCAAGTTAAGATTTGATCAGAAAATTCTGGTTTACTTGAACTGATAAATTATAGAACTCTTAGTAATGACTTTATTTTTTTTAACTACACCCAACACATTTCTATTTTAGAGAAATTAAAGTTCCCTGTCACCACCATCCCTCTTCCCACCCCCAAAATCTCCTAGCCTGACCTCTGAGACGGATTTACATGTGTTCTCCAGGGCTTTGTGTGCATGTGTCACAACACCATACAGCAGCAACAACTTTTAAACACTCTAATAGTCACCAAGTATGTATTTAAAGTCATTTGAAGGGAAGTGGAAATACTGTATGATATCACTTATATATGGAATCTAAAAAGGACAAACTGAGAGAGAAGAACAGAATCATGGTTACTAAGAATTGGAGGGAGTGGAGGTAATGGGGAGACATTGCTTGAATGGTACAAACTCCCAATTATAAGATTAACAAGTTTGGGAATGGAATGTACAATGTGGTGATTATAGCTAATAATACGGTATCATATGCTTGAATGTTACTAAGAGAGTAGATCTGAAATGTTCTCACCAAACAAAAAGGAAATGGTAACGTGTGATGGGATGGAGGTGGTAGCTGGTACTACAGTGGTATGGCATCTTACCACTATATATACCACTGTAGTGGTAATCATTTTGCAGTTTACCAATACATCAAATCAACATGTTGTACACCTAAATGTACACAATGTTATGTGTCAACTGTGTCTCAAGAAAGCTGGGAAAAATTTTTTAAATTAATTTTAAAAAGTTAAGCTTGTAGTGTAACTTTCTGATTGGGATTTACATTTATGATAGCTAAAACTAAAACTGTAAAGGTAAAAATAAATATTCGATCAATAATAAAATACTGCTCTCCGTAATTCCTCTACATAATTGTTTGTAATGAATTATGTAGCTTAAAGTTACTTTCTCACTTTATCTCCATAGTGATATTCATATTTTATTTATTGTATAGTAAGCGATACCTTAAACACATTTTTATAGACCTACCTGTTAGCTTCACTTATGTTTAAAAGTGATACTTGCCAGTAGCCTTACTCCTTTTATAACAGAGATAACTTTGTTTTTCCCCCTTAGCAAGGTCTGCATTGGACGCAGCTGCACGTTGTAAGTATTTCATCTCAGTATTTTCCAGGGGGTTTATTCTGTTTTATCGTAGACATAGGAGGGCTTATATTTAAACAACGAATGTAGTTCAACGTGAGCAAAACTGATTTTGGAAATTATTCTTTCAAGTTATAAGGATGCTATTTGATTGGAGAGCTCAGTATTTTGGTATTTATTTATGATGGATATTTTCTCCCATTGATGTGTTTTAGCTTCAGTATTATATGTACAGAAAGCGTGTAAGGAGAGTCCCTAGTGAGAACTAGTCCTGAGCAGGTACCCAGTGATGCATCAGGCTTTTTACTGTCCATTTGTTGTGTGTACACACACTGGAAATGCAGAGTAACAGTTCAAAACCTTCCCCATCCTGAATTTTTGAAATAAGCCTAAAAATAATTAGATAAAATATATTTACCCTCATCTAGATCATATTACTTGCTTCATTTATGTTAATTATTAGCTTGTTTCTTAAGAAGTTCTGTTTTGGTTTTGTTTTGAGATTCTTTGAAACCCTCAGGAAAAAGAAAAAAAAAACCTAGCATGTATTTTAAGATACGTGTATCTTGGTGTTTTGCATAATGCCCTTTGTGGTTTGAGATATGAAACAAACTGATTACAGAGTCCATTATTATTTTCTTAAAAGAATATTTTTCTTCCCGAAGCTACAAAACCTCCCAGATATAAATGTGGGATCTCAAAAGCTTGTCCTGAGAAGCATTTTGCTTTTAAAATGGCAAGTGGAGCTGCCAATGTGGTGGGACCCAAAATCTGCCTAGAGGACAATGTGTAAGTATTTATCAGTTTGGAAGTATAAGGTGTGCTATTAAATTTCAGCAAATTGAACCTGAATTCCATGGGTCTTTTGAAAATGTATTGGGCATGCTTTTGCCAAAGAACAGTGATTTCCATTTATGTTGTATAGTTTTCGTCCCCACTCATTTAAGGAGTCTTAAAGTTCTTAAATTTCTTACTAAAGCGACATAAGAACGCAGCATTCATGCAGCTTCCTATAAAGAAGAGAGGTTTCCTCTGAGTGAATTCTCTAGATCCTATCTGGTAGTCACAGACACAGGTGGCTATTAGGGTTTTGATTCTTAAGTAATAGGGGAAAAGTTAATTTGTTTAAATTACCTCAGGTTAGAAGTCCAGTTCCTCAGTCACACCAGCCACATCTCAAGTGCTCAGTAGCCACATGTGGCTCGTACCTGCCCAAGTGAACAGCGCAGAGAGCGTTTCCATCGCTGCGGGAAGTCCCATTGGACAGCACTGCCCTAGATGATGAACGCTTCATCTTACAGACCAACGTCTTTCCTTCTAAATGTTTGAATGCTGCTTGTTGAAGTGTGCAATTACCCAGTGGTAACCTGAAGTTCGCTGTGGCACAGAACTGCTTGCCACTAAGCTGAATGATTTCTTATTACTGAGATGCTCTACAAAGTATATCTTTTAGGCTTTTCAATCGCCTCCTTCAGTGTTGACTGTCACTTGAAGTGGACTTCCTGTTTCTGAAGTCGCAAACCCAACTTTTAGTTGGTTACTTTTAATCTGGTTTTGCCTGAAATATTAGATCCATGAGCTTATTTAAACTTCATGTAAAATAGTAAATGTGCCATTAATTGGGTAGAATAAAGAATGAGGTAATTTACAGGAAGGAGGAAGCTAGGCAGTTTCTCCCAGCATTTTGTTTGTCTTGTCTTTTTAATGCAGAAGCTCTTACATTTTTATCCTAGCCCCCTTTTCAGTTAGCTATGGGCAGATTATTTAGCCCCTTAGAATAACAATTTTCTTGAAAAAGTAAGGGCTTGAGCCAGGTGATCTGTAAAGTTTCTACTCATTTCCTTTTTTTCCCTCATACTGATGATGATCCCTTGTCCTCTGATTTCTCATAACCGTCTTGCTTTTCTGAACTAAGCAGTAAAGCACTTAGATTTTAAAGCTTGTAGATATTATATAATACCCTTCCCATTACCTGAGAATGTTCTCATTCCTCTTTTTCACCTTATTTGGCTAAAGAGGCTACAAATTTAATTCTGAGGAATAAGTAGAAAGTCGTCTTAGAATACGTAACTCATAATCGACGGTCTTTGGAGACCTCTGCCCCCTTGGAGCATGTAAGTTTCAGTGCACAGAGGAGGAGATCAAACTCATTTTACCAGCAGGTTCTCTATTCACAGATTATATAGGTTGAAAAGAAAAGAGAAGCGTATGTTTGTATGCAGTAGAGTCTGGTAAAGTAAATACAGACTCAGAGCCAGAGGATTTGGTTCTAGGTTGCAGGGCATGTCGTGTAGAATTCATGTTTGTTTCTTTAACCATAGGATTGAGGCAGGCCACCACCTCTCCACCCCCTTTTCAGGAATGATTCTGCCATTCCCATGAGAGGTTAAATAACGGATGGGATTCTATAGCTATGCCTCCAGCCCTGAAACAGTCCTTGAAGAAGGACTGAATAATTGTCCAGGGTTCCCTAGTGGACAAACAGTAGGGACTGATGCTCAGTCCAGTACTTTTTCTAGTCTGTTCTTTTTGTGTATTGAAAGTTTTTCCAACAAAAAGTTTAAAGAGTCTGAATTTTCTTAGCATCATTCATTCACTTACTCAACAAGTATTTACTGAGCACAGTCTCTGTTCTCATGGAGCATGCAGTCTAGTGGGAAGATGGATATAAGAAGTAAGTGCAAATGAATGCAGACCGTGGCATGCACCCTGAAGAGCAGCGCTGTGTGGTGACTGCTGATGGGGGTGAGCCAGGTGAGGTCGAGGGGTCCAGCTTTAGACTGAGTGGGTCAAGGAATAGTCTCTCAAGCGATGTTTAATCTGAGGACTAAAGGATAAGAAGGAAGACAGCCAGATGAAGGGTGGGGCAGAAGCATTCTAGACAGAAGAAAGAGCATCCTCGAAGGCCCTAAGGTGGGAAGGAGCTGGAGAGAAGTGAGTGAGGGCATGGGCCATTGGAACTTACAGGCCACGCAGGTGAAGATGAGCTCTTTTCTGAGTGGACTGAGAAGTTGTTGAACATGACGCATCATGAGGTAATTTACATTGAAGAAGCAGCGATCTGACTGCCGTGTAAAAGTGTTAGAAAAGGAGAGCAGATGCAGCGGTGGAGGACCATCACCTGTAGCTGCCACAGCTCTTTGATTCTCCTCTCCCCCACCCCACCCCGCAGCACTGGCAGGAGACATTTTTGCATGTGTACTCACTAAGTTATATAAATAGATACTAAAAAATACATCAGCAGAAATTTTAATATTTTCCTACACATGCTCTGAGCATATGCAAACTCATTTCGGAGACTAGTTCGGATCATTGCTTCTCAGTGGCGGTAATTTTCTCCCCAGGGACACCTGTCAAGGTCTGGAGACATTTTGGGACGTCACAGCTGTGGATGTGCTACTTGTAGAGGCCAGGGATGCTCTTAAACATCCTGCAGTGCACAGGGCAGCCCTTCCACATGAGTCAAGCCTATAATGTCATCATAGACTGAGATTTACAAACCTCAGTACACGTAAAAGATGGCAGTTTAGAGTTGAGGTCATGGCTTTAAGGACAAGTGGCTACCGGCAAGATATATTATGGAGATTGAGACGGATTTCAAACTTCTCATTGATTAGAAATAGAAAATCCTGGGTGTAAACATCATGTCACACCGTACAGGAACTGTGGCTTTTTCCTTTCGTATTAGAGAACCCAGAATTTACGTATGTTCAAGATGTAGCTTTTATTTTAGACATACACCCGTGATTTTAGTTTATATGAAGTTGATGTTAGGAATAATATTTCACCTTTTATTACACTCTTAATGTTTGGTATAGAAATGATACAGAATACTACTCTGAGGGATTTTTTTTCTTTTTTCTCTTTTTTCCCCACATTGAAGTGTCAGGTAGTATTTTGGGCTGTCAGAGCCGAAAGGTAAAAATCACAGATATGATGTAGGTACTCACATAATCATTTAAAATGTAACCATTTAAAAATGTAAAATCCATTCTAAGTTTTAAACAAACGAAAAACCAGCCAGCTGGCTAGATTTGGCCCATAGACTGAAGGTGGCTAACCCCTGCTCTGAACTACTTTTAAGATATAATATCTGGAACATATAATAGACATTTGAAACAAAACTATATTCAAGGATGTAGAATCTATATAGACTACATAGGCATTGTCTTTAGAGTTTTGCCTAGAGGTGTGGCGTGGTGGTGGTGGGGGTACCTGCATATTCATGAAGGATAGAAGGAAATATTGCAGTCATGTTAGTAAGAGTGACTAAGCCTTATACATTTAAAATCTTCAGTGGTTTGTCATTTGCTTGCTGTAGGTTTAAAAATTGATAAGCTACTGCCCTCTTGTGGGAAGCTTATGTCATAGTGTTGCTTTGTTGCCTGTATTCTCTGCCTCGTGGTAGATGCACACACACTCCGAGATGACCTCTACTTGGAGGTGACACCGGGACACTTAATTATTACTATGCCAGGCTAATCGTTGCTACGACTGCTCATATGAATGATTGAGTTCACTTACCCAATACTTTTCTGAAAGGAGCGGAGCAAATGCATTTTGAAACTTCTTTCTTTTGTATAGCAGATTTGTTTGGTTCTTTTATGGCCCCCCTTTCAGGACTGGTCTTACACACACATAAAAAAGGTCTGTACTTTACTACATTGAAATTTTAGAAAATGACAAGTGAAATTTTGAAGGTGGATTTGCAACCAGTACAGGTAAATACTAGTTAAATGCTACTAAGCTTTTACAAATCAAATTTGTATGCTTTTCCTTTTTTAATGGACCTGGGAGTAGAGTGCTTCTTTTTTAACTTATTTTTTAAGTAATTGCAGAAATTGGAGGCAGTTGCAAAGATAGAACAGAGAGGTCCCATGTGCTCTTCACCCAGTTTTCCCCAGGGTTGTGTCTTATATAATTATAGTACAGTATCAGAACAGAAATTGGCATTTGCACGTGTGTGTAGTTCTGTGTCATTTTATCACATGTGTAGATCTCTTTCATACTGCCCTCTTACAGTCACTTCCACCACCGCTGACCTCTGGCAATCACTAGTCTGTTTATCATTTCTGTCATCTTGGTGTTTCAAGAATGTTGTATAAATAGAAAGAATCATACAATATATAACCATTTACAGTGGGATTTTTTTCACTCAGCATAATGCTCTTGAAATATTATTGTGTATTAATAATTTGCTTCTGTTTTATTGCTGAGTAATATTCTATAGTATGGATATACCACAGTTTATCCATCACCTGTTGTCTTCCACCAAACAATTTCAGTGTTTCCAGTTTTTCGTTGTTCCTGATAAGCTGCTATGAAAAATCATTTACAGATTTTTGAATGGATGTACATTTTTATTTCTCTATAATAGAATGCCCAGAAGCTCTGGGTTGTGTGATGTATGTTTAACTTTATAAGAAACTGCCATACATTTTCCAGAGTGACTGCTCCACTTTACCTTCCTACCAGCAACACGTGAGAGATGCAGTTTCTCTGTATGTCTACCAGCATTTGGCATTGTGACTATTTTTTATTTTTGCTGTTCTAATAGGTGTGTACTGATACCACAGTTTTCTCTTATGACTAGTGCTGTTGAATGTCTTTTAATCTGTCTTTTTGCCACCTGTATATTCTCCTCAGTGAAATATCTATTCAAGTCCCTTGTCCACTTTCTAATTGGATCATTTGGTTTTTTACTGCTGAGTTTTGAGTTTTTTAAATATATTCTAGACATGAGTCCTTTGCCAGATACGTGGTTTGTAACTGTTTCCCCCCAGTCTGTAGCTTGTCTTTTCATTCCTCTTAACCAGGGTCTTTTGCAGAACCAAAGTTACTAATTTTGATAAAGTCCAATTTATCGATTTTTTTTTCTTTTTCGGACTGTGCTTTGTTGTTTGTTTATGGATTGATGTCATGTCTAAGAACTCTTCAGCAGGCCCTAGAGTCCAAAGGTTTTTCTGTGTATTATCTTCTAAAATTCTTACAGTTTTATGTGTTCCGTATGATCCATTCTACATTAATTTTTGAATATGTATGAGACTTTTGTATGAGATTTTGTATGTAATTTTTATGTGAGATTCAGGTTTGGGTTCAGTTTTTTGGCCTACGGATATCCACTTCCTTCATTACCATTTGTTGAAATGACTCTCCTTTCTCAATTGACTTGCTTCTCCTCCTTTGTCAAAAAACAAGTTGGCCTTGGTTCCGCTGGTGCACTTCTGGGTTCTCTGTCTGTTCCCTTAGTCTAGACCCGCCACCAACACATTCACATGCCCTTGATGACACTAGTTATGCAGTAGCTCTTAAATGGGATAGAATGACTCCTCCAACTTAATTCTTCTTTTTTCGAAATTATTTTAGCTTCTCTGGTTTCTTTGCCTTTGTATATGACATTTTAGATTAATCTTGCCTCTATGTACAAAAAAATCTTGGTGGGGTTTTGTTAGGAATTTTGTTAAGCCTGTATATTAATTTGGGGAAAACTGACCATCTTTACAAGGTTCAGTCTTTCAGTACATGAGTATGACATGTCTCATTTATTTTTGTCTTTCATATCTTTCATCACCACTTTGTGGCTTTCAACATAAAGTCCCACACATGCTTCATTAGATTTATACCCAAGTATCCTCTACTTTTTTGAGCAATTGTAGATGATGTCGTATTTTCTTTTATTGAAGTATAGATGGCATTGTATTTTTAATTTCAGTTTCTTTGTGTTCATTGTTAGTGCATCGATACACAGTTGATTTTTATATTGATCTTGTATCTTGTAATGTTGCTGAATTAAGTTATTACTTCTGAAACCTCTTGGAAGTTTTTGTAGATTCCTTGAGATTATCCAACTATACAGGTAACACACACACCATCTGCAACTTAGGGACCATTTTAGTTTCTTCCTTTCCAATCTGCACGCCTTTATTTCCTTTCCTTGGCAGTTGGTGAGGACCTCCAGTACTGTGTTCAGTAGTCATAGTGCAAGTGGACATGCTTGACTTGTTCCTGGCCTTAGGGGGAACGTGTTGTCCTTCACCATTAAGTATGATGTTAAGCTGTATTTTTTTGTAGACTAAACTGACTTAGTCATGGTTTATGCTAATTTTTAAAAAATATATTGCTGAATTCCATTTACTAATGTTTTGTTAAGGATTTTTGCCTGTATACTAATGGATCTTATTGGTTTGCTGTTTTCTTGTAGATTTGGATATCATTATTAATATAAAATAAGTTGGGAAGTGTTCCTTTCACTTCTGTCTTTTTAAAGAGTTTGTGTAGAGTTGATGGTAATTCCTTTTAAAAACACCTGGTAGATGTCTCCAGTGAAACTGTCTGAGCTTGGGGATTTTGGGGGTGCGGGGAGTTTATAAACAAATTCAGTATCTTTAAATGACCTCTTTCATGATGGATGAGTTGTGTTGGTTTGTACTCGTTGGGGAGTTGATCCAGCTCATCTGAGTTGTCAGATTTACATGTTTGCATGTGTGGAGTTGTGCAGTGTTCCTTTGTTGTTCTTTCGATGTCTGTGGGGTCTGTAGGGACCTCCCATTTTATTCTTGATATTGGTGATTCGTGTCTTCTCTTTTTTTTTTCCTCTGTCAGTCTTCTTAAAGTTTTGTTAAATTTTATGGACCTTTTCAAAGAGCCTGCCTTTTGTCCCATTGATTTTTTTCCTCTATTTTTCCCTTTTCTGTTTCATTGATTTCTGCTCTTTTTAATTTCTTTCTTTCCACTCGCTTAAGGTTTCTTTCTTTAGATGAGCACTTAGGTTATCAATTTGAGACTTTCTTTCTAAATTTAAGCACTTAGTGCTATAAATTCCTCTCTCAGTACTCTTAGCTATGCCTCACGAGTTTTAATGAATTATATTTTCAGTGTGTTTTTTAAATTTCACTTTGGACTTCCTTGACCCATAGATTATTTGGACGTATACCACTAGGTTTCCAAGTGTGTGGAGATGTTCCTGTTATCTTTCTGTTACTGGCTTCATAGTGGTCGGAGACACATCTGATACGATTTCAATTCTTTTACATTTGTTGAGGTTTACTTTTTGGCCTATGATATCGTCTGTCTTAAATATATGCTCCATGAGGACTTGAAAAGCACGTGTATGCTGCTCTTGTTGGGTGAATGTTCTTTAAATGTCAATTAGATTCGGGTGGTTAAAGCTGCCGTTGAGTTCTTTAGTCTCCACTGTAGTACTAACTGATTGTATGTGTATATAATATCCCTGACTTTTTTTTTTTTTTGGCATGGCTTTATTTCTCTGATGTATGTTTATATGCAGTATCTAATTCTAAATTTCTCTTGACTTTCCCCCTTCAGTTTAATGAGTGGTGTTAAGAATAATGTTGGAAGAGGAATCAACGTTGCCTTAGTAAATGGTAAGAATCATTGTTTTAGCTTATGGATGTAGTCAGTGGGTGTTTATATGGCCTTAAGTAAAATACACTCTGATCTCAAGAGATCAGGTCAGAAAGAGCTGCACTTGACATTAAAGCCCTCCCTCCCACCCTCCCAAAAAGCCAACTGCACATGGAGACTTGGCATCTCAGTAGTTACAGCATGCTTTCTTGGGAGCATCCAGCTTGCTTTGCAAGGTGTAAGAGCCTCCCATGAGGTTGCCAGGATACAACCACTCTTAACATTAAATTAATGAATTCTTGTTGCACATTTTGGAATCCTAACATAATATGAAGATAGACTGACATGAATGAGGGTGTGTAAAACGACAAAAGGGTGGGGGATGGTTGGATGGGGTGTGGGGACGAATGGAGAGTAGGAGTCAGTTGTAATTTTTCAGTGTCATCCACATTGAGTCCTGAACATCTCAAGCGTTCTTGCAAAATCAAATCCAAAAATATGAGCCCATGAAGAGAGGCCTGCCTAACTGCATGCTCACCTCTCTTCCTGGTACAGTAACCCTGTAAAGCTGTAAGGGCAATGAGAAACCACAGCCACCCTACCCAGTTCATGGTGGAGGAAAATATTTTTTATTTCTTTCATATGAGATACATTTTTGCGTTTCTACCTTATTCATTTTCTTAAGTATAAAACGTTCTATACATATTTGTCTATTCAATTGATAGCAAAAAGAAAATTCATTTTAAAAGGGAATCAAATATAAAAATTTTTGAAAGATGGCTTTCAATGACAAATAGCATGGTTCCATTCATTTTTTTTAAAGGTTTATGTATTGGGGGTAATTTTTAAATAAGAGAAGATGGTTAACACTGAAAGGCTGAAATAAGGCTGAAAAATATCTACCTTTGAATTTGAGTGGTCTGCAGTTAGCGTGAACTTACGTTTGCTACTCTTTGGCTTACAAGATTAGTGAGAAAGTCCTTTCCAAAAATTACCCTGCTAGAAAAAATTTTAAGATGCATACAGTTCATATTTTAAGTCTTTCTCAAAATAATTCTTTCTCTGCTAATGAATTCACACTTACCATTGGACAAGATCATTTCTTATACAATGTAGAGTATATTTCAGTTGCCTAATTTGCCATGAATTCAATCTCTTTCAGGAAAAACAGGAGACGTATTAGACACCAGATATTTTGACATGTGGGGAGGAGGTAAGTGTGAATGACATGTAACTGTTCTGTCGCCAGCACTGAATCACATCAGTATAATGTAGCCCACTAGTGAGAAAATAATGGTACTATTTTGTGTTAGTTTACTTTGTTTCTCTTACTTTCTGTTTATTAAATGTCCAACTGTATTTAAGTGATCAGTCATACTGCACACATTTTGCTTTTTCATAAAAATTGCTGGTGATGTACGATTAAGAGCAATAATATCACAATTAAGACTTTTAAAAATCTGAGTCCTGTTTTCTGCAGAACAACTAATTCAGAGGTTTGGACTCCTAGGTTTCTGTCTGAAATTTTAGAAAAGAATAAGTAATTTGTAGAAAGGCATAACCAATGTAAGCACATTTAACTGACTGAATTGCTTTTTTTACAAATGATTTTTCAGTCTCAAAAATAAATCATGACCAGGATTATTATTCAAGTAGATGAATATTTGAGAGAAGAAGTAGAATTTTCTTTCTGGTCCATTGGACTTAGAGCAATGCACAGATACCTTCCTAATTTGGAAGTTACTCAGGCAGCAGGTGAAATTAGTCACCAGCATCCAGAGAAGGGCCTGGCACCTCGAAGAAGAATGTGCCCAAAAGAAGGTGCTTTCTTCCTCAAGTGTGAGGGAAGCCAGCACTGATTCATCTTTGATTCTTCTCTAAGCTGTTGGTTTGGGAAATTCATCAGCAGGAGGCTGTCTTCTGCACCTCGCCATCCTCATCCCCTTTCTGTGGTCCCTGGAAGCCCGGAGTTGTTAGGCTTCCTGAAATTTGTGCTGTTTTTGACTACTCAGCTTTTCTGATATTTCTTTAGCTTGTAATGAGATGCCGGGTATTATTTTTTAAATGAGATAGAAGAACTTTTCATAGCTGTCCAAACTGTGTTAACTTAAAATGTGCCATCAGTTTTAGATTCTGACGGCATAATTGGTTCTACCAAAACGTACCACACAGAAACACACTTACAAAACTGTTGTCAAAAATCAGTCATGTGACCAGAAGCTCTGGTCTTTCATCTCAGGCAGGTTGACTACTGCTGAAAATACTCCTTGGGTTAAGACATTATTACAGTTTACTGCCATCTTTACATTTAAATGGAAGTGATTTGTTAGCTGCTCTGTTATATTTTTTCTAAACTGAAAATGCTGTTATTTTAAAATAGAGTTCATTTAGAGAAAATCATTAGAATCTTTGCCGTGGAACAAAACTGAGTAAATTTGAAGTAACCCAGTTTTGAAGGAGTATTAGACTCGGGGGCAGTAAGGACTCTGACGTTATAAAGAGTTCAAGGTGGAACATGTAGTACCTGATCAGACTGACCTCTTTAACATCACCAGTTTATAGTCACAGAAGTGATTTCAGTCCCTGTGAATCTTGGTATCCTCTTCTTCAGAAAAGTATCTATGCAAACAGTTTTACATAAACTCAGGGAGTCCATGAGTCTTTCTCCTGCCCCCCTCCATTTCTTGCTTTAAATCATAAGTCATGCTTTAATGTGATTTTGCTATATATTTTTTTTTCATTTAGCCCCTGGGATGTCAGTACTAAAGACAACACAGGATGAATCAGGATTAGGAAATTTTAAGTTGTGGGGAAAGTTAGTTTTTAACCTGTTCATAAGAAATTAAACCCTCAACCCTTTCTTTTTCTTCAGATGTGGCCCCATTTATTGAGTTTCTGAAGTCCATACAAGATGGAACAATAGTCTTAATGGGAACATACGATGATGGAGCAACCAAGTATGTAAACTTAAAAATTTATTCAACTTTTTTGAGCTACAGTTTATAATAGTATAAGCAATATATTTTCAATGAAAAAATGTATAAAATAGAACAAAGTAATCCAACTTTCAGATAAACACTATTAACATTTCTCTAAATTTTGCTTTCTTCTCTTTGTGTATTGATCATGCATATCTTGTGAAATTAGGCTCACGTTGTAAAGTTAGTTATACTCTTTTATATTCTGTTTTTAACAACTGTAGTTGTGTTTTCTGATGATAATAATACTCCAGTAGAATTTTTGTATGGCTCTCCAACAGTTGATCATACAGCCCCACTTTTATTTAAAAGTTCCCTAGTATTGCCAAATTTTTTTGTTTATTATAAATAACATGATAAACCTCATTTTACATTTTTTGCACCTCTCATTATGTTCTTAGGGTGAATTCCTAGAAGTGGAATTAGTTGGGAAAGGATAAATGTGATAGAGTTTTCATAAAGTTTAGTAGATGGTAGTTTGTAACTTTTTTCTTAAAATTGTCTATGATGTAAAATTTGGAGAAAAAAGAAGGGCACAAAAGAGCTCAAGCACAAGTTACTGTTCATCTCACCTACTCAAAGATAACCATTGATAATACTTTAGTTTCTGTCTCCATACTTCTTAATACACATGTTTTCTTCACGTTACACTTTTGGAATGGTAGTATTTAGAGCATATCTTTTCAGCTATGCATGTGGTGAGAATTTTCCCATATCATTACATATTTTTCATAGCAAAATTTTTCCTGTCTACTTAGTATAGTTTTTAAATACAAAAATTTATTTGACAAAATACCTACTGCTAGAGTCTTACGCTATTTCTAATTTTTCATACTTAGCAAAAATGTACTGTCTTAAAAATTTTTTAATAATCATCTCTGTTTTCCTAAGATAAAATATTTTGAAGTTGAAGTTGTTGAATTAAATGATGTGTATTTTTTTAAAGGATTTTTAAAAGTTCGTACCAATTTTACATGTCTCTCAGAAGTTCCATGACACTGATTGTTCATTTTTTTAAAGTTTCCAATTCTAAATGTTTTGGAAAGGCATCTTGTGTTAACATGCCTTTCTTTGGTTATTGGGGAGCCTGGATCTTTTTTCACAAGTGTTTTTGGCTCCTCCTCTTGTACATTGTCTTTTGACTTAGATTGACTCATATGGATTTGTAAGAGCCCTTTCTATGTTGAGGATATTAACCATTTTTCATGTTAAAATCTATTATTTTTTTAAAATTTTGTTAATTTATGGGGCTTTTTGACTTTTGGAAGTTTAGACTAATTCTTATGTAATTAAGTATATGGATTTTCCTTTTCGGTCTTTTCCACTTTATACCTGAGAAGTACTTTTCCATCTCCAAATTAAATATTTTGTAGATTTTTCCTTTTCCAGTGATTTCACTGTTTTCATTCATTTTTAAAAATCCACTTGTAATTTTCCAGTGACTTACAATGCCTGTTGCTAAGTGGACTGGACTTTGATTCTAGAAGTTCTGTGCTGTTCATCTATTTATCCCTGCTCCAATAAGATACTATTTCAGTTTTTAATTATTTTATTAAATGAGCATACTTAATACCTTGCTGATGGGGCTAAGTCCCCTGTAATAGTCTTCTTTCTCAAAAACATTCTCTTCTATGATACTTTATCCAAATGATTTTTATCAAGACTAAAAAATATTTCTTACAGATTTTAGTTGAAAGGCTTTAAAACTATAAGTTCCATGAAGGAATATGGCATGTCTTCTGTTTACTGATTTTTGTGTACATGTATTTAATGCATAACTACAACACTGTAGATTTGCACTAAGAAAATAGTGCCACTTTATGAACGTTTCTAAGCTGCAGCAGGTTCATTTATTGACATTGTACATTTTATCTGGTTCAGCTAAGGATGTGTTAAATCCATAGACTGAAGGTTAAATAAAACTGGCATATTCATCCATTGCCTTTTAGCTAGACAGAACTAAACACAACGTAATTAGGCTTTTCTTATCAAAAACAAGTAACTTGCTGAAATATTAGGACATTACATGGATAATTTGAAGTTTAAAATTTTTTTTAAAAGCCCTACTTTTTAAAATAGACACATACAACCTCTCTTTTTCATCAGGTTATTTCATCATTACACCTGATGGTCGTAAGACCTATTCCCCTTCTTAGCCGTATCTTAGCCATACCTAAGAACTAAGGCAAGGATGATGGTTACTCTTTAGCTACTATTTCTTGATGCTTATCAGATGCACCTAATGCAGCCGCAAAAGACCATTTAACTTACAAAGCAAGAGTAGAAAATCTAACCTTTTGATCTAACCAAGTCTTTACACTTGGTAAATATACAATTCAACTTCTGTGCATTTAAATTAATTCAGTTGTATACATTTTCAGTTTGGAGCACATGAATTTATATTTTGAATACTTCCCTCTTCCAGCATGCTTAAATTGTAAGCATCTTGTCCTTTATACAGAAATGGACAAACAATCTTTATGAAGGGCTATCTACATCTACTAACTCTAACCAAGTATAAACCTGTATTTTGGCGGATGTCTGATTTTCAAACATCTGAAATGTCCATCAGTTGTGGTATATCCAGGCTTATGTGGGAACAGAAGCTCCATCTACTTCTACTGATGTGTTATGGCTTCTCCTTACATATGGCCACTGGGTTTTACCTCATAAGGAATGGTTGTTTCTCCTACTTACTCCCAAGAGAGTTTAGAATATGAAATGGGGCATAGCTTAAGTGGTAGAGTGCATGCTTAGCATGCATGAGGTCCTGGGTTCAATCCCCAGTACCTCCTCTAAAAAAAAATTACCTCCCCACCAAAAAATAAAATAAAACTAAGTTATTAAAAAAAAAACAAACAAAAAAACAGACTGAGAGCCACAAAAAAAAAAAAAAAAAGATTTAAAGAAAAAAAAAGAATATGAAATGGATGTGCCTGCTCTCTCCAGGCTAGAGAGTTGGTGTCCACTGCACGGTGATCAGGGAGAGCAGGACTCAGTTCTCTGTGGCTGCTGCTCTCTGGGCCTAGTCACTGCTGTACATAATGAGCTCCTCGCCTGTACCATGAACTTCAGCAGGGTGGTTGGCGTTGGTCTCCATCACACATTTCCCAAAGTTTGTTCGGTAAAACCTCAGTCCTTTAAACCTGTAATGATCAAATAAGTTTGGGGGTAGCATCATGGATTTGGCCCCTTTTAAGGATTTACAATGAAAGACTTTCAAGTTCTCTCCTAAAGAAACCTCTTTACCTTTGTTAATCCCAGTACTTCTTTGATTTTAACTAGGAAATCCGTTTTAAAAACAAAACAGGAAATAAAACCTGTATCTAAGACAGCTTACGCTCTCTGGAGTGAAGTCAGTGTTGATGCCTACATTCCACCTCAAACCCCCTAAAATAAGTTGGTTTCTGTTTTTTTAATAAAGAGTGTAATGGTTTGAATGAGCAAGCTGTGTTTTGTTATTCTGCTCCTCCTTTTGGGGAGAACACTCTGTGACGTGTTAACTTCATGCCTAAGTGAAGGGTTTAACTGTGGATATCTTGAAAGGATCTTAGCGGTCATCTGAAACTATTCTTAAGTGAACGTTACGTCCTCAGAGTGGTCTCCCTCCCAATTCCACCTGGTCGGCTCAGCTTACATAAAAATGGAACAACGAAACATACCCCCCCAAATCACTTGATATTTCAAGTTTTAGAACTAATTGCATTTCTCTTTCATTTTTCTCTTCTCCAGGCTCAGTATACATGACTCTTAACTTTTTATCGTGTTACGTTTCTAGGTCATTTCACCCTCCTGGCTGCATTTCTTGGGTATTCTCTAAGTGATTATTGTCTCTCTTACAATGAGTGCCCCAGTCAGGCACAGTGCTCCAGATGTGGTCTGGCCACTGCAGGGTACAATGGAGATACTAGCTCACCATGTTTGAGAAATTACATTTCTTTGAATATTTATGGAAACTAATATTGTGTTCATTTTCTTGAAGCAGTCACATCACATTTTGGTTTATGAATTTTTGGTCAAGTTAAATTCTCAGATTCTTTTCATTTGATCTCAGACTTTTTTTTTTTTTTTTAAACCACTGTCAAGTCAAGTCATTGTCCCCATTCAGAACTTGCTTTCGTTTCATCTCAGTGAAGGACATTATAGTCATTTATCTTTGTTAAATTTAGTTTTGCTGTTATTGGCCCACTTGGTCTTGATTCTGACATTTGTCCTGTGAGGTTTCCATGATCCAGGCTTTGTACTCTTTCCAGAGTCATTCCAGTGTCTGAATCTAAGTCATCGATAAACATGTTCACCAAGGGCAGCGTGCCACCCAGCTAGAGGCCTGCTCCAGGAGAGTCATCTATTAATCAGCTGCAGAAACTACTTTTCAGAGAGTTTCCAACATACTCCAATAGGCATACCATCCAGTTGCTGTTCCATCGTTTTATTCATAGAGGTTTTTTTCTGAGACCGTCAGATGCCCACTTGAAATTCATGAACGATGCTAATTATAATACCCTGATGACTGCTGAGAAATCTCTTAAAGCTATGTGAGATGGACATTAACTTGGCTTTATTCCTGCCTCCTTCCCACTACGGCCTCTCTTTTCTTCTGTTTTAATACTCACAGGACCTCCTTGTTGTAATCCATTCTAGAATTTCGCTAGGAATTAGAGTTAGTTTTATTGGACCGTTGCTTCCAACAGTTTCCTTGTCTTTTTTGAAAACGAGTATATTTAACTAATTTTTAATGTCTTAGCATCTTCATTTTCCATGATGCTTCTTTAAAAATAACTGACATTATTACCTTGAAGATTGTATTAACAAGTGCCTTGAAAATTTAAGTGTGTGACGAGTGTGAGCCTGGAGGCTTAAATTATTTTAAAGCACTTACTATGGACATTCCTGAACTACTGTCCCCTTTTTATATTGATCAAAGAGTGTCTGCCTCCCCGGAAAAGACAGTTGTGCTTTGATCTTGATGTTAATATCATTCTTGTGAAACAGGGAGGTCCCTTCGTGACGTTAATTTGTCCTTAGTAGCAGCAGTCCTTTCTGTGGCCTTTAGCAGTCTTATGAGTCTCATCTCATTTTGAGCACTCTGAGTCTTTCTGGTAGAAGTATTTAAAGTTTTGTCATTAGTAATATGACTTGCCTTGTGTTTTTTGCACACTTCCTTTCCAGAGTGTGAACCCATCACAGAACACTCCTGTAGTAGCACTAACGCAAAAACTGTCCTTCCCCGCCCCAGATTGTTAGCAATTACGTGGTGAAAATTGTTGGATTTTTTTTGGTTTGTTTTTAAATAGTCATATTCCCATTAGAGTTTCTACTCTGAACTTTTTATAATATGCTCTCTTTAGAATCTAGGCTGTGTGGTCACCGCTGCCTAGCATTTCTTATTCTTCCAGCTCCTAAGGTAATGTGATTTTCTTCCAAAGTTCTCAACACTTCCCAACTGGTTCTTCCCTGTTAATCAGAGTTGAGCCCAGAGTATCAGTTCCCCTGTTTGCTTTCTGTACATTTCAAGAAAGGTGGTGTTGGCTTGGTGGGGCGGTGGGACTGAAGACCTATCAGCTGTTCCTCCTTCCTCAGCAGAGATGGAGGCAGGTCTCGGAGGCAGCCTGTCTCCAGGCCCCTCTTCCCCCTCCTCCTCCACGCTGCCTCTGTGCAGCTTTGGAATCTCTTCTAGGGAAGCTCAGTCCCTGTCCCTGTCTCCCTTCTGGCTTGTCAGAGGATAATTTTCTATTCATTTTAAAGAAAATTCTCAACTAAAATAATTTATTCCATATACATTTTTTAAAATTTTTTCAGCTAGTTAAGGCCATTAGCAAAGATTAAAATAATATGTAACAAACTCCTGGTGTTCCTACATAGAAAACAGTTGACCCTCGAACAATGTGGAGGTTAATCTAAGTATTATTTATAGTCAGCCCTACGCATGCGTGCTTCCTCTGCATTCACGGACTCAACCAACCACAGACTGTGTAGTATTGTATTTACTGTTGAAAAACATCTGCATGTAAGTGGAGCCAGGCAGTCTTCAGATCCAGGACATCCTAATACTGTTTAGAAACAAGAAAACAGTGTTCAGACAATACTTTCAAGGAGTGTGCCTCTACTGCAGAAGCTGCTTATCAAGGGAACAAGCAGACAAAGGCCATGAGAGTTAATTGACATAAGGATGGGTACAGGAAACACCGCTAGATGACCTTTGGGGGAAAGCCGGAAGTGTGTACGCATGGTTCTCTGTGCAGGTCTCAGAACTTTCAGAGGCCAAGACGTCCCTGGTCCTTTTGCACAGCCATTTCATTTGTTTTTATTTCCCTTGGTTATAAATGCATCACTTTAAATATTAGCTATGAGTCTGCAAGGCTCCATATTCCAGGGCTACACCTGGTTTTCTTAACCAAATTCGAGTGAGCTTCCCCCAGGAGGACAGCAGTGCCCAAGCTGTGGCTAAGACAGCTCTACGGCCCCAGGATGTGCTTGTATACATTGGAGAAGCTAATGATATATGTAGTTCTTTCCTGTTTTAGGAAGCTTTTTAACATAAATTATCCCATGTGTCTTCAAGTTACTTAAATGAGAACTGTTGTGTAGTGTTCCTTTCATTCGTGCAGTAAAGGCTTAGCTCACTGATGTTAGCATGGGATGCTTCCAAGAACGCTGTGGGATAAACAGGGGCCTTCCTCACTGACCCTCCTGCTATTTGCAGCGAATGATCCTCCAGCTGTTTGCAAATATAAAACTTGCCTTGCCTCAGATTTTAGGGGTCAATCAGAGAGGTTTGTTCTGCTCAGTGCCATCTCTTGGGTGATATAAAGGACTTAAAGTACCTGCACAGGTGTCCCTTAGTTGTCTTTTTGTTCTTTTTTCCAGCTCTACAGCTAGCATGTGTTCCCTAAATTCCCTTCTCCCTTTCCAGTCAGAGGGGAGATGGAGAGGCACTCGACATCAGGATGATAACCTACACACAGTTCCTTCGTGGCATCTTTTACCTAGCTGGTTCCCTAGCAGTTGCCTTTTGTCACTGCCCTCTCTCCGCTGGCAGGTCCTTAGCTGCCATGTGGTTAATATTTTCATTTTTATTAAATAACCACTTGGCAGTTGTCATTGAAGTAGAGTTTATATCCCTTTTCTCAAAATGCATTTTCTTTTAAATAAAACATAGTGTTAGAAACAGCCAGATTCCTGTCAGCATTTACCTTTGCTCTATTCAGATGTAATTTACAAAGGATTTAGTGGAGAGTCAAAGTGATTTTTAATTTTACAGAGATATTGGTTGCTTAAGATCTTGGGTTAGGGGGTGGTGGTAAGCTTGCTTGTCATGCACGAAGTCCTGGGTTCAACCCCCAGTGCCTCTGTTAAGGGAGAGGGAAAAAGATCTTGGGTTAACCTGGGTAGGCAAAACTGCTAACTACAGTGTCCCTTATTTATTTGAAGGATGTAGATGAAAATGTTGTTAAATAAAGACATTTAAAAGGTACTTCTAAATAGCATAAACTTAAAATTAATTGCTAGGTTTCATTTCTTTCATAACTGAAGAATTCAAGTGGTAGGATTGTTACTCTGAAAAAATCTGTTTATTCCTTTCGTGTGCTCTTCTTTAAGCCAACGTTTTCTCATTGTATGTTAAATACCCTGGATGTGTCAGTATTAGATAACATACGGTGCACCACATTTATTGTATTACTCTTTTGTTCCCTTTTTAAGGCTCAATGATGAGGCGCGGCGGCTCATCGCTGAGTTGGGGAGCACGTCTATTACTAATCTTGGTTTTAGAGACAACTGGGTCTTCTGTGGTGGGAAAGGCATTAAAACAAAAAGCCCTTTTGAACAGGTTAGTGTCTCAGACTTTCATAATTAATGGACAAAAGCAAATTGTGTGAAACCATACGGTACATACTCCTATCCCAGCTATTTGATGCTTAAAGTAGACACTGAAATATGTTTTTATATTTTTCATAAGTTCTTGGTAGTCAATTATTTGAAATAGCCATGGCACTATTTTAATTTTAAAACTTAAAGTTAGTCAGATTTCTGCATGGAAATTTTTTTTCCTACATGACAGTACATTGGGCAAGTGATTACTTTTATCTTAATCCTTTTAGGAAGTTGGTTATTAAAGATTTTAATTGAGCTTTTGATATAATAATCAATCGAGTTTAGAAATACTTTAGAACTTAGTAGAATGTAAACTCTACTCTTTGACTCAGAAGATCCTTTAAAAACCATCTGCCATGTTTTGTTCATTCAGCTGTGATCTGAAGGTCTGCCGCTACATGCCAGACCCCAGGGGTGGCTCATTTACTATCTTGAACAATAATTTGTATGATTGTTGATGTGAGTGTTCCTGAAGTGAGTGCGCGTGAGTATGTTATTGTTGATGTGAGTGTTCCTGAAGTGAGTGTGCGTGAGTATGTTATTGCAGATACACAGTTCACTAAAGTCTTAAAAATGTATATACCATGATTGTGTTCCAACAGCACATAAAGAATAACAAGGACACAAACAAGTATGAAGGCTGGCCCGAGGTGGTAGAAATGGAAGGATGCATCCCCCAGAAGCAAGACTGACGTGCGGAGAACTGAGGGGGCCACACACTCACTGTTGGTGGGGAAAGCTGTAACAGAACAAGGACATGTAAATATTTTAAGAGCATGCAGCCCTGTCGGTGTGTGCATGACCATTATCTCTTTTGATATCAGGATTATTTATTGCTAACGTAAATAGACATCTTTGTACATAGTCATCATAATGAGCAAGTCACTGAACCATTTCTGAGCACATCTCCCTAACGGTACAATGTTTAGACGGCGATGATAATGGCATCTTTTAGTTCTAAAAGCGTACCCAATGGATAACAGGACTGATTTGCAAAATATATTGATATATATACTATTGCTGTGAAAATCTATCATGGAATAATACGGATATTAGGGAGACTTTGTTTTCTTTTATATATATATAAATATATAGGCTTTTGATGATAGTATCTTTTAAATTAAAAAGATATTTGGCTAGTTGTGTGTGTAATGTTACTTTACAGTCTGGCTCTCCTGCTGTATGTCTTTTCTTAGTCTTTCTCTTCCTTTCCCAAGAAACCTAGAAATAAAATACAAAAATTTACATCAAATATGTGAAAAGCACAACAGAATTCTCTCTTTTTTTTTTTTTTTAATGTACACAGTGAAAAGTAAATATATTCATGTAGATGGCATTCAGGACCGTAGCTGGATGGGTTTTGTGTTGGTAATGTGAGTAACTTGATTTTGTATAAGCTATTTAAGACCAGAGGTGGCAACTCCACAGAACTGAGAAAGCAGGCTGGGTCCCTGCCTCAGCCCCATCAGGTCTTTTGAGACAGCCATGTCAGTATATTTAGAGTGAGACTGGCGTACGTGTTCCTTACTTAATTGTAATTGGCATTGATCAAGCGGTTTGGAAACAGGCATGCGCTACTATCATAATAATTTTGATATGTAAACCAAGAAATTCCAGTTTTACTGTCCTCTAACTTCTTAATAGCAATTTTTTGCCTGAAAAGATAACTACGTACTTAGAAAAGTCCTAATTACTGATTGGGACTGATAACATTAAAAAAATAATTTTATTTGACACACAATGACATTATACCCAATTCTACATAAAAATATAAGAGAGCTAACTTTTGTTAACTTCAGATGTTCGCAAAATGCCTCAAGTTTTAAAATATTTTTAGGGGATTAAATATCAATTGTGTATGAAGTATCAAACTAGAGCATAAACAAACGTAATGATCAGACTGCCATTCACCATAAAAGGCAGCACTTAAATTTTAGATGACATAAAAAAACTAAAAAGCAGTATTTTTGATTTTGCTGTAAACCAAGTTGGAAGGTATTTGGCTTTTTCTAAATATCAGTGAGTTTGGGGGTACTGTTTCTTCCCTCAAACTGAATGTAATTCATGAATAAAATGTACCTTACACATTTAGACGATTTTTGTAAACTTTTCAGATTTTCGGTGCTTATATGGTAAATCACATTCAGCACATGTATTTTGACATTTAAAATACTTCCCTCGATTCTGTAAATTAAAAGAATAGCTATTTTACAGTTCCAGGGATGGTGAAATAAATGTTCCTTTTTTTAAATAATGAGAATAAATACTCTTGGTTTTTGCATTGTGAACTTTTTTGTATTATCTGGCAAAGTGTGATACCAACAGATCCTCACACGAAGGTTTGTCAAGCGTTTATTGTTCTGCTTAATGTGCAAGATCTGTCATTCTTGTTCAACATGCTAATATGAGGATATATCTTAACACGGATGGAATTTGAGTATCTAGATGGCAGGACATCCCTTTCAAGATAAAGACTATAATAGCTTTGTAGAGGTGGATAAAACATAATGGATAAAGATGGGTTATGTAACTGCTTTCATGCAGTTTGCTTCTGTTAGAATTCTGTCTTTTATAGATTATGCCAACTTTTAACTTTGGAAGCAATAACCTTACTGTATTTCATTTTCAGATAGCTTTAAAAAAATCAACATTGGAAATGCGGCAACACTCATTTAATTTTCAGAATTTTCATTAAAATCAGAAATTTGGCCTTGACACTTTGATATTTTAAATGATGTTTAAGGACTTACAGATGTGTTTTGTATTTGTAATCATAGATGCTTTCCCTTGAACAAGTGTATTATAATATGCCTGTTAAAATTAAGCGAAGACAGTAGAAAAATTAGTGATATTTGAGAACTTAAAGAAAAATTGGGTCAGAATCTTTATATTCCTGACTTTAATTTGATTAAAGTAAAATTTATCGTTGTTCTTTCTATATTGTATTTGTTTTGAAGTGAATTAGCTAATATTTTATAATTTTTACCACATGAAGCTCAGTGCATTTAGCCTGTATTATGTTTTATAAACTTAAAGTTTATACAAATTATAAATAAGTTGACCCCCCAAAAAAAGACGTTAGTTTCATTCAATTTGGTTGGCACTCCTCATTTTTGAATAAAAGAATGAGAAACATGTTGTGTTCAGTTAGTAGAGCAGTTGAAAATGGAAATGCCTTCAGAATACTTTTTAAAATGAATATGGAAAGAATTGCTTGTGTTGATCAGGGAAAAGATTTGCCACTGAACCTCTTCACCTGGGCCTTGAACAGCAATGCGTGCATGTGAGTTAGGGGTTGTAGAATAAAGTACCAGATTCTTCACTATCTAAAGCAGTCCTCAGAGGCGTTCTTTTGCTGTCTTTTCCCAGGGTGATTTTTCTGTCCTCTGCCTAGTTTTTGATTGTCACAAGCCAGTGGCTGGTTAATGTCTCTTCCCCTCAAAGCTCCCTAGTTTAACCTGTCCCTGCCCCTCTTACTGCTGTCTCCCCCCCTCCTCCATCCCCTTTCTTGAGGTTCCAGTGAAATCAAGGGTGGGACAGAGTGAGGAGCAGCCAGGCCGGGCTGGGGAGTATCAGGGAGCGGCAGAGGATGTGCCAAAAGCCCTTCAGGGATCTGTGAGACTTCCTGCACCAGAACCTCCCCCCTGCGAGTGAGGGGAGGGGCTGCTGGACTGAGGCAACACTTTCAACACGAGGATGTCTCCTCCTAGGAGGGCTGGGAAAGGAAGAGGGACTGACCAGCCCTTTGGTTAGAGACAAGAAGAGAGGTTTCTCCTGGGTTTGTTCCACGGGTAGTTTATAAGCAAACTTAACACAGCAAAGACCGTCTTCCCAGTCCAGCTAGCTCACAGGGACATCACTAAACTGCCATCACTAAACTCCCTCTCCAGCTCTGCAGAAACCGTGCCAACCACTGGGGTGCCCTGAATATCGAAAGAACAAGTTGAAGCTAAGATGGTTAAGAGATGCTCCTTTTTTATCAGGGAAAATTATCTTTGAACCTGCAGTCTCCTAATGTTCCGTATAATCAGCCCATATTGTTTCACTGGATAGCCAGGGAGGAGCGGGACTAAAATCGTGAAGTGGAGAGAATTCTGTAATGAGGAGACAGGGGTCGCTACTGGCCGAGCGTACACAGACCCGCCTGCGTGTCTCTGTCCCGCTGTCGGCCACACGAGGACCTTGGGAGAGTCACCTGGAAAACCGGGACAGCACCACGTGTCTGCCGTGTCCGCCGGGGGCCTGGCACAAGCTGCTCCCTAACGCAGCTGCTGGCGCCTCTATCGTTGCTGACTCTTGTCTTCTGCCTGCTGGTGCTGTTCTAGCCAGACAGGAAGGTTCAGCCGGCCTCTTTAGCTTTCCAATTCCGTCATACCAACTGTTAGGGTCTGAATATTTGCGTCCCCTCAAAATTCATATGTTGAAACCTAATCCCCAGTGTGGGGGTATTTGGAGGTGGGGCCTTTGGGGTTGATTAAGTCATGAGGGCGGAGCCCCCGCGAATGGGGTTAGCGCTGTGTGAAGGGGAGCTCCCTGGCCAGGCCCTCCTGCCGCACAGGGCTCTCCTTGACCTCCAAGCCCCTGACCATACACAATCCCCTTCCACTCTACCCACCCTGACACCAAACTCTCTTTCACCTGCAGAATTCAAGCTTTTGTGTACCTCCACGCAGCTAGCATTTCAGATGGTCACGTGATACAGTTCCCCTTGCTGGCGCCCCACGAGCATGCGCGATTATGTGACTTCAGCCAGAGGCAGGGAGGGTTTTCTGATTCCTTCCTGGGGCAGCAGCTGGTTGAGGGGCCTCACAGGAGAGTCCTGCCCAGGAGCACAGAAACCTCCAAACTCTCCACCCAACTCCCGCCTCAGTGGGGGTTGGGGGTGGGGACGGCCATCAGGTCAGAGGAGATGCTGGGACTTGGCTGAACCCCCTTGCACACCAGCATTTGCTTCTTGCTCAGACAGCCTGTGAGGGCCCTTACCCACCAGCAGGGGTGCCTGGGCAAGAGAGGAACCTGGAATGAGAACTTTAAAACCTCCTTTTGGTTTCTGGGATAGCACTTCCCTTACAAGTCTGTCATTTGAAATGTATTCATTTGACTTTCAAACACATTTGCAGCAGGGCATTCATTCTGTGTTCAAATGCAGTCCTGCTTGTCTACCTACCACGCAGATGCTGTTGCTACTGCTGGGATGTCACCTGGTCAGATGAGCGAGCTCAGTGCTGGGGCCAGGAGTTCCCGGCCAGGTCTGAGCCTTCTGCCTCGCCAGTGGAGTAGGATAACTGATTTGAAAACTGGCTTCTGCAGACCCCCGAGTATTAGGAACGTGATTAGAGAAGCACTGTTTCATTTGACAAAAACAGAAATGAATTTCAAAGAATATGCCTCTAATTCCAACCTCTGAGCAGAGGAGGGATTTGAAAGCAAACGATGCTGAGAAATTGAGCCAGAAATATGTTCAGTGTGGGGAAGGCCATCATCCCTAAGGGTTTTGGGTCTCTTGGTAGGTTCTGGGTGGAAGAGGAAGAGTCGATGGTGAGGATTTCCTGAAGGTGTGAGGAATGAGCCTGTGTGCCCCTTACCAAGGGGCGTGCACCAGCCCCAGATGACTTTCTGTTCTCCCTCAGGGAGGGGACCTGAGGGTTAAGATCAGTACATGAGCTGGTACCTCACCTCCTACAGAAATCTGAAACTTTTGGCCTGGGAAGGGGGTTGAAAGCCAATTCTTGTGAAACTGTTAACACCTGGCAAGGAAGTGTTAAAATCCCTTTATGAAAATACCGTGGAGACAGTTCCCCCTAACCCCACAGCCCTGGGAGAGTGGGATGTGGGCGTAGTTACAGGAGCTGCGGCCATGGAAATTTTGAGATTATACTCCCTATATTTAGTCAACAAATTTTGAAGTGTCGTTTCTCAAGAAATGATCAATTGAGCATTTGGGGGAAGAAAAAGCGTTTGAGCCAGCAGAGGAGAGAATTTTTTCCTCAGAAATGTATCTTTCAGCTTGTAAAAGTGTTCAGCCTGTATCCATTAAACAGGGGACATGTTAAAGAGGATTTATCACACTGACTTTTCCAGTTTTTCCATTTTGCTGTTGTACCACATGATATTTCTTGCCTGCTTGCCATAGACCCTTGTGAGGATCAAAAATGAGTTGTTTGCCAGGGAGTTGGAGATCAAGCAATTAAAAGGCAACATTTTATGTCAATTATACCTCAGTAGAGCTGGGGAAAAAAATCAATACAACTGAAAAAAATTTTTTTTAATTCTTGAAAGTAGAGAGTATGTGCTAGTAAGAAATAGGTAATGTTGGCTTATATCTTGTATATTTACACCCTTCCTTGGTTTATGAAGAGTTCGAGCTGTGTTTAAATATGCACTTAAATTTAGGGGTATTCTTCTTTTATCAAAGAGTAATTAGGGGCTGCCAGGGGCCCCCCTTCCTTTTTCTTGGCTAAACATGGCCGGGTGGATATGGGCCATGGTCACGGACGGCTGTTCGTTACTGACGCGCAGAAGGGAAGGCTTCTTGGCCTCTTTGGAGGTGAATCGCTCCGGAAGGCAGCAGGCAGCCCTGAATCTCCCACTCTCCCCTGCTCTTCCAGTTCTTACACACGAATCAGATGCTTTCATTTATTCAGCAAATTTAGAAGTCACATATGAAACTTCAGTTTGTGTTGTTGGCCTACACTGCACTCCCTTTACAACCAGTGGGAGAGGCTGCCTTTTTCTAGCATGATGTTGTTTCAAGAGATTTTAATCGTGCAAGCCGTGTCTTGTGGTTTTTCTCTAGATGTGAGTGTAAACCATTACCAATGGTAAATTTCACCCATCTATTAAAAATAACACCTTATGGAACAGTTGGCTGTAAGTACAACAATCGAAAGGATGTAAGTGTTTATTTAATGTCACACTAAGTCAGTTTGATCCTCACCCCTAGTTACTTCCTTTTGGACTGGACGGTGAGGCTCTTGAAGCATAATCCAGCTGTTAGCCATGCTGGGATCTCAGGTGGCAGGCCGTTTAAATCACTTTGAGCTTAGAAACCAAGGGGCAGTGGATTTTAATTACCTTTCATGGTGAATTCTGAGACTTCAGTTCTCCCATCACCTCTGCCCTGCTTCTCAGCTGAGTTTATATAATCGAACCCTGAAGGAACATCCTGCAATTGTCATTATATTTACAAATCCCCAAACCCTTCAAATGGGATACTGTAAACTCTGTGCTGACTGTTTTGATGCTGTGAGAGGCACAATAATGAGATGATGGTTAAGGGCACAGTCTCTGAAGCCAGTCTGTTCCGTGTGGCCTGGGCCAGCTACTGACCTCACCATTACTCTATCTGTTTCTATAAAAGGAGGACCACGATAGTAGTACCTACTTTATGAGGTTATCTTGAGGATTAAGTGTCTTAATATATGTAGTTTACTTAGAACAATACCTGGTACATGGTTAGTGCTATGTAAGTGTTTACTAATATTGTTTCCTTTTTCAGAGGAATTGAGTTTTGGGCATACCACCATGTTCCCTGTCATGCTGTGCCACCATTTGTCCTTCTCAGCTTACCTCATCATTCAAATGCAAGAAATGGATTGTCACATCTATAGTGAAAATTGAAATTAAAAAAATTTAAAAATTAAGGCGTCTTAGCCAACCTTACTTAGGAAAGTGTTTTCTTGAGGAGTATTCCTGATGCCTGGAGATATAATTTGAAATTTTCTCCCCTCAAGTCAGCTAAGTGGATTATAGTGTTCTGGACAACTAACTGTCTTCTCCAAATAATGGGTTCATTTCTTTGGTATTGATGGCCTTTAAGAGGTAATGCAAAAAGTCTCTCACCAAATTGACAATAAATAACTATTTTGATGGAAGGCTTTTCTGGTTCCACATCTTTAGTAAAAACAAACATATCAGTACTGACAGTACTGCAGAAAATTGAAATGTTAAATATTAAAATATTTACTGTATCGGATGGTTACAAAGCTGCAAAATAGGGTCATAGCATCTAACTTACATAGTTCAATTATATTGTTATTCTTAATATAACTATCATATTCTTAAAAAAACAAACAAAAAACCCAACAACAACAAAAAACTATCATCCAGATCATGAATAAGGGAAATAATGCTGTTACTTATATTCAAACAAATTGAAGTGTTTTTGTGTTGTGTAAAGTATAACTATCAAGGAAATGCTTTAATTAGTCAACTTCTTATCCAGAGATTACAGATAACGCCATTGGATATGTTTTCTTGATCTCATTTCAGGATAATCATCATTGCTACTAACCATTGCCTCTATCAGGCAGTTCCAAGCTTACAAAAAAGTTGAACTCCTAAACTGAAAATTAATACACTAGAGTGTAATCCCCCTCCCCTTCTAACATCGTAAAGGACATTTAAACAAATCAAGGCACTTTGTACCCACAATGATTGTCTGGCTGTGAGCCTGACCCATGTGATGCCAGAAAGCTGTTTCCTAAACACAT
This sequence comes from Camelus ferus, assembly GCF_009834535.1. NCBI lineage: Eukaryota > Metazoa > Chordata > Mammalia > Artiodactyla > Camelidae > Camelus > Camelus ferus. The sequence goes on from NC_045702.1 coordinate 26,360,982, forward strand.
CTCTGGAACTAAGGACTGTCTGGCACAGAGGACCCTTTAGTGGTACCATAACACCCTGGTTTTTCTCAATGGACTCACCTCTTTCTTGTTCCCAAACTATGGGGGTTTGGTTGGAATGAACTCCAGTACCATTTCCCAGCATGACTCTTGATTGCTTTAAAATGATCACTGTATTTATCATCCAAGTCCAAACCCCAGTGGCCATGGTGATTGGCTCCAGGATAGGCACAGTGACCAATCAGAGCCAGTGATGACCTTTGCCGGGCGTTCTGAGAAATAAAAGTTTTCCCTCTCGCCTGTGCAAACAATTAAAAAACAAATTTAAAAGGAGAAGAAGGAAGAGGAGGAGGAGAAGGGGGAAGGGGAAATGGTAGGGGGTAGGGCAGGGGGAGGAGAAGGAGGAGAGGGACCTCTCCCTTTCCTTAGAATGAGCGGTAGGAGAATGTTAGATCTAGAGGAGATTGTGGCAGCCATGCTGCTGAGAAAAGCCAAGAGACTGGAGCTGGGAGTGGGGTGCTGGGGGTTAGCACAGAGACCCGTGGAGACTGCAACAGAAGACAGCGTGGCAGAGGCCAGGAGATGGAGAGACCTGAGCCCTGGGAACATAGTGTGAGCTTTTGGATCAAGCTTCACCTGAATCAGTCATAACTCTAGACTTTTCAGTTACTGAGTCAATACATTTCTTCTAATGTTTGTCAGTTGGGGTTGCATTTTTTGTTGCCTGCAACGTAAGAAGCCCTAAACAATGCAGGCAAATAGCCTAGACTAGAAAGAAACGTTTGGGCCCCGGAACATGTATTTCCAGGAGCACCGTGGTGGGACCTGTACCAGATGGTACAGTGGGAAGGAAATGGGCAGAAGCTGGGTTGTCGGCCAATAAAACAGTTGAGAAATTCAAGGATAGCTTCCACAGTGATGCCAGGGAGAAGGCAAAGAAGAACCCAGAGACACAGCAGCTTGGGAGCTGGGATTTCCTGCCCGGGCATGTCAGAGAGGAGGCTGAATATTAATCAGGTATTTGTGATTTAGAGGCTGCCTGATTCTCACAAATGGTTGGTAAGATAATCATGGAAAGTTTTCTAGTTGTTAGGAAAAAAAGTTGCTCATTAATGGAAACTACACTCTTCATCTTTTAAAAAAGAGTGCTTATTTTCAATGCAGCTAGAATAGATATGCTTTTCAAAAAATAGCATAAGAGTAAGTGTCTATCTTTCCGGTTGTTCTAATCAGTGAATGCTAAAGAATGGTAAATCTCTCTTTTAAATAAGCACACTGTGTGTTCATTTGTCATTTTGGAATCTCTCATTCAGTAAGGAATGATTTTGTTAAATGTTAAGGGTCACAGTTAAATGCTTAGCCTTGATTTTAATACTAGATCAGAGTCATTTTCCATGGTTAGCTCTTTTTCACAAATTATTGCTCTGCCTTGGTAAATAAAATTGAAAGGAAATAGAATGAGACCTGAGGGTCAGGTAAACATTTCTTTACCTTATGTTAAGGAAAAGAATATTCTTTCTTTGTCCATCCTGAACTTAGAAAATCTATTTTTTCTATAGAATACTGAAATATTTAACAATTCTTAGAAAAACATAGCATTTACATTAAAATACAGCCCTGTAATTTTTGCCAGGAATCTTGTAAAATATGATGAGTATACAAGCATGAATACTAAAACAAGAAAGACCATTCAACATTCATGTGGAAATGCAGCATTGCACAAAACATAATAAATATCCAGCCTCTCACATCCACAAATGAATAATTATTTTAGTTTAGATTCTTTTTTTTCCAGTTAAGACTTTTACTGTATAATTTATTACAATAACCTTATAAGTGAAACATAACTAATTAAAAACAGAATCCAACTAATCTTCTGAAATCACATAGTTATCAATATTCTGCAGCATAGTTTAATCTATAACATATAAAATTGCCACTTTGGCAAGAAATACACATCCATATAAGTAACTGTTCAGTGAACATCTTTCCCAATGTATAAAAAAAGTCAGCGTTAATAGTATAAAAGGAAACAAGCTAATATTATTTCTGAGATAATGTTATTGCCTTAGCCCTTGGGCTTTGGCAATAAATATCTTAAGTTTCAAGATGTATCATATAACTTAAATACTGTATTTACAAAATATAAAAAAAAATTTAGCAAAATAGCATACAAAACACTGTCTTTACACATGTAAAGGGTGCTTTTCCTTACAATGTATGAAAGCCTTTTATATTTTTACCACCAATTTCCTCATAAGCTTTCAGGATCCCTTCCTTCCCAAATACTTCAGAGCTGAGTTTTTAATAGTGGAAACTGGTCTCTGATGAAAGTGTGAAACCAAAGATCAAAGATTGCTATATATCTTACTGATATTTTTCTAGATAAATACTCCTGGTTGAAAGTCACTTAAAATCCAAATCATACGTTTACTTTTTACACTTCGCGTCTTTCATTTTGTCACTAAACATCTCTAGCAAACAATTTTTATGGGCATCGTATCACCTTTGAAGGTTCGTTTTAATTGCCTTTCTTCTGAAATGAATGAAAGGATAATAGACACTCACCGCTTCTGTTAAACTTGTCAACATCTTCTGTTTCTATGAGCAAACACTTAGTATGATTTCTTCGTAAAAAATACTGAGAGAATAAATGAGATTCATGTTTACTGCTCCTTGCTGCTATAAGAGATGTCTTTTAAAAATGACTAATATCTACCCACCGCTACTGAGTTCCATAACTGAGTTCCATGGCCAAGGATCTTATCCTGAGAATGGACCAGGTCTCTCGACATGAAGGCTCTTTCCTGGTCTTTCTTGCTTAGGAGACAGATTATCCTCCTGTCAGTAAATTCCCCAAACCACCAAAAGATGAACCCAAATGTTTTGAACTTTAGAATCCCAAGAATGCTCAGTGTGTGATTGATTGGACAACCATCAGGTAAAGGGACCACAGAGAGAGGCTGGAGGATCTGGGAATTCCAAGGGGGGAGTCAAATCCCCCAGCCCTGCACAGGGGAGGCACCGTCTCGGGGTTCTCCTGTTGTTCGTCACTGAGGACGCTCGCCCACGGCTGGATGGAGTGGTCACTTGCAAGTGTGGACATCAGTCATGCTTTCACACCTCCTGCAGCGGACGTAGCAGCACCAGATAAACTTGCACTCGCATCTCTCCACGTGCCTGACCACGTGGGTGTTGTAGCCGCGGCCACAGCAGAGGAGGTTGCAGCCATCTGCACCCTCTGACGTGCGGTTGCACTCTCTGCCTTGAGTCCCTGGGATCCCTAGTTTCTTATCCTCTACACAGTAATTGGGAGACTTATTAACGTAGAGCAGATCATCCTTATGGATCGGTATTTTCTTCTGATCTTTTTCTCTTCTGTGCATTTTCCTCTTTATTTTGTCTGAGATTTGGATACTGTTTTCATATTTATCCTTCAACAGATGGCCAATTTTTTCAAAAGAAGACATGGTTTTCCAGCATGTTTTCACAGCACAGGAGCCAGAAACTCCATGACACCGGCAGTCTAAAGACATCAACTTGGCGACAGCCTGAAACCAACAGGAATCGCGTTAAACATCATTAACAAATTGTTTTACTCAACAACAGAAGCACAACCAACCTAATCACTTAACTCTGCGTCTGTTTCCTCCTGTAGAAAAACAATGGTTATAGACTTCAATAAAAATAAAATAAAATAAGTTTTTGTTAAAAAAAACGATGGTTTTGGACATAAAGGATCTTTTAGATTGCTTAGGGTTCAAATGTTTTGTCCTTCTGTTGACACTGCAGAGCCATTTTGAGTCTATTTTAAAGTAGCATTCCAGACTAACATTGTTATTAGAGATTATCTGCGGTAACAAAAGGGAACTACTTTTTTTCCTAATCGCTTGTTTAATTTTGGGTGTGAGAGGATGTTCATGCATGCCTCCATGTTCGCGATATCATTTGTTTAAGTACCTTGCTACTCAGAGTGTGGTTCAGGGACCAGCAGAACCAGCATCACTTGTGAGAAATGCAGAATCTCAGGGTCCCCGCTCCAAACCTACCGGATCAGAATCTGCATTTTAATAAGATCCTCAGGTGACTTGTATGAACATAGAAATGACCTGTGGAACTTTACAAATAACTGATGCTCAAACCCCTGAGATTCTGATTTAATTGGTCTGGGTTGGGTCCAGGCAATGATACTTCCACAAAACTGCTCGGATGATTTGGAAGGGCATCCAAGGATGAAATTGCTGAACTGAGGGTTCCCAGGTTTGATCACTGTAAAAGTCAGTTACATTCACTGGGGGTTGGGGAGACAGGCTACCCCGGGTCATAGACCATATGAGAAATCCCGACTGATCAAAAAAAGAGGGTGCTGCAGAGTGTGATTGCTCCCACCAAATTCTTTCTCATTTCTAGAAAATTAATTCAAAACATATGTCCTATTCTGTATGGATCAGTAGCACCATACTAACATAGAAAAGGGATAATATTTCTATGATTTTTCAATTCTAAGGGCGGAGTTAGTCTATTCAGACTGAGGAATTAAATGAGATTACATACATCTATCTGTAAGAGTCCACTGCCTGACACACATTTAAGGTCTAAATAAATGCCCCCCCCTTTCTCTGAAGAAGAAAGAGTTAAGATAAAATTTCAGATGGGGCAAAACCAATACAGAGATTTCAAGTTTTAGAGTTCTAATTTCTTACACACCAGGCTAGTCAGCATAACTTCCTTCAGTCCCCAGAGGATGGCAGAACAGATTAATATATTGTCAGGACTAACTGTAGAGTTGATGTCCTGTCAACATGTTGGGTAAAATGAAAAAAGGATCTACCCATTCCATAGCTTGGAAATCATGTGTGTAATCTCACCAAAGAAAGGAAAACCCTACAGCTTAAATTCCACTTACAGTTCTTATCAAAACTCTAAAATGACAAGGGGTTTATACTTTGCTATTTTGTACCAAACCTGACATGTCAATGTTTGTGGAATGTTATGTTTCCTAACAAATTAAAGTTTCTGGACTATCTAAATGAGACAGAATATTTCAAACAATTTATTATATGCGCAGTCTTGAATGAGAGCATATGGTATTGATTTGTGTAATATTCAATACTTTTTATTTGTGTTTAAAATAATAAATGGAATAACATTTAAACACTGTCCTTTACAGAATACAGCACATGTGCTGTTTTTGAATTCATGGAAATAAGAAGCGAGTAGCTATGTCTATTTCTTATTATCTCAGGCAAAAGTTATCTTTCAATGACATGAAAACAATTTATAAAGTATGGCACACAAGCTTATTTGGTTAGATTTATGGCATTTGACAGTCACAGCCTTCAATTCTTTAAAATGTCACCAGGCAAATAAATGCTCAAATTAATGAAAACTACCTACTTTTGTTCAGATTTTAAGTACCTGAAAGACGTAAGAAGAAGAGAGCTCAACCAACGCTAGGTAACAACGAAACAAATTGTCCAAAGAGAGCCAAAAATCGAAGAATGTATGTTTACGTGTTTAAACCGCATCTACGTTCATTACAGTCATCACTTAGTGACTTAAAGCTGCATCTCACTCAGATTTTTGACTTAGAAGGTTTTTGTTTTATTAACTAGTTCAGACATCATGTATGATGTTACCAATTTGCAAAGTGTGGAGGAAAGAATAGATGCTCACCGAACACTCATTAGTTTGTCCTGCTGACTTGAACAGTTTTAACTCATCCTCTATAGGTATTATCTGAATCAGGAGGACATGATAAAAAAAATACCATCTTAAACAAAAGAGTTCCTGCCTGGAAGTCGATGGTATTGGGAGATCGTGATGTGGCTGGGTTTTCCTCTAATTCCTCAGCCCACAACAGTATTAGTCCATAAGAGTGACACACTACTGCACAGGTTTGAAGGATAACAGAGAAGACTGATGTTATATCCAGGAATATCACCTGCTGAATTCGTATCAGAATGTTGGGAAGATTTTCCTGCCATAGAAAACTAAAAACTTTTAAATACCTGGAGTTAACAAAACTTTCTAGAGAAGATATTAAGAAATTTTATTCTATTATCTTTCAATTTCATTACATTTCTGTCTTTAACAATAAGAAAAGGAGTATTTTTATTATATATGTTAATACTATTCACATATATATATTCTAGGATAGAAAGACAAGTGGATTCCTCCAAGGAGAAGAATCCCATTAACTTGACATGCAAGTTAAATGATTATACCCGTGCTACACTCAAGGAAGAAACTTGGACAAATAGGCATAAAATAAAACAATGCAATCACCACTAGGAGAATTTGGTGAGATGCACAATTCAAGGGGAGATAACATGCAGACACACACACACACACACAAAGTTTGATTCTGCAAAGCTTAGTGCTTCTCAGAGCACATTTTCATAAATTATTTTACTTAATTTAGTTTTGAAGGAAGAAATGCCTTGCATATCGTAGGTAGTCAATGAATACGTACTTGCTTATTATTCCAATTTTACAGAAAAATAAATAGCCTGGTTAAGACATTCGTCTTGCATAAGGAGAGTTGGTGATATATGATATAAATAAAGTCTTTTTATGTAGCAGAATAATTTTGGTAGAAAGGAGAAAAATGAAAGTGGAAAATACAAGTATATTAAAGAAAACTGCATGAACACTCCAAAATAATAAATCCTGGAGTTTTTCAGCTAGGATTCTTAATGAATGTCAAGTAGCCATTTTGAGCCGCAGTGATAGCACAATTTCTAACGAGAAAAGTAAGAGAATAGCAAGCGAGTGAGTTGTGTGTGGTTATGAGAAAATTCCTTTCTCTACTTAGTTGAGTTGTTAAGGTTTATAACGATATTAACAGAGGAATGTTTTGTTAACTATTGCAAACAGATGTGCACATTTGGGTTTAATATTTTAAACTATGGGAGAGCAATTAGGAGCCTAGCATTTAATCTACTGGGCTCCTTGTGCTAAGTTTTGGTTTGATAAATTTGGAAGGAGTGAAATAGAAAAGATTTATCATTAATACTTAATGTGAAAATAGAAACTGCTTGAGAAGTGGTCTAAGGAGCGATTGGTTCTGCAGTTTTGACTCAGAGGTAACAGAACAGGCAGTGATTGTTTTCCAGTATATTGCTTTATCCAAACTTTACAGAAATGACCAAAAAAAAAGTTGTTATTGGAACATTTTGTGACATTTCATTTTGTCAACTATCAGATGATCTATTTAAGTTTTTATGAAAATGGTGACATAGGTTGGATGGCTGTATATAGAATTTCTATTCCTCGGATTCATTTTGCCCCTTTTGATCCAAAAATATATTTGAACCTGCTGAAAAGCAAAACACTGATGTGTTGTTCAAGTACTTATAAATATTCTTGAAACAGGTCAATGAAATTTTGGGGTTGGGCCCATCCCACTTTTTTGAGTTACTCATCATAAAACAAATTATGGGGTAGGGAGACTTAAAAGTTTATGAGGTGGACATGGGAAGAATGGAAATATTTTAAGCACACCAAAAGAAATAGCCATAAATATTCCAAGTCATATTATTCCCAGAAGTACTGCCCCTGGAAGACATCACATCACTCTGTTAACCAATCACCATCCGGCAACATTATTCTTGGAGTCATAACTTTAGGAATGGTGTCAGAAACCAAGTGGGAATTAGAGTATTTAAGGTCAGCGGTTTGAAAATCATCTGTCCTGCTCACAGCACTACTAAGCGCCAGTACCCACATTTCTCTGAACACGTTCCTACATTTTGAGTTTGGGATTTTGAGACGAGGAAAATCGACTCAATTGAATGCAGACCTTGAACCTTACTCGGAAGAATATGCCTATTTGCTTAAAATCCTAATTGCCAATATTGAAAATGCAGTTGATCGTTCTTCCATGTTAGATAATACCTTGGAAACCTGATTGATCTTTGTTGTTGTTGCGGTGGTGGTAGTGGGTTTTTTTTTTTTTTTTTTTTTAGCCACTAGTGGAAAGAAAAATATTAAAATGTTTTGGATTGTAATACTTCATGAGAAAAGACCAACAAAAACATCAGTTTAGTACCCTCAAAATATCCAGGTAATATTTTGTAATATTTTAAGTTTCCATCTAGACCAATGTGAATAAAAAAAGACTCAAGTAGAGAAAATGCTGAAATTTACATAGTGTGTATATGCCTACAGGCTGAATTATTTTCTGCATAATCAGAATAAGAGCAAAAACCTCAGTAATGTGAGGAGATTGTTTTATTGCCAACAGACAGTGTATGAAGATTGATGCTCAATAGTTCTGTTTTTAATAAATCAGAATATAAGTAATAGTTGAAGATCAAAGTTAATAGTTTACAGAGGCAAATATTGCTACTTAATTGGAAAAAACACACAAGACATAATAAAACTAAATAGCTGCCTAAAATTACTAATAAAAATACATTTTACAACACTGCAGGGCTTTTCATAAGTTTGTGGATAACTTGATTCAAAAGAATAAATCATAACGTGAATTTCAAATTTTGTTTTCTGGTTCAGGTCTTTTTAATCTCTACCAAATTACTTAAAGAATGACTAAAGGAGATTTAAGGTCTAAACTGATAATAAACACTTATTTAATTGCTTTCTTGTTTTTTAAATATGTTAATTTGACTTGATGTTTTTCTTCAGTTTATCTTTAGAGTTTTGAAGAATATGTTAATTACATTTAATTTATTTTACATTACTATATGAGAAATAACAAAAATTCCTTTACTAGATTTTATGTAAATTGAAGCAAAAACTTACTCGTTTAATTTCTTTCATATAAAACTTCAAGGAGAAGAGACATGCGCATAACTGTGGTGTTAGCAAGAATTACTTCAGTAACTTTTAAAATTTCTAAGCAAAAATGTGAAAAAGTTTACATGGCTCTTGACTTTCCTATTTTCTAATTTTCAATTTTGAATCGATACTCAAATTTGAATTTGAAGTGTTACGGTCGGTGATATATTCATTGAATTTTCGCTCTTTGTATTTTAAACAGTGATTAAGTAAAGAAAACCAGCTGAAACCTGCAACTATTCTGAGTGGGTTCCATTTATTCACTGTCCAAAAATGTAAAACAAATGCAACATATACTTTAGATATTCCTGAGAGATACCGCAACTCGTTTTAATTTACTGCAGGAGAATGTGGTAGATTGCAATGACTACTTTGGGACCATTTGAAGTTACTGGATAGTTACAGTAATATAGGATATGTGGTGATATTCTCATCCTGAAAAGATTATTACAAAATAGAACAAATATATTCCTAAGAAAGGTTTTGACTGTTTTTGGAAAGTCACTATGAATTGCCAAGTAATTCAACTATACTGTAGAACTCAAACCTTACTGCTTCAATATTCATTAAGGGAAACATATAAAAGTTAAATGAAGCTATAAATCTCTGTTTTAAGAAAATTCAGTATAAAGAAGTGGAGTAAATTCATAAGAGGTTAACTAGATGGTGATTCTTCAAATCTTCCTCTCCCTAATTCTTTAATATACCTATATTTTAAAATATCTATATATTTAATATATCTCTAGCCTCTTTACATTTATCTGTATTTGTCAGTTTTTACAGTGAGTTTTCATTGCTTTATAATAAAATAACTACTTCCCTTAAATAAATTGTTTTACAAAAAATATTGAGTTGTGTGTTATCTAATGTATTCAAGAATGTCCACTAGAGAAACTGAGGACAAAACTGATAACTCCTTTAGCTGCCACTGCCAGCTAAAAATAGATTTTTAAACAATACTGAAAACTCAAATTTGAGGAAATGAAATTTGACTCAATCCCATTATAAAGGCAGATACTGTAGATCTTGTTCTGACTCTGCAACTAAGCAGCTAAGCGGGTGGAACCAAATGACCCAACAGGCACTTATACATCCAATTTTATAACTGGTGTTTCAGGCACATGAAATATACAACCACAGATACATCTATGATTCAACTTCCATCAGTTGAAAATTTAAACTAAATCAATGTGGTTAGTACAGGCTTATGAAAGAATATATATGTATATTTGCACTTATATAATAAGCACACACATATACAACTTCACATATACATTTCCAGACTGCCAGTGTTTGTTTTTTAAACCATTTGGCCTCACAGATTGATCCAGAAGTGTAATCCTAGTGCTATTTACTTAAAGAAACTGGATTTCTATTCCGTTTTCTAATACATACCTGCCTTCCAGCTTCATTGTTATGTAGGTTCATTGCTAATAGTACTTTTCTTTCTTTTCCGGTGGTGTTTCTGATGGGGAAATCTAGGAACTTTCTGCTGAACCACATGCCATACTGGACATCATCAGAGCAGCCCCCCCAGTGCCAGCCTTCACTCGCCGAGCCGCCGTTCTGCAAGGTGGTGTCACAGGAACACTCGGTCATGTTGCCTGCACTGCATGACCTGGTCACAGAATGAACCAGGCCTGCGGCCATCACGGCATAAATAAATGCAGTCTCCTTGGTGCCTAGAACAAAACATAAGTTGCTAAATGGAAGAGCCATACCATTCTCTGTTTATGTTCATAACAGAGCCTCCTACTTGTCCTCTTATCAGGGAAGCAATTTTTCAGTTGCCTACAACGGATGCTTTAATGAGTACATATTTTGAAAGGACAATTTCATATTGTTCTTACCTTTTAAAAAAAAAGCAACTTTGATTTTCAGTATGCTTTTCCTATGTCATAAATTTTCCTCATACCTTAAAATCACACGTTCATTTTTAAAATTTGAAGTGTATGTTAGCACCCAGCTCAGCACTTAATAGACAACAGAAGTCTGGTAAATGCACATTGAATTTAAAATCCCTTGCATGGATACCAATGCCCAACTGCCTTACCTTTCTCTTTAAATTTAAAATATGTTGTCGCAAAACACAAGCTGAAAAACTTGATGTGACTTTTGTTTGTATAAAGAATACATGTCAGAATGCAAGTTAAAATTATGCCAAGACCAAAGCAATTAGGAGATAATTGTTACAGTTTACTTTCACATCAAAGATGGGTTGTTTTAGGATAATGTGAATAACAATATTAATATGCAAATTAAATACTATATATATTCCTATATACCGTATTATATCCTGACAGTATTAAAGACAATGAAAGATAATTGAAATGTCATCAGAGAAAAAAGAATTGTTACAGAAAACTATTGAATATGGATTTAGCACACCTGCAAGAGTTTGAGCTAGAATCTTTGAAAATTAAAGCCCTATTAAAACATTAATAAAATGGACTAGAAGGCACTCAGCAGGCATCTTTTTTTTCCTTTGGAGATGCTTAAATTGGAGTAGAAACCTTATTAGGCCGTTATCCAATAGAGCTTTTCAACAGCTGATGCCTTTGCATTTCAGCAACTGTGAACAACACATCCTCTTTTTCTTTCTTTCTTTCTTTCTTTCTTTCTTTCTTTCTTTCTTTCTTTCTTTCTTTCTTTCTTTCTTTCTTTCTTTCTTCCTTCCTTCCTTCCTTCCTTCCTTCCTTCCTTCATCCCTCCCTCCCTTCCTTCCTTCCTTCCTTCCTTCCTTCCTTCCTTCCTTCCTTCCTTCCTTCCTTCCTTCCTTCCTTCCTTCCTTCCTTCCTTCCTTCCTTTCTTTTTTTCTGTCCTGCAGGGAGTCAGGACTCTTTCGGAAGGGTGTGCCGGCCAAAGCGCAGCGGGGCAAAAGCGATGCCTTGGCGGCGGTGAGTGGACGGACCCCGTGGGGAAGGGTCAAAGGTGGAGGGTGTACGGAAATGAAAGTGAGAAACAACAACGAATCTTTCAACGCCAAGGTCCTGAAATTCTTTGAATCTGCTGATATCTCTCTACCTTCATCCTCACCGAGTCGCTAGGCACGTGGAGGTGGAACTTTGTTTTACAGCAGCTTCCCGCGCCGCGAGTATGCGCATAGGAGAGACAAGACAGAAGCACAAGAACAGAGGGGAGAAGCAAAGCAGTCGTGCTCGAGTCAGCCTCACGTGAGGCTGTTCAGGACAATCCCTTTAAAATCGCCATTATTCCGTCTACCCGGTGCTCCGAGGAGCCAACCAACGTGGGGCTTCACTGCAATTAGCCACTTGTCCAGGGCTCGGTGCGCAGCAGAGCTGCTTAAATCAAAGCAGATGCAGCAGCGGCATTCCCTGCTGCCGACATCATGTTTCTCCAGCTGGTCACCCACGTGGGGGGGCGCTACGGGGTCCTAGGGGTCGGCGGGGTGGAGTGTCAGAGTTTTTCTCCAACTCCAGCCCGGCGCCGCGGGAAGGAGGGGAGGAAGAGCTACAGCTCCACGCTCCTTGCTCTGGACCTGGGGAGTCACCCCTCCAGGAGCGCACCTGCACCCGGGTCTGACTTCCGTCCTCCCTAATTCCCTTCCACTAAAGGACCTCTTTGGGGACTTAGAGAAAGACGGGACCTCGCAAGCACTCTTTCTTCACAAGAATTGAAGGACTTGTCCCCCTTCGTCCTGCGCCAGCCCCCACGGTCCCGGGACTCACCGCTGCTCAGCTCGTAGCCAAAGAGAGGGCTGGTGCCAGGCTGGGCGGTGACGGTCACCAGGCAGTTCCATCTCTCGTGTTTGAACTGGCTCCTGCACTCCTGAATACCCAGCCGGGCGCCCTCGCGGATGCTCGGCAGCAGGTACGGTTTCTTCTTGCACAGTTCCTTCTGGCGGCTGTTCAGCGGCAAGTTGGCGCAACCCAGCTTCTCCGGGACCCCAAAGGAGGCAATGCCCAACCACCTGTAAGACACGGCCTCCCCTAGCGTAAGCCGCTGCCCTGCCCTCTTCCCCAGTCCCAGATGTTTACCCGAAAATTAGGTCACGGCCCTAGGGTCCCCGCCTCTCCTTCTCTGCTTCAGCTGAAAGTTCTCTGAGGCTGGGCACCCCTTTTGCCACAAACCCCGTGCGCCCCTGCTGCCGCTATACTCACATCCAGTTTCCCTGGGCTCCGCAAGGGAACAGCGCGAGCAGGGCTGCCCACAGCGCGCACAGGCGGGACAGTCCCAGGAGCGCGGCTCTGTCCATGGCCCCCGCATGGAGTCCCCCAGCCACAGCCACTCCTCTTCGGCCCTCCCCAGCCAGAAGCCCACCAGACCAGAGGTCAGTTCCCCAGCACCAAGCTGTTCCTTGCACCCTTTCTCCCCGCAGACAACGTGAAAAGAAGGCCAGCCGTGGTAGGGGCTCTCAGCTGCCTTCTCCTCGCTTGCAGGGAGTAGGGTGAGGAGGTGGAGAAAGTAGTTTGGGGCCCTCCTACAACGCCGAGTTGGAGAGGTGCAGGGGATGCGGGAGCGTCCCTCGCATTCCAAGGTGAGAAACTTCTGTTGATGTAGCTCTGTCTCCATCGCCCCTGGACTCTCCTCCCATCTCCTCCCCTTGGCCGCGCCTGGAGCCTGATTGGCCCAGCGGCGGCCCCGCATCTCATCATCCCGGGACCTCGGGCTCCCATTGGCTGAGAGCGGGCTCTGCGGGGGGCGCTAGGGCCAGCTGCACCCGGACTGCGCGCCCGGATCCTGCCCCTGACCTTTCCTCCTGTCACTGGCTTCTGAGAGCGGGTCTCTGCCAGAGGGGTATTGATTCAACCCAGAGAATGATAGGGGTGCTTCTCCCTTAGCAGCCCTGAGTGAAGGCGTGGGTTGAATGGGCGATGTTTGAGTTCCACCCACTCTGGTCGCATCTGGAGTAATCTGGGTGGAGTGGCTGGAAAATCTCGCTGCCTGTTTCTTTCCTCTCCGTCTCCTCACAGGAGAATAATCTTTTTGAGTCAGAGTTGGTACCAAACAAATTGACCTTTCAACACCCTGTTTGAGGTCTCAACGTGTCTGGAGACTTTATAGAATGGGTGAAATACTGCAAAGGTTGCGATCGCCATCATCTGTGCAGACATTTACTTTTTTGGAAAGGGACGATTCCAGGCTAGCATCTCATCTACCATGTTTAAATTGTATTATGTGATTTTTTTTTTTTTTTCGTTTTCTGGGTTTGTCTTATTTTCTGCAGTCCTTGAGAGCACTGTCAGAAGAGAGAGGGAAGAGAAAGAATGTGAGAGAGAGAGGTGAAACTAGCCTTCTCTGCGATCCACATTATGTCTTTCTTGGAGACCTTGGACAGGGCTACACACCGAAGACAAATTTTAAAAATTTACTTATGAAAAACCTACTGTGTGTCCAGTACTGTGGGAATTTATAAAGACAAGATCCCTTCCCTTTAGGGCACAAACCAGCCAAGGAGACAAGTCTAAAACAAAATAATTCAAGATTATCACTAAGGGAAAGTATAGAGTCCAGTGAGATACTCTTAAGAGCCAAAGAGTTTGGAAGCAGGAGAATGTTCTGCTACCTGGCAGTTTAGGAAGGTTAGTAAACCAGGGTTTTCCAGAAGCTCTCTTGGGAGAACTCTGAAGGCAGGTGGGCCATGCTTAAAACCCTGTCTCACCTAAGTGGTGCCGGAAAATGTTTCTGAGAGTTCTCCTCAGAGGACTTCACAAGTGTTAGCAGATTCTCAGGGTGAGAATACCAGCTTTGTGGGCTCTGAAATCCAGACTTACCGAAATTTAAGACTTATGTTATTTGTTTTATCCTCAAATAAAGGATTTTATTTGCTGCATATCTCCTATATCGGCTCAGAGCAGTAAAAGCTCCCTGAAATCCCCATCCTATCCCATTCATTTCTTTATCCAACAAATATTTATTGAGTGAACACTATGTACCAGGTCCTAAAGCCACATTGTAATTTTTAGAGAGTCAAGTTGATGATAGGGTGTAGTTACTGATCCAGAAATATTTTGGCTAATGGCTAGTGGCCTCTCTGAAAATCAGAGCCTTCATCCAAGCTCCCTTTATTCTGTGAGCCTCTCCAGGAGGGATCACGGAGCGCTCCCCGCTGTACCCCTGCCATGGGGCCCAGCATATGAGATGCCAGTTTTGAACACAATTACTGAACATTTTAACATGGCGAGGAACATCCCAAGCAGAAACCTAAGCGGCCTCAATGGTGAAACTAGAGAAGTGGCTTCCTCCACAAGGGAACTGGGGAGGCGCTGGGGGAGTGGAGAACATGAAGACTTAGGTTGATTTTCAAGCCAACGATGGTAGATGTTTTAAGGAAGTTGCTGGATTTTATTTTTTTTCCTTTAGGATGATATACTGAGCCTCTATTATGGGTTAAAAGTGAGGTTAGCACTGAGCTCAATGGCAGTGGAGTTCACAGCCCAGCTAATAAGACAGACAAAGGGGCAGGTAACCACAGCCAGGGGGAGTATGGTGTGCAGGGAACACACCCTCGAGGATTACTTAATCTAGTTTGGGATGGGGGTGGGAGGTCACTTGAATGTTGCCTTTGTTGTTAGTCTAAGGCTCAACCATCGCCTGGGGCATCCAGATAAACCTTTAAAGGGGCACTCAGTGTTCTGTTCTTAGAGTCTAAAACCACTGGGTCAACTGTTTTCAAATCCAAGACACAGTTTCAGGCCCCGAGTGGTCCTGTGTCTCTTCTGTATGGTCTAGGGCCTTAGGGGGTCATTGTGGTCATACCTCTAAAGCAAAGGAGACTTACTTCCAGGAGTGGGTCCAGCTGAAGGATTATCATTCGATGAGCAGACACTGGGGTACCTGTTTTGTGTCAGGTGTTGTGAACTTAAGGTATTGAGAGCCTATGTGCCCCACTCCCCTAGCGTTCTGTCTCTTACTGTCTCTCTGTCTGACTCTATTGTCTCTCCACACAAAGATTCAACCCCCTCCCAAATGGGTACTCATTTTATAGATAAAGAAAGAAATTTGAAGAGATTGAGAAACTTGCTCAAAGTCACTCAGCTAGAATGTAGTAGAGTCAAAACTCCATCTTATTATTTTGGAGGCCTTGTTCTTTCTACTACAACGTGCTGCTGCAGAACCTAATTTAAAAGGTCTTTTTTTTTTCCCCCTGACCAAATCCCAGGCCCCTGGCCCTCAAGGTCTACATTTCTCTTTGTGTCCCTTGGATCTTTACATCACAGTTCACAGATCTCTCTGTGGAAGGAGTTGGTCTGTTCTCTGAAGATAAACAAAAACCGCACGGGTGGGTCTCCTGAGGGGTTCTCCCTGCAGTCGGGGCTCTCAGGGGCCGATGGCGGGCTTCCTGGATGCCCCCTGTTTCCACATTCTTTGCTGTCTGGTTTCGTGGGCTGGGCGGACCAGGGGAAAGGACTCCAGGCTGAGTTGGGTGACTGGGCTTCCAGTCAGCAGGTTATCATCTCGGGCAATCAATTTCCATTTTGATCCTCAGTTTTCTCACGTGTCAAATGATCAAAAGCTCTCTTTCAGATCTGAATCTCTTACTGGAGTTCCCATAGGGCCAGAGGGAGGGAAGTGGTACATGTGGTTATGTGTGGTTGGGTACATGTATGTGATGGGCTAGGGGACTGCATTTGCTAGTGAATTTGCACTCCTAGGAGGAGGAAACCTTAGCCACTGGGTTTGTCTACGTGAGAGAGGGGCCCTAGTTCTTAGGGGAGCACAGGCTAGAGTTTTTTTCACCCCTATCTTGTATCTTCAGTGCCACTTTTGCTTCTGGGTTTCAATTAAAATGAATTATTTTACTTGCAGAAATATTTTAAGATGGTTGAGTTTTAAAATATATTATAATCTTCTCAGGTCACATGAAATTTTATTTAGAAGATGAAATAAGAAGTTGCAGATATCTTCTTTATCCTGGAATATGAAAGTGGGGGGCTCCTTCATAATCTAATGTGCATCTTTTAATTTGAAGTGGTTCATTTCTACTATCATTAGTAAGGGTTGTGCTCTCTATTTAGAGTTGAAGAAGAAAGTAAATGATGGGTCAAATCCAAACACGCACACAACTACCCATTTCAAATTGTTTATTTCTTTCCCAGCAAGCAAGAGCCTCATTATTTTTGGCTTTGTAATTGGATAGAGAAGAAAATATGAACTGGCCATTAGAACGTAATCTGGTACTTACTGTGCTCTGCAAGCTTTCTAAATTTCAGGAGACCATTATCTAAAACGTGTTGTAAAGATCATAATATTAATTGTTCCTAAAATGGGAGCTGATATTATACCATCTCATGATCTGAGTCCAGCTTCTTAGAATTTGATTAACGCTGTTCAGTGAAGCAAGATGTGACTCCAAGAAGTTTGCACAGATTACTGAAGCATCTTAGCTCCTTGATCCTGCAATGAGGGTTCTTGAACTTGTTTTCCTAGCAGGAGTAAGGTATTTTGAGCTACATCCTGGAAAGGGGGATTTAGGAGGGAGAGCCAGAGGAGCTATTCATTTCCCTCAAGGAAGCTCTTTTGAGAGACCGAATCTCTGATCTTGGTCATCTCTGACCAGCTGGGCCAGTTGAACCAAGATAAGTAGCTGGCCAGGAATAAATCCCACCTCCTACCCAGGAAAATTGTAGATTATTAGTTGTAGAAGCCAGGGGAGGCTGCTCCTTCTGGTAGTTTTCTCTCAGTCCCTGGGAAACTCAGCAAAAATTCTGCCTGCACAGATACGCCTTGGAGTCGGCCTTTGGCAGCCCATCAGAGGACGAGACTTCTAAGGGCCCTGTTGTAAGAATTTCTGCTACAGATCACAAAGACTTATGTGCTGGAAACTGATACCAGAAGCCCCGCAGCTGGTCTTAACTGCCGTGATGGAACAGAAGACCAGAGGTGACTTTTCACATAACTGGGTCCTCATCCATTCTATTTTAAATTCCACCTGGATGCTACCAGTGTGGAACAGAGCACAGGCTTGTGACCACTGGCTCTCAGGAGGGGGTGGAGAATGGCATCCTGGATGTCCTGCTGTCCTTTGGTGGCCTGAAAAGCCCTACTTGGAGCAGCAGAGGGGACACCAGTGATACAACCAGAAGGAGCAGCAGTTGGAGAAGGATGCTGTCTGGCTCTTCAGATTTTCACAACAGTGAAAGTGATTGTTGTTTGTTTACTTGCCCTAGAAATTAAGACAGAAGAAACCTCATTAAGTGTTAATAGGAAGTGGCTTCTCTCTAGTGGTATTTGTGCTGATTATGGAGTCTTTTCGGAATGAAGGAATAAAAGTAAAACACAATCCTTGACAATTAAGAGTGGTCGCTATTTGTCAAAAAATACATGGAGAAAGTTGAATTTCTCCGCACCCCTTTTCAAAATTTTTTTTCTAAATTCTGTAAGACAAAACAACCCAATTAATGAATTATTACTAATTTTAACAAGCTATCAAGAAAACAACTTCAAAAATCCAGACTTTCATTTTCTTTTAAGTGCTATTTATGGAGAGATCACTAGGATGTCTGGTTTTTTACTAAAATTGAGCAATCTCAAACTTCAAGGGAGCAAATTTAGAGGGAAAAGTCATCTAGAAAGAATTAACTGTGTCTCTTATTCTAACTGCTGGTCTGCATAATTACATTTAATTGTTGTGATACAATAAAAATATTCTGCTGTCAGAAATGTTAGTGGAACAAAACAGACTCACAGACATAGAAAACAAACTTATAGTTACCAAAGGAGGGAGGATAAATTAGGAATTTGGGATTAACAGATACACACCACTGTATGTAAAACAGATAAACAATAAGGACCCACTGTAGAGCACAGGGAACTCTATTGAGTATAATAACCTATAATGAAAAAGAATATGAAAAAGGATATATAAGTATATGTAAAACTGAATCACTATGCTGTATACCAGAAATTAACAAAACATTGTAAATCAACTATACTTCAGTAAAAAAAAAAAAAAAAGTCAAAAATCAGCACAGGCTGCAGCTGATTTTGTATTCAAGCTTGCTGTTCATATGTTTAACCACTGCCTGCCGTCCTCACGACGGGCGGGTAGAGTGCTGAAAGGGGGTTTGTTAAGTCTGGTCAAGCAGCAGTCGCCCGTCTAGGGACTACCCATCTTCACACTTAAATTTGACCTTAATTCTTTTTTTCACTTTCCCGACTGAAACCTGTAATGATTTCTCATTTACTCCTACTTAAGTTTTAAGCCTTTTGGTTGGACTTCTAAAATCCTTCATTCAGGATTTGCCCATCGCTGTCATTTTTGATGCCGTTCCCTCCATTTCCTCACACTCACTCGCCGCAGGCAGCTCAGTTTCTTCCCCCCCTTTTCCACAAGCCAGATCTGCATGTTTCTATTTCAATTTCTTGAGAATCCCTGCCTCCATGCCTAGAATTTTTTCTCCTTTCTTTTCTACTTACCCAAGCCCATCATTTTTAGGTCCCACCACTTCAGGAAGCCTTTCATAGTTAATTATATGAACGTCTCTCTCTCTGTCTAATTTCTACATCATCTGAGGTACCAATCAGAAAATGTTTCATTTAACTTACTTTTGCTTTCTGATGGTTTAACGGGCTTTAATTGCCAGTCACCAATTTGATTATAAATCTCTTCAAACCAAAGAATAGGAGTAATTCTTTTGCAGTCCCCCTGCCAATGCCTAGGACAGGGCTGAGTGAGTAGTAAGGGTCCTGTGTTGTTTGTGTGGTTGTTTTATCAGACAAGGCATCTCTCATGCTAGAATGAATGAAGCAAAAAGTTGAGAGCTGTCAGCATTGACATAATCTACTAATTTGCCACCTTTCAATTGGAAATTCGCCATGACTTGTATCTAGTACGTCGCATTAGTACTTGCCACATGGTTTGCACAATTTCCAAGGGAACCACCAGATGGCTGTGTGCAGAGTGTTCACAGCTTGGGTTTCTGCTAGTACTCAAATCAGTAAATAAACTGGTACCCTTAAATCTTTCTGACAAACCTGTAGCCATGCCATGTGCTCCTTCCAGGTATGTTTGTTGAGCTCTGCTAATAACTCACTCTTACTGGAGTTTCCTCCAGAGAATGCTTTTATTTGAGTAGGCAAGTGCTCAGAGCCCAGGAGATTTACGAGGGTTCAGAGACATAAACACAAGTGGCGTGGAAGGTGTGAGGTGTGTTCCAACGGCAGGGCTCCCACCCTCTGGTACAGATTACTGGAAGGGAGGCATCAACAGAAAAACAGCCGACTTGAGGGCTCTCGAGTTCGCAATCTGATGAAGTCTTCTGGTGCCAGACCAACTTTTGGGGTTGTCACATGGCTTAGTGAAGCAGCTTCCAAAATGGGCTGAAAAACCACGATACTGATATACTGGGCCACATGCCAGAACAGAGCCTGAGTCCAGCCGACTGGGTAAAAGATTCCAGTTGCTACTTTAGCACCAGCATATTGTCTGGAGTCCCCAGGGCACACTCATGAAACCAGCACCAGACAAACACGGTGGAGCCACTTTTTAATGCTGTTTTGGGGAAGAACTAATATTTGCCTCAGAGGTTAACTGAGTTATGGTAGGCTTCGGCTGAAAGGAGTTTCCCTTCAGGAACTGATTTGGCCTTCAGCATATCTTAATCTTACAGTAATTGTTGGCAGTCCAGGGTGGGGTTCAGTGCTGGAATCTTACCCTTGATGCTCCACTCCCCTCCCTGCCCCAGGGGTTCTGATGAATAAAGCATGCACACAGAGAACTGAACCAGTTTGGGCAAAGTATCAGGTTTATTCAGTGGAAGGCTTCCTAGGCGAGCTGGATTATGCAAAGTGAAGTTCTCTATTCCTACCCCGGAACTAAAGACAGCAAAGCTGATCCAAGATACCCACCCAGCCTCATGCTGAGAAGCTGGACCTGAGAGAAGAGGCAGGCATGAGGCCATGGAAGTGGACAGGACAGCTCCCTCTGCCCGAAGATGCCCAGGCTTATGAAAAGGGGGAGGTGGGGCCATCTTGCTTGGGAGGTACCCACGGGTGACAGGGACCAGTGGACTGGCCACTCTTTCTCTGCTGGGGAGGAGTAACCAATGAGGTGGGAAATAGAGTACAGATTTCCTCGCCATAGAAGAAAGAAATGAGACTACAGAAATGTTGAAGGATGCTTTCACCTCCTTGGGTACAGAGAACAAGTTAATCAGTCTGCTACCTACTATAAAACATAGCGTTGCAAGCCCTCAAGATAGGTGGGCAGGCAGATGAAGGACCTTCACGGAACTATAGGCTGGATACCTGTGACACAAATGCTGGGGACTGCAGTCTGAGAAAAGACGAGCCACACAGTGTTAAGTAGCATCAGTGCGGGGAGTGGTTTGTAGAGGGCACAGCCATGCCCCTTGTGGCACTAGCCGCCCGTGCACTTGGAAGCCCTGATAAAACATCTTCGATTGTACACATTAACCCAGAGGAGCACAGAGATGATTTCCCCCGGGTCACAGTGTCTCTAAATAATATCGTCCTCCTCCATTTTTAAAAAATCTTAGAACACATTATTTGGTTTATTTTTCTGCTTGTAGTTTTCTTTGGTAACATTAGAATTAATTCATGGTCCCTTGCACATTGTCATCTCAGGCAAGTGGCCCAGAAGCATGCTGAGTGGTCTACAGTGGTCAATACAAGTTGAGAAATGTAGACATAAAGTCACAAAATAGGTAATCAACAGGCCGCTTAACATCAGGAGGCTAAATTTGAGAAATATCTTGTAATATCAATGTATATGATGTTCATAAAAATGCTGAAGAAATATTTTGATTCATTTCTTATGCGCAATTATTTGTCAATCGGTTGCATCAATTTTCAGACCAGACAAAACGTATTGGTGCTGCTGGTGATTGCAGACAAAGAAATAGGCTATGTTGTTTCAGAATAATTTAAGTTATTTAATAACACTTCTGATTGTGGGTTTTTTTTGTTATTTGCTTACTTTAAAGTTGTGTCTTGACTCGGCATTCAAAAACAAACGAAAGGAGTTGAAAGTTAAAAATATGTTTCATAGCTGGAGAGAACAGAAGAAGCCCTTAGAAGGATTAAGTTCAGGCAACATTGTTTATCTTTCTGACTTAGTTTTATGCAGTAGCTTCTTGGGATCTTTCTGTCTTGGAATCTTTCTGTGCCTCTTTTGATTATATTTAAACTATATTGATCATTCAGTAATATAATCAAAGGGGTATCACAGCGAATCAATGGAACTTTGCAAAACAATTTAAATAAAATGATCCTCCTACTAAAATTCTCACAATATTACAGGTTTTTAAAAAATCACATATATGACATAGTTAAACAGTTCTCTAAGTCTTGTAATGAAAAACAGCATATTCCTGCTTGCCCGCTTGCCATATGCTCCTCCCCAGAAGTAATAACTTCCAGTTCTTTTAGTGGAATTCTTTTGATATTTTGCTCCAACTTGTTAAATATCATACTGCTACTTCTTAATTTTGAAAATTTTAGGCATTATCTGACACTTTCCACTGTGGAAGTTGAGGATTTGCTTTGTTTCACTCTCCCCCCGTCTCTAAGCCCCACACATATGTATTGTGGTAGCCTTTATATTCCCAATACGGATATCTTAAAATTGTGGTTAGATCAACAGTAAGTTTCTATATTATTATGACACATAATGTTATTCATGTTAAGCTGTATAGTAAACTGTGAATATTTTCTTTTTCCTCACTTGCCTTTTCCCCCTATTTGCCTGGTTTCTGTGTGCTTATCACGAATCCAACCCCAAACCTCACCCATTTTCTAAACCTCAGATGAATCAAAAGTTCCATCGATTTTGTCTCTTTGACACAGTGTCTCCTGATGTCCCCTGTCCTGTTCCAGTCTGGAATGGTTGCCTCCACATCTGGTTCCCAGTATCACCTGTGATCTGTGATCATCCCAGAGATCACATGTTTCTTGTGTCTTCATAGAAACCTCGTTTTGTGACTCATACATTTCCCATTTTCAGTTTAGTCCCCTGCTCTAGAGGGGCACATGCTCCTACAGCTTCCGGAGAAAAAGTGGATTTGAGATAAACTTTAAAAGAACTTGCCTATTTAAAACAGCTTTATCCTGTTCTAGTTGTTTGACTAGTATTGAGTGCTAGGTTAGAAATAATTTTATTTCAGAATTTTAAAGACATTTCTCCATTGTTTTCCAGCTTCCATTGTTACTACCAAAACATCAGAATATACTCTAATTCCATATACAGTCTGGAGTATTTTTTTTTTAATTAAAATTTTTTTTTTAATTTTTTTACAGTCTGGAGTATTTAAAAGTCAACTAGCTCTGGGTAAGGTGATCTCAATGGGTCATTTTATTAGTGAATTTTTAATATCAGTATATATATTTTTATTTATTTTTTTATTGAAGTATAGTCAGTTTACAATGTTGTGTCAATTTCTGGTGTACAGCATAATGTTTCAGTCATAAATGTACATACATATATTTCTTTTCGTATTCTTTTTCATTATAGGTTACTGTAGGATATTGAATATAGTTACCTGTGCTATACAGAAGAAACTTGTTGTTTATCTGTTTCATATATAGTAGTTAATATCTGCAAATCTCCAACTCCTAATTTATCCCTTCTCATCCCTCTTCTCCCTTGGTAGCCATAAGTTTGTTTTCTACGTCTGTAAGCCTGTTTCTGCTTTGTAAATCAGTATATTTATGTCTTATCCCTTAGACTAGTGAGGTTCCCCAAAGAAGATGATTTCAGTCTCCTGTTTTGATGATACTGGCCAATGGTTTTCAGTCTAGCAGAGGAGGGGACACGCGAGGTCTAAGCATTCACTGTCTAAATATTGTGGGGTTTTGTTTGTTTGTTTTAGTTTGACCAGCCTTGTACAGAAAATCTAATATATTCCTCACTGAAATATCTTGATAACTTAAAGGGTTAAGTTTCTACACCGTGAATACTTGAATCAAAGTAAAGGACAACTTTTATTACTGGGAAATGTCAGAAATACAATTAACAAGTGAGTGACAGGGGTTAGATTTATTTCTAAAACAAGAAAACTCCCATGATTCTAAAGTCTCGGATAAGAAAAGGATTAGTCCTTTTCAAAAGGCAGTTTTGAAAGTACCACTAATCAGATTAGTTCGTATGAAATGAGACATTTTCTTTTTGTGACGACAGTTAGCCTCTCTCTGATTAAGAGCAGCATCTTCGTACTTTGTCAGCAGTGCAGTTACCTAGTGGCTATAAAACCAAACACACATCTGGGTAATTGAAAATTTTAGCTTTCAACTGGAGACTGTGATCCATTGTTGCCTGTTTGTGGCATGGCTTCTGAGTTCCATTTGCTGAATTTGTGGTTTAAATTCAAGACATTTTGGCTTGACTGATAATCATGACACCAAATGACATCTGCTACCATTTCTTAAGGTTTCTAAACCCCCTATTTCTATCTCCCCTGAATTTCTCTCACTCCCATTCCTTCCCTCCTTCCCTTTCCTTATTCTTCTCGTGTTCTGTTGCTTCCTCTTTTTGGTTTTCTTTTCTTCTTTCCTCCTTGTAACCTGATGGCCAAAGCTGGCTTGCCTTCCCAACTCGTGTGGTAGCCAGGAAGAAAAAAAACAAAAAACTAAAAAACAAAAAACTGATCTTTCTGGAACTGTAAGAATTGGTGGTTTAAGTGTTTGAATCCTGTTCCCCCAAGAAAACGTTTGCCAGCAGTCGTCTTTCAGTACAACACAGGAATAAACACTGTGAAGTTGAACACACTCTGTTTGGGTTACCCATTATGCTTTGTATTTGCACAGAGGGGCAGAAGGAGCGAAGTTTTTATAGTTTACCCTCAGGCCACTAAACTACCTTACCTCTCTGGAGGCCAAAGACAATGGGCATACTTCGTCAAATTTTGAAAATCCTATAAAGTCCTTTAAACCATGGAATTTCACTACCGTGTTCTTTAATCTGCCTTGCTTACCAGTGACCATTCATGTCTTAGAAGCTTGATGAACATACGTTCTTATGTAAATGATCGAGTTAGTTTGGAAGCTCTAGTGGGAGGAGACCAGTGTTGTCAGACCCTTGACTAACTCGTTTTCTCTCTGAAAAATGCACCTTCATAGGAGCCATGAGACTGGATAAAACACTCCGGATACTCAGCCCAACAGAGCAGCCAGGCTGGTCCTGGGAAACCTTGAGCTAGTTGGCATCACAGCCAGATTGTACTGATATTCAATTCCTCTAAGCAATAAAGGATGAACATAAACTTTTTATTTCCATCAACAGTTAAGCAGATGAGTGACTGTCTCCATTTTTAACAACGTTTTACATCTTTGGCAACCGTCTAAATGGCCTACTTTTAGATGCATTGGGCTCCCACTTAAAAGTACAGTGCAAAAAAAAAAAAGCACAGTCTTTCGTTGCTTTGGGCAGCGGAAACTAGCAAGTGAAAAGCTAGAAGAGGAAGAAATGTGGTTCTTGTTAGGTCTTCTGACTAAGCTGAATTGATAAAATGCCAAACAACAGTAGGTAATGGGAGTAGCCCGGTCAGGACATCTCTGAAATCTTCACCTCTCCAGGTGACTCATTTGAATTTCGTTAGCAGTTCTGCAGAGATGCTATGTTCCAAGCCCATTGCTCAAGGATAAATGATTTTAAATTTCAGCTTTTAGGAGTGAGCTTGGCACACAGCATGGCACTTGGTCACAATGGCCCATTGACAACCAATGCCCCTTGATCCTTGGGCTCCCCTTTCTCTCTGAGAACTCTTCTTTGCAACAAGGTTCCCTTCAAAATTATTCCCCAATACTTAGTGCATTGAGTTTAGCCAGCTAGTAGGAGAAAAATAATGTGATTAAATTCACTCATATTTGAAATGTATCACAGCCCCAACCTCCCAAGGATATCTTAAGAGACCCTGACGGTTAATGCAAGTGGTTTCACTAATTGAAAAACTTTCCAAACAGAAGAATCTAGTAAAATAAGGAATTGTGGACACAGTGGGGAGCCATCTGGTAACAAAGCAGAAAAGCTTTCCTTTTGCCCTAAATTCCAGTCACAACTTGGTGCAAAAGTAGAAGTATCACTCACAGTCCTCATTACAGCTCCCAGATTCATATTTAAAAGGTAGACATAATGCCCCTTGCAGAATTAAATTGCCAAAAAATGTATCTGCCATTTTGTTTTAGAAAAAAATATGCAGGCAAATTTTTTAGTTAATTCAGTGTTACAACAAATTATGGAATCGGTGAGTGTAAAAGATGCAAGTACCTATTTGAAACTCACCAGAAACAGATGTCTACCTATGCTTTTCCCTCTACCCACAGCGCTTTCTGTTCCATAATTAAATTCAGTTGCATTGTTAATGTACTGTTGACATTAACTTGTATCTCATATACACAAGACTGGGAATACACATATGTTAACTTGAAACAGCTGTTTGCAAAATTACTACAATATGGCCAATACTTCTTTTAACCATTATGTCCTTCCATTCAAACATGATTTGCATCTGTAAGCACTTATTATGTATAAAATTAAAGGAAGATTTATGACAGAAAAATGATAAGTTTGGGTTCTGTATTAATATTGCATTTGACAACAGTACGGTAGAAAAGGAAAGTTAATAGAAGTCTTTCTACAGATCAGAAGCCGTGCCCCACGGGTGTGCATGCCTGAAGGGCAGGGCCTGAGCGGGCATCTTCCCAACCACTGCAGCATCCGGTGAGCGGACGGCTCTGGAGGGGGCCATCACTACAGCTTCCCTCCTGTCTCCTCTGTTCTTCAGAGCGGCAGAATCTTTAAGATAAGTTATGTGGTGCTCCTCACTTTCTCCAGCAGCCCCATTTCTGGATAGCTGATATCTGAAATTCCACAAAAATTTCTGACTTTGTCCTCTCGTAAAACGTCAGTACCCTTGTGAGGGCTTGAGGCAAGGGCCTGATTGTTCATTAGCCCTGGGCGTGACTACATCAGACTTTTTCCAGTTTTATTTTTTTAATTTTATTTTTATTATTTATTTATTTTTAATTGAAATGTAGTTGATTTACAATGTTGTGTAGTGTCAGTTTCTGGTGTACAGCATAGTGATTCAGTTATGCATACATATATTCTGTATCATAGCCTTTTTCATTACAGGTTATTACAAGATATTGAATGTGGTTTCCTGTTCTATGCACTAGGACCTTGTTGTCTGTCTATTTTATATACAGTAGTTTGTATCTGCTAATCCCAAACTCCTAATTTATCCCTCCCCCCATTTCCCCTTTGTTAACCATAAATTTGTTTTCTGTGTCTGTCAGTCTGCTTCTGTTTTATAAATAAATTCACTTGTATCATTTTTGAGATTTCATGTATATCATACGGTATTTTCTTCCTCTTATCTGACTTACTTCACTTAGTATGATAATCTCTAGGTCCATCCATGTTGCTGCAGATGGCATTATTTCATTCTCTTTTATGGCTGAGTAGTGTTCCACTGTATAAATATACCACAATGTCTTTATCCAGTCGTCTGTCGACGGACACTTAGGCTGCTTCCATGTCTTGGCTATTGTAAGCAGTTGCTGCTATGAATATTGGGGTGCATGTATATTTTTGAATTAGAATTTTCTTTGGATATATGCCCAAGATGGGATTGCTGGGTCGTATGGTAACTATTCTTAGTTTTTAAAGGAATTTCCATACTGTTTTCCATAGTGATTGAACCAGATTACATTCTTCCCACCAATAGCGTAGGAGTATTCCCTTTTCTCCACACCCTTCTCCCTCGTCTATCACTTATGGAGACCTTTTCCAGTTTTGATAGGGGCAGGGCAGACGGAGCATCAGCAACTGCTGAGATGAGCAACAGGGGCTTCAGCGAAGAGGAGGCCAGGAGCACCTTAGAACTGCAGGGACTGCCAGCCTTAAGGCATGGCACCCTGTGTCAGGAGCTCCGCGAGCGCCCAGCAACCTCCCCAGAGCCCAGGCAAGCAGCTTCCATATATGGCTCACACCTCCCCCCACTACCTTTTTCATGCCCCACTTCAGTCCAAGGGACCCAATGGAAACAAACAATTGGCACTTGCTAAAGAGGGTTTTAGGAAGCGATAATGCTGTTTCTAACAGAATGCTCTGTGTCAAAGTCTTGGACGAGTTGTCTCTTGAGCCCAATTTCTAACTCCAGAAAACGCTAAAGTTTGTTAGAGCACTGGTTTTTTTTTTTTTTTTCATGTTATAGGAATTCATTGAGTGTCTTTTCTGTGCTAGGCAAGTTCTTTCTAAACTGAGAATGCGAAGATTAAGATACTAAATGAAAAAAGCCAGCTGCAAAAGACCACGTGTTGTCTGACTCCATTTATAGGAAATGTTCAGGGCGAGTTCATCTGTAGAAACAGAAAGCAGACCAGTGGCTGCCTGAGGCTGGTGGACTGGAGAAGGGGAAGGATGAACAGTGACTGCTATGTTTCTTTTTGGAGTGACAAAAATGTCCTCAAGTAGACTATCACCAGTAACATGGGTAAATATACTGAAAACCTAGGCTGAGAGGAAGAGGGCCAACAAAGGAGCAGGAGAGAAAAACATTTGCTGCGCTCCTGCTCCGTGTTAGGTCCTGTACCGGAGAAACACAAGGAAGACGCAGTCCTAAACCAGGAGGGTCTCCGGGCGGTGGGGGGATACAGACAGGGGACGATAGGTAATCGTGATCTATTGTGGTAGAGCATCGACAGAGTTGGACACAGGGACTGCGCAAGTAAGAAAAAGGGGAAATAATTCCAGTCGAGCGGGTGAAGGCTGAGTAAAAACTGGGGGGAGGCAGTTAACCTTTGAATTTCATGAGCTGTAGAACTGTGATCTTGCCAGCCTTCCAACCAACGGGGCCCTGGCCACGGCTTAACAGGATTCAGCCAGGCGGCTGCCGCCTCCTCACTCCTCGTCCGCATCAGCCATGGCCAGTGCGGAAGCCCTGGGAAATCGGAGCCCCCCGGGAAAGCTGCAAAGTGGGGTGGAGGGTGGGGAGCGGAGGGTGAAGAGGCAGGGCACGCGGAGGAATCCCTACTCAGAGTAATTCCCACCACGGGGCCCTAGTCATCCCTTTTTATTTTCAACAAGGCACAGAACGGCTCAGTCCTCTTTCTTTTTCCAAGTTCTCGTTGCCATTCGAGTGGTGGGAGCCCTCCTGACTTTGCCGTCCCACCTTTCCTAGCATCTTCTCATTCTGATGGTGTCTGCCTTTCGGTCGCTTATCACCTCCCGAGAGAAGCATCTGCCAGACCCCTCCTCTCGCACCTGCTCCCGGCTCCGCTTGGCAGAAGGCCTCCAACCGCATTCCCCACATGTCCAGACCAGCACCTGGCTGAGCCTCCAGAGATGGAGAGCCTGCTATTCTAAAGGTTTTACATGGGGCCGCAAATCAAAAATAAGACGAATGTTCTAAAGAAACGAAAACAATATATTGAAGATGATTTGGTCCTTGTCGATTATATATTTTGTTATGCGTACACGTGCACAAAGACATATATTGACACACATATGTGTGGATGCAGATTTTTGTCAGCATGAATTTTTAAAATTATCCAGAAGTCCTTTTCTGAATCCCTTATTTGACACCCGCACTCTGCCCAGACCCAAACCAGAGAAGGCTCGCTTTTGGCCTCCCAGTTTGTGCTTTCGTGTCTGCATGAAAAGTCAGCACTCGGTGGTGAAGGGAAGGCGTTTATTCTTACTGTAATTGATAACAGTTTACTGAAGGTGATGCTCGGGGGCCTTCCGGTGGATGAGAAATCGACTTCCAGCAACTCGGTACTTCAAAGACTTATGATGGCACCAGTCAACAGAAAAGCACCACTCAGGCCAATCACTCACTTGAGACTGCCTGTTCTTCTGGGAAATAGAAGCTTGAGATACAATGTCTGTATCAGCCTCATCTCAGAATCCATAAGTAATTTATAGAAGACATCAATTTATTTATAAGGTAGGTGGCCAAGAGAGTTCCGGGTGTTTACCAGTAACATGGTCCTGGAAACTCCATCCTATTGAAATGACTCCTGTTCTTGGCAGGAATAACTTGTGCTAGGGTTGTATCCACACCCTTTTAAAAACATACCGCTGGTTTTGCCAAACTAATGTGAACACTGAAATGCGGACTCTTTAGAGACGAGTATGAACAGAGACCAGGTTTTCCCCGGGGGTAAGCACATGTGGTCGAAACTGGTGAACCCAAATCTGTGTCGTTTGATGACTAAACTCGTTTTAGGCTACGAAGGCATTGTTTCAATTTCCCTCTGTGTGCTTCTTAATTCAGA
The DNA here is from genome assembly GCF_009834535.1 of Camelus ferus. Taxonomy (NCBI): domain Eukaryota; kingdom Metazoa; phylum Chordata; class Mammalia; order Artiodactyla; family Camelidae; genus Camelus; species Camelus ferus. The sequence continues at coordinate 26,390,982 of NC_045702.1, forward strand.
CCAAATTTTATCTTATAAGTTGAAGAAGTAGCTCCAAATAATTTCATGCCCTGCCAATGACATGGGCACCGATTTTTAACCAAAAGCTCATAAACTCTTTTTACGATACTGTAAAACTGGAGCGCTCATGCCCATTAAAACATAAGCTTCGTGTTACATGTAATTAAGACAAAGAGGAGAAAGTTAAAAATGTAAGTTTTAAAATGTATCTTGTATTACATATTAAGTGCACGTGGAAAATACTTCATATGTTCCATTTCAAAGGCAAAGGTAAGGACAAGCAGGAGGGCGAATGATCCCATGGGTGCAAACAAAATGAAGTGAAAAACAGGTTGTTATTTCAAGTTCTCCAGAGGATATGCTATATTGGTGGTTAGAGGTCATTTGCTCTTCTTCCTGATTATAAATAAGAAGGTACCATTAAAAGCACATTCAGCTGCTATTTAGTTAATCTAAGTTATAATTTTTGGTCCAATAAAGTTTGAAAATTATTATTTTTTTTCCCCCAGGGATGAGCGCCTCCAAAATGACTTGTATGTTAAGAAGAGGTTTGAGGAGATGTCCAGAATCTGTCAAACGCTGCTGGAGAGGGTATTCATGATTTTTATCCATCCCAGAACCCAGTGCAGGGAAGAGGCTGTCTCCTGGAGTGAAGGCCAATGTGTAGCCCCCCTTCCATCCTGTTCTGGTCGTGATGGGTCTAGTGGAAGAAACTACACCATGCTGGCTTCAGTGTAGGCATTTGGTACCATCCTCCCACCTCCGTATATTTACTGCAAAGGGACATCAGGAATTCTGAATCTCAAACCCTCAGCTACTGATGTACAGGGGACCCAACAACCTCTCATAGCTAAGTGGAGGTTAGTGGATATATGATTGAGTGTATTTCACAACATGTGCCCATTTTATTTTAATGTTCTGAAAAAAATTTTTCTAATATTCAACTTCATAATTTAATTTTAAAAGCATATAAATTCTGGATCAAATAAAAAATTAAATTGTAGACTGTAAAGGAAATTAAGATGTCGACCTTGATCCCATCTATTGAGATTTTAATCCATAGATTTTCAACAGATTTTATTATTTTTAAGAAATGGAAGTACAATTGAAAATATATGTATAAATAAATCACATACCATCACCATTAAATCGTTTAGGCTAGTACTACAAGCTGCATCAAATTGATGTATTTCACCAGCCAACCATAAAAGAAGAAAAATCACTCCGAAGTTGAGAATTGGTTGCATACATTTTATGCTTATGACACCATGTTACTTCTGAATTCTGATTAATTGTAATTGCTTTTTTTAAAAAAAAATCTAAACATTCTAACGAATTTTATTGGAATTACTTTTCCGTGTAATAAAAAATAATACGATGCTGCACATGAATTTCCCAAGAAAATAACTTGGTTAGATATATTGAATGTCTCCTCACAACCTAATCTAAAATGCAATTCTTCCCGCTGGATGTATTACACAAAGAGTTCGAAAAAAGGCTTTAAAAAACTAAATGAAAACAGTTCTTTGCAGAAAGGGCTATGGACTTGGGAGAAAATGCCAGTCAGCATAAATCAAATTCAAAACCTCATCTACCTAAATATGACGACCCTATAGGAACCCTTTTACCGTGTTTTCTCTAAAAGTGGCTGCTTTAATTTTGTTCTTACCATTAGTTGGGTTTAAGTCATTATCTTCATTTACGTTGCAGACAGACTTACGCATTGTAAATACTCCTGATGAGCTTTAAGAATTAGTATTTTTGTTGTGTCCTGAGTGCGTTAAAGCATAGTGGCCTGACATTTAATAGCGCTGTAAGACAAATTCTTTATATTTCAACGAATGGAAAGAAAACAAATGGAGCATGATTTTAGGAGGAGATTGCATGATCTGTCTCAGGGAAAAAAAAAAGAGTTCTACTGAACCATAAAAGAAATATGGAAGTTGATAATAGCAGTTACCGCAGCAATAAAAACATGATAAAAGGCTCTTTGACAGTATGAAAACTTGGAAGCTGTGCCAAATACAAAATCGAGTTTGTAGGGACTGGCAGTATCCTGCTGTCTTTAACAGGTCTTTGGGGTTTCTGACAACTTCTGGTTCATCTCCTTAGGTTGAAGTCATCAATCAAAATGCCTTTGTTTCCAAGAGCATCAAAATTTGAACTTTAAATGCATAGTTTAAAAAAAAAATAACAACTCCAGCAGCTTTGACAGAGCAGTCACTCATTGATGCAGTCATCATGGCAGAACCTGCGGCAGTGTAGTATCATTTTGTACTTAGACACATGTTTTTGAAGTTATCAGCCCATATGAGCTTACTCAAAGTTATGTTTGCTCATTTTAAATACAGTAATCCTAGCCACTGATTTTGTTGACATGTTTTGACTTTTTCTTTTCATAAGATGAAAATGCACAGAGGAAAATTTTAGATACTGGCATTCTTTTGGTATTTGCTCAAATTAAGGGGCCCATAAGATAATATTTAATAAGATCCTAACCCTGATCATCTCTCTAGGCTCTTAACCTTATTACTTATTAGACACCAGCCACCCCCGTTCGCCCCCTTCCCACCACACCAAAGCATTACGGCTTTGAATTAACTTTTACTGAGAAACAAAATTTTTAACCAGTTTCTGTATTTTTTTCTTGGAGTCCTTCAGTGAAATGGAACTAAAAGAAGAAACTTCAGATACGGAACAGCATTATTTTTTTCCCCATAAACATTACCAGAATTATTTCCATCTCAAAAATCAGTGATTTCTTTCAACGCTTTCTAAGTTGGAATCACTGTTGTAGTACACTGTGTCTTTAAATGCGTACACCCACCCACACCCACACTCACACCCACAATGTCAACAGTGACGCTTGAGAATGCTTATGCAGTTATTCTTGACTTGTAATATTATAAATAGTTTAGTTTAGATTGGATACTGATCAGTTCTTACCCAAAATAATACACTTCCTTTAACATCTAAAAATATTTTAAAATGCCTGCTCTATTTTTTTCCCCACTCAAATTAGGAACTTTTAAAGCATGTACAAATACACGTGCAAATACACACACACACCTTTTTCCCCAGCGTAACATAAAATGTAGTTTTTTCCATTAAGGAGTAACTAAAGTGATTCCTAGCATTCCAGTGCCTTGTCTAAACAAACAAACAAACAAACACCAAAATCAACAACAACAACAACAAACCTCATCACTACACTTACATTTAAAAGCTTAGGTGTTGGTATCGTAGGAAGTTCATCTGACCAAAATCTAGAGAGGGTCAGGGTTGGAAGGAACTATATGGCTACCTTATTAAAACCACACTTTAGTAGTTGAATCCACAGGATAATATCCCTGCCAGGTGATCATTGTTTGTATGGTATATACCTCCAGTAAAAAGGAAAATAAAATACACTCTCTGAACACAGACTATTACCAGGAAGACATTTATTAACAGTATTATTACAGTTGTTTCTAAAACCCATTATTATTTCAATGGCAAAGAGGTAAATGCCAGGTTAACCTCTCAGTCAGAAGGGCATTACGTTAGGTTGACAGGAAGTTACAAGCAACATCCACTGACTATAATTCTGTTCTGGAGTATGTGATATTCTAACACGATGGATAAGCTACATAAATTGGAAAACTTTTATATCATTAAAAAAAATCACTGAAAACTTAAAAATGATGCTTGCATATAGCTGCAGATATTAGAAAAATCCTTCATTTTAAAAGTTAATTCTGTACCATTCTTTAAAAAAATTGTCAGATTCAGGTATGAATTGTTTATATCAAGTCATACTTGTGTGCTTAGATATAATTTAAGACAGTTAAATATAAATTCATGTTTACTTTCATATAAAATATGTATAAAAATAGAGATTTAAAGGAGGTGGATGTTCATACTAAGGAACTGATCAATCAAAATAGTTTTATTTTTTTGTATGGTAATGAAATTGAGGTATTTGTACATTTGGTAATTTCAGTCAAGTATTAAATTAACCCTCAGCTTTTTTTCCCCCCAAAGAAAAATAATCCTTTAAAAGACATTGTAACTGTAATATGTTATCTCACAACAGAGCAATTGTACAACAAAGAACTTAAAGAAGAGAAAGTTCTCAATACCAAGATTAGGTATGTTTTATATGTATACCACAGGTTTGTAAAAAATAATTTTATGTCTATTCTAAAATTTGGATTACAGTTGCTCAGGAAAATCAAAATATAGTTACTAGTAACATAGTAGTATTGTGGACATATACAAATGCTTCATGGAAATAAATGCCTATGCACTTGAGAATGCTTAATCCTTTGCAAAATATTTACATAAAATATAATTGCAATCTTAAATTATATAGGGCTCTAACTGCAAACAAAAGCTTTCTTAAGTATTATCATCAATGAAACATAAGAAAATAACCCACAAGGAACTATTTTGTTTCTCACTTGAAAATTACATAACTAACCAACTTAGACTACATTTACCCATCCAAGTTCACAGACAGGCTAGGAGGGAATGTTTATGAAAAGTACAGAGTGCAAAGTTTTAAATATATTGGTGTTTTAACTATAAAATATTACATTTCCTATCTCTCTCGTAGAATCTCTTAGAATCCCCTGGAGGAGCATTCCTGTCCTTTTCCTTTCAGTTACAAGATTTTAAAAGGACAGGAAGAAACAGTTTTCATAATCAGATTCACAAAGCCTAAACCGCAATAAATGCTGTGTCTTCTCCTGGCAAAGGGCATAAGCGAGATCCCTACCTGCAGGTGGAATGTAATTACTTTTCCCCCTTTTCCATATATTAAGGTACCGATAAAGATGATAACACATACTCAAGAGCATTATCTTATTTTCCCCACACGATTTAAATGTCTATTTGTCTCTGTTATCACAATGCACTAGCCGGCCCTCAGAGGTTCTAGTTTATGGTTAGACTTCAAGTCACCTTCTTTTAGCTCTTTCTTTCATCTTGAAACCAACTTATTTCCAAGTGCACATCCTGACTTTATAAAGCTGTAGGGGAAAAAAAAGTGTTATTACTTTTTCAGCTAAGCGTGCCTTGGTGCACATGTGTGTGCCAGGGTGCCTGAGCGTGAGCAGTGGAACCAAAACCCACGTGATGTACAGGATTTGGTTCCTAGACCATCATCCAGATGCGTGGCTTATCTCCAATTCCAGATTCAGTCCTTCTGCAGAGTCTACACGGTTCTTTCACTCGCACACATCCTGCTGAGAAGAATTTCAGAGCAAACCTGATTAACTGGACCTCTGACATGATACGGTGATTGAAAATTTGTCACAGAATCTTGTTGTCTTTGCTGTAGTTTGCTTTGATTGCTGAAGTACCTTCCCACAACATGATTTCTTGATCGTTTCATTTTAATGAAGTGATATTCTTTGGATATCTTTGATTTCACTACCTGCAAATAAAGAGAAAAAAAAAACAGTGAGGCAAAATCAAAGACATTCGAGTCCTGCCTAGAGCAGGACAACTAACTCACAAACTTGAACAGTATCTCTTGACACAGATACAACTGATATAACCAAGATCCAGAGCAACTTATCTTTCAAAAAGGACCAAGACTGAAGATAGAATTTCTGCCATTTTCTTACCTCAGGGCAGCTGTCTCTAATGCAACTAAGGAGTAGTCTCAGATGGTTTCTCCATCACACTGCTGTGTGTGTGTGTGTGTGTGTGTGTATGTGTGTGTGTGTGTATATGTGTGTGTGTGTATTTAGGCTAGATGCTAACATACAGAGAAGACACTCGTGTCTTTACTGAGCCACTGATTCAAGCACAGTACTCTACACCTGTCATGGCATCCTTTTATAGAATGATAACTAAAACTATTTTCAGAGAAAAGAGAAAATATTTTTCCATTGCACACCCATAAGCTGACACTGTTACAGACAGTGGATTCATTTCTCTGGGCACTTAGTTATGGAACCTGAAGGAACAGCCTGTGATCTATTGTGCTAATAACCTGATAAATGTTTGTACATATGGAGATATATTTTTAACTTAAAAATTGTTTTAAATAGGCAGTATGAACATTTATAAAACATGAAAGAGTATGTAATGAAACGTTTCCTTCCCATCTCTGCTCTCCACAACCAGTCAGTCAGTTCCTTCCCCGGAGGCAACGTATGTTACAATCTCCGTGGGATTCTATTCACAGATATTTTATGAATATCAACACATACACATACAAAGAGGCCGTATTTATTGTCTATTTGTACAGTATATAAAAAGTTGATCTGGAAATCCTGTAACTGTCAGTTTTAATCACTGGGTTAATATGACTCAAGCTGTTAACAACAATGGTCAGCAACACAAGGTGGGGACCATAAAGGAGACAGAGGAAGGGTTGATAAGTAAGGAAAAGAGGGTGTGTTTACAAACGAATAGCAAATCTTTAATTCCATCATATTAATGCAGTCCTAAGACATTGTTTTCAGTCAATATGGAAATATTAACCATTTATGTATTATTGATGACTATTGAAAGCAACACCAGCTCATGTTAATTTTTTTATTCTTTTCAGGGCTATATAGTGACTTAGGTACATAGTTCTTGGTCCCGTTGAAAAGAAGGCAATGAAAACTGTTCCAACAATGCAGACTATTTGACCAAAGTAGCCCGATATCTATTTTGAAGGTAAGTATTTTTAGTCATGTTGCAAGTGAGCATGAACCATTTTCGAAGAGTTATTTGAAGAGAAATCCTGTAAAGATCTACACCAAAAGGTGAACAGCAGTGATCTTTGGGGGGAGGAATCAGAGGCAATTTAAAATGTATTCCTTATAACTTTTTGGTCTTGACTTTTAAATTCTACTACAATGAAAGTGCATTACTTTATAATGATTAAAACATTGAAGCTATTCCCATTTTGAAGAAAAATATAATAGTCATAAGTTTTAAAGCCAATTATACTGTGCTAACCCCAAAGAAATGAACTGTTTTTCTGTAACTATGGGAGGTTTGGCTTTTCATGATCAGGCCCTCAGATGAAGTGACTCTTAAGAATTCCAGTGAAATCAGCGGGTTGTGGTAGGGAATCCCTACGGACCATAATTTACAGCTCAGTTTGCAGTTAACCACTGATTAATATTCCAGGTCCCAAGGTTGCAAGTTTCTATTATGCACCGCTCCGTCCACCTCTGTTTGGTTATACTATGACTGTAAATATGAGAGGCTGGGGAGATGGACTGGTGTTTTCCTGAAGGTTTTGTCCATTTTGGAGGCGGTTTATATTCTCCTATAGCAAGATTAGTCAACATTTTTAAGGAAGTTTTATTTAAGGAAACACTTAAGCATAAATATTACATCCAACTCTAAAAAAATATTATTCCAGTGTTCTGAAGCCAAAATAAGGTTAATTTTGTTTGTGTACTATTGTCCTAAGTTCTGGCTTTTGCAATTGCCTGGTGATCTGCATGCTAATTACATGAAAAATAGAAAAAGGTCCATCCCAATGCAAAAGGTTATAAGTTCTTTAAAAATTAATATTTTGTGTGAATTCAGGGTTGCATTTAATGTTGCATTACAAATGCTGGATAATGCTAGTTTAGATGCTTATAGCAATCTTGAACATGATTCATGAAATGGATATACACAAGTACATATTTCTGGTGTTATTTGCTGAAGCATGTAGCTTCTACTTCAGAGTAGTGCCAATATTTTGCCAGATCACAATGGGAAGGTTGATAATATATTTATATTTTTTTTATTGAAGTATAGTTGATTTACAATGTTGTGTTAATTTCTGGTGTACAGCCTAGTGATTCATTTATACATATATGTATATATTATATATATTCCTTTTCATATTCTTTTTCATTATAGACCATTACAAGGTATTGAATATAGTTCCCTGTGCTACACAGTAGGATCTTGTTGTTTATCTATTTCATATATAGTAGTTAGTATCTACAAATCCCAAACTCCCAATTTATCCCTCCACATCCCCTTCCCCCCCTGGTAACCATAAGTTTGTTTTCTATGCCTGTGAGTCTGTCTCTGTTTTGTAAATTAGTTCATTTGTGACCTTTTTTTTCAAGAGTCCATATATGGGTAATACACGGTATTTTTCCTTCTCTTTCTAGCTGACTTCACTTAGTATGACAATCTCCAGGTCCATCCAGAGTTCTATTTTTAAATCACTAAGGTGCTCTCTGAGAAAGGAAGATGGGATGACGGGGTCTCCCCCAGCTTCTGAGGGTCAGCCTAACGCCTCCTGCAGTGCCAGTGCTCCCACGATGCTATGTAAGATTGACGCCTACACATTCATGCCAGGGCTTGGCCCAGCAACAATTAATTCAGTTGGTTTCCTTTGAAAACTTTTTCAGGAACTAATCAAAGATAATAAGTTTCCTAATTCTTTCATTAAGCCAGTATCACCCTGATAGTGAATGCTAAAAGCTGACAAACCTACGGACAAAGAATCATTTCAATTTTGACTTGTCAAACATAAATGTAAAAAATCCTCCCAAAATGCTATGGTAAATTGAATTGAGGAGCATTTAAAAAATCCAGCAGTATTATGTGCTGTATCACTAGCACATACAATTTATTTCAGGAATGTTAAGCTTCAATATTATGAAACATTTTGTCATAGGAGATTACCAAAGAATCATTGGTAGCTATATGATTGTTTGCTCTGAATACTCAAAGGAATCTACTATCAAATAATGAGATATTATGAAGTTAATATTTTAAAAACTTGTATAGCTTTTCTATATTCTCTCAATAATTAATAAGAAATACATTAGAGAAAAGATTCCATTACAATACTAACACAACTTTATCAAATTCAATGATGATGTAAAGGACACAAGTGAAAACTACATGAAAAGTTTAATGAGACATAAAAGAAAACATGAATAAATGGAGCGACATAGTAAGTCAAATCCTCCCAAGTTAATTAAAGTGCGATTCCAATTTTAATCACAGCAGGATTTGGTGGGGGTGGTGGGGGGCATGGCAGAGAAATTCTAAAGTACATCTTAAAGAATAAATGTAGGAAAACAGCCAAGGCCATTTGGGAAGGAAAAAAGGCAATGATGAGAGGAGACTTTCAATACCAGATATTCATTCATCAATATGACTTGAGTCTACCACCAATCTACCATAGACTCGATTTGTTGGCTGTATAAGCCAAGCATAATCAAAATTCAATAGTGAGATAGAAAAAACAGGAATGTTCATACTGTAGATTAAAATGTATTTCATAAGCTGCTGCTGTTCCCTAAAAATACTCATGGAGAAATAAGGTAGTTCTAGGTAGAGCCCAATGGCATATAAATCCAGTGACCCTAAGTGTTGACCACCTAATGGTTTTAATTACATGGACTAAAATCAAGAGTGTGTCTTTAAAATGCTGCTGAGTCTCCAGTGGAGAAGAGGGTGAAAACTGAGGGCCTGTATGTAGTGTAAAAACAAAAGGTTTTTTTTTTTTTATTGTATACACTTATTTTAAAATTTCTAGAGTTAGCAAGAATTCATGTAAACTTTTACAATAGCAAAGTAGTAGAAGAGAAACAAAATGATGCTCTTTCTTAAAAATTAAAATTCTTGATTGATTTTCCCATATAATAGCCACCTATTATCGTCAGAGTTCTCTGTGTGAGGAAACACATGGAGTAATTCAGATATGGTCCCTACCCTCAAGGGGACTATATAAAGACACATGTCTAAGATACTTGAAGTAAGAACAAGAATGAAATGACTTCAAAGACATTGTCTGAGGCGAGATCCCCAAGGTCAGGCACCATGTTGTTTCCATGTAATGAATAGGTCTTTAGTACACCGAGCAGACAGTGCTAATTTATGGCGGCCATGATAATCTGTTCACACGGCTATTATTTCTTTGAACTTATTTGTAAAATTGCCTGGCATTGCTGTCAAACTGCTATCTCTTGAGTTTCAAAATATTACCTTATTTTACCTACCCTTATGGGCTTGAAAGTGGAGAAAAAGCAGTTAACTACATTTTTAAGTCTTGAAAATGTTATACACGTGAAGGATGTTTGATACCTGCACGGTAAAGTGCGAACTGCTTCTTTCCTTTGATCTTCTGTGTGGAAATGTGCCCATTTGAGGCCTTCCCAAAATCAGAGGTCATTTGGGGTTTCTAAAATCCAACTAGAGTAGCAACAGGGATGTGGCTTTTAAAGAGAACTGTTAGCAATACAAATGTTAGGTTTGCCTCTGGGGCATGATAGTAGTAAACAACAAAAGTGAGCTATTAAAAAACAATGGTGAAAGATTTAGGCCTTGAACCAGAGACAAAGGACTCGAGGTGTCTGTGTACAGTCCTTACTTCAATCAGAAGCAAATACTAATGGCTTTACGCTTCCAAATGCTTCTCTAAATCTGGGAGTATAAGACTTGACAACTGAGAAAGAGACATATCTACCTAGAGAAAAAGGAACTACTACATGTGCTTAATAACACAGACGTGTGAGTTGCCAAATATTTACATTACTTTAAACATGAGTGAAGGATGGCATTTTTTTTTTTTGCCACTTTAAAATAATCCAAAATAACTCCTGATCTTTTTTTTTGAGCAGGAAAAGGTTTACCGCAGGGCCAAGCAAGGAGGACAGGCGGCTCCCACTGGAAAAACCTGAATTCTGTAACTCCTGGTCTCTAGTTTTATCTTTATTTTCTTTTGGTGACTTGACTGTGTCAAACTATATTTAAAATTAGGAAGAGATAGTAAAGCACAATTGGTCTCCATAAAGTATGACGACCTGTTCGATCAGCATTGTTCTGTAATCACAGGTGTTTAAGTGTAATACTAAAAATTACTTTTCTCACAGCAATGTTCAAGTTTAGATTAAGTTACAGGTAGGAATAGACTTTCAAGTAAAGATTACAGTGTTTCAAATCAGAAACAGATTTTTAATATATTACCTATAGAAACTCGGAAAGGAGTAATGTCAGAACTGGAGTCAAGTGCTGCAATGACAATTTAAAGACATGTAGAGGATCACATTTTTCTGTGACTCCTTGTAACAAAAATTGAAATTCTGTGCTTTGGTGGGTAGAAGTAATTTTTACTTTCTCATAGGCTTCTTATATGGTGAGAGATCTTCCAATTTATGACTAGATCTTTCTAAGTCTCTATATAGTTAAAGACTTGGGCACACAGGCATTTTAGAAGGTATACGAATGGCACAATTCAGCTTCATTGGTTTGGGTCGATGGCTGCTGTAAGACTTCTCAAACAAAGAAAACACTGTTATGAATTATTACACAACAAAAGTGTATTGCAACTTTTACTCTTAAATTCATGTAACTTCAACACTCAAAACTGATTTCACACAAATATTTCTCAGAATGAGTGTATTACCATGTCAATTAATTGCTGCTTCTAAAATAACTTTGGATTTTCAAAAAGCCGATATAAAAAGAGAAAGCTTGGTGAACTGGAAAAGTGTCAGGCAGATTATAAGCAAATACCTTTTCTAAAACTGATCTTGACTTGAATAACACCCAGGGAACTTCTGATGTGGTTCCAGATCCAAAGAACAAAATAGAAAACAATTTTCAGTGGTGTAAGTGTTCCAAAATCTCTCGACCTGATTAGGGGGGAACAGTCTGATTTCAAACGTGTTTCACAATCATGGGTGGGGTCTGAGAAATGAGGGTAATGGCATTCTAAGGTTGGAAAAGCAGGCAAAACCTGCTAATGTAGTCTTTTAAGATAAATGTGTACTATTGCAGTACTTTTTATTTGGTATAGTCCTTCTGCAGACAGGACGTTCAATCCAGATCCAGCCACAAAATTTATAACCAGCTGAAAATGTAGCTTAAGAATTCACAGAAATAGAATAAAAATAGAGTGACACACAATAGCTCGAAGCCAGTCCTTATAATTCCATTTCAGGAAATCATGCACTTTTTACAGATAATAAGGAATTCTTTCATCTCCCCCCTACCCCCAATATTTAATTACGACCACATGAAGTAAGCTTTGTTTTGAGTGAAGGGAGTCCAACTGCTGAATGGGTCAAAGATGCTGAGAATTAGAGAACAAGACTAAAGCTGTCTTTAGGAATGGGCTTTTTTTGTTTGTTGGTTTGTTTTTGATATTGCCAGATATGCGATGTCTCAGTCTCCATCCTACCACCAAATCTTCGACCCTTCTTATTCTGAGAGCTAAGCCTGTTGAATCCCTGCCTCTCGACAGAGCTTAGTTCCCAGCTCTGGGAACAAGTTCTGCTCTGAGGTGGGAAGACTCACTAGAAGTTTACCAATTTAATGTTAACTCTTGGTTCTGTCTGGCCCTTCTATGCAGTTTCCCAGAGACGGACTCTTTAGTCTTAAACTCAGCTTAATAGTCTTGTCACTGGATTTTTGTTGTTGGTGGTGGTGGGGGGCGGGGGGAGGTACTTAGGTTTATTTATTTATTTTTTAAATGGAGGCACTGGGGATCGATCCCAGGACCTCGTGCATGCTAGGCATGTGCTCTACCACTGAGCTAGACCCTTTCTCCATGTCACTGAATTCCTGATACTACTTGGATGACCTTCATTAGTGTAACTGATAACACGTTAAATTCCTACCATCTTCTGTTTAGAAGTACATATTGATTCTTGGAATCTATTTTGATCTTCACTCTCAGGTATTTGGTCTTCCATTCATCTCTCTTGAACCTGGAATTTATATTTAAGAATATGGCACTCAAATGTCACTTAGAAACAATGGGTGTAGACCCACAGTTCCTACTGCTGGCCTCATTGTAGGGATTTGCTCAGCACTATTCTGGCCTTTTAAAAAGAGGTCTTCTATGCGGCCGTGCCATTTCTTATCCGAAGAGCTCTCCAGCCTCCAGTCTGAGGAGGTGGATGACTGACTGCTGGTATTTTGGGGTCTTGGAGAGAGGTTTAGGGGCTCCACCCTTCAGGGGCTAACTTTCACTTTTGGGTTTTCTGATTTCAGCCTCTATATTAATTTGCTCTTTGCTAGACCTGTGTTTCTTAGTCCAGAACCTCTGCTGTTCAATTTTAAAAGAAATCATATGTATGAGTGTAGGTTCTTGACTGCACGCGTTAGGGTGAGGGACTCAGGGTCCACCAGTTTTGCATACAGACTTTTAATCATTTTCTGACATGTGCTGAGCCCTGCCTTCCTCGGCATGTGGCTCCTTCAGGTCTGAGCCATTCAGAGGGTCTGGGGCCAAGGGTACCCCTCCTATAATTGGTGTTTCTCCCCTCTAGGCACTTTACATTGTACTTCTCCTACAGGCTAAGTCAGACTTCTTAAAATGAATTTGGATTTCTTGTCTGTTATGAGTTATTTCTTATTCTGTCTTTTTTTTTTTTTTTGGGTGGTGGTGAAGATTTATGTCTTAAAGTCTCTTTAGTGGAGTTTCAAGTGGAAGAGAAGATGAATGCTTGTGGTCAGTCTGCCACATTTAATCTGTACTCCATGCATAATTTAAACGCTCATTCTCTATGCTAGTTTTCCCAAAGTGTGTTTAGTGAGGTGTTAATAGTTGTTATTTAAAAAAAGAAAAATGGTTCTGTGGTCAAAATTTTGGAAAAACTGGGTCAAACTAAGCTAAACAGTTTCTTTGCTGTAGGGGCTTATGGGATCATTTAATATACTAGTATTATCTGAGAGTCCTGAAGGTGGAGGGGCATACAGTCTTTCCCAAACCACAGATCCTGGTTTCCCCAGGCTAGAATATTAAAACACAAAGTTAAGAAATGCTAATCAAGGTAGTTCAAAGTCCATCTCAGCATGGCCCTTGAAGATTGGTCGTTAAACCCCTGGAAATGAGTGTTCGCTGCATAGAAATAGTGACGGTCCGCTTCTCTTAGGCACACAGACATTCCAGGATCCGGGACTGCAGAGGTTCGACTCAATGGCTACCTTACGGGTCATAATACTAGTTCAACACAGAGTCACTTTTCTTTGTTCCTCTTCCATTTCATTACCCTTCTTAGGAGAGATTCCGTGATGTTATAGCTGTTATTACCATTCAATACAGGACTCTCCCTTTGGAAGAGGATTTTTGTTCCAACCCACCTCAGGGAAGGCTGGACTCCCTTATGGCTAATGAGTTCATTCTCACCAGAGACTGACCTTTAATCTGATCAGCAACTAGAAAAGGTTATAATTCACTTGCAGATGATGGAATGAACACGAATCACTTTACACAGAAGGACTGTATTTAATTACTTTTAAAGGGGGGGGCGGGTATAGGGATGGTAGGTAGTGAAAGCTTCTGTGATTCTGTTTTAGGTACAGAGCCATTGAAAAATGTTAAATGACACGATTCAATTTAAATTGTAGAAACACTACCCTTGGTCGGGGCATGAAAGATGAACTCAAGTAGTTGCAGGTGAAGGTTCCAGGATGAAGATCTTGTAATAGTCGAGGGCAAACGAATGATAGGAAAGAAGACCCTCCCTCTCACCTTGTTCATTTACCAGCATCCTATCAACTATTTACCAGTGTCCTTGACCTGATCCTGTCCCAAATTATCAGGGGCCTTTCTCCAGCAGTCCTACCCGCTCCTGTATTCTATAATAGCATTGACAATTCTTCCTCTTCCCAGAAACATGCCAAAACTGTTCCTCCTACAAACTGCCCCAGGCCACTTCCTTTTCTAAGTCCAGTATCTCTTCCCTCTTCTTATTTTTACTTGTTGAAAGGCTTTACCCAACCCCTTTTCTCATTTCTTACACCTCATCAATCTGTTATAGTTTACTTCCTGCCCTCAAGGTTTTACTGAAATTCCTCTTCACGTGATCAGAAAGGATCTTCTCAATGCCAAAAATCAATGACTACTTAAAGATCCTTATCTTAATAGATGTATCTATTGCATTTGACAACATTAACCCTGTTTTCATCTCTCCTTGCAAATTCCCCCTTTCCACAGCACCACCCTCTACTAGAGCTCTCCTCCAAGTTTCTGCTCTAAATTCAAGTGCTCCTATTTCTCCAAAAGTTGCTTCAGTCTTGGTGTTTCCAAGAGTCCCTTCCTTGCAATTCATATTCTGCTCACTTTCTTTGGATGATCTATTTCCAAGGTTTCAACTTTTACCTATTTTATGATGACTTCCAACTTTTTGTCTCCAGCCCCACCCTGTCCCTCAAGCTTCAGACTTGTGTATCCAACTGCCTGTTGGATCTCTCCACCTGGATGTCCCACAGGCATCCCAGGCACAACATGTTCAGAATGGAATTCCTCATCTTTTCCCTAAGCCCATGCCTTCTCAGTTACTCCCTGTCTCAACTGCCAATTCGGTTCTCTAATCTGTCACCCAAGTTAGGCATAATTTTTGATTCTTCCTGCTCCCTCATGTCACTGATAAGATCTAGAGACATTAATTTTTTTTAATAGGGCTTATGTTTGCCTGCTTCTCTCTTATGATTGTTGTCTCTGTCCAGGTTTGGGTCAGCCTTTATCATCGCTCCCCTGATATCTGAAAAAGTCTCCTAACTTCCCTCTCTGACTTCATCCTCTTCACATCTTTCCCCCTCACTGTTGTCAGACTTACCTATTTGAAACAAAGAGATGTGACCATCTCACTTCTTTCTAAAATCTTTCACTGACTCTCCATCACCTATAGGATAAAGTCTGAGCTCTTACCATGATCTGGCCCTAGCCAAGTTTTCCCAGGTCCCTTTTATAATTGACGTTCTACAAGATACAGAATTGTTTGTGATTTCCTGAGAACATCAGGTTATTTCAAAGCTACTTTGAGGCACATTGTTCTATGGGATTGGAATGGCCATCACCTAATTACCTTGACTAGGGCCTACTCATCCTTTAATAATAAAGTTGGATAGTTTTCAAGGAGAGGTTCAGTCCATTCTCAGATTGGATTAGGTGCCCCTTCTTGGTGTTACTACAATACACTATTTATATCTCTAACACACCACTTACCATATTGTTTCATAATGTGGATTTTTATGCCTAACCCTCTGAGTACAATGTGTTGAAGGTAGAAAGTCTGTCTTATTTATTTTTGCATTACTACTGTTTATCTCAAGAACTGGACTCAAAAAACAAATTTTGGATGATTAAGTAAAAGAATAAGAAAGATCGAGGCAAACGGACCAGAGTACATGGGAAAGACTTGGAAGAATATTTAGAAGGTAAACAGAAATTGGTAACTAGCTGGTTGGAAGTTGTTGGGGAGCTGGAGAAAGATAACGAGGAGTCAAGGATGACCTGAGTTTGTAAATGACAGAGCAACTGAGTAAGTTCAGGAGTACTAGGGAAGAAGAGAGATGAACGGGAGTATTCATTCTCAATCTGGGAACACATTGAGTTGGAGATGCTTATGACACCTACAAAATGTCCTCTCAGTTCATTTTACTTACAAATATAAGAGCAGGTAGCTTGGAAGAGGAAAAAACAATGACCTGGCCTCTGAGCCAGCCCAGTATCATAGTTGGCTGCAAAGACAAGCCAAAGGTTGCTAAACTCACAGGAAATGGGGACTTTGAAAGACAGCATACAGATTGGTTGCTTTTAATTTTTATTTTTTTGTCCCTTTTAGAAAAGGTTTATTTATTTGTTTACTTCTAGTGCAATGCTCACATAGACGCTTCACAATTAGTTGAGTTAAAGTGGTGTTACTAATTTATTAAAAATAGCCATGCTGATAGTTAAATTCTGGGATCTGCTATATAAGATAATTACATTTGGATCGGGTTTTTTTTTCCCTCTCGAAAAGGCATTACTTCAGTTTTTTAGATAGGTGAATTCAAAGGGTTTTTTCCTTATTGTGTTTGTGATAAACTTTGAAAGTAAGTCAAAAGGAGAAAATGTTTAGGCCCAAAATACAGAAGGAAAACATTTCTAGCCCAGATAAGCTTCTGCTAATTTAATTAAGATTAAGTAATAACAGGAAATCATCTCTGACAAAGAACTGAGAATCTCTTCTTTCCAAGGTGCCAGAATCAAAGGAAATCTGTTGCTATTAGAGCTGAGTGGTGACGCCAGAGGATTTTTGTGTTTTGTTATGTTTTGTTTTTGACTGAGTCAAAGGCTACAGCTACATCAGCCCGAAAACAGAGACATCATATAAGGTCTGTACAGCTGGTCAGACTACCTGATAATCAGATAACAACTGGCTGCGGATTTGCCCCTTCTGTAGCCAGGCTTAGGCTGGTAATATTTTTGCATCCTTTCCAGGTTTTAGCTCATTCACAGTAGATGTTTGCCACACAACTAAAGGCACCATCCAAAACCACCGTTGGGCAAGAGCTACCTGGATCCTGTTTGTTGTCCTGCAAAAACACCGGGAAAACAAAATTCCATTTCTCCCCATAAAGAGAAACACCTGCTTCTCTAATCAGTAGGAACATTTTAGTCAAAATTGATGCATACCAGTTGGGAAGTTGTTTATAGATTCACGGTGGCAACATGTCCTTTCTCAGTGCCTTGACAGATGAAAGAGAAGCCTCGAGACCTTAATCTCACCTAGGGCAGCCAGAGCCCACCGCAGCAGGTTTGTTATGTCTGTGATAGAATTCTCACTGCAAATCAAAGAGGACGCATCAAGATCTCACACTGATGGTTATAACAGTCCTTCTCAGGTATCTGTGAATCTACTGTGAGAATGGTGTAATTGAACACCAAAAGATACAAGGCTCCCAAACCCAAATTCTTATTGCTTTAGTACAGTAGGTCTTAGTTCTTGCTTTTACGGTCTGACAAATTCCTTTGCCAGTTCATAAGTCGAGCACAGAGGAAAATGGTTATTATTGATGAATTTCTGCCCTTTAATATGTTTTGCTTGGGACTAACAACCTATGTTTTCCCGGCTTGTTATATTCATCATCAAATCATCCTTTGCAAAAAGGTTTGGAGTTTCTTGATTGCTTACAATAAGCTAACAGTGATTGAAGATGTTGGGTGATGGTTTAGAAAGATTATCAAACATCAGTGTCAGTGCTGGAAACCTCCTGAGGTACAAGTGGTACAAACTGTTCAAGAATTAAGCAACAGTTGTGCCTAAGAGATGAATGGGTTTAGAGACTTTGTGATGAAGGGAGTCAGTTGAGAAAGATGATCTTATCAGTTCTGTGTTGTAACTGGAGAGGCAAACACTCCCAGAAGTATTTCAGCTCAAACATGAAAACTTCAAAATGGATAACACTGCTCCAGAATCAACAGATAATTTGGGGGATACCTGTATAGCTTGCCATTAAGATGGCACACGTTAGAAATAGGGTTTAATAAAAAACAATGTGTACATAATAATTGTGCACAAAAAATTATAAAATCCAATAAGTGAAATAATTTTATCTGACATGCTTAAATCATGATTATGCAAATTAAGGATGGTTTCTATTAGTAATGATTATAAGCCAATCTTCCAGTTCTGATGGTTCAAAGATTATTTATTGTAGTTCTCAAATACCATGACTTTTACTGACAACTGGTTGATCCTGTGGCAGAGGATACATGCAATGCCGTCATGTGGGAAGGGCAACTTCTGTTTTTAATTGGAGCCATGTGGGAAATCATTGGTGGATTTCTCTTTTTTCAGACTTCCAGAGCACTAAAGCTGAAAAGTGAAAAACACACCCTTCCCCAAAATACTAACTGAAGATACATTACGTAAAAATGAATAAATAAACCTTTTCTAAAAGAGGCAGAAAAAAAAAAAAATCCAACCTGTATGCTGTCTTGCAAAGTCCTCATTTTCTGTGAGTTTAGCGATCTTTGGCATGTTTTTGCAGCCAGCTACGATACTGGGCTGGCTCCAATGCAAGTTCATTGTTTCTTCCTCTTCCAAACTACCTGCTCTTGTTCTAAGTCTTGACCTTTTGCAGGTAGGAGAGGCACTGGGAGGGTATTATCTTATGGAAGAGGTAAGGAGATACACAGTATCCTACGGCATAAAGTCTGTTCTGCAACAGCATGGCCAAGCTTCAAGTTGCTAAATCAAAACTCAAAATGCCATACTCCCGACTCACTTCTCTGAGATGCGGTTCCATTTGTCATACACAAATATAATGGGAATCCATTAGCAGAACATACAGAAGAACCAATGCACATCAATGACTTTTATATTAGTAAAAATCTGAGGACCAAGATGGATTCTCATACTTACCATAGGGCTGACAGCAGGGTTAGAAAAAACCTTTAGTTGTCTCCTCACTAGTCAACCCACTAATAAATGTACTCTGGTTTACAAAGGGAGCCACACAAGAAAGAATGAATAGATATGACAGGATGATCAAATGAGACATTTTCCAACCCAGTTTTGGCCGAAGCTCCTGAGATCTAGAGCCAACAACAGAAGCCAAGTAAACTCACATTCTAAAAGCAATGTAAGGGTGATGTATGCAAAACCTGCAAAAGTGTGGACAAAATCCAGTTTAGCAAACTCTTGTCTGATTGAAAGTTAGGAAAAAGAGAATAAGAAAGAGAAAGAATTTCCATAAAGGAAGTTCTTCCAATTCTTTGTGGTCTCCCTTGATCTTGGGCAGTTGCTTTATCTTTGTTCTAAGTCAAGTGGGAAGGGCCTTCAAGGGACCAGCTTTAGGAGGTGGACACGTGTCCTCTGGGGGTTGGGGAGCAATGGAGCTTCTATGTGTCACTGTGGCTATAGGTCGGCTTTAAGGTGGCAGAGAGAGTGAGAGAACAAGAGTGAGAGTGGAAGTTAGAGCGAGAGGGAGAGAGAGACAGGGCTGCACTGGGAGCTAACTGTATTTGCAGCAACAGCAGAGCAAGGATGCATGAGTGTTTCTTGTGGACCAAATGTGGGCAACTGAGTATAGGAAGCCCAGTGCCATGTTGAATATTTTCCGAGAGGATGCTTGGGGAAGCAACATGACTCCCAACAGAGGGCTGGACAACTGGAAGCCCAGGGGCCAAGGAAAGAAGGCAGCTATAAGAGAGGTATTGCCTGTGTCAGAGAAGCTATGATCAGAGGGTCCCAGTGAGGGGTTTCCTCAAGGAAGTCCACAAGAGCATCCTAAAAAGGAAGAATTAGCAAGCTACACCCAGAAAGCACATTGATGGGCTGTACTTACGCCACTCAAGTAAGACTTCTTGTCCTACCCTGAGCAGATGACCAGCAAAGCAAGATGGAGGAGTAGGAAAGAAGCCTCCTGCCCTCTCTCTCCCACTCTGGGCTTTTGAGACTGAGGCAAGTCTGAGCTAGGGGGAGGAAATAACTTCACGTGGTTACAACACAGACCTGGCAATTTTAGTGCTTAGCTGAGATTCTTCTTATGCCTGACAGTGATTAGAGTCCTATTCTTATCTGAAAGTGGTTTTAAAATGATGGGACCTACCCGCAGATTCTACTCCAGTGTAGGGAGGAAATAATCCACAGAGCTGATAAGACAGCAGGGAAAGGAAAAAAAAAAGTATTTTCAGTTATCACCTTATCAGCTAAGACTATTCAATTACTGGCTACAAATAAAATCACTTCCACCAGTAGGAAGGGGAAAACTATTCAAAACACAGGCCTTCCTGTGAACACATTGGATAAGCCAGTGGAGGGAGGTCATTCATCAGTTTAGCACATTCAGCTGTTTCGACTGTTAAGCTGCCTCCACTAAAGACACGTGCCACTGTCTTTGGACACAATTCCTGATGGGGAGGCTTGGAGTCTATTAGAAAAGACAGGTGCTCTCCAGGTTGCCATCCTCCTGTTTGTGTTGACCAGTGATTCTAGTTTTCAAATGTCTTCATAAACATTAATTTCTTTTAACACTTCGATTTTGTAGAGACTCGAGTTGTGACTGCTACTTGCTTTGGCTGAGTGGCAATGAATATGTCATTTAATCTCCGCTGGACGTAGTTTTTAAATCCAAATAAGACTGGCAATGCAATCAAAGATACAATGAGGAATTTAAAAAAAAAATCAAAAGCTACAAAAATCAGATGGCCAGCATCGGTACCTCATGGAAATGACATCCACACGCCCCCTGCAGAAACTCCTTGTGTCGCCCCATTGTTATGGTGAATGTGTCAACCACTTCGTAGCCATATTTTTTTGCAGCATCCAGAATAACCAAATTTTCTTTCCATAAATTCTGAACTTCACTCTGTGTTGTAAAGGAGAATGAGATTTTTACTAAGAGGATTGTTTCATGATTTAATCACTTGTGTAAAATCATGTATATGTCATTTTTTTTTGCAGATTGGTCTCAATTGTGAGGTAAAGAATTAATTTCCCACGCATTTCTTAAATAAAGATGTGCTCTAATTTTTTTCAAAATATAAATATAAACATTTATGAATACACAAAACAGCCTTACATCAGTATTTATAGTGACACACAGTTTGGAACGTTCTTGTCTATGAAAAGTAGTTAGGTTTATTGGCCACAAAGAAACCTTGGAAGTATCTAAAATCCTCAATTTAAAAGCCAAGACTAAGAATCACAAATTCTGTCTCCATCTATTTGAACTCTTAATCATTTAGTCATTTGAATATTAATTAGTATCTATTTTGCGCTTACCTCTGCACTGAGGGACAACGGGAAAATAAGGAAAAATTGATCGTGGTACCTGCTCTTCAGACATTGCATTCAAATAGGAGAAACAGATATGTGAACACTTACTAAGTCCTTTATTGGAGGTAAATATTCCAGGCTGTGAGCCAGGAGAGAAAAAGGAATAGTTCTGCAGGGGCAGGGGGACGGCTGGACAGGGAGATTTCTAAAGGGGGTTCCTGGGCAGGGTGAGGGTTGCTGGTTGGGTGGGGCTGGGGAAACAGACGGGGAGTGTGCATCCAGGAAGCCCCGGAATTGAGCGAAGGCTCCAGCTGCTGCTTCTCTAAATCATATTCCTCCCTCCCTCCCCAGCCATGTCTGAGGCAATGATGGAGCTCGGCGAGAGTGCAGGTCCACTGCCGAGAAGAGGGTCTCCTCCACTAACTTACTCTGACTCCAGGATTCATCATCGGCTTGGCCAAGACTTTCTCAGACCGACCTGTGGTCTGAGACTCTTCCTATCTAGTCCATCCTTCTTCCACTCCCTTCATATCAGACACATTACAGCTAAACACAGTCCCCAACACACAGCAGACACACACAAAAATATCTGGTGCTAGACTGAGTGATATGCATTGGGCGTCGTGGTCTGAAACGCCTCCTGCCTGCTCCCGCATCCTTTCCTTGATTCTCAGGCATTCTTTCTAATAAATTCCCTTCAAGTAACCTCGTCATGGTGTTTGTCTCTTTGAGAACCCAAACGGACACAGGGAGGGAACTGCATGCCCCTTTCCTTTTCCAAAGAGCAAAAAAAAAAAAAAATTTTTTTTTTCATAATCCAGGTAAAAAAGTAAATAATCACTTGCATTTAAAAATCCAGCTGCCAGGTAAAAGAAGCAGTACCATGACACCTAACTTCCTGTCTTCCCCACTGTGTTTGCACACCTATTTTTATATGACGTGCAAAGATGAGTGTTTTCCCCCCAAATATAGTAGTGAATAGAAAAGGTTCATAAGAAGAAACCCAGAGGAAAAGAGAGAGATGGGACTTCAGTCTGTGCCAGCACCTGGGAAATGATACTCCAGGGGCTCAAGATTGTAGGCTTTTTCTTGTCCAGTTGCAAGTACCCTCTCAACGTTAAAGGGTCCAATTATAAAAGATAGAAGAAACTTTCCAGTAGGTGGTTGCTAGAGAAAGGTCAGTTCTCTGGGAAACAGACTCTGAACCGGCAGTTTGCATTCAACGGGGGAACAGAAGAGCGCCCTTGGGATCAACACTTGCACGGGAGCGAGGGAAGATGCACTGGGCAGAGAGAGACGTTGAATTGCAGCGTCCTTGCAACACAGGCTTCTGCTGATCCCACCAGGAGTGTTAGAGCTGGGATGGCCCTTCTGAGATGGGACAAATGAACGCAAGGGGGCTGAGACTTGGCTGGGTGTCTGTAGCCCAGGGCAGTTCCTACTGGGACTCAGGTCACAACCCCAGCAGCCCAGGGGAATGAGTGTCTCAGTCCCGAAGGGGCGATCTGGGAGCATCCAAATCCCACAAAATATCACTCACTCATTCATGCGTGAGGTGTTTTTTGAGAGTCTTCTGTGTGCTGAGAATTGTGTTTTGCATTTGGGGTCCCAGAGTGAGCAGTGCACAGCTCCCTCCCCATGCCGCTCTCACGGGGATTAGTCCAGCAGGGGAGACACAAAACCAAGGACTGAACCTGCCAAGTGACGTGAACAGGGACCCCAGACGCTGTTTCAGGAGCTCTTGGCAGGAGTAGCCAACTGAGTGCAGGGTGTCCATTAAGTCTTCCCAGAAGAAACTACATTTGAACTAACACTTGAAACGGTGCCTGGAAGTCATCCACGTGGTGGGAACGTGGGCTCCAAGAAGAGGGAACAGTGACTTCAAAGACCTGGAGGTGACTGAGAGCATGGCACACTCAGTGGTGGAGCGAGTGTGTGTGTGCATGTGTGGGTGTGTGTACACGTGTGTATATGCATTGGAAGCAAGTCTACCAAAGAAGGCAGAGGCCACGTCTTGAATGGCTGCAATGAGGGTGATGGTGAGTTCAGATTTCTTTTCTGCCTCCACTTGCTATTCCCCCTTTCTCTTCTGTTTTTGTTGGGGGGGGGGGAGGTAATCAGGTTTATTTATTTATCTTAATGGAGGTACTGGGGATTGAACCCAGGACCTCGTGCATGCTGAGCACATGCTCTACCACTGAGCTCTACCCTCCCCCTTCCCCCTTTCTCTTCTGTCGTTCTCCCTCCTCTCCCTCCCTCCTTTGGTCTTCACCCAGTCTGAAAAGACCGATGAGCACTGTCCAAGCCCTGGTGGCAGGTACAGTGGTTAACAGTAGCCGGAGAACCGTCTGCTGAGGTGAATTCATTCTAAATAGAAGCAGGCCTCTCAAGCACTCCAGCCCCTGCGAGACGCTACAATCACGGAAGTAAAGTGGAGCTACCAGCTGCTCAAGAAGGAAATGCAATCTTGACCTGCAGCCTTCAAATGCGATTACAGGACATTCAACTCATATCCTACAGAGAAGGTGAACAAAAGACCCCTCTTCTAATCCTCAACCGTCTCAAACCCTCAAACCCTCCGGCTACCCCAGCTGCTGAACACTTCAACTCACTTTAGATGAACGTAACCCCTTCCGACTCCCAGAGGCTGAATTCGGAAGTTTTCCTTGGGGCACTTTCTATCTGTTCTGCTTTTGCATCACAGATCTGGTGGCCAGGCAGGCGAAGTTTTGAGATGGAAGAGGAGGTCCCTGTAATCTGTGCTGGAGAAAGCCAGGAGCGCTCAGAATTGACACAGAAATAAATCTCCCTCGGTTTACATGTTAAATGGACAGCGTCTTGTCTCCCTGATTCCCAGTGCAACCTGAGCTCCCCTCAAGCGACCACACACAGACCGGGCTGCCTGTGAGCTCTCCTCGCTGAGCCAAGAGCAGCTGGTTCTCTTACCTACAGATGTTGTCCTTCCTTCCTTTTCAGAGACTTTTATTCAGAGTTGAGCTACCAATTTATTATCTTCTGTAAGAACTGGCCAGAGGCCTCTAACTCCTTTCATTTATGAATATCCAACCAGAGGGAAAACGAATGACACCGCTTCAGAGATGATTTTCCAGAGCAGTCAGTCAGAAATCATCCTCAAAAAGCCACCCTTTCCAAAGGGTGATTGATACTCACTGATACTGACAACTTCACGTGTGGCTTCAGCACGAGCCTTTACAGGTACACGAAACACTAGTGAGGTCAGGAGATACTTCAAGCATAACCCCTCTCATTTACCCCTCAGGTCTTTATCTTTTTCAGACTTTGACAGTCCCTTTCTTCCTTTATGAACTCAAAGCATTATTTACAGTGTATCGATGGGCTATGGTCTCCTTATTTCCAGGAATAATTATAACTGATTTGAAATCATAATCATTAAGTGTAATATCTTTGAATTTTTGTGAAGGTTGCTGAACATTTTGCAGTGCCTTTTGGGTCCTTTTTCAGACACCAGCAAGGACCCTTCTAGGAGCCATGAAGTTCACACAGCCTGGAGAGAATGGGCTTACCTGTGTTAAGAAATGCACTCCATCCACTGGCAGATGAAATCCAATTCCCAAAGTTTTGATGATCACAAGGATATTGAGTAAATCTTCCCTGTGAAATAATCGGAATTCTAAAGTCATAAACTTTGATTACATTTCTAGACTTTCATGTTTACATAAGCAAACGGAATGGAATTCTTTTAGAATGTGATCATTGGTACACAGGACGCAATTCTCATTTTACGAATTTGATGTATATTAGGTCTTTTTTTGTGGGGAGAGTTCTACGTGTCACTGGGCACATTTTCATCTGTAGTAAATGTACATTTGGGTGCTGACGGGTCAGCTTGTGATTGGACACAAAAGCATCTTGAAACATTTTAAACTGGACTTTAAGTACCAGCTTCTAAATTATAAGTCGCTCTTTAAATAAAATATTGATAAAGTTCAGTCACATCAAGAGTAACTTTTTTTTAAAACCTAGAATACCAATGACAGTTCTTGTTGCAGAAATTTACCTCTTCAAAACCTTATGAATAATTTGCAGGTGATTGGAATTAAGCCACTGAACACCACCAACGACCAACACAGTCTGGCTGGTATTCTCCAGGGGACGTGATCTGAAATCCAGAAAGAAATACAACACATGTTGCCTTGAAACAGATGGTAAACATTTTAGCAGCATTGCCTCACATTGCATTGAACCATATCTGGCATCCTGATCACAGGGACCTCCTTGTCATTTCCAACTCGTTTTCAGCCATATTACTTGGTATTTAAGCTTTTCAGCACATTTGATATAGAGTGAGCAATTATGACTGCTAGTAAAACATCAGTACCTTGTGGCATTGTTTCACTCAAAATAGTTCTATTGTACCTTTGCAAGAGATGTTCAAGTGCTTTTTCAAATGTCGGTCTCAATGAAGGGCTTATCCAGAACTGGGGATAGTAGGAGTAACTGATCAAAGTCTTCCCACCATTGACGTTGTGATAGAATTTAGTGCCATGCACCTTCTGCCATTCCTGCAACGTTTCATTCAATCTTTCGATCAGATAGTACATTATCCCTCTGTTGGTTGAATCTCCAATGAAAAGAATCTATAAGTTAAAAAAAATTTACTTTCAAATCTGATCCTTTCATGGTAGAGGAGACAATATAAAATAAGTAATTTGTTGAAAACTCAAAAAGCTACAAATTGAATTAAAAGACAGCACTTTAAACTGTTAGAAATGACATTAGTCATATTCTCCCCCAAACCCGTTCATTTTCCTTTTCTGTATTCCTAGTAATGACATCATCCCTGACCCACTAACTCATGTTCAAAGCTTTTTGCTTTCTTTATGCTATCTTCAATTTCTCTACCTGCCTTAAGCTCTTAACTTTCTCATCGAACCAGCTTAACAAGTTTTATTGATTCAAATAGGCATGAGGTATTCTAGTGCTGTAAGAATACTTAGATATTTTCCAATCCCTTTATTTCATAGGTAAGAAAACTGGGAATCACAGAAGTTAGCTAACTCAGTAGAGGTCAAGCCACTACTTGAAAGCAGAGTCACAGGACTAGAATCTGATTTTCTGAAGAGCAGTCTATGTCGCAGGGTGCATATCCCAGTGTCATTTGCCCTGGAAGTCTCTCACCATCACCTCCTTGCTATCCCACCGAAGGTCGACACTTGCCTGGGGGGCCTTCCTCTTGCACAATGGCTGTCCTCTAATTCATTCTACACACAGTAACACTGGGGGAAATTTCCAAAAGTCTCGTTCTAGTAATTTTACTTTCACGCTCAAAAACCTTATTCGCTCCCCGTATTCTACAAAATGAAGCCTAAACTCCTGAGGTTCAGTTAACATTTGCTGGATTTTTATTGCACATCAGGTTTTGCTGGGTGGAGATTTCACACAGGGTACTCACTTTCAATTTTCATAATCATGAGGTGTGAGTAATAATCTGTGTTTTACAGATGAGAAAATTTGAAGCTCAGGGAGACTGAGGTTATAAATCTAGTAAATGGAAAACACAGGACTCAAATCCAGGTCCTTTATCTCCAAGTGCAGGGTCAATGGCCCCATCCTCTCAACGCTTCCCCTCATGTATGCAGGTCAGATTCCTACTTTTTCATTGAACGTGATTTGCACTCAACAACATCTGTTTTCCCTTGTGCTGATCCATCTGCCTAGAAAGCGCCTCCCTCCGCAGCCCCACCTGTATAAATGCTACACAGCCTCCAGACTCGACATAAACGTCTTTCCCAGTGAGTCGTGTCCAACGCCCCAGCCCGAGTGACCTTCTCTGTCCTTTGTGATTTCATTATATATATTTTTTCCATTACTGATTTTATCAAAGACTACATGAAATTATGGCTATTTGTGTCTGTGTCTTTTGTCTCATATCATATCAAGAAGTATTTGAGGTCAGAGTCAAGGTTAATTTCTAAATTCTAATTTCCCCCACAGTACTCTTCATGCATTTTAAAAATATTTATTGAATTGAAAGTCAAAGGGACTTTTGTTAGAAACAATTCCTTTTAATGTCTTTGGATAAGGTTTAATTTGTTCTTCAGGTTTTTGTTTTCTCTCTCTCTCTTTCTGTTGAGATTTCTCTTTCCATTAGTCATGCACATACTTTCTTCTGATTTTAACAGCAGTCACGGCCATCATTTCTCAGGCACTACTGCATCTGTCCATCCACAGTGAATTTACTGAGACTCTGCAAAGCTTTACTCTTCCCACGATAAGTGTATTCACGTAGCTGTGAGAAGAAATCCTTCAGAATTCGCCTTCAGATCAAATATTGTTATTGTAAGTATCATCAGGCTCAACTGAATAACAGAAGATGTCAATGCCCCAGTCAAGTTCCATTTGGGGCCATAAAATCCAAGTACGAGAAAATGATTTGTGAAATCATTTGAAATTCTTCCTACCAGATTTGACCTGTAACTATTTCTGTTTGTTTTATTTCTGAGTTTTAAAAGTAAACTTTGAATAATTAGGAAGGCTCTTAATTTCAGAGTCTAGTAATTATGCAACCCCATTTATGTTAGCTTGCTAGGGCTGCCATGACAAAGTACCACAGACTGGGCGACTTAAACAACAGAAACAACAGAAATTTATTTTCTTGTGATTCTGGAGGCTAGACGTCCAAGATCAAGATACTGGCACGGTCGTTTTCTCCTGACGACATCTCTGCTTGACTTGTAGGCGGCTGTCTTCCCTGTGCCTCCACGTGGCCTTTCTTCTGTGTGTGTTTGAGTCCTAATGCCCTCTACTCATAAGGACATCAGTCACACTGGATTAGGGCCCACTCTAATGACCTTATTTTACCTTAATTACCTCTTTAAAGGCCCCATCTCCAAATATAGTCATATTCTGAGAGATTGGGAGTTAGGCCATGAACATATGAATTTGGTTGGGTAGGAATACAACTCAGCTCTTAAAACCAGTAAGGGACCTTTGAGATCCAGTTTTTGAAGTAAATTGCCACCACAGGCTTTTCTTACGGGTTCTTTTCATCTCAGCATCAGGATGCAATCCCTCCCAGTGTATCTCTGGGCAGCCAGCAGGATCAACCAGGTGTCTGTAACGTGGGCTACAGAGAGGGGCACAGAGGTTTAGGAAAATCCAAGTAGCTGTATGTAACCAAGAGAAAAATAAATTTCTAGATTTTCAGTCTTTTCTGTGGAGTTGTACAAAGATGCAGCCCACCCACGCATGGCAGAGGCAAAGGAGTTGTGTTTCAGAATTCTTAGGTGCTGTTATTTTAACTAGATGACCTAGACAAATTATGTGACCTCTTCAGGGGTTCGTTCCCCTATGTGTAAAATGGGGAAAGTCACAGCACCACCTTAGAGGACTTTAATGAGATTTAAAAGACTTCTCTGATTCCTGGCGCACAGCACACGACAAATGGGAGCTAGCGCGAAGGCACAGCAAAGGCAAGGGGCATTCTGAATGCCTCCAGTGTGCCCTGCAATGCATTCCTAGGCACTTTAAATTCATTAGCTCTTTCAGAGAAAATGTGGGCAAAGACAGGAAATATGTCTAAATCCCAGCAGCCTCTCTCGTGTCCTACCAACCCTGTACCAGACTCTCAGCAGCACCTGTAGGATTGCTGGTGAAACGGAGGCTGTGGGTCAAGGACTGGAAGAGAGACCATCACTGGGCAAACCAACAATCTCTGAAGGGTCCTTCACGTCCCCACTGCTGACCAGTGACTAACGAGAGCTACGGGGGTGGGAGAAGAAGGTGTCCTCACCACCATCTGCAAAACAAGTTCTTCTAAACTGCAAATATCTAGTAGCATTTTTTGAGTTTAGTAGACACTGCTCTGGGAAGACTGTGTTCTACAGAATGATTTTCTCCCAGTGCCTTTCTATTCACAAAAGATAGAAATGATAAACTATAACTGGAATGAAAATGCACTTGGGAATTTAAGAAGGCTTAGCTTGTTCTGTAGGTGAAGCAGTTTTGGGAAAAAATAATTGGTATTCCTAACTAAAAGATTTCTAGCTTCAAAATGTCAGCTTTTTTAAGTGTACGCACACAATTAAAAATGAAGACCAGGAATTAGACTGGTTCCTTTTTTTTAAATCATATGATTCATATTCAGTTTTTATATCTTTTAGGTCATTCAACTCGGTGAATTTTTAAAAAGGAAATTTGCAGATTATTATTTTAAAGGTCAACTTCTACCTTAAAAGGTTTAAATTACCATAAGAAATATTTATAACTAGCCCTACAATTTGTAAATAACTCTTCTTTCCTGTGAAAATTATTGCCTTATACTAGGCATGCACAGGTGTTGGTTGGAAGATGCAATCAAAGGGGAAAAAAAAGGTGATCACTAAGTACAAATAACCAGTAAGCAATTATAAAAATAATCAATTTTAGCAATAACACATTAAAATAACTATTTTTTCCCCAAAAAATATTTTTAAAGCTCCAATGATGAGTTCAGGGAAATGGGCCCTCTCTTATACTACTGTGTAAGCACCACAAGGGAGAGGTTTTTTTAATTTCTTTTTTTTTAACTGTTGGATTCCCAAGTATCCAGAATAGTGCCTGGTGTAAAATCAGTCCTGATTTGTTAAATGGATGAATGGAAACTTTGATGGTGTGTTTATAAACTGGCAGTTTTCTACTTCTAGGAAATATTTAAGGGTGCCTATGAAAAGACATTTTAAAAGGAAAATAAATACCTATCAAATTGGTTATATTAAGGTATACTCATACACTTGAATTCTTTTAATCTTTTAACAATGATATATTGTAATATGGATATATTGTGATGGGAACGTGTTAGCTAGCTTTTATAAAAAGCTGTTTACAGTGAGAATATACATAATTATTGCATTCCTGTAAAAGTAAATAAAGCCTGTGGATTCATAGAAAAGGCCCTGGAAAGTTAACTGGTAATTTTGAAGTAATGATGTCATGACAGTTTATCCTTTTTTTCTCATGTGTATTTTCTAAACAAACATACATTGGCTTTATATATTAATTTAAAAAAAAACCAAAAGCAGCAACAGCGGCAGCCATAATGATAAATCTGTTTGTTTAAAAACATTTTGAAAATTCACGTAAAAATAATCAGCTTAAATAAACTTATGTCTACGTTTATAGAACAATGGCCGAAGAGAATCAGGATTAAGCATTAATCCCATCACAGGAGTGATGTTAGTCGTATTTTTGGATCCCAGCTGCAGTTTTATTCCAAAGACTGAATTGCATTTTCCTATGCAGCATCTCTTTTCTGGTCCCGTGGTGCAGGGAACACTAGCTAAGTGTGGGCTCTATTAAGGTGGGCTCCGGAGAGGAGCAGAAACATCTGTGTCTGCATGTGTCATGAGCGGCTGGATCACAGCTCACCAGTGGGAGACAAAGATGTGTTTAGAAGAGTTTTGCATCTGTTCCAGTCCCAAAACTTGGCATGCAAAGTGTCACCAGAAAGTACATAAGGACTGGTGTTTTTTTCTGCTTTTTTTCACACCATCATGGACCTTGGGACCTAGAAGCACATCCCATTCTTAGGCTCTATTAAAGCTTGGGCTTATTTTAAAATAGTCTTATTTAAAAAAACATGAGATGGTTTAATTACCTTTTTTTTAATTTCTAATTTCTCGACACTATATGGTCCCTGTGTTAGATGGAACAGGCTAAGTGCTATTAGCAAACAGAGCCCCCAAATGTACAATGGCCTAAACACAAGTGAAGTTTATTTCTCCCTCAGGAAAACAGTCCAGGTGGTTCCCGGGGGTATGTGTGGGGGTGGGAGCAGGGAGGTCAGTCAGGGTCCCAGGATGGTAGACTGTGCCTTCTTCATGTATGGTTTCCAAGAACTCACCAGGCACTGCTATCTACCTGGGGGAAGGAGTAAAGAGCTGCCAGGTGTTCGAAGGGCCCACCCTGGGCACCGTGCACATCACTGCTGCTCACATCCCATTGTTTGGAACTCAGTCATATAGTCACACACTTAATTTCAATGGAGATGGAGAAATGTAGTCAAGCTCTGTGCCAGGAAGAGAAGGAAAGGAGTCTGAGGAACGCTTAGCTAGTCTTTACCACATTCTCCTACATGTTAAGTCTTTCTGGAAAAAAAAAAAAAAAAACTAAACCCTAAATTCATATTTTCCACCTGTGAATTATCAAAAGTATGAAGTATATGAAAGGCTAAATTTATCATCCACATGAGGCCTAAAAAGGCTTCTATTCTTAGGGAAATTGGTTCCCTGGGACAAATAATAGCAAGAAGTATCATTTATTAGTGAAAATGCAACAAAGATTTTGGGAATGTTTCATTGAAATACACAATTAAACAATTTTCATTCCATTTTATTTCATCATGAATAAAGGGAACGAGCAATGATGACACCTAAACATGCACGTGCTTTACTCCTTTACCTCCTTTTGCAAAGTCACCAAAAGTAAGAAGGACAGAGTTAGCAGAGCAAATCATAAAGCAACGAAGAGAAACACTGGTGGCTATCTGAGTTGAGTCAACACAAAGGCAGCTTGTTAGTGTCTCAGATTCTTCTGATCTGTTGAAGCTGGGAAAGAACTGAGTATTTGTAGAATCAGTAGATAATAAAAAAAAAAAACAACCCTTGATTTAGAATAATTTCCCATCTTTCTCTCTTTTCTCCTGCATAGGTTCTGCCTTCAATATTCACATAAGTGGGATATGTCTTCAGAACCAGCAAAGTGCATGTAGATGTCAACACAAGACTCAGTCAGCTAACAGGAACCCACTGGGACCTTCCAAGAGGGGTGGTTATATGGGAATGCAATAGGAGCTTTCATGACGGTAATAAAGGAAACGAAAGTGAGATGAGGAGGAGTCTTTTTCATTCCCTCCAGTCCACGATCAAGCATAGCCCATATGTTTAAAAAGCTCCGCAGTGATTCTGATGACCCCATGGTTGAGCACCAGTGTTCGCATTAGATACATGCCCGTTTCTAAGTGAGGTAGGGGTGATTCAGCTCTAAGATGAAGCTGAGACTGACCCGATGGCTAATGACACTTAAGGCATGATGAAAATCTAACTCAACAAAGCATCTCTCCGTGAAATGTAACATGATTGCAATGACTGTTTTTCAACGATGCATTTTAATTAAACTGGTTATAGATGACCAACCAAATTGCTCTTTGGAGTCAAGAACGAAATGAAAACTGACATTCTCAAACATAGGAAATTTGGCAAAGAAAGGAAACAAACAACTGAACAATATCACCTAGACACAGATCTTCTAGCTGCTTAGAACAAAGTATTTATCTCTATTGCTCCTCCCTCTGGATTGTGGACATGATGTGCAAGCCATCCTTTCCTGGTCAAAGTGAGGCACACTCCTTTCCTTCTGTTCACCTCTTTTTTATTGAAACTCTCAAGCAACAATGAATTGCATAAGCATAATGGAATTCACATATCAGTCAGAACATATTATTATAAACTGGGCGTACTTCAAATATGTAAACACCTTTAAGTCCAAGATACTACTTAACTTGCAAATGTCACTGAGAAATTCAAGTTACATTTCCTGTTTTCACAGCTGAGTTTAAATACTTTCAGTAAATACTGCCTTTTTATATTTCCCTTTCTTAATTGCACTCTTCTCTCGGATATTTTATGACTGGTTTAAATTCTGAACTGCGTTTTCAGCTGACAAACAAAATAAAAGCCTGTTTCACTCGGTTTGGTCAGGCCCCTAAGTTTTTTCCGTTGTAAACTTCATTATCCTACTTCTAAACTATTTCCCATGTATTTCTCACTGTGATTTCAGAGTTACGCTCTGATAAATTTTTATAAATGTTCCATTCAAAGTTGATTAAGTAAGAGTCATGTATCTAGAGACATGTGTCAGAGTATAACTGAAAACACAGCTTGTCCTTTTAAAATGAATTTTGCTCTGATTCAACACAATCGTACATCACAAAACCCATACATATCTACAAAAACCTACAAATGAAGTAACTCATATTTGGATGAATTTAGAGTTTAAAAGCAGTCTCACATATAACCGCCCTCCAGACACGAACAAGTATGCCATACAAACCAATACAAGCGCTCCGAGGAGAAACCCTGTACCATTTTTCCTCAGAGATCAGCCTCCTGTTCACTGAAGTACAAGCAAATGACCGAAGTAGGAAAAGTTCAGTCCTGCTTACACGCCATTGAGTTCAGTGACATTCCTGGTCAGTTAGCAGAAACTTGAACCCCTTTTTAAATCTCAACTGATTTGTGTCTTGTTCCCTCCCCACAGGGGGCGCCTGCATTTCCAAGTATAATCTTCCATTCATCAATGTAAAACGGTAGTAAAAAGATGTAAAAGGTCGTGATAACCACACAAGCACATTCAACAGAGAGAAATGACTACTTGGAGATTCTAAAGAAAGCAGAATGTCGTTTGAAGTCCGGACTTCCTAATAATTCTCACTGGCCCAGTCAAATTCTGTTGCCTTTAATTTGATTCTTTGGAGAAAGATAACTCAGTTTAATGCATTCCCTTAAAAGCTGCCTTGATTAGGATTTAAAATAAAGTTCTGTTTTTGTTTGTTTGTTTGTTTTTTTGTAGCACAACATATTTCACTACTATTCATGGTAACAGAGACAGCTAGACTCCAAAAACGAAGTATTGTAAGTTGAACTTGCAGGAAATGTGAGAGACTCTTCATTTCCCTGCATTTCGATTTACGAAAGGCTTCAAAGAAGCACTCTACTTGCGGATAGCGGGGCAAATCTGAATTTAGAAAAGCTCCCTTCACACTTCGCCAGCCATAATTTACTACCTGAACTGGCTTTGTGGCCGGGTGACCTGGGCATTCATACAGGGTCTGGGTGGAGAAGGATCCTGTGCTTCATTTACTGCTCTGCTTTGGCCTCAAAATTCTTAATAATTAGTGAACACAGGGTCCTGCCCTTTCATTTTGCCCTGGGCCAGGCAGAATATATAGCCAATTCTGTCACCACCCCACTCCTCCCCCACGTGCCCCCCCCCCCACTTATGTCGTCACTCTGAAGGGCCTGTAACTCCCAGGATTTTCCGTGTATGTAAGCATATACGTGTTAGGTTTTACGTCGATGGGATTAATCTATACATACGCTTTACTTTCTTTGCCTCCTCAGCGTTGCATGATGGAATTTTTCCATTGAACAGCCTCCGCCTCCCCAGCACCCATACCCATGTCCTTGTCCCCCTAGGCAGTCTCCATACTGCTGCACAATGGTTTTTCTAATTCTGGTTGTGCCGCTCCCCTGCTAAAAATGCACAATGCTTCCCTGTGGTGTACAGAACAAATCAGCATCCTGGTAAACAAAACAGACTCTCCAGGACCATTGCCAATGTGCTGGCAGATCTGAGTTTCTGAGCCTGCAGGTCGGAAGGATGCTTCTGGACCAAAAGAGTCACTAAGAGAAGCCCTCCCTGCCTAGCAGCCAGCTGGCTGGTCTCTGCTGGGATCACCTGATCTGAACACAGGCTTTTATTTTCAGACTTTGTTAACATCATCTCTCTAACAGGCAGGAAGACAGGATCGTCCCTTTCTTTTACCATTGCTTTGTAGAGTTGCTAATAGTTGAAATGGACAATGACAGTACGGTGGACTTCATGGTGTCCTCCCGAAATTCACATGTTGAAACTCTAACCCTCCATGTGACAGTATTAAGAGGTGGAGCTTTTAGGTTCAGATGAGGTCATGAGGGTGGTGGCCCCATGATGGGATTAATGTCTTTATAAGAAGAAGAGATCAGAGCTCTCTCTTTCTCTCTCTCTTTGTCTCTGTCTCTCTCTCTGCCTTATGAGGACACAGAAAAAAGGCAGCCAACCAAAGCCAGGAAGAGGGCTCTCACCAGTATCCAACCGTGCTGGTACCCTGATCCTGGACTTCTCAGCCTCCAGAACCATAAGAAATAAATATCTCTTTGAGCCATCCAGTCTATGGTATTTTCAGGCTGACAGGAAGGAAGGCTTTTAGGTTTCAACGAAGTTGACTAACCCACAGCATCAGATTAGGTCAGGTAGATTTATTCTTATTCTGCAGGTGAAGACAATGAGCCTGAGAAACAGTGTGTCTGTCCAAAGCCGTGGAACTGAGTGATGAACTTCAACATCTACTGACTTTCAGGTTAATAGACAGGGACACCTTGGAATTTTCCTGAACACGTTAAATTCTGAGGTCAGAACGATATTCTGAAAGAGCTTGGAGAAGTCTGACTTACTAATGGCACTACTTCCACTGCTTCCAGTCCTACATTTCTAGAATATTAAGGCTGAGTTGTCCAAATTGGTGGTTACAAATGTCTGAGTAACAGTCACTCACAGGCATGTGTGATAACAGGTGAACTTCTCGATCTTTCTGACCTTTACTATTCTTGAGTAGAAAACAGACATAAGAATATTTACCTCACAGGCTTGTGACTAGGAATAAACAAGATTTCAATGTATTTATTTACTCGGCAAATATTTACTAAATGACTATGAGGTGTCAAATATCGTTCTAAGCAGGGAGATTACGGCAGGGAATCAAACACATTACCTGCCCTCCTGTAGCCGACAGTCTGGTAGAATTTAAGGTATAAAAAAGTAAGCCACACAGTTCTTTGCATAGAATCAATGCTCAGTTAATAACACTGATGGCAACAGAAGTTTCTAGAAGTTTGTTTTCTTCCCTTCCCTTTTTTGAAACTAATATGGCTGCTCTATCTTCAGAGATCTGAGTCATGAACGTTGGGGTGTTTACACTGGAATCTCCATGAAGAAGATTGTCCAATCCTGTGCCTTGCGTCTCCCCCCATCATTCTTCTTAAATCATTTACTAGTAGAAAATCTGATCATAGGTCTAATCTGAAAAATCAACATACATTCAGCCCAGTGGTCTCTGGGAATCCACAGAACTTCTTAAAAAAAAAATTATTATTATTTTTTTGAAATCAGTCTTGCCTGTATGGGAGAGCTTACAAACAGCCTGTAAGGAAATGGCCAGCTAATAAAGAGTACTTTCAAAATCTGGATAAGGATTACTTACTCTGTGTTAACCAAGCATCTCAGTCTATGCGCCCAGTTCGCATGTCCACGAGCTCTGCCGGGATCTACCCAGTCAGAGCGCGCCTAGCAAGGAGACACTGTATGTCCAAGAAATCAGCTTAGAAGCTGCACTAAAGGAAAAGCAGCCTAGCGAGGTCCACGTGAGACCTGCCCGGGGAACGTGAGAGAAGATCAGGATGGTTAGTGTGTAGAAACAACGCCATGCAAGGGGAAAGCTGGAACGAAGTCTCACATGCAGGAACATTCCATTGCCCATGCGAGCTACGGGTGTCTGTTTTAACTGAAGGGCTTGCTGGAGCTGCCGTGGCCGAGGCCAGCTGCTCTGCACCGCCAACTGTCAGCTGAAGTGGCCAGCTCTCACCCGCGTGTGCTGAGAAAACCAGCGTGCAAGTGGGTCAGCACGGGACACGATCTTAATCTTCTCAATCTGTCAAGCAGACTTGTTGGAAAATAACTGAGCATTCTGAGCAAGAGTTGTGAAGGTTGCGCTATGATAACACGGTGCAAAAGCCCAAATGCATGCAGTTAGCTGTCCTCTGCAGAAGGAGCGAGCAGGGGTGGGTCTAGTAGATACAACTGCATGGCTCTTGGGGCTGCAGGTGGCGTAAATTCAAGGTCTCCCCTGTGGGAGCCGGAACCTACCTTCCTCCCTCCCAGGCACTGCTGGAGCTGAGGCTTAGTTAAGACACCATATTGGCAGTTGTGGGGCTGCCATGTTATTTCTCTCCAGTCACAGGTCCTGTTGTCTGAACAGCTAAGGCAAGGCACGATCCACTGGCCTGGAAGAGACAGCCAGACGTTGTTGGTTCCATTTTTACTGGTGAAATTACAGTAACTCGAGAATTCAGAGTGGCACACCATTTCAGAAATCACGCTGAGAAGATCTGCTCTTGTATAAATCCAGTGGAACAGTACATGGCTTCCTGCCAATCAAATACTCACACCACGTAGTAATTAATGTTCTGAAATAACACAGTTCACGCTGAAATCAAGTATGAGTTCTGTTCCGTGGAAACACATGCTCATGAAAAATCAAGGTGATTGGGTGCTATCCAAATATTATTTTTTTTCAAACAGTACACAGTACATTAGACACTTAATAGGACCAAAGTACACAGGGAGCCACTGGTGCTGAGGTAGGTGGCCACAAATATTTATTAGATTAATACATACTTAGGTTGCTGGTCAAATGATCGCTATATTCTCTGCTTTTAAGAGAGTCAAGAGATAAGACAATGGCTTTCCTATACTGATAATTTATTATTTTGAAGACTAGCGATCGTTCCTTAATTTGATCAGTTGGCCTTTTTGCCAGGTATCTCTCCATCTCTTTCTAGCTCTGTCGCCTTAATTGCTTCATCTGTTAGGTGAGATGTGTACTGTTCTCCTCACGTGACTGGTGTGAGGATTTCATGGGACAACGTGCTTTTAAAGGACCCAGCACAGTCACAATGTCATACTGACCCTCATTATCAGCAGATTTCAGGCCTAAAGTAGGTCACAAGCTTTAGGAAATATTTATAAGACAAATGAATAATCTCAGAAAGCTGTGTTCAAGATCTTTCTTATTTTATGGATAAGTAACATATACTCAAAACACTGAAACTTTTAGTGTGAGTGGACACGTTAATAATTTATTGGAAAAAAAATCAAGAGATGATTTTTGATTTTTGTTTATCCGTTGTCCATCTTTTCAGAAATGGCGTGTGAACCAGCATATTAAATACGGGGTGGTTATTCGTCTCCTTCGTGGAGAATGCCCTGATGTCTTCAATGACCATCTGCTCTACCCAAAAGGCCTCAGTGATGTCACCGCTTTATGCTTTTCTTCAAAATACTGAGGAGCTAAATATCCCCAGCTACTTTTTGAGTTAGAAAGAAAAGTTCCAAATGAGTTTATCCATTCTGGCTTTGATTTGTGATCCAGGGCTTGTAATCAATAATCCACCTTGTTCACCTGTTTGGGTCCTAATATTATTTGATTTTGACACGGCCTTAAGTTTAACTTTTGTTGATGAATTTCTCAACAAACCCTCCTTCTGGAAGAGTCTTCATAGAGATTTTGTGGGCACAGAGAATCCTCTGGATGCCGCTGGAAGAGGCCTGAGATCTCCGCCTTTCCATCCTCTTCTTTTCCAGTGAGGAAAACTGAGGCCCAAGGTGTTAAATGATGGAAGTGGGGTCATGCCATTAAGAACAGGGCTGGACCAGAATCGCGGTCTCAGAGTCTCCGATTTGCTGATCTTTTACCATGTTAAGTTAGGTCATCACAAATCATCGGTTGAAAATGCAATATGGCCCCAGCAGTCTCTCTGGTAGTGGTGACAGAAAAGCCCGCAAACAGTTGTCATAATAAACACATCTTTTTTTTACTAGCTGAATTTATTTAGTGGGTTTATGTATTCAGAGACTAGGTTTAAAAAAAGATTATTGCTTTTCTTTTTAATAAGATGGTGGTATGTTGGGGACATAAATGTGTTTCTGCCAATGAGATATTATTTAATAATATTTTGAAGGGCTCAGTTTTCCTCAGATCCTTGAGTATCTAGCAGCATGTACATCCCCTCCCCAAACACTCTCTTCCCCCATAACCTAGCTAAGGCTGAGGAAAAAAGTGGCCAACTGCATGCACAAAGATACAAATATGGGTACCATTAGTTTGTGGGCATAAAATCACAGGCACATAAAAAAAAGATGCCCAACTGGGTGTCTGAAAACTTAGCCCCAATGGTTCATCACACTATATATTCATAGTCATAACTCTTTGCATTTTTGTATTGGTTAACAATGCCTTTTTATTGTGAGTTAGTAATACTGCTTGAAATGGACATCTGTGTAACATCTGCAAGACTGGGGTTTCTTGACATTTTAAATGACACCAGCTCAACAAAAATTGTCAAAAAGAAGGACATAAATTCTATGCTATATATTTAAACAATGAATGAATCAAAGCTGTGATTTCTGAAATAAAGTATGACATATGTTTTAGGGAATAACATTTTGAGAAATGAAACTGCCTTTGGGGAGAAGTTACTCGATTTATCATTATAGCTTTATATTTCATGCAAGTTAGATTTCAGCTATTTAAGTGAATCAGACTGGGTGATATAATGGAGAAAAGAAATTCAACTCTGTGATTTAGGGCCATGATGAGGTGTAAAATCATATAAATGATAGCACTAATTCCTGATTCTATAATGCTATAAAATAAAACCAGTTTTACTTAGGAAGAAAAAATCCAGCTATATTTTCAATATTAGAAGTATTAGAGTGTAAGTTGCCATATTTCCTTCCCAAAAAAGATAAGATAAAAGCTTTTGTTTGTATGTCGTAAAACGCAATCTGAACTATTTTCTTTAAAGGTAATTCTCATTCAGTGATTATTGCATAGATTTCTTCTTTCTGCAATTTAGAAGAATCATTTTTTCTTTTCTGAGCAACAGATTTTTATTCTTAGGTTGTGTCTTACAGTTAAATTATTTTCTAAAGGCTAGAAATCAACTAAATTAAAAAAAATCACTCAAAAATTATATTAGCTAGTGTTATTGAAGAAGCATTATGACCATTATTAAGGTTGGCAAGGATCCATTTCTGCCAAACAATTGTAATATGTTGTAAAAATAAGATTTTGGAACCATTCTATGGCCTTAAAAGCTACAGCCAGAGCATCGAAATAAATCTGCTTCCGGTGTCATCTAGCATGACAGCTTCTTTCAACAGGAGTCCTACCACCAAAGAAGGAAATGATCTCCGACAGAAAAAAAAAAAAATCAAAATCCATTCTTGCAAACTTCTGTCCCTGATCTCACTCATTTACTTTGAATCTTTAGGTGTCCAGGACCTCAAGGGTGGAGCAGTTATCCCTGGTTGATTGTACCCTGCTGCTCACAGTCATCTGTGAGAGAGAGGAGGGCCTAGACCTTGGTTTTAGTTCAACAACAATTTTTTAAATCGTATCTTAGACATTGGAAGATGAATAAGAGACGATCTCTGCTCTGGACACACTGTAATCCACGGCAGCCATCAGCACAGGCTTACTGCTGATAAGCCTCTGACAAAGTAATACACGTGCCCTGCATTACATGTATCTATACCCCTATATGCATATATTACATCCATTACAAAACATAAAAATAAGCATAATTAGGTAAAAGTAAATGTACGTATATGTTTATCTTTACTGCCTTCATCCCTGTGGATTGGCCCATGCCACTCCCTCCCCTACTAGGGGTTACTTTGCTTTGAAGGCTACTGATTAGAAAAAGAGAGAGAGAGACATGT
Source organism: Camelus ferus (assembly GCF_009834535.1). Lineage (NCBI taxonomy): Eukaryota > Metazoa > Chordata > Mammalia > Artiodactyla > Camelidae > Camelus > Camelus ferus. Next base: position 26,431,769 of record NC_045702.1, read on the forward strand.
AAATTAGACAACTGAAGCATAATGAGTTAAGTGCTATTTGTAGACATGTGCTCAAGATATTCTGGGTGCAGAGAAGAGAAGCTAATATGGGGGCTGGGTAGTAAAGAAAGACTTCCTGGAGAGGAAGATACCATCAGGAGGAGTCAGGTCAAGATGGGAAGAAGATTCTTAGGAGCAGGAAACAGCCTGGACAAGAGCCTGGAGCCCTGAAGCAGGTATCGGCATGAAGGGAGGCCAAGAGGCTGGGAGGAGCTGGGAGAGACAGGAAGGGCCAGATGATTGTCAGGTGAAGGAGCATGGGCTTGACTGGGGAGCCAATGCTGGGGGCTTCTTTAAAGAGGCCTAACTGCTCAAGTTATCAGAAGGCTCCTGTTCTATGGTGGCCTCTCCTGTAAGGACCAGACATGGAGACAAATTCATAACAGGGGCCTGGCATAAGTTACTGCAAATTTAACAGATAGAAGAAGCTTCCACTTTTTCAGGAATCTTGGTAATGCATCTTCAACTTTTTGTTGAAGAACTTTCGACTTGGTTCAGTAGGAGGAATAGAATTAAGTTGTATCATGATTCTCATAAATTGTCCTCTGATTAAAAAAAAATACCTAGACACTTTGGTGTCTCCTTTGTATATGAGCATATGTCTCATTTAGCCAAGAATCATAAATCATACCACCTGACATGCTATAATGGGTAAATCCCTCCCTGTGCACTGACTGTAATTTATTATTTAGGGCACATGTTCAAGAACAGGGAAATGCCCACGTCTGTTAACTGTTCATGCCAAATTGCAATCTGTCCTGCCCAGTTGTGAAACTCATTTCCCGTTCAAGCTGGGGTGTGAAGTTTATGGCAAGGGTAGAGAAGCTCCTGTGTGTTTTTTCAGACTTTTTAGATGGAGACTTGAGGTCAGGAGGCTGGAGTGGTAACCAGGAATCTCAGAGAAGATGCTCTCTGCTTCTCTTATTTCCTTGGAGGCATTCTTAGTCCCAGCTTTACTTTAACCCGCCCTGGTCCTCACTGAGAGAGGCGTGCTGGGGCAGGGGGGCCGCAGGGGACGTGGACAGTGGCACCAAAGGGTCTCACTCCTGGTCTGCCCTAGGCGTAGGCAGGACTGAACATGGTAATTTGAACCTGACATCACAATTCTCCTGCCTCTCTTCATGCTCAATATATGGGAGACGTTAGTGACCATAACCAAAGTTTTTTGGTTTTGTTTTTAAATAAAAGAAATGATTTAAAACTGAACTTGCATCCTTTGCAGTTCGTTGAGTTCTCAAGGTCAACTTATTTTGTACCCACGTGGGAGAAACTAGAGTGCTCTGTAAAGTGGTGCAGTGTGAAAAACTCAGACTCCCTGTCCTCAGGCAGCCGGCAGCCTGGGAAGACTGACATCAAACAATTAATTACACATTTAATCGTTTAAACAATTGGGGAAACTGCCATGGGAGAAAAACACTAGGTGCTATGATAATATATAATAAGGAAAACAAGTCAGAAGCTCAAGGAAGGCTCTGTGGCACAAGTGACAACTTGGCTGAGACCTGTAGGTGAGTATACATTAACCAGGCGAAGAGCAGAGGGTGAAAAGAAAAGCAGCTGATAAATCAAAATGTTTCACACATTAAGTAACGCATTTACATTAATTACATGTGTTGCCATTTATACTAATGAAAAAGTATCATACAACCCCAATTTTATGTACAAGGATAGTTTAGATAAGCATCTACTACTTATCTATATTAAGAGATTTTTAAAACATAGAAGTGATATCCAACATAACAGTCACCTTTTGTGTCCCCAGATGGACAAGTCTTCAGCTCGGGCTGTGAAATGGCTTCAATGTAGTCAGAGGAAACGGGCTGTAACCCACAGGCTTCCTCTGGTTGAATCAGCAAACCACAATCCTGCATTAAAATGATAAAAATTAGCTGTCACAGTAATTAACCTGTAATAATAAAATCTAAATAATAAGACTTTCTGTGCCGGGGGGAGGGTATAGCTCAAGTGGTAGAGTGCGTGCTTAGCGTGCACAAGATCCTGGGTTCAATCCCCAGTACCTCCTATAAAAACAACAAACAAACAAACAAACAAACCCAATTACCACACCCCCAAATAAATAAAGAAATAAATAAAGACTTTCTGTGCCAAGTAACCTTTATGGATAAAAGGGAGCAATTCTTGTTTACCCTTCTCTTGATATTGATTCATTAATAGTTGTTTTTGCTACAAGTAGCTATTTCCACTAGGGGATTAATATAAATTCTAGAAATGGAATCAAATACAGATATTTTATCCAAAACATCTTCACATATTTATGAAAGGAGCTAACATCTCACTGCAATGAAACTCATTACAGAGACATGTTCTGTACTAAGCAATGCCTTCCACAGTCTACAGAAGCACTGGAGAGCAGCATTTCATTGGCTCGGAAATCTCTCCTCTGTTCCAGCAGGTCGGACCACTCTCATTTCCTCTTAGCATGTTCTGCAAAGCTAGTGGTACCTGTACCTGCCTTGTGTCCCTCTATCCGGCCTCAACTGTGTTCTCTCAGTCTACCACAATAAAGGGCAGGTGAAAATGCTATGATGTCTGTCAGGAATGCTTTCTCCCCAATTTTGCACAGAGAGCATCTTCTGTGTTTTAAGTCTCTGGAAACGGTAGCACAATTATGTATCAGCACCATTTGTTTCCTTCATACTCTGCACCTCTTGGGAATTACATTGTCCTTTGTGCCTTTTCCACCAGACCGAATACTCCATGAGAACAAATAATTATTTCACTCACGTGTATACCCAGTCTCTAGCGTATAGCAGACAACAATAAATGTTTGCTGAATGTGTAAAAGGTTAGAGTTAATTGCCCCCCTTTATAGATCATAAATTCTCAGTAACGGAGAGAAATAATTGGTTTGACCTCTTGTTCACTCCGTATCTCTACCTCTAATGAGCAATTTCTGGTCACCTTCCCTCGCACTTCCCTCGTACTTAGTGTGCGGACTTTTTGAAATTCTGATTCAGTATATGTATTTTCATTTTTTAATTCATGACAGAAATTGAAGTTTAGGAAACTGATTAAAGGTTAGAATTGTGATCTGTATTCAAATGTTCATTACAGCATAACAATGAAAAATAACAAAGTTCATAATGATAGGAGAAGATTTAGTCTGAATAAACATCTATAAATGACATATATTAATGTGCGTGTGTGATATCTATTTATCCATCTATCTATCCATTTGTTTTTGGTGGAGAGTAAACCTTTTATTCAAGGCCAAGAAAATGGCATTATGTATCTATCAGACTGAAAAAAAATCTTTATATCAAATGTTCGGGAGGGCAGGGAGGCATAATTACCATTATATACTGCTGATAAAGAGTGCAAACTAGTTCAGCTACTTTGGAAGACAGTTTATACTAAAATTAAAAGTTCACAGAATCCATAGCCCCAAAGTGAGACTTCTTAGAGTCTGCTCCAGAGAAACCTTCATGCAGTACATAAAGAACATGTGTAAGGAGAGATCTAAATGGACGGAGAAAGATTTCTAAGACATATAATTAAGAAAACTGAAGACCTTGTTTGGTTCCAGAATGATACATTTCACATGAAACACACTGTGAGCATGCCACAAAGTCACCTAAATTCAGGTACCTGGGACTGAGATGTGTTCAATTTATTAATACGGCAAATAATGTTGGAACACTTTAAGAAGTCTGGATTTTAATAAATCTTTGCCTAAAAATGACTGGGGTCTCTTTGGGGTGTGTGTGTGTATAATCCTGTCTTAATGTTCATCAGGAAGACATTAGAAAGGGAGTCTAGATCCCAGCTGCCGAAGTCCCAGCTGGTCTCCCTGTCGAAGCCTGACGTGCCACTGGCCATGTCCATCAATCAGGAAGATGCACTGTTAGGTGTGCTGATGGCTCGTCCTCTGGGGAACCAAACTCAGTCTCTGAGCCCTACACCTGTGGGCTATTTCAGACATGTCAGTCACAGGTGGCCTTTCTGAGGAGACGACATCTGAACTGAAGACTGTGAAACACGGGGGGAATGAGAATTCCAAAAAGAAGGAATCGCATGTCAAAGGTCATGAGGTGGGAAAAGTATTTATCTGACATCTTAAGCAAAAATAGAAGAATCAAGTTATTAAAAAAAACTGATATGCTGACAATCCATATTTAATAATCAACTCATGGAATCTGTTCTTGAAATAGGCCCTCCAAGGTGATCTGCTACACACTCCTACTGAGAGGAAGATGACCATTCATAATGTGGTCCTGAGCAATCCCAGACGCAGCGTTCCAGTGGAAAGGGGGTTGATTTAATACCTAGAACCCACAAGTGCCTTACTGAGAAGGCCTGTCCCTGACCTCCAGCGACTAGCCTAGCTCATTATCAGAAATTCCTTCTTAATCCTGAACTGAAATCTACATCTCATTTATTTGAATTGTCCTCTCGGGTGCAGCTTAGAAGTTTACTGTAATAATACAGAAGCATGTTCTGATCTGACTGGCAATAGAGCATGGTAATATTGTTAAATGTTCAGTGTTTGCACTTACTGACTACTCGAGATCCCACATGTAAGCCGATGATAATAAATATAAAGCAGAACAGAGAAAAGCATAGTGTAAGTGGGCGCCAGACAGGGTGCCCACTCCTGCTGCCCGGAACCTTGACCTTGTCTTTGTGTTTGAATCATCTGCCAGCATGGCGCTCCCTCTGCCTCTGATGGAGGTTCCTGCAGGCACCTGCTCTTCCAGAGTCAGCAGGGCAGCTCCGTGGTACTAACCAAACAGCCGTGACTCTAGTAAATCCCAACACAGGATGGGAATCAAAGGGCTACTGCAGAGGGGAAAGGAACACTTTGTGGGAGAGAGACATTGGAATTTCAGGTAGAGACATTTGAAGTCACACCCTCCTCTCTGTAGTTTAGGTCAAAGAATGTTCTGCTGTAGTCTGTGCTGCCTTTTGAAGTGCCCCTTAGCAGTTCATCTCTGTTTGCAGTTTGTGTAGTGTAACCCTTACATTCAAATCTTCACTATTTTGGGACCCAGGGCAGCCCCTCCTCACCCTCCATGCCCCAGAGTGGATATTAATTATTTTCTAGCTGCAGCCAAACAATACGACCCTTAAAGTTGAATGAAACAAGCCACATGGCCAAATCCAGACCAATGTCCAGAGACTGGCTGACCGAGTTGAGGGAATTAGGGGAAGAAAAGGTGGTATCAGTAAGGCTTGGGGGGTGCAGGGGGTTGTACACATTTTATGGAATAAGAGAACAGGGGAATGCATTGAAAAAGCACCACTGTGTTAGGATTTGCACTCATGAATTTCAGTTCCAACTGTGCCATGTGTGCTACTGAGTAAGTCACTTGACCTAGTTTTCTCAATATAAAATGGTGAAAAATGGAGAGAGGATATCACAGCAGATGACTTGAGGTGCCTACACAACACTCATTCTCCCTTCTTCCTCTCTAGCAGAAGACTTTTGTTTTGTTGGGAGTACCAATGTGTCTAGCATTAAAAGAAATCAAAGAAACCTCTCTTTCCCAGTCTCCTTTGTAGTTAGACATGGGCAGGTGACACACTTCCAGCCAGAAAAATGTAAGTGGAAATCAGCTCTGAATTTTTGGGAAAGTTTTCCTTCCCTGATGCCACATTTTCTTTGTCACTCTGTTCCCTCTTTCTGCTTGGAATGTGGGTGTGAGCCTGAGGGAGGAGCAGCCATGTTGTGACATGAGGCAACCATGAGCGGAAAGACAGAAAGAACAGGACACAGAAGATGCTGCAGACCACCACCCCTCCTTTGGGCTGCCCACCTCTCCTCGTCTTGCAATGGAAGAAAAACAAACATCTGCTTGGTCAAACCACGATGGAAATGTAACATCCAGCCAGGCTTCTCTCTTCCTTAAGAGTCTGTGAAAGCTAGTCTCAGCCCATATGAATCTTTGAGTATCCCTTTAGATCTTAAAAGTGATAAACCCCACTAATAAAAAAAAATTAAACAATTTTTGAAAGGGAAAAACTCATTAGCCTCCTTCATGTCTTTCTTCCCTGGTGTGATTAATAATTTGGCCAGGTTCAGGCATATTCAAGAAAATGAGTAACAGCTCCTCTGGTCTTACATGATCTCTTGGAGACTTTGAGTCTAGTTATGCAGAAAAGGTAATATTTAGCAGAGTTGCTTAAAATGACATTAACCCCAGAAAGTTCCACATTTAGAGTTTTTCCTTTTGCTGGAGATTTTACAAATGCTTGAATGGATGGTCATAGCTTTCAATAGAGTGCAATAAGATAATTAACAGGGATTTTCTTGTTCAAATGTGTGCAGAGTACGTATGTTTAGTACATAATTTTAAAATTTACTTAATCTTTCATGAAGTGCCACAGTGACTAACAGAAGATATTAAGGTGACCTTGCTTTCGCCCCCTGCCCTACCCATGAATACACAACCATAGTCTTGTTACCAATTCCTCTGGAAGCCCATTTAGTTTTTTACAGAACTGTCTGGCCACAAAGGAATTAGTAGTATTTCTCATTTCAAATGTGATTTTGCTGTATTTTTAGAGCAATACCAAATTGGATTATTTTATTTGGTAGGTATCTTTAAACCTTACCTTCTTATTTGGCCCTGGAATCATTCCTTTAGGATCAGACAGTTCTCCCCCTTTTCCATTAAATAGTGAACAATGCCCACCTAAATTTAAAAATACACATTCACTTCTTGTGGTACCCAGCTCTTTCCAGAGGGACCCATTCCCCCCCCACCCACCTCGGGCTTCTGCTATTTCTAATAAGTCAGTCGTGATCGCTCAAACTTGACAATCTTGGCACTGCTCTCTCCCCCTAGGAAGGCAGTCTTTTTCCAGATCAAGCCTGTTCCTTTTCCCACAAGAGACGAAGTTCCTGATGAGCTAATTTCACTATCTTGTTCCAAAGGGATGAATTATTTTCTGTCTTCACATTGTCTCTAAATTTAATGACTGCTTTCCTTGCACTATAGTCAGCCAGCCGTAAAATCGTAGGTATTGTGTGATTCACAGTATTAGACACCGAACGAACATTCACAGAATAATTAGCTGAGATATACGTTAGCCATAAATCATTACAGCGTAATCCGTCTGAAATCATCTTTAACATACCACAGGGATTCTAAAACTCAATGTTTTTTCGTGAAGAAAAGAATGCAATGCATATAAATTCATATGAGAAGAGATTTATACCCTTTGTAAAAGGCAATTGGGAAGTATCTCACAAATATAATTATACTGCTAAGGTTTTATCCTACAGATACACTTGGCAAGGTCTACAAAGATTCACGTGCAAGAAAGTTTACTAGAGCTCTTTCTGTAATAACAGAAAATTTCACACAACCCAAGTATCCATCAATAGGGAACTGGTTAAATAGGTCCTACATCCATACAATGGAATATTCTGTAATTCTTAGAAGAGAAGGAGGCAGAGTGAAGATATGGAGAGGTATACAAGGTATATTATTACGAGCAATAAAGCAAGTTGCAGGACATTGTATATACCTTCATCTTATTTAGTAAAATAAAGTGCTGGAAATTATGTATGCTTGACCGTGCATACATAACTTCCGGAATGATACACAGGAAACACTGACCCGTGGCTTTCTTGTAAGATTTAAAGATGGTAAGCCGGAGATGGGGAATCAAACCTGAACTTTTACTTTTTACTTATGTGTTGGTAGATTTTGTCATTAGTAGGAATCATGCTTATATTTTTTTAAGATACAAATTTAAGTGAAGAAGATAATATTTAAAATGGTAAAGTAAAAGAGTGGAAAACCAGAAAAGGACTGATACCCCCTTTGAAGACATATCAGTTTCCTACGGCTGCTGTAGGCACTTTGAACAACTGACTTTTATTGCTTCACGTCTCTGGAGGCTGGACGTCTGAAATCACGACGTTGGCGGGTTTGGTTCCTCCTGAGCTCTGCGAAGGACTGTGGACTTGCACAGTCATTTAATATCGCCCTGCGTTCTCAGAGTTCACAGTTTATCACAGGAAACAGAACTAAATGGAATCGAGTAAATATTCCGGACGGGAGGAGGAGAATGAATCATTCTAGAACTGTGTGTAAACACGGCCATTCAAGCTCAAGGTGGATGGTGTTTGGAGACCAAGATAAGAAGTGGGCAGAAATCGGTGATTATTTTGGAAAATATTCATCCTTGGCTCATTCTAATGACACAAAGTTTAGGGCTGTGGCAATGAATTAAACTTCTTTAATTTTGCTCTGTTTAAAGATTCTTACAAGTCTATAAGCTCTACCCCCTTTTATAAAACTTATAAAAAATTTTTATGAAGCAGCTGCCCTTTTAAGGGAGAGTACAAAATTCAATGTCTTTACCAAGGAGAGATTTTGACTTTTATTTATAGTTTGTTCTAATAAAATATTTGCAGTGAACAAGGTTTACCTATATAATTGCCTTACTTTGAATTTTAATGCAACTAAGTAGCTAGCTAAGTCACTCCATGCAGAAGGGATCTCCAACAACATTACTTTGAAAATGGATATGTCTCAATGCTTGATGTTATTCTGTTTCAGTGAGAGTTTACAAAGAAGCTTGCAACTTTGTTTGTTTGTTTGTTTGTTTGTTTCAAATAACGGAACCTGGTGTTGGGAAGAAGAATTGCATACTGCAGCTTGAATTGCTATTTGTGTTTGGAGTTCATATACTCTTATATATAACACGTTGGAATCCAAGTAGTAACAAACCACAATATAATAAATACAATTGTGGGTTTCTTTCCTTAAATAAATAGCAACTGAAAAGTGGCCATATGTTATACTACCTAAGAATTTTAAGTTAGTCCCCAGTGAACTCAGGAACAAAGGAAATGGAAACAAATTATAAGCAGATGAATTAGTTCTACTCAATTAAATTTATTAATATGACATCAATATTTGGAATACTCCTTTATACTTCTCATGCATTCCAAATTCCAAATCCCTGAACTAGTATGTGGTTTTCTCTTTTTTAACCTGGCTGGTCTCCAAATTGACTAGGACAGGGCCAGTGTGATCCTGCTAGCTGGAGTCCATTCTGAAAGGCACCCTGAATTCTCAGTTTAGAAATACATTGGAGTTCCTAGGCTTTGCAGAATTTGGACGGGAAAATCTAGTGAGATGGGGCCCATGCAATGACTAACGCTTCCCGCTTCCGGTGAGCTAGAAACTCTGAGGAAAGCAGCCTTTGTTGTGGTCTTTCAGTACTTTTTGGTTTTGGTTCCAGATGGAATCCAGAAGGGTAGATGTGAGTGCAAATGAAAAGAACGAATGAATTTAGATGTCTGGATATTTGAAAAAGTGCAGTTCTTTTTGATTTGTGAACAAAGAAGTGTGGAATTGGAACGGAATACACCACCATGGACTCTCTCCGACTTTGAAGAAGCCGGATCAGTTTGGGAAGTGACAACAATGACACAAAGAAAAGTTTATTTCTACTCCAAAGGAGCAAATCGATTATTTGTAGTTTGAAGCAGAAATAGTAGTGAGTGGAACTAGGCAGCAGGCTAGAGAGATATTTTAAAAGATGTGTACTTATCAATGACATGACACCAAAAAAAAAGAAATGTTGGCCACATTTGAGAAAAAACAGCAAGCAGGACTGCCAAGGAGATACTCATCACCCACAGTGAACATAACTGCTGTCGTAAGTATTTCAGCATGGACCATTCCACTTATAAACAGTCCACTGATAAAGCATGTGAGGTTGTGATATTTAAAAATGTAGGTCTGGTCAGAAATCTTTGCAGGGGGGGCACAAACAGAGTTGAATATTTTAATAAAACATGCAGTTACACTACTTCTGGGTACCACATGGGCACTTCCTGCCTACATTCATCTTGGTAACTGCTACACAAACACACCTCCATCTCCACACACCTGCACACGGACACACACATACACACAATCCTTAGAACTGTGAGATTTTAAAATTTGGAGGGAGTTTATTTAAACCAAAGTGACCTGAAATATGTTATGCTACAAAATAATTCTCTCACTACATGTCTTAAATTATAAACTCTGCCTCCTTTGAGGCTTTAATAGTAATTGTTTAGCACTAAATAGTATTTTTTTTTTAAGATTATCCACTAATCAGCAACCTCTCCATTCACAGTTAAGCTCAAATCATGCTAAATGTAGCTAAATTCTGTTTAGAAGGAAATGCTGATGCACTCAGAACCGAACATCCAAACTACCATGACATTGTAAGATCAAAGGTTAATACTACTTTTTACTATAAACATATCCTAACAATGCAAAAACTAGGTAACTATGAAAATAATCGTCTATGCCAGGCAAATCCTTTCTATGTATAGTCATATTTTTAAAGCATGTTAATTAGACTTCTAAAAAAATACTCTAAAAATACTCTAGGAGCAGTCTAAAGGTCATTGCCTTAAGATATTTATTAATTACACAAGGAAAATGTAACTTTATCATGGAGAAACCCGGCCAATACTACCGTCATCAAATGACCACGAGAAACACATCACTTCTGCCGTAATCTTGCCACAAATGTTGAACTTCATTTAATGAGGAAGAAACATGACACGATTCCAAAATGAGAGGCAGTCTGCAAAATAACTGACCCACATTCTTCTGAAGGAACAAGGTCATGAAAATAAGGAAAGACTGTGGAAGTGTTATCGATTAGAGATGACTGAGAAATATGATAGCTAAAAGCAATTTGGGACCCTGGAACAGAAAAAGATTATTACTGGAAAAACTAGTGAAATCATAGAAATTATTGGTTAAGTAAATACACTGTCCCAACATTAATTTCTTAGTATTGATAGTATTGATAAAGAACAACCTTATGTAAAATGTTAATATCAGGGGAAGCTGGGTGAGGGTATTTGGGAACTTTCTGTAAATCTAAAAGCAATGCTACAAGTTAAAAAGTTAGCGCATTTTGACAGTCATGTTTTAGAGTTTTCTTGAAGGCAAAATACATTGGCAACAGAAGAATGTTCTAATCATTCAAAGGCTTTAAAAAGGCTTTGTTGGAGTTTCTTTCATACAGCAGAGCAATGGCTCCATGTAGTCACAGCTTATTGGCATTCCTGGTTATCCCCCAAATTGTGATCTACAAGCATCTTGCTCTGAAAAACTGTGGTCATTGTGGGAGGACAATCCATAGGCTAAAGAAATATCCACTGTATTTATGAACCAACTTTTTGGGAGATACCAATCTCCCGGTGAGTTGGCAAGGGTCAAGAAAATGCCATTTATAGAGAACCTGGTTTATGCCAAGAACTGGGGTAGGCACGTCATATGCACTGCTGCACTGAATCTTTCAACTCTTTGAAGTGGGTCTCATCCTCATTCAATGGATGAGAAAATAAAGATCTGTAGAATTTTGTAGAAGCTTTGCTTAAATCAAACAACTTAGTATATAGAGTAGCTAGAGTTTGAACTCCGAGTCTATCTGACTTCAAACCCATGCTTCATAGACTGAAAAACAAAACAAAATAAAATAAAACACACTGTACTAAGGAACGAAGATCATGTTTATGAAACATTTAGACCAATTAACTCTTCATCAGGGGAGACTCTTTTTTTCATGGCCACAGATGGCATCCCTAAACATAACCAGCTGCACTTTAAATGCTTACAGTTGGTCAAAAGTAAGCCTCGGCAAGAGTGAGAACGATTCAGGCCAAATCTATTCCCTTTGGTGCAAAAAAGCCTCAAAGTACCTTTCCAGCTTATGCCTTGTTACTCAAGTAATATTTTACTTTGAATAATGGCACATTAGGAAATTAAAAATTAACTAAAGACTTAACAGGGATTCCCATGGTGGACAATGAATATTTATATATTATTGCTTATCATCAAGGAATAGATTTGTTTTAACATATGATTTTCAAAATCATCAGCACTCATTTGTCATGTGTTTCCAGTTCTCCAAAGAAGTTTATAGTTTATGACATTTATTCTTTTTTTTTTTTTTTTTCCAGTGGGTTCCTTTAACAGACGTTTGTTCAGCATATCCATGAGCCAGCAACAGCCCCTGCCCTCATGGAGCTCTAGCAGAGAAAACAGGTGTGCAGACACACAGTTGCTGTAGACGGTGCTAAACTGCTCTCGTGAAAATTGCCCTGGACACAGTGTTGGCACAAAGGAACATGATCTACTCTGCTTTACAACTGGAGATTACAGCTTGAAAGGTACTGGAGTTCACCAGGCAGATGGTGGCCGATGGGCTTCCAAGCAGTAGAAACAATGGAGGCAGGCGGGGTGGGGGTGGGCACTCAAAGCAGCTGAACTTCTTCTGTGCCAGTCCTTACACAGGAGTGGGCATCCTTTATATCTGAAGAGTAACTGCACCCTAATTTATAAATCTCTATTTTTTTCCCCCTGTGCTGTGACTGTTAACTTGGGATTCAGTCCTTAGCCATAAAATACACAACATAATCTGGAACAGATTGGAGATGGATTTTGCCTACTTGTGTTTGGGGGCTGTGCAAAACATGTGGTGTCAGTTACAAAACTCTGAAGCTGTTTGCTCAGAACCCAACCCGGGCATATCAGTTCAGGCTTTGATAGTGTCAGTTAGCAGAAGGCTTGCCCAGTGAGGAGTTGGCATTTTCCTGTGGAAAATGTGTTATCTTCCTTGGCATCCAATGCAGAATTAAGGGTTGCCCGTTTTAACGAAGGAACTTAAGAGAAGGTGTCCTGGGGAAATTTCAAGATATAAGATTGTCGTTCAGCTTGTCTTAAATTCCCCAGGGGTTTAAAATCCGCTCGTCATTTCCTGAACTTGAACGCCGGTGCTGTGATTTGATCATTAGTGGTAAGTGGTTGTCACAATTCGCTGTGTGGGATGAAGTGACTCTTTCATTCAAAGCCAAGTCTGATGAGTGAGTCCTTATAGATCACATCTAAGTCTCCACAGCACTAGCCTCAAAAGTCTGCCCCAGGTTGCCTCCCTTCACTCAGCTGCAATCTCTGGGCCTTGTCTCCTCCGCCTGATGCTCCGCAGACCTGCCTTCTTCTGTTGCTTCCTGATAATCCACAACCACGTGGCATTTCAAGCTGATCACCACAATGTGTCACTTCTCTGCATTAGTCAACAGCTGTTGTGGGATTTTGCCGTCACCAATCAGATATGCATGCTTGGCCTCGCAGAGCCAAGTTACAGGGACCGTGGCTTTAAAGTCGGAGTCCTGTCTTTGTTCTAGAACTTTGCAGTTGTTACCCTGCCCAGATCTGATACTTGGTTGCTCCTCAGTGTTTTATCTTTAAAACGCCATCTGTGTCTTAAGGCTCCACTGTATTGACTAACTCAGGTCAAAACCAAAATGGACACAGCATTAGACACTGCTAGTTCCCGCTGACTCCCCTTCCTTATGCCAGGCATTCCTTGTAATTGGAGCTGTACACATGACTGAATGGTTTCACAGCTAAGGCTGATAATTGGGGAAAAAAATCGTATCTTGGAGAATAAGTTGTTCAATAGATTGGCCATTATTTTTTATCATTCCCTACGGTGTTTCATAAAGTTTCAAAACCCTATTTTCATTGTACTCTAAAAATTTTACTGAAATAAAAACCGTATAATGATTCAGAGAAGGGCTGTATGTTCTCCAAAGTGTGTTCCATGAAATACAGGTTTCTGGGAGGTTAGTGAGCAGGTGTTAAGTCAAAACACAATGGTGTAGATCAACCAAACTAATTTTTGGCAAAAAAAACTTTAAATAGATTTTGCTTATTTTCACTGTCAGTGATTAGGTATTCTACCAACAAATTTTTTTATTGTTTAATGAAGTGGATTCTGAAAAATGTTTAACAAGTTGTCATTGTTAATACCAGAGTAAATTCAGCTATCTCAGCATTTTAATTCCCTGAGGAGAAAGTCATTTTTTTATTAAATCTCTTTAACTATCTCTTAGTGAACCCATGACCAGGAGACTCTATATAAACTTAGCTGTTCTGATGACTAGTTTGTGTCAAAAACACTGAACTAAGAAATCATGCGCGATCACTTGTTCTATGATGGGGTTGTGAGTGAAAGTCTCATATGTGGCAGCAAAGACCAAAATAAAAGAAAATAGCACAAATCTTTATGGAAACAATTTACAACTTACCATTTTTTAAAAATAGTAAATCCATTTACTATTTTTTAAAATTATAAACAAAAGAAATATTCTCTGATGACAGGCATCTGTCTGGCATAACTAAGAAATCATTTCTGGGAAAAATAAGTTCTTAAGTTAGCTGGAAGTTTTCCTTTTCAAGTAAGTCACATATTATTTACATGATACAATCATATTCTATGAATACACCCATTTCTTTGTTCATTTATAGCTGTTTTTCTGTATATCAATAACAAAAGCCATAATTCAGACTGTACACTATGCTACTAAATTTAATTTTTGAAATGGGATTTCTTTTCTGAAAAATATCAGTCATTTTTCTTTGCTACATCAGATGCTATCCATTATTTTGCCTCTGAAATTGGTTATATACTAAAGAGCTTGCCTTTGAAATTTGCTTGACTGCAGAGCACTAGAAAACATTGAGGCCAGGGTAGCACATGATAATGGAATAGAGGGGTCTGGATCTAATATCATTAGTAGTACAGGGGTTATGGGGGAGTGTGATCGTGTTAGACTGCAGAATTCAGATTTCAGCTCCACCACTCTGTGACCCTGGGCAAATGAAACGCTTTCTTGGGGTAGTTTCCTCTTCTGTGAAAGCCTGCCTTACACGACTATTGAGAGGATTAAATAAATTAACACACATAAACAATGAAGAACCATGAATGACCCACAATGAGATCCCAATAAATGTGGCTATTACTAGAACATGTGCCAAAAGTCACATTAGATACATTATACAACATATCTATAGTTAGATAGTGTTAGATCCACTTAGAGAAATTCTAAACATATGGCACTTACAGAGTTAAGTAATTTATCTCATGTGTGGTCAGGATTTAGACACAAGTGTGTACGATTTTAAAACCCATACTCATTTCCTTATATCATTCTGGAATTTAAAATGAAAATACCTGGGTTCATGCTAGCTGTGTAACATGGGACAAGTAAATTATTTTCGCTGAGCCTCAGTTTTTTCACCTTTAAAATGGGGGTGCAGCCATTTATTGCTCTTGTACACCTTAGCATTGTTTCTGTCTTTCAGATAATAGTGTGTGAGAAGGCAATGGTTGCCTGTAAATCACAACCTGGTGCTTTGTTTTTGTTCTTAACGGCCACCATCTAATCTGTTACTTAGCACCTGGTTTGTGATGAATATACAGGGTGGCAGAGTGAACTCGATGAAATACGTGCATAATTTAAGTTTCCTTTGAGTTGGCCCAACATTTTCAGGGATTGTCTTCCCCCTTGGGAAATTTTCTAACATATATATAGAAGGAAAATTTATTTTTATTTGTAACTAAGTCTTATGAAAAACCAAGACACAAAAGTATAAATATATATATAATTTTAATTATTATAATGTTAAGGGGTTGCAAATAAAAATCATTTATTACTTGTAATGAAAATTAGACATTCAAACATTTCTCACATTCTAAGTTTTGTAAGTATTGTAAATCAGTAAAAATTAGAAGGTAGTTTGATACTGTTTAGCAGTATTAAATGGTAAAAGTAAATGGCAGGCTAGAAAAAACAATTATTGATAAAATTGTATCCCCTGGGATATACATAAGAACACATATCCAAAAATATTCCCTTCAATATGGAATAGGAGAGAAAACACTATGTTCTAAAAATCAGCTTTTAAAGTTCACTTTTAATACTGAATCATAACGGTTTCACTAATTTAACCTGTAAGCTAAGACTATTTACATGCTTGAGAATTAAGAAGTTGTTGTGCTCCTTTTTGCTTTTATTAATCTTAAACTCTTTTAAAATCACCCAAGTGTTAGCTTTTTAAACTCTCAGTGAATTTAAATAGCAATGTACAGTTGGCCCTCCATATCTGTGATTCCTCATCTGTGGATTCAACAGAACCACTGATCAAAAACATTCAAAAAAAAAAAATTCCAGTAAGTTCCAAAAAGTAAAACTTGAATCTGCCATGTTATTTACATAGAATTTACACTGTTATCTACAACTATTTAAATAGTATTTACATCGTATTAAGTATTATAAGTAATCTAGAGATGATTTAAAGTATAGGGGAGGATATGTGTAGATTACATGCAAATACTATGCCATTTTACATAAGGGACTTGAGCATCCTTGAAGCAGATACCAGGAGACAACTGTATCTGTTGTTAAATGAGTCATTTCTAATGATTTTGAAAACGACTGTGGTCTTTTCCATACTAAAGAAGTAAAATGCATTGTATGTAAAAATAATCAAAATAAAATAAAAATAAAAAGCTACAAAATTCAACTGCAACTTAAAACATGGGTCCTTTTTTAAAGACAGAGGATTCATACAGTTAAAAGTCCATGTTTCCTGAAGCTGTGCTCACCCTGAGCAGCCACGGTCTACTTTAACACCACAGAGAAAGCCATCTGGAGTTCTTTTATGAGGTTGTATACAAAGTATTAATGTCAGTAGTGAGAGAGGCTATATCTTCAGTTTGTAGCCAACATTCATCTACTCGGTGATCATCTGTTATGCTCTCACCATGTGTCAGGAATACAGAGATGGACAGTCCTAGTTTTCAAGGAGCATAGTGTTAGATGTGGGGGAGATTTGAAGGATGACTAGGAAGAGAATAGGAGACAAATGCCTTCAAGAAAAGGGAATAAACATACAAGATCCAGCAATCAGAGAGGTGTGGTGTAGTTGAAGGACCTCAAGGACACAGGTGTGGCTCAACTTTAGGTTCTGTACGGAGCAAGGACCAAAGAATGGTGTGATGGAAACTACACCAAGGGACTTGAATTTTATCTTTCCACTCCCTTTTTTACTTATTATTTACTTTATTTAGTTATTTGTAATACACCTATGTTCACTACGAAGTTGGAAAATAAAAAAATGAATTAAAAGAAGGAAAATGGAAAGTTCAGATAACATTTTGGATTTCCCCATGCCTGTATAGAGGCACACTGTTCCGCTCCGGTACTACAAACAAAGCATTTATTACAAAAGTGAAATTACACTGTTCACTATGTTTTGTAACCTTTTCTTTTTTACCTTGATAATATATCATGGACATGATAGAAGGATTTTAATGGTGATGGTGGTGAGGTGGGATCTTGGACCATAATTAGATCTCCATGTTAAAAAAAAAAAATACAGAGACTAGACTGGAACAGCTGACTCCAGAGGCAGGAAGGTGGGTTAGGAGACGATTATAAATGTTTGGGGAAAGGGATGAGAGTCTGAATTAGAATGGTGAGGCAGTGGCCAGGATACGAGAGATGTATAGGAGAAAATGATAGGCAGTGAAAGAGAGGGGGGAAAAGGATAACTTGGAAATCTTTGGGCTACTTGATAGACACATGAGAAGGAAGAGGGTGGTTTGTTTACAAAGTGAGGTGGAGGGAGAGGTGCTCAGCTCAGCTATTCAACAGGAAATGTCCGTGAAATATGCAGGCAGACTGTCCAGCAGACAGTGGGATGAAATGTTTAAATGTAGAATTCTGAGGGGAGGACAAATATGGTGGTATGCACCAAAATTCTGTTTCTCAGAATCCGAGTAATGTTTCTTTGACTAGTCACTCAACGGGGGTTATGAGAAGTTGCACATGTCCACCCTAGTGATGCTGTGTCATCTTTCTGGAATGATGATGTTCTACCATCACTCACTCAACTTTGTAAAAATCCACTAGCTCACTAGTGGGCACAAGGCTCGGATCCAAATTTTTTGGCCTAACAACCAAAATTCTTCCCAACTGAGCTCAGCTTCTCTCCCTTGCACGCCTTTCCCTGCTGCTCCTGTCACTATCCTGCGTGCTGCTCACGCGACCTCCTTGCTGGCCTCTCACCCCGTGCTGTCCGCTCTGTCTAGACATCCTAGGATGCTCCGAGGCCACACAAAATCGTTATGCCCTGTGAGAAATCGCTCTTGGCTCCCACTCTCCTTCCTGCCCTTAAGAACTTGTTCTCTTCGCTCTAATGTCATACACAACACCTTTATCAGACATACTGTATTTTATGGTAACTGCTTGTCTATAGGTAGGTATAGCCCTCTCTTCAGGCTTCCTCCAAGATTGATATTTATGTATCTATGTATCTCTCTTTACGTAATGTATAGGTATACACATATATGATTTATGCACCTGTCTCTCCCTCCCAAATACATACACACACACATATGTATATAGATTTGCCTCAAGAACTAGACAACCTAGACAGTACACAGACTATAACATCTACTGAATAAATACGAGTTTTAAGTCACTTTGGTCTTTATTCAATATAAGATTTATATTAAGCCATATATTTAATCAATTTTAAATATCAATTAAATTCTCATCCAGCTTCTCAGCATGTAATGATATCCGCCTCTGTAATAAGAAAACCTGAAATCAGTGCTATTGGAGAGAAGAATCAATATCTCTCAGTGATTATATAAATTGATGGAGCATTTCTTTGTGCAAGTTTTTGTCAGTGTGCCTGAGGCCCGGGCTGACCATCTGATTGACATTTTTCACTGTAACATATAAGGTAACAAACATCAGTGTTGATGAGGGTGTGGGGACACAAGCATGTTTATATATTATTTATGGAAAGTAATTTGGCAGTAATACTAAAGTTCAAAATTCTCATCCATTTTCATCTATTAATTCCACTTCTAGGAATCTTTACTACAGACATGAGGGTGCGACTATATTAAGATTCATATGCAAAAGGATGATCATTATTGCAATATATTTTTGATAGCAAAGCATAAGAAACCATCTAAATGCCTGTCAGTGAAGGACTAAATAAGCCAATACAGTACATTCACATAATGAAGTGTTATGTAGCCACTGAAAAGATAGAGGTAATTTTATATCTAGTGATCTGAAAAGATGTACATACATATCAAGGTTGGAGGAAAAAAAGAAAGTTTCAGACCACTATAACACACAGTTTCATTTTTATTCAAAAATCTATATATATGCAGGTATGTAGATAGATACGTCAGTACCAATGTTGTCAAAATCTGGAAGGATTTTCTCCCAACTGTTAACAGTATTTTACTATCAGATCAAGTGAGTCAGTGAGTAGGATCGGATGAGTAAATAGCAGATTTTCACCTGAAGTTAACTGTTTGTTTTTTAAGCTTTTTTCTAAAGTGGTAGGATTATGGGTTTTTCTTTCTTCAGCGATTCTCAGTATTATCTAAACCAATAAAAAGAAAAAATAATAAAAGGAATAAAGCAAAGTGGTATGTATTGATCTAGAAAGATATCCATAATATTGCAAGTGAAAAAAATGGAAGTTACAAATAAAAGTTTATGTTGAGTTGTCTCATTTTTTGGTAAGGATGTATAATCATTAAAAGGCCAGATGTATATATACAAGCCTGTGATGTTTGAGGCAGGATTAGAAAAAGTGTTCAAGGTTTGTTATATACAGTTCATAATGTTTGAAATTAAAAGCTATAAAAATAGAGAAATTAAAAAAAAACCATTAACAAAAGATCATCATGGTTTGTTTTATACCCTAGATATGTTCTTTAAAAGTTCTGTCTAAATTAAATTTTAGTAAGGAAAATTGTATTTTAATTAGATCAGTAGAGTTTTCAATTATGAAAAATATCCTTCTGTAAAGTGACTATGCCTTTTTTTGTGATATTAATATTCACGACTCCCGGCTGCCCGTTTTGGCCTATTTAATGCTTGTCCTTCAGAGACATAGAAGTCAAGGGTTCTTAATTATCTGTTTAAAACTTATCAGAGAAAGATGTCATTATTTTGCCTTTATTACCCCTCTCAGGGAAAGCTCCGTGCCCCACTTCTAAGGTTTTGGTCCCTCTCTTTTCTTCTGAGGGAGGGTATGGGTCTCTGGCAGTTGAAGCTCCCTTTAGCATTAGTTAGCATCCATTTCAAGATGGAAGAAGGAAAGTTCCTGCTGCCTGTACTTCCATATAAAAAGCAGATGACTGGATTTTCTCGGGATAGATTAGGAGTTTGGGATTAACAGATACACACTACTACATATAAAATAGATAAACAACAAGGACCTACTGTATAGCACAGGGAACTCTATTCAATTTCTTGTAATGAGCTGTAATGGAAAAGAATCTGAAATAATATCTATACATAAGCACATGTATAACTGAGTCACCTTGTTGTACACATGAAATTAACATTGTAAATTGACTACACTTCAATAAAAATAATTAAAACAACAACAAAAAAATCTGATCCAACAGCTGTCCAGCAGCTTTCCTGTCAGAGAGCTGAGCTGTTTTTACCTCAGAGGCACGACGCTGATGCCCACGCTTGGTCCGAAGTCAGGCTTTATCAGCCTTTACGATAACAAACTAACTGGCCAGATCACTTGCAGCATTCTCTTGCCTCATACCCGTGCTTTAAAGAGTCTTTTAGTTTCTGAATAGTTAAAATACATTGAAACGCAACAGGTCACAGCGTCTTGTGCCTTCAGAGTGAGCGCATTGTTAGCTTGAACCCAGGAATCCCTACAAGGTGAATACTTTTGAGAGAGTCAAGATAAATAAGCAAAATGAATTGTTTAAATTTTATTTCTTTTTATAAAATTATATATAACTCCATTCTCCAATTCGGGACTACTCAAAAAGAAAATTAGCTCAATGTTAACTGGAGCTCAGTTTTCAGAAAGCAAAAATAAAATATCAGAAACCTCTGAAGGTGTGAAGGAAAGATTATATCCCAAAACACCTGGAAATGGACTTTCCTAAATATCAACTGAAGAGCGTCCAGAAAATCTGTCCACAGTGTGAAAAGTGAACCGAGAATTCAGAATTACTTACAGGGTGAAAACCAAAAGAGGAGTGAAATAATTAACTTACTCCAAATGGAACTGTTGCTTCATTGACAGGTAAGTGGGATTTATGAAATCCCAAGTTATAAAAATGTATACAATTTCTCTATTTCTAATTTATAAAGGGCAATGTTTCTAATGGTCTAATAAAACATGAGAAGACATTTTGTGTTTGATAACATATGCATTTTTAAACAAGTCTTCAAAAAAAGGAAAAATGATAATAATTATTATACCTATTAATGGGTACAGTCATGTAGTTTTCTCCGTATTTAAAATTCATTGGAAATCTTCACCCACAAAAGAAACCTCACTTTCCGGAGTAGAAATTAAATCAGCTTTTTTTTTTTTTTTTTTTGGCATCAATAATGAAAAGAAACTGCATTTCAGAAAAGAAAAGCAATGTTTTATGGAGGTGGCTTAAACCCCCATTTGAATCATCAAGATTAGGCAATGACCCTTTTTTCGTTGTATTTATCTGACCATTTTCTGCAGGAAAGGAACATTAATAGCTATATAAAGCTTCCACACATGTTGGACAGAAAGGACTGTATAATCTGCTATTATTTCTGCCTGTAAATGACTACATGTCTCGCACTAGCCTGGGGCAGAACTGGCTGCCAGGAAACTTGACCTGCATCACGGGCTTAATGAAGCTGTAACTTTCTGTTTATAATTCTTTCCACTTTTAACTAGTATTGTATCCAGGGGAAATGAGATAATGTGCCTCCCCTTTTTAGATCAAGTGGGCTACTGACCAGTCCGCTGTGAAGGGACAAGCAGCACAACCTGGACGCGGTTCAGGCACTGTGACCTGCCCGTCGCTCCGGGGCATCAGGCAGACCTGCCCCCGGTGGGGCACCTGAGGATGTTCTCCCACAGGAGAGGGGTCTGAGATCTGGCTCCTTGTAGGTGTGTGCTGTCTGGCAGACTTCGAAATGTGTCTGTATAGAATTTCCTTCTGCCTTTTCCCAGATGACAGTGAACAAGGCTGGACTTTTCCAATACACTTAGTTTAGAGAAGTTTTCCTTCAGCGTCTCCAGCCTTTTTCCGATCCTTTTTGTGCTGCCGGGGCCTCTCCTTTGTAAACCTGTTACGGACTTTCCAGTTTCTGCCCTGCTAAGTGTCTCGGTCACCACAGCAAGAAGCAAAGGATATTACTATTTTTGTTTACTAAACTGTCACTGAACTTTAATTTGTCTTTAAAGCCCCTTCTACCTCATTTTGGAACATATAGACTATAGTAAATCTCTCTTTTCTGAACCCTTCTGTGGCCCCCTCCCTAAGAGCGGAGAACAGGGTAGAGATGAGAGCAGGTGCAAATGGAGGGATCCTGGTGGAGAGGGGGATGTCTTGGCTTTTTTGACTCATGTACTGACATCTCCAAGACCTGGGCACAGCACTGCCCTGTATCCCCAACTAGCAAGGAGCTTCCCATCTTTTTTCCTTTCTTTTATTTCCCTCCTATTCTTTATTCTATCCTTCTATCCTTGGACACCCAAATGTGACCTCTGAGATGGTATAGAAAGGTCTATTGGCAGAGTGGAAGCTGGAGATGGCAAGATGGAGTCACAAGGATATATTTTTAAATATAGGGGTGACTTGTATGTTTGCTGACAGAGAGGAAGGAGGTAGTAGAAAGGATGAGTCTGAAAAATAATGAACTGATGGAGTAAGGCTTCCAGGAGATAGGAGGTAGTGAGGTTTGAGGGAAGTGGAGAGATTAGACTTTGAGAGAGGAGGAATCTCAGAGGGTATAGAAGAATTTGGGAGACACTGTAGGTTCATACCAGCTGACTTTGATCTTGTTAATGATCTGTTGAGACTGCAGGTGTAAGGATGAAAGCTTGGGAAGAGTGGAAAAGATCTGGAATGGATGAATCTTGTCCTCTGGTGGTGGGACAGGTGTGCCATCTTTGTTTATGATGGACTGCAGGTCAGCGTGTCTTAAAACAGGAGCCACTGGTTTCAGAAATTAACAAAAGCCTAAGCCCAAAGGAGGAAAGAATTCTAGGGAAAATGTGACCAACATATTTTGCATCAAGCAGGTTTTGAAAACTCACTAAGTAAACAAGTCTTTCTGGAGACACTTTGAGAAATGGAACAGAAGATCTGGGTTATAGCACCAGCTCAGCTACTTAACAGCTTTGCTGTCTTTGAAAAGATCATCATTATTTCCAAATCAGGTTCTCCATTTGCAAATGGGTATCCATTGATATACTCAATATTGATTGACTGCCTACTACATGCCAGGAGCTCTGTTAGGGATTGCAGGCACAATAGTAAACAAGACACTCTTTTCTCAAGTTTCCCTCCATCTGGCGGCTCCCAACCGTTTCCTTTACTAGGAGCATCAAATGAGTTAATACATCCGAATGTGTTTTGATAATTCTAGAGCCCAGTTGGAGAAAAATATATTCATAAGCAAGCAATTTTTTTTTCCCTTGAAACAGCTGTCCTGTTGTGATCAGAATCATAGCAATGACAGTTTCTGGATAGAAGACTCTATCTCCAAACGATGCCCCCTGGTTCTCATGGGCTTAGAATTCTTTCCCTCACAGCTACCCAGCCAGGCAGGGCAGCCACTGTCACTCACTGGGAAGCGGGGTGCCTGGCTTTACACTGGGCTCTTGATAGCCTCACCACTTCCTCGTGTCTCCAGTGACTGGTCGCCCTATCCCTGTGGCTGGCTCCTCTGAAGACACTGGTGCTAATTCCAGCAGGGGCACAACACAGAGCCGTCCCAGCAGCCAAGTGTAAACCAGAAGAGTTCTTTGATCTCCAGCCTGATGCATTCTTTGAATGGTCAAAACTTTGGAAGGACAAGCTCAAAGGCTATGTCTGGTGATCGAAAGCCAGGTCAAAGGTAATGTTCTGGGGAGGATTTCTGGGAGGAGAATTAAGGAAACTGCCTTTTCTTTTTGATGTCTAAGTCTAGAATGGAAAAAAAAAAAAAAAAAAAAAAAAAAAAGCCCTGAAATGTATCCAGGAGTTCTGGGAAGAGGCTATCATTAGAGTTATGGCCAGTTTTAATTTCTTTATACTACCCCCAGCGTTCTTTAGCATCCCACGTCTTAGTTCACATTTTTGTTTTCTCTAATGTTCAAATATTGTCAGCGGCGGAAGGCAGTCGGAACTCTTTCCCTTCAGGCTAAGGAGGAAGTCCATCCCTAAAACCAGGATTTTTCAAACAAGAAAAAATAGAGGCTGCAGATGAGGAGAACAGGAAAGGGAGGAGGAAGATGAAGCTGAGACTGCTTTTCTCTCTGCTTTCTGTCTTCTTCCATGAAGGGCTGTGTCTCTAAGCGGATTCAGAAATTAGATTCCTTGAGAGCTTACCCAGTAGGGGCAGGGGCCAATCACCCCAT
The DNA here is from genome assembly GCF_009834535.1 of Camelus ferus. Lineage (NCBI taxonomy): Eukaryota > Metazoa > Chordata > Mammalia > Artiodactyla > Camelidae > Camelus > Camelus ferus. Next base: position 26,456,056 of record NC_045702.1, read on the forward strand.
CTCTGGATGTGAGAAAAGCAGCAAAAAGCCCGGAAGGAAGTCACTTCCTGAACAGTCATCTCTAAATAACTGACTTCAGTAAACCATGTGCTTCTTAGGGTATCTGGGTAGAAAAGTTATCTTTTCCAGAGTTTCTTCCTCAAGCTCTGGTGCTTGACTTTCCCAACTGACACACACCCCCTCCTGCCCTTTGTCTCGGATCTGGTTTTCCCAAAAACCTAAAGATTTTCCTGATAAAGGCAGACACACTCATACGCGTTAGAATGAAGGTAGGTTTTTGTTGGTTCCATTTTGGTATGTGGTCCCCGCATGGCCTGGATCCTCCTTCACGCTCCTGCTTTCCTGGCCCCTCCTGTTCTCTGATGGGCTTGAATGTGAATATTCTCCTGAGAGAGACCCTGACCCTGAAGGCCAGAGGGGAGCTGAGAAGTGCCTCCCTGCTGTGTCAGCAATGACACTGGTCTTCTCATTCCCATTTCCCCACTGACTTCAAGGTGATGGTGTGACTTGTTTCTCTTCATAGACTTTACAAGTCCCTGTCTCCTTAAGTTCTCAATTCTGCACTGGCCTCTATTGAACTTTTTATTTAATTCAACCCCACAAACTTACTGATCAATGTGCTTGGTCCACTGTGGGAGCAAGATGTGAATAAGACTCTGCCTCTTATTTTAAGGAAGTTAAACATGTTTGAGGGAGACAGCCATGTGCAGAATGGGCCAAATACTATACTAGAGATTCTGCTGGACGCACTGGAGAAGAATTAACTGAAGGTACACCCACATCCCCATGAAGGCTTCCCAGGACCTCTCCACTTGCCAGTCTGATTTCTAAATTCCTCCATCACTTATTTTGGGCTTAAATCAGCATTTTCCACAGTATATTCCTTGTAACACTAGACCTAAGAGACATTTCTGTGAAAAAACAATTTCATGATCAATTAAGAATAGGAAATATCACATACACATTCTCTTCTCAGGAATCTGCAATGTACATCAGCACATCTGAGGTTTTTACCAGCAGAGAAGCAGAAGGAAATGTGTTTAACCCAGAATATTCCGATGCTATATAATGACACATCATTTTCTGCAAAACGCCATATAGGAAAAGCCACATTTCTCTGGTCACACCCTTGGAAACATTACCCTAATTGATTCACTAAATGATAAATATGAAAATATTATGAAAATCCCATTTGTTTGCAGGATTTTATTTTTGTCACCATGTGAAAAGGTTTTATTTTTATTAGCTTTCCTACCAAATGGATTTTTAAGTGTTTAGAATTGTTCTATCCAAGATGGTAAAGCTTGTCTTAGTTTGAGATGCACTGTAAGTATAAAATACATACCAGATTTAGAAAATAATATAAAAAAATGTAAAATAGCTCATTAAAATATTTTATTGATTATGTATTGAAATAATTTGGGTATATTTGACTTAAAAACATGATTAAAATGAACTTTGCCTTTTTTATCTCACTAAAAATTATGGTTAAAAAAAAAGAACAAATTGGTAGATATAACTTACTATCAGCAAAAAAATAAATAACCAACAGATAATGGACAAATACTCTAAGATAAATCAAGCGGGATTTCAATTATTTTGCTGACATGTTTATGAGAATATGCTTCTTCCCTTTCCTTGAAATTAAAAAGTTAGAAAAATTAACTCTGTCTCTTTCTTTTCACTCTTTCAAATGTGGCTACCAGGACATTTAAAATTACATATACGGCTTGCATCATCTTCCTACTGGATGGCACTGGCCAAGGAAATAGGCATTGCATTTTTCTCATATTTTATATTTTCCTGTAGCACGCAGAAGGATGCTTTACCCAATGAAAATACTTAAAATACTCTCATTGGCTGAATTAATTTGGTTGGCAAGGTCAGGAGAGCCACTGACTTGAATCTTATTCTTCAAAGTGTTCCTAGTCTGACTCATTATTATTATTATCCTATTACCTGTTCTCTATTTCAGCCTCTAAATCTCAGAGAACAAAGTCCGGAAATGCCGAGCTGGTATCGACTATCTGAGGCCCCTTGTTAAGTTCTTTTAGCTCCCTGGTCAGAATGCCAATGTGCACTTGAAATTCCTACTTTACCTCAACCATTCTGATGGCATTTCAGTAAATTTCCATAGATTTTAGGAATTTACAAACTGTAGAGTTATTCCTTGGCATTGAATCCGTATTTGCTGAGGGGATGACTCCTGTTTCTCAGAATCTCTCTTACTCCACTCCTTGGAGGGTACAAGGAAAAAAAAAATTAAAAATCTCCCTTACTACTACACTTGCTTTAGGGGACTCCTCACAGATGTGTACCGAACATTCAGGGTCCATGCAACACAGCTGGGAAAGAACTGACTTAGGCTGTGTTTTCAGTTACTGATAGCAACGAAATTTAAGATAAAAATCACTGCATTGGTAAGTCATCCCACATCTGTAACATAATTATGCCAGTGAGATGCCACCCGAATCTATAGCCAGGTGAAGGGGGTTGAGGTGACTACTTCACCTGAGCGTACAGAACAGCTTCTGGCCCGGAGAATTCCAGAAGTGAATGGTGAGAAGACAGCCTTGAAGACAGCGGATTGGAAAATTGAGTCGAGAGGGAAAAAGCAGGACTGGGCAGTGCTCTCTAAGGCATAAGTCAGAGTCAAGAAATGAGGAACACCACCATGGAAAATAAACTGCAGATGCTTCCAGTCAGACGAAAGTGTGCCCTCGCCACTCACGCTCGCCATCCGAGGAGAATTATAATGAAAGTGCATCTGATACACACTCATCTTTCATGCAGAAGCGTAGCATGTACACAGGAAACCATACTGATGGTCACTCCCAAAGAGGAGCTATCGTTCAAGAAGCTACAGAAAGCCATCAAGAAAGATGCATGCCTGTGACAGTCAGGAGTTTCATGTGAACAACAGAACTTCTTATTTCATCAGGCCGGTCCTGCAGGGTCTTTTTGAGACTTTCTAGTTCATGGACTCCAAGATGGAGGGGAAATGAGGGGGTTTTCGTCTTAAATAGTCAAACACTCCGCTGGAACTAGCTTGTCTTTTGCATATTAACGGCCATCCCCAAAGGCTATTTTCTGACTCTTTTTACAGCAGTCGTATTCTCAACTAGTTGTATCAGAGTTTCTCCGTCGCCATCCAACTGGCAACCTTTTGTTATTAGACAAACTGTGAAACACGTTTCTGAATGCATGTCCATAATGTTAAAAAAAAAAATCAAAGATTTTCTATGGGTATTAAACAAAGGTCATATTCCCTAGCCTGGCCTTTAGAGTTTTTACAATTTGGCCCAAGCTACTAGTCTAGCTTTGCCCATAATCAGCGTTGTATACTCTACAGACAAGGCAATTAGGGCAGCCGCTCCTCCGCCCCTGTGGCCTGGCAGGCCCAGCCTCTGACTCTGCACATCCAGCTCACACTCAGCATCTGAGGTTCAGCTTAGTGCCACGGTTCTCCCAATAGCTGGGACTTTCCATCTTCTGGGTCCCCCCAGCATCTTCTACCCCTTCCTCTACATACGCATGCACACACACACTCACACACTCAAGTGTAATGAGTTCATTTTCCTGCCTGAATTAAATCCTGCCAATTACTAGCTGTGTGACCTTGGCCGTCACTTAACCTCTCTGTGTCTCAGTTGCCTCAAAGGTAAAAATCAGCATAATGATAGCACCTACCTTATACAGTTGTTGTGAGAGATCAATGAATTTCCAGAAAGTGCTTAGAATAATGCGTGATGTACAATAAGCCTTTTGGAAGTGATTGTTATTCGTACCAGTTGTCATAGTAACAGAATTAGTGGTATTATGATTAGTTTTGTATCCCTGATGGCACTTCGTGCGAACTTGTCCATTATGCAGGCTCCATAAACATTTAGAGAATAAAAAAATATGTAAATAAACACAAAGCAAGAAATTTTAAAGTGAGATTCAATGCACTAATTTGTCATTATTTTTAAAAAGCACTTTAGGAATTCTCTCTTAACAATATCAGGACTTAACTGGATACTTTTTGGGAAAAAAATTATAAATTTTTAAAAAGGAAGAACCGAAATAACACAAAGCTCTGTTGCTGGCAATTTATGAATGAACTACTTTTTTTTAATTCTTGGTGCAACGCATTGTTATTGTACTAGTATCCTATTTAGAGGGATGTTATATTTTGTTACTTTACTTTGAAAAAATATTTCATTTTTCATACGGTTTTTAAAGGTTACACTCCATTTACAGTTATTACAAAATATTGGCTGTATTCCTTGTGTTGTACAATACATCCCTGAGCCTGTTTTACGCCCAGTACCTCCCACTCCTTCACCCCCACGTTGCCCCTCGCATCACCCCCCACACCCACCGGTAACCACTAGTTTGAATGAACTACTTTTTGAAAATATATATTGCTGTGTGCAAGTCTAGAGAAGCAAACATTCATCTTAATTTACATTTGATGTCCTTCAACTGCAATAACCTTACAAAAAATGAAAACTGAGCTCAGTTCAGGCTGAATGACAACTGAATGGAGTTGTTTAAGTTTCCAGATGACTTTTATGCCCATTGTCTCATTAAAGCTTCCCTGCTCTAATGAGCTAGACTTGTGGCAAAAGGTTTAAAAATAAAGCTTAAAAAAAAATGAAGTGTGATCTGAAATGTGGCCACGTCTGTTCTTCTTGATCCGCGTACAGTAGCTCAGGGACTGAAGAATCACTTTTTGGCCTTTGAAAATCAATGTGCATTTTCTAAGGGAAACGGCCCCCTTTCAGTTACACTATTTTCCCCTGCTGTCTTATAACGATGTCCTGCACTAAATTTAACATGTCCCCAGACTCCTATTTAATCCTCACAGCTGGGAGACAGGATGAGCTCAGCCAAATCTTTTTCCTAGAGTTCCTACAAATCCGCCCTAGAGTAATTTATTTTCTCCACCATAATGGTCTCTAATTAAGCTCTAATAGATTTTGCCACATAGTTGCTGCTTTAATCAGAGAAGAGAATTTTATGGGTTTATTCATCGTGCTCTTTTTCAAAAGCTCCTGATTACACATTTGCCTTCTGGTTGCAAGCAGTCAGAAGGTCCACTGGAAACTGCTGGCCGAGCATCAGTCTGCAGGTAGCTGTCACACGAGGCCCACAGCAGACTGCATACAGCTCGTGCCAATTGAGCAGACTGAAGTTTCAGTTCTCCCCAGCTCTTAGCAACAGATTGCTCACAGCGATCTCCCCACCATCTTATTCACCAGGACTATTCCGGAAGCAAAAGCAAAATTCCTCCTCGCTCTCCACATCCCAAAGCAGCTAAATTATGTCTGAAAACTGAATGACAGGCTTGGCAAGAGACTGTATTCTACCAGGAGACAGAGCTTGCAGCAGTTTACTTTGGCCCACTCGCCCAGCGGACCCGCTGAACACCATCTCCCCCAGCCTTCTAGGAAAGTGGTAACAGTTGCTTCACGCATTACATTCACGGCACAAACACAACTGCCAAACAACACAACGAGGCTTCCTGGACTCCAGCAAACCCCGACTTCTCCACAGTCAATTTATAGCGTCTTTCTGAGAACACACATCCAGACCAACGCCAATCAGGCTTGAGGTTTTGTTAGAAGTCAAGACACCAGGAATAAGCAGTGAGTAGTGAGTTTTTTGGGGGGAGTGGGGGGGACACCTTATATTTATTTGTTCGTTTTAGGAAGAAGATAAACACTTTCTTCAAAATTCATAGCTGTCTGGATGTTCTTTAAATTTCTTAGATACATATGCACATTTCCCTGTCCCTTTAATGGTCATTACCAGGTGGAGAGGAATAGAAACATTCTTGAGGTAAATTTAGTCATGACTGGCCCATGACTCGCCCCAACTTTTCTCCATCTGGCTCTAGAGTGAACATTTAAAGCAGTGCTTCCTATTCTCAGCTTAGCATACGTGTGTTAGATCTACTTCTCCTCTGACCTAAAATGACCTTTACAACATTAAATCCTTACTTGAATTATCAACATTGGTTATGTCTACGTACCTTCAATCACTGGACAAAAGAGCAGTCCTTTGTTTTAAATAAGGGCTATCATAGAGTGAAAGGCATTCCCCACTATCTCCAAGAAAAAAGAGATTAATCAACTTATGAGGAAATAAAGGAAAAAAGTATTTTTTAACTTGTATGTCTTCCTAATCAGGTTAATTCTACACAAGGATTTCCTGGGTTAATGGTGTAGATATTTGCACAGACATTTTATCGGGTCTACTAAGGGGTCTGGGGTCTTATATGTGTATATTTGTATCTCCTAATTTTGAATGAATTAATAGGTGAATCAATCAAAACAGGAGACTTTAGAGTGGTGGTTTGTATATTGTAGTATACTAAGGAAGAAAAGCATAATTTCTTCTAGAAAAATTAATAAAGGGGACATAACAGATCATTTTAGTTCTTCTTTAGTAGGATTTATAAAATTAAAAACTCCTTGTCCATGAGACATTAATAAGTCCCAAAACACAAACCAATTCAGATCTATTTCTATTCTTCACATTATGTTACATTTTCTAATAAGCAATGAGACATACTGAGTTGAAAATCTTGACAGATTTAAGAAGGAAAAAAAATAAAAAGCCAAACCATGTTCAGCTGGTAATTGGAATGATCATAAGTCACCATTCTGCTATGTGGAGACAATATACGCTCTGCTTCAATGACCTGGAAAACTGGTAAAATAAATTTATAGTTTGATCTGTGGGAATTATTTTTAATCAGTATTACTCAGGCAGTGCCATGAACATTAGTTACTGCTATCATTTAGAAATATAGTCTGGGCTTGCTTGTCCTCCGTAGTGGAAGCCATGCTTTCATGGATCAATGAAATCCACAGATACTAATTTCTAACTTTTACTTCCCTATACACAAGTAAGAAAATACATTTGACTTATTTCTGAATTTTTGTATCAGGCATTTCTTCCTCTTGAAGCAGTGAACATTTGGCATAAATCTGAAGTAGGATTAAATCTTAACTAACCCTGGGCAAGTTATTGACCCTTTAAAACCTTTAAGTCCTCATCTATAAAGTAGAGTTGATAACACATCCATAGTGGAGTCTTGTGAAGCAATGCATACAGTGGTACCCAATGAAGCAGAACTCATTGTAGGGGCTCAGGAAACGGCAGTTCCCCCCATCTTCCCTGTCTTTGCTCTGCTCTGAGTCTCCTCCCCTCTATTTGCTTACTGCCTACTCATTAGACTCTTGGAGCACATCACGACATAGCTGAAATTTTCAGATGATCCATGAGAAGACAAAGAAATTAAAGAAGAAACTGAATTAATGTGATTTCGATTTTATTAGTTGCAATGATCCAATAGAAACTTCCACACCAAAGAAAGAAAAGCTTTAATATCTACCAAACAAGCCTTAAAGGTATTAGGGTACCATCAATTGCTTATTTTTTCAACTAAAGTAACCCAGATTGTTCACATTTTCCATCGTTTAGCTTGGTATCTCTAATACAATGTTGGCTGGACTAACTGCTCTCATATTTCACTGTTGGTTCTTTCTCTTTTAATTTTTTTTTATCAGACATTTGTTCGTATGCATTGTAAAAACAAATAGAAATTAACCATAGTGATGGCTAAAACATAAACCACAAATTTGACTGAGTCAGAGCAGGTCATTTTGGGTAACCAAAAATTTCATGTCTCTGTGTATTTCAGTCCCTGTGTCAACTCATTAAATGATAAATGAAAGAGATCAGATGAACAGAGTAAGAATTAATCCATTTTAAGTGTTCTATATGCTCTTGGTCAGATCCCAGATCCAAAAGGAAATCTGATCTGAGTTTTGAAAGCTGTAGTGTCTTAGAATGATTTTACTTGAGGAAGTTCCCAGAAAATACATGGCTGAGCCTGGCGACAAATTGTCAGAAAGTCAGGAGGAAATGCTCTGCTTCTCCTCAGCCGAAAACATAAAAATCTTATCTTTTTGTTTATTCTTTAATTTTGGTGTAAGTGCACTCTCTTTGTCACCAGGGATGAACATTTATTTCTTTTAAGGCATGTGTTTTACATTCAGACCTAGAAGAAAATGTATGTTTTTCTGAAAATTTCTTTATCCTTTCATCCTTCTTCTAATCCCCTGATTCCTGGTACGTATTAGCCTTGCTTTCGCCCACAAAGTCTGACTGTAGTTGCTCGGATTTGAGCACAATGTATCAAGCATCCAATGCACAGATTTAAGCTACGTGAAGGGTAATCAGTCAGACGAGGTCAGCTCTTGTACTCAAGGATGCTGTCACTTGATTTCAGAGAGTATACATACAAAGCAGCAGGTAAGCTCATGTGTATCATCCATCACATACACAACATGTACACAATATATTCTCCCTGCTGTAGGCAAGGGTCAGGGAGAATGGTGGAAAAAATAAGACGACACCAAAGAGTGCCAAGGATATTTAGGAAGCAGCCAATAGATGGGGTAGTTAGCAGCTACAAAGTCAAATATAACGCTGAAGCTTAAACAGATTTCTTCTCCCTCATTTCTTCTCTGCCTCTGGCTAAGATTTACTCATAACACCAGAAACAGGATCATTATTACAAGGTGTTTTCAAGCATGTAAAAGTCTATTTATAGACTCATTTATATACTCATTATCTAGGGAGTGTTTCTGTTGCTGCCATTTGGATAAGAGATCAAACAACAGATTGACTAAAATTTTTATTGTGGACCTAACTGTAGTGCCATTATGCTGTGACACCAGGGAAATAATGCTGAAGGAAAGTGTATAAATTTGAATTGTTCAAGTAAAAGTGTTTCCTTTTTCCTTTATACCATCTTTCTCAATTTCTGTGATGAGCTTGCCAATTAAAAAGACATTTTGATTGAAGTCTGAAACCGATATTTTAAACTCAAAATTCAATGAAAAAGAACCACAGAGGCATGCGACCAATAACCACCCAAATTTAAGCAAATTAGAACTGTTCTGTTTTGCCACACTAGTCAGAAAGCCACAGGCATTCCACCGCCCCAAGGGGATCTGGAGAATTGATGGAAAGTATAAAAAATGAACACAGATTGTACATAATTGTGCCGCTACATTCTTACTTCAACAAGCGCAGAAAGAACCCCACATTTCAATTCAAAGGCCTCCCTTGTAAAAACAATAGCCTTTCTGATAACAATTTTGACTGAGTTTTTCACTCAAGTGTTTTTTAAACATATGCCTTTAAAAATCCAATCTAAAGCACACAATTCATATTTTTGATAGAGGGAGGTAAATTTATTTAAAAAGTTAACCTTTAACTTTTCCTCTGTATTTTTTACATTTGAAAAAGAGACATATGTGGATGACTTTCAGGGATAGAACACACTCATTCATTTTATTTCACACAATGCACTGAGAAATTTGACTAAATCAAGCGAATTCATGGGGTGCTAAAGATACATAAATAAAAAACACAACCCCAGCCAGTAAGTTCTCAGCTGGTGAGAGAAACCCGTATAATACAATGTGATCTGTACTCTGTGACAGGTAAGAGAAGGTCATCTGAGGAAACCTGATGTTTTCTCCCACACTTGGTCTAAAACCTCAGAATGAGTTCTGCGGAGAGAGAAACTTGAACTGAACATATCTGCCAGGAAAAGGAGAAAAAAAGCATTTCAAGCAAAGGGGTGGCACTTGTAAACAAACAGCAAACTAGAGGAAATAGAGGTAAAATGAAGAACCCAGCAGATGAGGCACAAAATGGAAATTGGAACCGGGAGGGGGCCATTATATAAGGAGATTAGATTTTATCCTGGAGGTATGGGGACAGAATAAAATCATATTTGCATCTGAGAAAAATCACTCCATTGCCTAAAATTGCATGAGGCTAGAAGTAGAGAGGAAAGTTTGTCAGAAGTCTAGGTGAGAAATAATGAAGATAAAATTCAAAATATATTAAAGATCTTATGGTTACTGGGGGAAAGTGGGTGGGAAGGGGTAAATTTGGGAGTTTGAGATTTGCAAATGTTAACCACTATATATAAAAATAGATTAAAAAATAAATTTCTTCTGCATAGCACAGGGAACTACATTCAATATCTTATAATAATTTTTAATGAAAAAGAATATGAAAACAAATATATGTATATATATATGCATGACTGGGACATTATGATTGCTGTACACCAGAAATTGACACGTTGTAACTGACTATACATATATACATGCATACATACACACACACACACACACACACACACACACACACACACACATACAAAAGTTGTGGAAAAGCTAGGACTTGTTGATCCATTAGGTGTAGGTAGAGGCACACAGGCAGAATACCACTAAAAACCTCAAACAAATCTTCCTAAGTATATTTTTAATGTATTCCTTTTTTCTGTTGAGAACTGCAAGAATTTGTGCTACCTGACTTTACAGCTTGATCTAAACTCAACTCATCTGGAACTGGGAGGGAGACAAAAATGAAGGGTTGCTTAGATTGTCCAAAATCCTTCATTAAAAGGCACTGTTTGGATGTAGAAAATTAACATTAGCTTTTCTTTGACAATTTTTAATAACTCTTTTCTGTCAACATTGTAAATGAGTTTCAGTGTATCCATTCCACCAGATAAAAGTACCAAGGGAGTTTTTGCTGGGAAATATGTGTCATTTCTCAGACACACTGCATTGCTTTTGATCTTTATTTCTGATGTCCCCTAGGCTGAGAATATATGCACCTCCACCGCCTCCTTTCTACTAGTCCTTCAAAATCATCTCAGATGCCACCTCCTCCAAGAAGTCTTCCCTGATAACACTGAAATCAATGCTTTGCATTGTAGACTGCAGGATATAGACTTACAGTGTCCTTTGCCCACTAGGGCATGAACTTCCCTCAAAATCTGTAACTATTTGTTAATCTCTAAATACCTTATCTTTTGCATGTGCTCAGTACTTTTAGAAGACTTTGGATTTAAGTTTTCTATTTCAAAATGTGGCAAAAAGCATGCATCATACAGTTCTTTTACTTTTTCCGAAAGTACTTAGCCTCTGAGATTTGGGACTATTTTCCTCATTCTTTTAATCTCTTTCCCTAATACCACATGGCCCTTACCTCCAACTGACCTTGACATTTACAGGCTAAAGGAACCAACACTTTAACAGTCAAGATTGGCCAGACAGGATTTAAACTCAGGAAAGACTTAGGGATGGGGAAAATCTGATTTGTATGTGTGTGACTTTTGTAAACTAATTTGTAGTTTAACTCAGATGACTTTACCAAGATTTAATAAAATCCTGTCATCACATTCAGGTTTTGACTTCAGATATTTGTTAAATGTTGTAGAATAATTCAGAGCTGACTTCATTTTTCAGAGTTTGAGAGTCTGTATTGAGAGAGTTTTTGTTAGTCAGTAAAGAATATACATTTCTCTGATAATGGTAAACAAAAGTGAGTAAATAAAAAAGTATTTTATTAAATATCACCTGGTTATTGATTTATTTTCTTATATTCCTGAGTCAAGAAAAACTTTCTCTCTCTAGTTTTTTTTAAGTTAGAGTTGGAATTAGTCACCAAAACAATATACAGGGTTGGAGCAGATTAGTGTCTGAAAAATGCATGACTGGAAGTGAGAAAATCTTGGCCTTTGTCCTATTTAAAATACTCAGATAACATGGTTCTGGACAGAGAAACTAACTGCCCTTCATCTTAGTTTCTTCTTCTACAAACCAGAAAGAGATGGGAGAAACTGGGCTAGAAATTACTGTCAATCAATATGGACATACTGAATTTAATATCCTGATATTTAGGAAGGCAACTTGGCCATGTTTATAACACTGTATTTCATTTATTTGTCACAAGTTACTTTGTGAGCTTTTCTAGGACTTTTTGCATGGCCTTGTGGAACTCCTAAGATATAAAAAGATGTTCACCCTTTGACCATTTCTAAGAAGTAGTCTTAAATTTTGTCCTTTTATTCTGCTTGCTCTTTCTTCATAGCACTTGTCACTACTTAACATTCAATATATTTATTTTTTAAAAAAATTTAAATGTCTCTTCAACCCAAATGTAAATGTCATGAAAGCAGAGATTTTGTCTGTTTCTGTTTATTGTCTGGTTCTCGTCCACTGTTACTGCGTGGTGTCTGGAATGGTGCCCGATATGTAACAGACATTCAATAAATACTTACTGATTTCTCAGCAGAATGAATAAATAAATCTTTACATCTCTATCCTAAATGGACACCGAGTTAAGATGATTAAAAAAGGTAATTATATGCAACTTATATGAAAGAAAAAACCTTAAGAAAGCGGAATAAGGGTTTGACTAGAACCAGCCTCACTGCTTTTCAAAAAATTGTGAGGACTTAAAAAATTATCCATGGACAAACTCTTTTTTTTTTCATAAATGTAAAGGCGTTATGGCTAAATTATGTATGCTAACAATCTTTCTTTGATTTTTAAGGGACTACTTCATACGGACTTCAAAACTGTCCCCCATAAATGAGAAGAGCTATCATGGAACGTGGCAGGTGTTGGATGTGAGGGCAGCACTGAACACTATTATGTGACGATGTACATTCAGGACTGATGAATGCCTGAATCTTGCCGTAAGGTGTAGCCATTTCTCTTAAAGAAATTCCTGAGATAATCATATAAGGGATAATGGCAAATGGGAACCAAAGTCACTCAGGCTCGAGTCTGTGTCCCAGTTTTCGTTAGTAAACTGGGCAGGTCACATACTCAAGTGCAAGGAGCAATACCTCTCCACCCCAAGAACAAATCCCAAACTCTTCATCTTTCTACCCTATTCCCAAGGAGATAACAGAGCCCTGGATCACATTCGAGATGAGAGGGACTTTACTGCCCTCATCTTACTCTGTTTCGCGGTCACATTCCACAGATTTTGTCCACTATTCCTCTTCTTTCTTGGCTTTGTGATGTCACCTGCTCCTAATTTTCTTTCTCCTTCTTCGTCCTCCTCCTTCCCCTTTTCAGTCTCCTTTTCTGGCTCTCCCCCTTCCCCACCTCTAAAAATTAAGTTTCCAAGGCTCAATTTTTGCATCTCTTATCTTTTTGTTTTTCCTCACAAACTCCCTCTAGAAAGTGTCATCCTTTCCCGCAAAGTTATTCAGTTTCAATGTTTTATCTGAAGAAAAGCTCAGACAAAACAAAAATAGATTAATTGCTATACTGAATGCCCATCTTCAACAATTAGCAACATATGGTCAATCTTATTTAATCGAAGCTCCTACTCTTTCGTCTACTCTCATTGAATTATTGCAAAGCTGTTTCCAGACACCATGTCATTTCATCTGTAAATTCTTCAACAAGTATCTCTAAATGATTAGCACTATTTAAGGTAACCAAAACACCATTGTCAAGTTTGGAAAAATCAAAATGCCTTAGTCTTGGTGTTTATTGTTTATATTTGTCTTTTAATCATTGATTGGTTTGAATTACAAGCCTAACAAAATCTAAACATTGCATCTGACTGGGTAGTACTGTGTCCTTCCCTTTTGCATCCTATCAAGAAGCATACAGCGTCTGGTTGTTCAATCTGTGAAGTTAACGTACATAAGTAAAAAGCAAGAAGCCATCTATGCTCCAGACTTTATGGCCTCATTGTAATATAGAATGAGATCAGGGTCTGAAAAGCCAGCTTGTCTCTTTGTCCCTGCAGGGTGATAGAGATTCTGGCATTTCTAGGTTGCCTCACCATTCTGTTTTGCATCTCAGCTCTTCTATCAGCTGTGTAAGCAACTCCCTCAACTAACTCTGTTTAAAAGACCTGGAGTGCTTCCTGTTCTTGGCTGACCTGATCCCGACAGGAAGAGCCCAAGTTTAACTTTGGTCATGATGAGTCTGGGGTGCCTCTAGAGGCAATGAGCATGAGATCTAAACTGGCTACCAGAGCCTACGAAGAGCTGATGCTGGCCCTGGGTACGTCTCCATTCTCTTCATGCACCACCTTCTCCCTTGTTCATCACTTTCTCTCCAAACTGACCTTTTCATTTTTTTTTTCCCTTCAAAAGTGCCAAGCTCTTCTCGACCACAGACCTTTAAACAACCAGCTTCCTACACCTGGAATTATCTTAACCCAACGTTTCTTAAGACTGGTTCCCCCTTATTTGAAATGCCCCCTTCACAGTGAGACATTCTCTGACAACCCTACTTCCAGGGGTCCTTGTCGTTGTCCACCATCTCCCTTACAGCACTTTGCATAATCCATAATTACTGTATCCTTTATTTGGAAATGTAATGTCTAGATCCTCCAGTATATTGTAAACTCCACAAGAGCAGGAGAAAAACCATGTCTATTTTGTTGACCACTGTACCTTAGTGCCTAGAAAACTGTATCTACAATGAAAAGAATGAATGAGTGTTGTCCCAGAACTGACCAGATATCCTAGCGAGTGGACCCCAGCTGGATCTACAGTCTAGGCTGCAGGGATGCAGGAAGCATCAGAGTAGGCTGCACCCAAGTGCAGAATCCTTTGAAGCACAATGTCCTAGCTCATTGAGATATATGTTTAAACACATACCCTTGCTTTTGACACCTTTGTGACGGTCTGAGAAAGTGGGTAGGGAATTTCTTTTCTCTTCTAGAAAAGACAAGACAAATTTAACCAAACTAAATCACTGGGTAAGAAATCCAGCCATTGACTAGCTGATTAAACAAGTACCACTAGACTTATAAAGACGTAAGATAATTTTGAGATAAAAATATTTCCAGCAATTTTACAGAATACATAATTCTTTCATTTCTTAGAGTCTCATAAATTAGTTTATTTCTTTGAAAAACTTCTAGGCACCTATAACACTTGATGTCTTATCTTGATAATTTTGCTAGAAGTGTGCACAATATCTTATATGTCGTGAATCTTCTAAGAAGCATATATTATGCTGACGCTCAGCATTTCAGGCACCAGGAAATAAAAAATTCACACCGGCCTAGGGATAGCGTTTTTGTGGAGGCATAAAATTTCAAGAATTCCAAACAGAGCGATAATGAGTCTCTTTTATAATAACCATACAGAAAAGTGCTAATGTCTCACCTACAACATTCAAACACTATTTCATGAACTTTTAAATTTATGGAAAAAGAAGCTTACTACAAATCCCCATGTATGTAATTTTTAGGTAATTTGCAAGTCTTGAAGCAAAATTTGAAGCATATTTTATCAAAGATAGAGAAAGAGTAAAGGCCGCAACAAAAATTTGGACAACATTTGCAAATGTGTTTCCCTGTCTGCTCAAAATTATAAATAACAAGGCCTTGAATATGCAGTAACAGTTTGGGCAGGGAAGCAAATAAAAACCTGTGAACCTGAATGCCTTTCTTCTCCTGGATCTGTTTTCTTAATGATGCTGTGGAAGGGCAACCAGCGTAACTCGCAAAAACATATATTCCATAATAATTGGTGTCGTATCTGGTTCATTGGATGTTATTCTCCGCTCTTTAACACACTATTGTATATGGCTAATTAGTTGTTTGAAAAGCATTTGAAATGTCCTTTGTCAGATTACTACCTGCCCACTGCAATTTTCCCAGTGCACTGCTTCCTTTTTTGCTTGCTGAGATGGGGCTTATGGATTGCTCGAGCAGAGAACCTCAGTTACCAGCAGCATACTGTGGATCTAAAAATCCATAAGGAAACTGTGATAATCAGACACACGTCAGCAACAGCAATTCACCACAAGAACATCCAGCAGACGCAGTCTGCCTGTGTTCACCAAATGCAATTGCTTGCTGAGCTCTGCACTTCCAAATTATGGTGCTTTGCAGTGATGGGGAATGAAGCGCAGAAGGTAGTCATACTGAACTTTATCTTCCTCTATCTAGTTTCTACCAAAACTTCCACTATTACTTAGCTATTGACTCCGCAGCTTAAAATTACATGCTTAATTACAGGCAATAAAATAAATTTTATTTTTAGCTCTTGGCTATTCTATTTTATTGACCATTGTCTATTAACGATTTTATCTCCTGTCAATTAAGAGACACTTTGGAATTAAAATGTAAACTTCTTTGAGATAAAAATGGATACTCTGAAATAATTCCACATAAATGTTTTCCTCTACTATTTATCACAGCCATTATAAACGTATCTGTCTACTTTCTAACGAGTAAGAGAATGGATGATCCTTGTATCTAATTCCACCTCTATAACAGAGATACATCACATGCTGCATTTTTAGGTCTAGTAAATATCTATTATTTGTATATACCATTGAAAAATTTCCACAAACAATAATACTGTTCTCCACAAAGAACATACAGGGGCATACAGAACTGATGCCATTGCTAGAGAACTTCTGTGGTGCTCCGGGTCTCGGGAGGGTGAGGGTGAAGACTGAGTCACACCCAGGCCTGCACACTTTACACAAGCACTTACGATGAACAGCACCCAGTTCTGAAACTGGTGTTTCACTGCAGGCTGCTGTGCAGTATTAACTGCAGAGCAGAGTGGGGTTAATCTCCTCGGAAAGGCATCTCCTTCACTCTTTACTTAACTGTAAGAATTAAATAGTTCCAGACGTAGCAACAATTATTTTAAAGCTTTCAACCGCATGCTTAATGGAATATTATTCCCTCGTCTAGGCTTTGCAAGGGTCACTTTGCTAAAGAAACATAACTGTTTTCAGAGAGAAGAAGCTGTTTATCTTTTATTTAAAGCATATTTACCCTCCTCTGCCCCCAGTCATTTACTATCAGTGGGAACTGAATACACTTCTATTTTGCAACGATTTTCTGTTCACCCACCTCCAGTTCTTGCTGTAATTTCTTTGCTAGGTTTTTGATTCAGGCAGTTGTTAAGTGTACTCAGTATAACTCAGAAAATGGTTAACAATTGTCTTTAATATTGTTAAAGTTGGAAGAAATGGAAAACCCACCCACTGGCTTTCTGTATGAAATGCAACGCAAAACTTATTAAGGAGAAATATGAGTCCCCTTAAAAGTTTAACAAGAAAGGTTATATATCGCATGGCTTTTGATGGGTATAGTAAAACCCAGAAATAATGAAAAACAGCTTTAAGATTAAATTAAAATAATCACATTATTTATTTTATATTTATCTGAAACTGGACCAAATTCTCAACTGCATTTACATTTCGACTGTTCACAAAAACTGTCTGTTGGCCCTTCGTTTCTCTGTGGACTAAAGGTACTTTCTTCTCCTTTTTACACTGTCAATTTACATATCATTTGAAAAAATAAGAAAGATGGTTAAATTGAAATGCTTCAACATCCAATAAAGAATGTAACTATGGTTCCACTTCCTTTCTTTTGGATGAAGAGTCACAGGAAAGAAATAATTTTTAAGAAGGGTGGAAAACAATGTCTTTCCCCCACCCCAAATGAGCTGCATGAATTTTTAATCATTAACACTCTAGTACCTCTTCAGTTATCAAAACTTGAACATGTTCTGTGCCTTATTTTTCATATATATTATAAACTAGCTTTAAAAGTAAAACTGAAATTCACCTGGGGAAAAAATAATCAATTATGTTCTATACACACTTCTAACCCCCACTACAAGGTGGGGTATTTCATAACAGGTAAGCATTTACTGGAGGGGTTTGCAGCTATTCATTCACTTACCTGCTCTTTGTTGCTTTGTCTTTTAGGGCCAAAGGCCTGTGAGGGACCATGAGGATAAAACCCAGGCTTTCTGTGATGGATAGGAGACTCCCAGCCTTCTGAACTGCTCTGCAGATATCTGGAATTCCTGAGCGTCCGCATTGCCCTCCTAACTTCCCTTGGGAAGCTCTTTGAGGGTAATGGCCCTCCATGTCCTCAAATCTACGTCCAAATTAATATCCAGTAAATTCCTCCTGGCTGACAACTGTCACCAACTCCAGCTTTCCAAAGTTCTAAAAACTTGGAAGCAAGTATCACTTAAATTTCAAAAATTTTTGTTGCCATATACCACTGACAACTACAACAAGAAGAAATTTCCTGCTGACAGTTACAAAAAGAAGAAATTCTAAGCTGAATGGAAGCAAGAGCTGCTGGAAACCTTTAGGGCAAGAACCTACTGAGTTGTCAAAGCCAAATGATTTCTAGGCCCAAAACGTTTAGACAAGCCTGTGGCACTTGGGGGAAGCTTCTGGGTTCTATGGGACATAATTACTATGAATTATCTATGACTATTAATAATTACAATTTTTTGGCAGATTCTCACATTTTTGTAAGGCTTTGCAGAAAAACTAAGTGAGTTTTTTTTTTCTTTGAAAGGACAAAAGTTGGACCTTAGAATAATAAATAGAAATAATTCTTTGAAGAAAAAAATGCTAGTATAAAGGGGAGTAAGGTAAAAAGAGGGAACTAATATATTTGAAACACTTTTCATGTCGCAGGCACAGTGGTCCTCAGGCTTCATAATCAAATCAACTAGTTAATTTAAATTATTTAATTAAATAATGTTCACAATGACACAGCCAAGTACGTACCAGGATCCCCATCTTAGAGACAAGGTAAAGTCACTTGCCCAAAGCAGTCCCAACGGCAAGAGGAGCCCTGGCATTTAACCCTGGGCTGGCTGGCTGGCTCTCACCAGCGGGAATTCTCCGTGGCCTGCTGTTTCCAGTTACACCGAACATCAGGTGAAAGGGAGGAGAAGTTAGCTTTGGAAACGTACTCCACAGCCACGAGGCCAATAATGCAAGAAGATAAGGAAGCGGGGAGGGAGGGAGGAAAGCGGGAAGGAAGGCAGGCAGGATGGGAGGAGTGAAAGGGGAAGGAAGGAGGGAAGGAAGGAAGGGAAAAAGGAGGGAATGGAGGGGGAGGAAGAAAAATGACTTGCTAAACTGTTACCAGTTACTCTCTCCATTAAGTGGATTTCTTTCATTTTGATAAGGGTTGATCTGCTTTTAATGAGGTAATAAATACCTTAACACGGTCTACCTAACTCATCTGGCATATTTTTCAGAATTTTATATGAATTTTTATTTCAGGAAACGTAACATCGTTAAAATTTTAAAAAGCTCTCATGGAAGTGTTTAGAGTGGGCTGACAGGTCTAATTTTACTATAGTTTTTATGGTGGTTTTTATTGTTTCTCATTGTCTAAAAGAACAAATATTTTAATACGTCGGATGAGTCCAGTGCAGAATATTTTTGGGAGGGAAGTAAACATGTATGACACAGCTGATGTAGACAGACATTAATGGCCCCCTAAATAGTTTCCCATGTTTATTTTGGAATAGATACAGCTTTTGAATTTCCACAGATCAGCTTTGTCCAGAAATACCGAGTTCAGAACCATATTAAGAGTTGTGAGACTGAAACATACTCAATTAATATGCATTCAATATTCTTTTATCTGGAGTTGTCTGATAATTATATCTCAGGCCTGCCATAAACTAGCTGTGTGACTTTTGGAAAGTGACTCAACCACTCTGTGTTTCATTTTTCTCATCTGTAAACTGGACCTAAAACTACATCTTTCTCACATTTTTGAAGGATATAGGTTTTAACAGTTTTACTAGGGTTGATGAAAATATTACAAATCTATTCATGCAAGTCACAATACTTGCAAATTTTTAATATTAGCCAAGTTGACATTTTAAGGACTGACTAGTATCTCTCAGTATATCTAGTATATCTAGTATATCTCAGAGATGAAATTGGAAGGCACTTTTAATGTTACGTTTCTGATATTGAACATACATTTTCAAAACACTTTGATTACCATTAAAAATCCATAATGTATTTATATATGAATCTTAGCAATATTTCGTAATTTTGTATTTCAAACAATTATCTTGAATTCCATCCAAGAAGATTCCAATATAATCTAGTCATTGCTGGGACCTGGGGACAGTGGTTCTTTACCAACCAACATGTAAATATGTAAGTATCTGAGTCACCAGGAACTTCATGACCCAGAATTTTCATTTTTCCTACTGCTCCCTCTGTATGGAATATCCTTTTGCTCTTACATGATGAATAGAATAACCCTAACTCTTAAATGGATACCTGAAGACCTCATCTCCGTGTTGATTAGGCGAGGGAAAACACTTGCCCTTTTTAAAAAATGTGAAACAGGTATTAGCTGAAAACAGATGTCTCTCCTGCAGTATGATAATCACTCACACGAAAGCACAATGAAACAGTTCATTATGAATCAATGAAAACCTAAGAATCATTACACACTATCTCATGTCATATGCCTAACTGCAACAGGACTCTTGCTGTTGGGTATTTCTTGAAAATGATTTTAAAACATTAGTAGTATAAAAAGTTATGTATAAAAAGTTATTTGGCAAAAATCAGTCAGGTTTGTTTGGAGATAATTAAATGCTCAGACACATCCCTGCTGATCACCACATTAGTTTTAAAAATGACTAAAAATTAGAGATGAAGTATCCATTTTAAAAAACTACTACTGATTGATCGTGGTAGTAGCCAGTTCCTATCACAGAGGGTAGATTTAACACTTTTCCTTTTTTCTCTTCATTTCTTTCCCCATTGTGTAGTAAAGAAATACCTACGGGGCGCTGAAAAACTGGGGCCAATAATATCAGATGTAAGCAATACGGAGAGTGTGTACCAAGGTGTAATTATGGGGAAAGTGACTGCAGGACGGGAAACACCTGCAGAATGACACTATACAGAAGACATACCAAACAGTTCTAGATTTTTGTATGAACTGTAGGTGGTTGTATTAAAATAATTATTTTTAGGATATTACCATCCTATTGGCTTCAAAGTATTAATATGACTATTAATCATATTAATCATAACTAAGTTCCCGCTCATCAAAAGGAATGCTTACTTTGCTATTTTTGACTTTTCTAAAGTCCAACTTTTGTTATGTGTTTTGTAAAAAATAAGAATTAGATAAATGGTGAGTTTAAACTACCAATTAAATTGATAAACATATAGAATCTAGTGTTCTTTAAAAAATAGATAAAGATGTATTCTGATTGAAAAGGAAAATAGTATATCTTTGTAACTGTGCATGAATAATGGGAAAAAAGCAAATTAAGAGCCTCAGAATTCTTGAAAGAAAATCAAAGTCACTGGCATATTAAGAGTCTATTTCAATGTTCATTTGGGTTGTTTCCATGTCTTGGCTATTATAACTAGTGCAGCTGTGAACACTGGGGTACATGTGTCTTTTCAAATTATATTTTCCTCTCAATATATTCCCAGGAGTGGGTCAAATGGTAAGTTTATTTTTATGTTTATTATTTTTTAATGGAACCTCCATTCTGTCCTCCATAGTGGCTGCACCAATTTACATTCCTACCAGCAGTGTAGGAGGGTTCTTTTTTCTCCACACCCTCTCCAACGTTTATCATTTGTGGACTTTTTAATGATGGCCATTCTGACTGGAGTGAGGTGATACCTCATTGTAGTTTTGATTTGCATTTCTCTAACAATTAGTGATGGTGAACGTCTTTTCATGTGCTTGTTGGCCATCTGGATATCTCCTTTGGAGAGGTATCCATTTAGGTCTTCTGCCCATTTTTTTATTGGGTTGCTTGTTTTTTTGATATTAAGCTGTATTATCTGTTTGTATATTTTGGAAATTAGTCTCTTGTTGGTCCATCTACAGATAACTGTATAAAGAAGATGTGGTATATATATATATAATGGAATTCTGCTCAGCCATAATAAAGAATAAAATAATGTCATTTGCAGCAACATGGATGGACCTGTAGATTGTCATTCTAAGTGAAGTAAGCCAGAAAGAGAAAGAAAAATACTATATTATATTGTCTATATGTGGAATTTTTTTAAAAAGGACACAAATGAACTTATCTATAAAACAGAAACAGACTCACAGACAGGGAGAATAAAGTTATGGTTACTAGGGGGTAAAGGGGGTGGGAAGGGATAAATCAGGAATTCAAAATTTGCACCTCTTGGGGGGTGATGGAAATGTTAGCTATCTTGATAGTGGTGGTGATTTCATTGATGCCTTTATCTATCAAAATTTATCAAATTGTACATCTAAAATATGTGTAGTTTACTGTATAGGAATCTTACCACAATAAGGGTGTTTTTTTAAAAAGAGACTATTTCTATTTCAATGTTCTTTTTTCCCAGAGAAATAAATTTCTGAAAATCTTAGGAAACAATTCATGTATTGATTAAAAAAAAATAAAATAAAATAGGCCATCAGCTGAGCACTGCTGCCTCTCCTGCAGGACGATAATCTACTCATGAGAAAACACAATGAGTCAGTTTAGGACGCACCACACACGTCTTGTGCAGTTTGCTCAAGTGCGATGGAACCCTTCCTGTCTGAAACATGTCAGGAAGAAAGCTAGACATCATCTGGGCCCCATCTGATATTATTCCAGGATTTTGGAAATCCAAGAAACATTGATTGAGAGGACAGGGAAGCGATGTGAACTTTGACAAAATCATACAGTAAAAAGAAAAACACAACTGCAAATCAGCTCTGTGCTCCGAATGGGAGGTTGTTCATTGCAATGTGTATCACAGAACACAGCAATAGATGCTTTGTTTCCTTCACAAACACTGAATAATTTAAAACATTACACGTTTATTAACAAAACTTCAGACTATCAAAGGAATGTGATTAATTTGACTTCTTATTATACTAATTAAAATGTACTTCTCCCTCACTATTTGGACCAGGGTTGAACAGTAACCTTTAACACACAGTGATTACAAAGCTAAAAATAAACTTCTAGATTAAGTTTTAAAGCCACTGACATTGAGCTACTATTCATCTCAGGTCTTAAGCACCTGAACACTCTTAAATTCAGGTAGACAGTAGAAAATCAAATAAGGATATGAAGCAAATAAAGCGAGTTCCAAAATTAAAGGCTTGCAGATACAGAGTCATGAAAAAACTGTCTTCTGGTGCTCTTCCAATATGAACACTATTGTGATAATACACCAGCAGGATGTGGGGCATAAAATCATCTTCAGATAATAATCTCCCTCATCCTTTAAATTTATCGCACATGTACATTAAAACGTAAAGGGTGATGTTAAGTTGGACGCTTTCTAACAAGCTTCATTTGACCCTACTCCAACCATCAATCTTTACTTCATTCACTGCCAAGGAGTACACACATCTACTGCTATTAATGTCTCCTTCGTTCACTCCTTTCTGACCCCTGGCAACCTAGCGTCTGCCCTCGCCATTCCAGAGAAATCGGTCGTCCTGAGGTCTCCAACCTCCTAACTGACTAGGCTAGGAGCTCGGCTCGAACTCTTGCTCCTCTCCAGTGTTTGATTCCCCAGATCACTCCTTTTGGAACCATATTTCTCTCTTGATTTTTCAAGGCATGGTACACCCTGCCCCTCCTCCCACATCTCTGACCTTGTTCGTCTACTGCACGTGCTGGGGCTTTCCTTTCCTCCCCCCGTACAGGTAGGGCTGTCCCCTAACTCTCCCACTGGGTATCTTTAGTCCGCTGTCTTCCTTGGAGAATCTCCCCTGGCTTCACAGACTGTTACCACCTTTACACCAATGACACCCATATCTCCAACCCTAGTCTCAACCCTCTCCTTCAAATTTCTATTCGGTTTGCTCGATATCTTGACTACATGACCTGCCTTCAGTTCAATTTGTCCAGTGAACATCCTCTTACCCGCCACAAAGTCAGCTAGTCTTGCTCTCCCTGCATATTTATCAAGGCCATCCTTCATCCTCTGTCACCTAAGCTCAAATCCTTCTATCACGTTTCACCCCTTTGGCTGCTTCACTCTGAGCAGTTCTTTCCTGTCCATCACCTCTGTAGTTTCAGTTGCAGCATCTTACACAGTCCTGACCACCTGGCTGCATAACTTTCTTTTTGGTGTTTAAGATTCATCTTCAAATGAATTTCAAATGGATACTTCAAATCGAGCACCTCCGCGATTCCCTCTCTGCCCCAACATGACATGAAGGCATAAGGTTAACACCCTTCACCATGACCAAAACACACACACGTGCATACACACTACAGGTTTCACAGACCACAAACACATGTGGTATGTGGAAGTGTAACTTTCTTTCTCTGAAAAGACATCCAATTTCTAGCTAAACGCCTATACCTCAAAGCAGTCGAAGGATGGGAAACTTCTCGACACATCTGCATTTGGTGATGGGGCCATCGGGCCTTTGAGGAGGCTGCCTCGGGTGCTATCTCCTGAATATTCACACTGTCACTTCTGCTGTCACAAGTTGCTGGCTCAACCTGCCCCTCCCTTAGAGGCTGCATTCAGAAGGGGGGCGGAGGGGGGAGAGCTGCCATGCTACTTGCTCTCCAACATCTTTGTGGTTCTGGTGACAGAAAGAATCCGGGACCTGGGCTCCTCCTCAGGGACACTTCCCTGCACCTAGATCTCTTTCTTCCCTGCTGCTTTTCACTTCCACAATTCAGAGAACCATCCTCTCTTGAGGTTGGTGGTGAGGGACTGGTTCCTAGAAACCTTTTCTGTAAGGCAGAATTCAGCTTATTGAAATGACTTTATCTTCTTGTGTTCATGCTATAACAGCCTTACCCGCTGGGCAAAAGCTACTTCCTGCAGTGAAGGCAGGAAGGGATAGCAGGAAAAAGAGGGAAGAAGACGAGGTTAATATTACAAAATATCGTTTCATGACATGCCAGCAGCAGAACTTAAAAAACCATTGGCACATCTATCCTCCAGACAGGACAACCGCCCAGCTGCAGGGCATCTTTTCCTATAGGCTGTTCATTGGAAGGAACTGCCCACTGTACTTTTTTTTCTTTAAACTTTGTTCCTTTCTATGAACAGGTTTAAGTTCCATAAACATTCAATGCCTGTTTTTCTTAAGAATTAAAAAATATATATATTTTCAAAGATATTAGCTCACCATATATGTCAACCACAGCTTTCCCAAAACTCTTATAGGAAGGAATTGTTTAAGGTAAATATATGGTTTATATATGTGGGGTTTTTTTTGGGGGGGGGTGATCATTCAAAGTTTTAAAGCTTTTTGGGAATTTTTTCATGAATTAAGAGTTTTCACATAAAATCAATATTTTCTAATATTTTTCTAGGAAACAAATGGGCAATGGCAAGGATTTGTACAGAACTGGCTTGACTAGAGATTTCAAGGATGAAGACAGGATGAGGTGGCACCAAGGACAGAGAGCTAATATCAACTCAGCACCTCCTGTGAGCTGGACCACTTGACACACCTGACTGTTCTGTCTACTCCTTGCAGTTAGGGAGGTGAGATTCCATCATTCCCATCTTAAGAAGCTAGTAAGTGACACTGCCAAGAGAGGAGCCTGTGTCTCTCAGTAAGAAGCCACATGACTGAAGGGGAAATAGCTAGAAAATAATTTGGTCCCGATGCACCTAAATCTCAGTGGTACTTCCCACGAAAACCAACCAACACACCAAAATACCAAATGTGAGCTGCCACCATCCCTTGCTACTCAGAAGCAAGCATCCTGTTGCCAGAGTGCTCTTACCCTCTAGGTAGTAAAATAAAGTCACTGTAGGTCAAAACATGACAGATTTACCTTGAAGCTCTCCATCTTACTCTTTGGAGCCCTTCTAGTCACTATAATCATATATAATCATAGATGCTTCCTTTCCAGTGATTTCAGAAATTCCCATGATAGAAATGATATAAATAACTTGTCTTTTACTTCAGGTTTCTCTGATCTTTTTCCAAATGGGAAACTCTCTGCTGCAAAAGTGCACAGTAAGTTACATCTCAGTGGTTCTTTCCACTATTTCTATAAGTGCACAAAGTAACGCTTTTTCTTTCTAAATCTAATCTGTTTGACAAGATATACATGCTGTGATTTGGATAAAAAAATGTGTCTCCCTCCAGGAGCCACTGCGCCTTTCAGATATTCGTGAGCTGCTGTCATGGTCCCCTTCTCTCCTTTTGGACATGCTTGGTGCCTGTAATCATGGCTAATAAATCAGTCCTTTCATTCTCTTAATGGTTTTTCTTGCTTTTCTCTGAACTACATCCAATTGGTTTATATGTTTTTAGTAAGAGCAAACTGAAACTAAATTTAATCTTTCAACTGTGAGTCCTATTTTTTTTTTGTAGTATTTCAAATGTGATATTACAAAAGCTATTGATTCCCTGTAAAACAATTTTGGAAGATCAAAAAACAAAACCAAGGAAAACCAAAGGAAACAGTGAGAGAGAGTGGTGGCTTCCATGACCGCTGTAACTTCATGAAATATTCATAGAAATTCTCCACTTTCATGGTGATTTGGTAGGCTTTGTTCGTTCTTATTTAAATAAAAAATAGTTATGAAATTCATGTTATTTCCATTTTTTTAAGCACATGAAATCTTTATCACTCTAACCCTGTCTCTGCGGACAGAGTCTTGCTGGCACTGGGCTAATTCCTTGCATGCTTCAAAGCTGCCTGTCCTAAATCACCAAGTGTCATTCATTCCAGTCTACTCGGTGTTGGAGGACACTCATCTCAAGTTGACATGCTGCTTCTTGTAACCTTACGGCTACTGTTTCTCTGAAAAAAGATGCGCCATATCCCACGGTCCAGCTGCCTTGCCCGACACGTCTCTTGTTATCAAGAGCTGCTTCCCAGCTACGATCTCACATCAGTGCTCATCTGGTGCCAGCTTTCGCCTTCCTCTGTCCCTCTTCCAATGGTGGGTAAATAGCCATGCCTTGCTGACAAGTTCCAAAACATGATAGTCGTTAATTCAAAATTTATTTTAACTTAAAAATTAGACCTTCATTTTAAAGATAATCCATCTTCAATTTTGTAGCCATCTTGAAATATTCATATTTGAATCCAAGAAACATTTCTGCAGTAGTGACCTTGAGGGCTTTTAGCTAAGGCAGAATGGAAGAGTAGTCGAGAATACAAGACTCTGAAACCAGACTCTTTGCATTTGAATCACATTTCCACTATCCTGTGT